>NC_064641.1:450767206-451376373 GCF_023864345.2 Schistocerca serialis cubense | reverse complement strand
GCTGTTAAAATGGCGTCTGTAACGGATGTGCGTTGCAAACAACGGGCAGTGATCGAATTTCTTTTGGCGGAAAACCAGGGCATCTCAGATATTCATAGGCGCTTGCAGAATGTCTACGGTGATCTGGCAGTGGACAAAAGCACGGTGAGTTGTTGGGCATAGCGTGTGTCATCATCGCCGCAAGGTCAAGCAAGACTGTCTGATCTCCCGCGTGCGGGCCGGCCGTGCACAGCTGTGACTCCTGCAATGGCGGAGCGTGCGAACACACTCGTTCGAGATGATCGACGGATCACCATCAAACAACTCAGTGCTCAACTTGACATCTCTGTTGGTAGTGCGTCACAATTGTTCACCAGTTGGGATATTCAAAGGTTTGTTCCCGCTGGGTCCCTCGTTGTCTAACCGAACACCATAAAGAGCAAAGGAGAACCATCTGTGCGGAATTGCTTGCTCGTCATGTGGCTGAGGGTGACAATTTCTTGTCAAAGATTGTTACAGGCGATGAAACATGGGTTCATCACTTCGAACCTGAAACAAAACAGCAATCAATGGAGTGGCGCCACACCCACTCCCCTACCAAGAAAAGTTTAAAGCCATACCCTCAGTCATGGTTACAGTCTTCTGGGACGCTGAAGGGGTTATTCTGTTCGATGTCCTTCCCCATGGTCAAACGATCAACTCTGAAGTGTATTGTGCTACTCTTCAGAAATTGAAGAAACGACTTCAGCGTGTTCATAGGCACAAAAATCTGAACGAACTTCTCCTTCTTCATGACAACGCAAGACCTCACACAAGTCTTCGTACCCGAGAGGAGCTCACAAAACTTCAGTGGACTGTTCTTCCTCATGCACCCTACAGCCCCGATCTCGCACCGTCGGATTTCCATATGTTTGGCCCAATGAAGGACGCAATCCGTGGGAGGCACTACGCGGATGATGAAGAAGTTATTGATACAGTGCGACGTTGGCTCCGTCATCGACCAGTGGAATGGTACCGTGCAGGCATACAGGCCCTCATTTCAAGGTGGCGTAAGGCCGTAGCACTGAATGGAGATTACGTTGAAAAATAGTGTTGTGTAGCTATAAGATTGGGGAATAACCTGGTGTTTTTCAATGCTGAATAAAACAACCCCTGTTTCAGAAAAAAATGTGTTGCATTACTTATTGAACTGCCCTCGTATATACATACACTCCTGGAAATTGAAATAAGAACACCGTGAATTCATTGTCCCAGGAAGGGGAAACTTTATTGACACATTCCTGGGGTCAGATACATCACATGATCACACTGACAGAACCACAGGCACATAGACACAGGCAACAGAGCATGCACAATGTCGGCACTAGTACAGTGTATATCCACCTTTCGCAGCAATGCAGGCTGCTATTCTCCCATGAAGACGATCGTAGAGATGCTGGATGTAGTCCTGTGGAACGGCTTGCCATGCCATTTCCACCTGGCGCCTCAGTTGGACCAGCGTTCGTGCTGGACGTGCAGACCGCGTGAGACGACGCTTCATCCAGTCCCAAACATGCTCAATGGGGAACAGATCCGGAGATCTTGCTGGCCAGGGTAGTTGACTTACACCTTCTAGAGCACGTTGGGTGGCACGGGATACATGCGGACGTGCATTGTCCTGTTGGAACAGCAAGTTCCCTTGCCGGTCTAGGAATGGTAGAACGATGGGTTCGATGACGGTTTGGATGTACCGTGCACTATTCAGTGTCCCCTCGACGATCACCAGTGGTGTACGGCCAGTGTAGGAGATCGCTCCCCACACTATGATGCCGGGTGTTGGCCCTGTGTGCCTCGGTCGTATGCAGTCCTGATTGTGGCGCTCACCTGCACGGCGCCAAACACGCATACGACCATCATTGGCACCAAGGCAGAATCGACTCTCATCGCTGAAGACGACACGTCTCCATTCGTCCCTCCGTTCACGCCTGTCGCGACACCACTGGAGGCGGGCTGCACGATGTTGGGGCGTGAGCGGAAGACGGCCTAACGGTGTGCGGGACCGTAGCCCAGCTTCATGGAGACGGTTGCGAATGGTCCTCGCCGATACCCCAGGAGCAACAGTGTCCCTAATTTGCTGGGAAGTGGCGGTGCGGTCCCCTACGGCACTGCGTAGGATCCTACGGTCTTGGCATGCATCCGTGCGTCGCTGCGGTCCGGTCCCAGGTCGACGGGCACGTGCACCTTCCGCCGACCACTGGCGACAACAACAATGTACTGTGGAGACCTCACGCCCCACGTGTTGAGCAATTCGGCGGTACGTCCACCCGGCCTCCTGCATGCCCACTATACGCCCTCGCTCAAAGTCCGTCAACTGCACATGCGGTTCACGTCCACGCTGTCGCGGCATGCTACCAGTGTTAAAGACTGCGATGGAGCTCCGTATGCCACGGCAAACTGGCTGACACCGACGGCGGCGGTGCACAAATGCTGCGCAGCTAGCGCCATTCGACGGCCAACACCGCGGTTCCTGGTGTGTCCGCTGTGCCGTGCGTGTGATCATTGCTTGTACAGTCCTCTCGCAGTGTCCGGAGCAAGTATGGTGGGTCTGACACACCGGTGTCAATGTGTTCTTTTTTCCATTTCCAGGAGTGTAGATACAGAGAAATGTTACTTAAAAATAAACAGTCTTAAACTAGATTAATCTAGAACTCTTTGTCCATTGTTTGTTCCTGTAGCGGCTGGTGTGGCATGGGGGGAGGGGGGGGGGGCGAGGAGGGAGGGCAATGGATGGCTAGAAATCGAAATCAGTGATGTCTTCTGCTGGTTTTCTTCCTTGTGGTTGACTATGTATGATATCCACAGCCTGTATAGGATGCAGATAGATTTGCATTAGTTATGTGTTACGAAAAATATTTCATCATCTCGCTGCTTTACTTGCATCACTGGTGTAATGGCAGAGCTGTATTTTTGTCACTGATTGCCAACGTAATTCACTGCACAAATTACATCGACATACATGTAAACATTATGCACATAGCACAAGATGGTGGATTGTAGCATGTGAGTCTGTATCGATTATCGAGGTTTTGTATCAATATTCTTGGTACTGATAGATTTGTAGTCAATTATTTACATTGACACATCTTGAATCTATTGAGTTAGAACTGGCTTAAAGTTGTTGAAGAATTTTGAGTTTTTGAATTCGGTTATCTCATTAAGAATGTTATCTCCATGCTTTGTATTATGTATGAAAATTTCCATTTCTTCCATGATATCCATTCTTTTACTTTTTCCTATTTTGTGTAAAATTTCGAGGTTGTCTTCAAAGGGTGGCCTGTGTGTTTGATGTGAGTTGCTACTGCTGATTTGTTACATTTTTCAAGCCTGTAGCAATCTAAATGTTAATCAACATATCCACGGGTGTACTGCCGGTCTACAGTGTCCAACGGGCACAATATTTCGGCGATGATACATGTCGCCATCATCAGGTGAACTGACGGACTGAGTTCCTGTGAACGTGCCGGCACGGAGATCCGTACGCTATGGCTGCTCAGGGGGAACTGGGTTCGGTCGCGGCGGCGGCCGATTTAAATACCCTCCGCCCGCGGCGCACTCCCTCCGCCGTCCACGCCCCGCGCCACGGTCGCGCGGTGGAACAGATTGCGACGGCGTCTGAGATGACGTCGGTGTGATGGCTCTGTCCGTCGTGGTCGTCACAACTATATGTCTGCTCGATTTATTCTTGATTAACCCAATCGCTGGTGCCCAAGCCGTGCTAAGATTATAGCCACAGTCACGGTTTATGAGGTCGTCATTGGTGCGAATTTCGATGGCCTCTCTAACAACGCTGTCCCAGTATCTCGACGTCTGTACTAAAATCCTCGTGCGTTCATACTCCATGGCGAGATTTTCCAACAAACAATGTTCAGCGACCGCCGACTTGCTCGGATACTTCAGTCGAGTGTGCCTCTGGTGTTCACGGCATCGATATTCGACGGTACGCATCGTCTGACCAATATACGACTTGCCACATTGACACGGAATCTGGTACACGCCGGCCTTCTTCAAACCGAGGTCATCTTTGGCGCTCCCCACCAGTGCACGAGTTTTATTCGGAGGACAAAACACAGTTCCGACACGGTGTTTCTTCAAAATGCGGGCGATTTTCCCCGAGAGTGCGCCTGTATATGAAATAAACGCAGTGCCTACCTTCTCCCTCGTGATTTCATGGATCTCCACAGGTTGTGCTGTAGTGGTTGGGCGGAGAGCACGTTGAATCTGCCACTCTCAGTACCCATTTGATTATCAAATACGCTGGGAGAAACTGAAGAATCACAATCTAATTGTTGTTTAAATCGGGTTCTGAAATTTCTGCCTGTTTGGCCGATATAATATTTATTACATTGGTTGCAGGTAATTTTGTAAATGCCAGATGCATCAAGACTTGTATCTGGTGGTTTTATATTGTGAATAAGCTTCCTACTTAGGTTGTTGTTGGTGCTAAAGCTGACTTTTACTTCTATGTTTTTGAATAGTCTTGCTAATTTGTCAGATACTATTTCAAGATATGGCATTTTTACATATTTGACAGCTGTTGTTTGTTCATTTTATTTTTTATCTGTTGTGAGATGGTATTAATTAGAGAAGGATCCTATCCACTGTTTATTGCGGTATATGATATGGTTACTATTTCTTGTTGGAGTTCCACTGGGTTCGCGTCGGAACTCTGGGTAGGCTGGTCCATTCCAGAAATGTTGTTGAACACAAACAACTGCCACAAACAATTGATACCTGCTTTGTACTTCACTGTTGGCACTAGACATGATGGCAGCAGGTAAGGTTCTCCAGGCGGCTGAAGCGTCTCGCATCGCCGGCCCGCCTACGCCGTAGTCGCCACCTTTACCGCCACCGCGGCCAAGGACCGCCGCATCCGCCCTGCACCGCCGCCCGGTATGCGGATCTTCGGGAATGCAGAGTCTCTAGGCGGGCCGCCGGAATTTTACTCCGATGCCTGCATCCTTCGGAATTTTGCTGGCTGGCGTGTCTTTGCAGCATAAAGGCTTAAAAACAGATGGCATTTTTGCTCGGTCTGGAGGGGGTTCCTTTGTTCTGGGCTGCGGTGCACACACATACAGATTGCAAAAGTTAACAGCTGCAGCAGTAGCGTTCCTGAAGAAGACAGCGGTTGTGCAGTCGGGTGGAACGCAGTCTCGGTTGCCACTTTTGACGGTAGGTGAAACTGTCCAACGAAAGCACGAGAGTTATAGTGCGTTCCAATACTGTCACAGGAATTCAACGTTGCTTTGTATCGTCGAAACTAAAGTGAACATGTAATCCTTTTGAGAGGATTGTGAATAATGGAAGCATTGTAACGGCACAATTCCTGTATATACGGTTTCTTTACTAATCGAAAAAATATTAATGCCAAAGTGTCGCTGACTGGTGGAAGAAGGGCGACAAGTGGGAAAAACCATTCCTTAATGATTTTGGAAAAAAATTGTTTCACATTCAAAATTCCCTGTTCTGCTACGACCCCGTGTAGCAACAGTGGTTCCATATTCCAAATACGACCGTCTCTGTTGCAATATTCATTGATTAATCCGTTTCGATCTCTTAGAACATCATCAGATTAACTTAAAAAGGCAGCGGAGGCCGCATTAGTCAGAATTAAAAGCCTTGGCGGCAATCCCCTAAGTTAATACTAAAACAATAGAAGAAATCGGTTCAAGCGCTGTTTTCCAAGTTAATCTGATGCGCTAAGACGGCGAAAAATCAATAAATATTGCAACAGAGACTGTCTTTTATTTGGAAAATGATTCACGTTCAGTTTTCAGAACGTCCGAGACGACAGCCGGCTTAGCATCCGGGGAATGCAGTCCGCGGGAATCTGATGTGAATGCAGTGGAGGAAAGGCATAAATATTAAAGCTTAACGCTCGTTCGACAGCGATATCATTAGAGGCGGGGCACAAACAAGGGAAGGAAATCGGTTGTGCCCCTTTCAAAGGAACTGTTCCGGCACTCACCTGGAGCAATTTTGGGGAAATCACGGGAAACTAAACCTGGATGGCAGGACGTGGATTTGAACCGTCTTCCTCCCGAATTGAATGCAGTGGAGGTGGTGGACAATTGTCTAAGTTGCACGGTGTCCAAGACTGTTGGTTTTTTTGGGAAAAGTAAGACAAAATTGGACATTATACTTATAATATAGTCAGTCGTTGTATTGTGCCCATTCTGGGCTGACGTGTTTATAGTTATGCCAGTCTAGGGCTACTGCAGTTATCATTAATATCTTTAAAGACTGTTAAGATGTTTAATATTACGAGGCGTAGTGCCTGTAATGTTATTGAAAATATATTGTATTCCATAAATGAAAAGCACAATATTATGTATGTTCTACAGGATTAATTTATTTAATTAAACGGTTTTTGGCTTACAAAGCCAATCATCAGACTTTAAATGATTACCGTCGTCAAAGAAGTTACAGTATTTGTAAACGTTAGAAAAGTTGTTACCCTTCTAGGTTGAGATAAAAACGCAGTAAATGCCATCTTTGACAATCCATTGGTAATGCTCTTAAAAAGTTAAAGCTTGGCCACTAACTAAATATAAAACGAGGAAACCAGGAAAAACAAACTCGAAAAACAACGCCTGTATAACAATTTTAATAAAATTAACAACCGCAATAAAATAAAATTGGTACTTTACAAGAGTACTGAAAAATATCTTGAAGAGGTATTACATGTGGAAAGTTCTACACAGATATTGCAAAAGAATTGACAACTACAACAACAGAACATATGGAGCACATTTACAGTTGCAACAAAATAAATAAGTACAGAGAAATGGAAGAAAAGACAGCGTGGGAAGCATTATAAATCTATGAGGAATACGTGAAGGTTACAAGAGGAGAAGTATTGAGCTGTGTTCGGTTATTTAATAATTTATGTAAAATCAGAACTGTGGGCTAGAAGTTTGTTCATTTTCAAGGCTTCCAATAGGCAGAGCTTTCTGTTTTGTTCTCAGTAGTCCGTCGTTTCCTTTATCAAATGAACTGAAGTGAAAGTGACATTTAGTTTTCAGTCAGTTCTGTAGTAGCAGTTTTCAATTCACCTTGTGATGCTAAGACAAATATTTAATCTTTGTATTAACATTTAGTAGCCTTTAGTTTTGTCAGAGGCGAATCCTGTCTCCGTATTCTATTGTGTAGCTGTATTATACATTTTTGGTACCTCTAAACAGACCTTTTTTGTTTGTATTCCTGAGACATGGTCTGATGATGCTCGAGAGACGATCTAAACCGGTTACCACTGACATGTGATTTTAATTTTTAATAAAAAATTGTGACCAAGATAGAATCTCATTTAAAATTGTCTAATCGGATCGTTCTTTTTTTCCAATTATGTTTTCAGAAATTAGTAGAAATTAAATATTTGCTTGCCAGCTTTGGCTACATGTATACAGGGTGAAACAAAATTTACGTTCCCGGTCACCGTAGTGCAATTGTTTCTAACTAACAGTACGAAGAAGGCTCTACCTGAATCTCGTCCCAAGCACACTTTCGGTAGAAACTGGCAGTCAAAGAAAGCCAGTTTGACAACAGTGTAATCACATGCGCGACAAGTATCTTCATTCAAGAGTGCGTAGTTGTGCTACACAAATAGTGTAGTGGGTAGACTTTAGCGTCAGAATACTCGAATGCGAGAGATCGAGTCCGGGTCTAGATGAAATATTTTATTTTCGAATTTTTGACTGCATGATATGATATCTGGATTATTAATCGTTATAAAATAATTAAAGCAGGTATTATACAAAAGATATACAATTATTTAATAATGTCACTGACATTAAAGTATAATCATTCTACTTTTATAAACGTATTTTGCCTTTAAAGGTTTTCTCTCTTCTCTTCCATGCACTAGGCCCCTTCATCCTTTCTAGTCAATTGACATATTATTATAACTGTTATATTTAAAATATTACAACTGACACCTCTTACTGAATGTAGTACGCATGTTTAACATCTCTACATTACTTCTTTGCTATGACAGGCCTTTTATTTTCAACTGATTTTATCTGACGTGTCTGACCCACGCTTATTATCGTTAAAAACTGTAATTGTAGGATATGAATCGTTGAAGAATCAGAGTATACTACTGAAATCATTATTGGGAAGATGAAAAAAATTTAAAAAAATACTCCTAGAGTTCTAAGAACCGTAAAAGGACGTACCCTCTGAGATAAAATTGAGAATGAAAAAATAGGGCAACAAATATGAATAAATTTTTTGGAAGGAAAAATTGTAAATTATAGAAATCATTGGAGACAGCTTGTTGATAGAATGCCGAAGAAGGGGATCCCAACAAGAGTATTGTACCATAGTACTAAGGAAAGACGATATCTGGAAAGATAAAGGAAAAGATGGTAAGATACGAAGACGGAGCAGGCAACATTGCTTACTCCTTGGAGTGCAGGAGGAGGAGGAAGAGGAGAACAAGAAGAAGAAGAAGAAAAAGAAAAGAAGACCTAGACCCAGAGTCGAAATATCGAACACCAGTACGGTAATGCAGAACTTTACCCACAGCACTAACTGCAAAACACCTACAAAGCATTGAACGTAGATTCGGGCTGTAGATGTAATTACAGGGTTGCCAAATTGCCTTTCTTTCGCGTCCATTTTCTAGGGAAAATACGAATGGGACGAAATTTTAGCGCAGACGCTTTTGTACTGTTAATATATAAGGATTTACACTGTGCTGTCCAATTGCGCGAATTTTTATTCGCCTTTTATATTTGAAATAAAAGTATGTGAATTTAACCCCTGCAACTATGATCTCTTCGTGTTTGTAGCATAAATATCTACCTCGTATCCGCCGTCCACAACTGCAGACTCAACAACGTGCATCACTGTGCAGACCACTTGCTCACTTTCAAGTTCACACGGAGCTTGTGGCTGACTCTGCGGCTCACACTGCTTGCAATGGGAAACTTCAAAATACTGATTGGAGCCCAGTTGGAGGTTCACATACAATTATTATTCGCAAGGCCCATTCGCCAGTAGAAGAGGAATGGGAGGAAAGATAATGTGACCAGAAGTACCCTCCGCCACACATCGTAAGGTGGCTTGCGGAGTACAGGTGCAGACAGAGTAGAGTAGGTTAGGATGTATGACAAGGGACTGATAGGGCTCGAAATCTTTCCTTGTCAGCCATGAAACCATGAGTAGTAGAACATAGACGAGAGCTTACTTATAGTTAAGTTTATACTAGTATCATTTCACATTATTTAATTTTATTGTACTCCTTTTATTAAGTTAAACATCATTTTGTTTTGCTGTAAATAAATATATGTTCCAAAACGCTGTGCATAAAAAAGGCATTTTTTTAGTGCTCATACTCGGATCCTCACACCCTCTGGCCCATCGCTGTAAGTCGCTTATACCCCATCCACTGTCAGTTGACCTTTCTCACTCACTCACTCAGCCCAACTCATTGTCATTGTCTCTTTGTGTGTCTCTGTCATTGTCTCCTGTCACACAGCCACAGCCCTTTCTTTCTGTCTTACTGCTACAGTCTCCTTCTTGCTCTCTCTTACTGCTAATACCTCAATCCTTATTTGCTACTGCTGCTGTCCCTTCTCACTGTCATTCTCTCTCGCATCCTCGTGTTCATTGTCTATCACCGGATATTACCCGTTTCCACTTCCTCTTTATTTCTCCGTCCCCCCTCCCTCTACCCCTCCGGCACTGCCTCCCTAATTCTTGGGCTAGCACTGTTCTTTCACTGTCTACTATGTTCCACTGTTACTCTGTCCCTCTCCTTCACTCACATTGCTATTGTGTGCTTCACTCTTTCTGTTACACAACCACTGTCTAGTATCTTCCAGAATTATCCTTCTCTTTGGCAATGCCATAGTCTTCTTCTCTCTCAGCATAAAAAAGGGCGAATATGTTTACAAGCTAAACTTTTTGAGAGAATTTTTAAAGGTGCTGAGTAAGGTAGAATGACACAGCTGTACCCCACTATTCAGTATTTTAAAAAAACACGAACATATTCGCATTTTTTGTGCTCGGATAGGAGCATTTTTCCGCTGGTTATAGTATAGTGCCACTGGTGCCAAACAACCCGCAACAAAAAGTCAAGAACGTACGGTTTGATGAAATGACAGTAAAAAAAAACATGTAATAGTAAATAATTTTTCCATCACCAAAGAATGTTTAGCCTTAATTGCCTATGATTCATAATTGTCTCTTTTGGTTCCTACTGATGAAAGTCAAATGACAAGTGGCGCTTCTGCAGAGACAGATTTACTATCGACCACAAATGGTGCGCAGTTCAAAACGCCGTCCCCGGTAACGGGGACGTCGCGCTGGCCCGGCAGCGAGTGGCGAGCCCTCGGCACGCCCCCTGAGCAGAAAGGCACATAGCGGCGCGTTTTGTGTGGGGCGGGCGGCCGAGCGCGGCCGCTTCGTTATAACTTCAGAGGGATCGATGTCCCGCTGGCCGCCGTTCGGCTGCATCCCGTCGGAGGCAGCAACGTTCCGCTCTGTTGCGGCCGCGGCACCGGGATAATGGAGCCATTAAAATTTATTTAAATATGACTCCGCCAGCAATGCAATATTGGCGTTACTGGAACACGTGTAGCTGCGCCTGATACTACACAGCCTTGGTTATCGGTCATGCATAACTACGGCGTAAAATATTACGATGACAAATGTTCCTCTCCATTAAAGTCTGTCACCGTAAATATTACAGCCGGCCACGGTGGCCGAGCGGTTCTAGGCGCTTCAGTGTGGAACCGCGCGACTACTACGGTCGCAGGTTCGAATCCTGCCTCGGGCATGGATGTGTGTGATGTCCTTAGGTTAGTTAGGTTTAAGTAGTTCTAAGTTCTAGGGGACTGATAACCTCAGATGTTAAGTCCCATAGTGCTCAGAGCCATTTGAACCACTTGTAAATATTACGAGCACACTGGAAAACCTAAACCAGTAATTTTTTGTTTCCTTTTAAAAACTATACAATTCATCTTAGTTTTTTACTACATAATAAAATTCTGTTTATCCATTAAGAATACTTTTCTTTCATCTTTAGCAGTATCCGTAGCACAAGACACCAAACTGCCATAACAGATTTTATCAATAGCAGCTACCTTCACACCACCTGACAGAAACAACTAAGTGAAGCAGCTGGGAGTCAATGTAATTGGCGAGTGCGTAAATGATACTTGCATTTCTCTGTGACAACTAGAACGGCCACCAGGGTGCGTTAATGATGTTCGTGTGTAGCATTGTTCCCAGGTCTGGTAGGGTATACAAAGGATGTGAACAGCATCAGAAGCTGGATGGTCACTATGAAGGGCGCTGTGACGTCACATACACGTTTGAAACAGCATTGTCAGCACCTGGCAGAATTTGAAAGTGGTTTCACTGTGGATCTCGTTTTGACCGGCTGGTCGCATTGTGCAGTATCCAGACTTGAAGAGCATTCGCTGTTGGACTGTAGGGGTATGTGAGCACAGGAATGCTCGTCGTCGAGATTCCGGTGGACCATGTTTTACCACCACAAGAAAAGATAGCTATAATATGCACCAACCGCATCCTAACCCTTTCTTATCTGTGCCTGAAGTCCCAGAACAAGTAACGGACTCCCTCCAACATTCCTTGTACTGTTGGTCGGACACTAGAAGAACCGGATTAGAGAATTACCATCCGTGAATTGTCATTGACACCACAACACAAACGATTGCGTTTGGAGTAGTGACGTGTTCGGGATGTATGAACCCTTGATAAATGGCATCACAAGTATTCAGCGATGAAACACGGCTCTACACTGCGCTGACTACAGCGGGTACCTGGCGAGACGTCCCCTACTTCCAATGTTCTGGAGAGGTGCAGCGGTGACAACCCTGGCGTCACGGTATGGGGAGCCAAATGGGAATCACTTCAGGTCGCGGTTGGTAGTGACTGAGGGAATTCTGAGGGCACAACGGTACGTCTCGGACAGCCTACCTCCTCGTGTGTTACCTTTCATGTGCTATTTTGCAACAGAACACTGCTCATCCGCATGTGACACGTATCTCGATGAACTGTCTGTGTGTTGTTGAGGTATTGTGATTGCCAGCAAGATCACCGGATCTGCCACCCACAGAACATATCCGTCACCAGCTCGTACTTTATCCCAGTACCAATACCCAAGCAATCAAAGACCAGTTACAAGCGCTGCGGGTCAGCTCGCTTAGCTAGCGAATACGATGGCTATGGCACCCTTCGCAACTGAATCATTGCATGCATCTAGGGTGGACGGGGTGAAATGACCCACCGATAACTAGACCCATACTGCCAAATTCTTTGTAAACTGAACTCGATCTTGTAATTACTGACGTAAAACTTCACTGCGCAATAAATTAAAGGGCCACTTTTTGAAACCTCGTCATTTTCCCCCATTGCGACGTAGATGTGTTCAGTTTAGCTCAAAGGATCTTGCAGCCTTCCTCTGGAACAGTGAAAAAGCGTGGCGCCCTGCTACGTCACCCTCGGGCTCAGCGACGCTTCAAACAGCAAGGTGGCGAGACATGACAAAAAATGGGCAGAGCTCAGAAGTTCATGTGAGCTGTACGGTGGGTTAATGATGCCACACTGGCACCGTATCTCACTACAATTCTGCCCAACGCCACCGACGACGTGACACACTACATTATCCACATCTGACCCCTTCTCCCCTCTACGATGGGGTTATGAAGGCGATGCTCAGTATTGAAATCATACGATTTACTTACGGGTTGCTTAGGCAACGTTTCAAACACACCCCCGATGAGAAGGCTTCAGGAGGTGGCATATAGGGCGTCGGTAAAAACCACTTTTTTCCTTGGGGCGTAATTTACACACAATTTACGGTCGAAAAGATAGTTTTCAGGGCGATGGGAGACAGCACTTGTGACACCCTATCTCCCCTCCTCCCCCCGGATGATTAAACTCTTCTCTAAAAACACTGTGGGGCTGAAACCTCACTAAATTTGATCTGACCACTTTCGAGGTGTAATAAGCCCCCAGTTTCAGGTCTGTTATACAGAAGGGAGTGTAAAAAATATGCGACAAAATTTGAACATGATCCAAAGAAGAACAAGGGTATTCATGAGTTTTCAGCCCTTCTGTTCCATGATCACGAGTTGTGTGAGGGGTTGCAGGGTGCGGGGGCAATAGACAGTGACACATGTGTGAATACAAGGCTTTCTTGAAACACTTTACAAACAAACATACACAGAGAAAACCCTTGACGATTCCTACGTGTCTGAGGGCAAGTAGCCCATCCGACTACCTTCATCTGAATCCACTACGCTACTATTCCAACGCCTGCATGCTGGCGTGAGGAACCAGACGGATGTCGAAGAGTTGCCTGCCCGCAGTGCCTACGAATCTGTCAAGAGTTGTCACCGTACGAGGTACATTTTTAAAGTGCATAGCAAAAGCGCGCGGGTGGCACCGAGGGTGTTAACGATATGGGGGCATCCTTTTTGTTTTTGTCATCAGTCTTCTGACCGGTTTGTTACGGTCTGCCAGGAATTCCTCTCCTGTGCCAACCTCATCTCAGAGTAGCACTTGCAACCTACATCAAATGGTTCAAATGGCTCTAAGCACTATGGGGCTTAACATCTGAGGTCATCAGTCCCCTAGACTTAGAACTGCTTAACGTAAGTAGCCTAAGGACATCACACACATCCATGCCCGAGGCAGGATTCGAACCTGCGACCGTAGCAGCAGCACGGTTCCGCACTGATGCGCCTGGAACCTCTCGGCCACAGCGACCGGCGCAACCTACATCCTCATTATTTGCTGGATATATTGCAAACCCTCTGTTCCTCTACAGTTCTTACCCTCTACAGACCCCTCTAGTGCCATGGAAGTTATTCCTTGATGTCTTGACAGATGTTCGACCATCCTATCCCTTCTTCTCGTCAGTGTTTTCAATATACTCTTTCCTCGCTGATTATGTGGAGAACGTCCTCCTTCCTTATAGTATCAGTCAATCTAATTTCTAACATTCTTCTGTAGCAGCACAACTGAAATGCATCGATTCTCTTCTTTTCCGGTTTTCCCACAGTCTATGTTTCACTACCACACAATGCTGTGCTCCCAATGCACATTTTCAGAAATTTCTTCCTCAGTTTAAAACCTATATTTGATATGAGTAGACCTCTGTTGACCATGAATGCCCTTCGTTATCACAAATTCTGATGTTATGACCCTCGCTGTTCCCATTTCTGCAACTTCTCTCATTACTTTCCTCTTTCTTTAATTTACTCTCAGTTCATATTTCATATTCTGAACTCTCCAGACTGTTCATTCCATTCAACAGTTCCTGTAAATCTTCTTCACTTTCACTGAAGATAGCAATGTTATCAGTGAATCTTGTCACTGATATCCATTCACCTTCAACTTTAATCCCACTCTTAAACCTTTTTTATTTCCGTCATTTCTTCTTCGATGTATAGATTGAACAATAAGGGTGAAAGACTACATCCCGAACTTGTACCCTTTTTAATTCGAGCACTTCGTTCTTGGTTTTCCACTCTTATTGTCCCCTTTTGGTTCTTGTAAATATTATGTATTACCCATCTGTCCCTGTTGCTTATCGCTATTTTCCTCAGAATTTCGAACATCTTGCACCATTTGACAGAGTCGAACGGTTTCTCCAGGTCGACAAGTCCTATTAACGTGTCTCGATATTTTTTTTTCAATCTTACTTTTACTATCGACCGCAAAGTCAGAACTATCTCTCTGGTGGCTTTAGCTTTCCTAAAGCCAAACTGATTGTCATCCCCAATTTTGTTCTCCATTATTCTGTACGTTATTCTTTTCAGCAACTTCGATGCTGTTAAGCTAATTGTACGACAATTCTCGCACTCGTCGGTTCTTGTTATCTTTGGAATTGTGTGGACGATATTTTTCCGAATATCTGATGGTATGTCGCCAGTCTCCTAGACTCTACACACCAACCTGAATAGTTGTCCGATGGACACATCCTCCAATGATTTTAGACATTCCAGTGGAACGCCATCTACGCCAACTGCCTTATTTGCTCTTACGTCATCCAAATCTGTAAATTCTGATTGTAATACTGGATCCCCTATCACCTCCCTGTCGACTCATGTTTCTTCTTCCATAACGTCATCAGACAGGTCCACCCACTAATAAAAGCCTTCAGTGTACTCTTTCCACCTGTCATCTGTGTCCTCTGCATTGAGTGGAACTTTGGCTCAAATGGTTCAAATGGCTCTGAGCACTATGGGACTCAACTGCTGAGGTCATTAGTCCCCTAGAACTTAGAACTAGTTAAACCTAACTAACCTAAGGACATCACACACATCCATGCCCGAGGCAGGATTCGAACCTGCGACCGTGAGTGGAACTTTCATTGCACTCTTAACATTAACGCCTTGCTTAAGATTTTTTGACTTTTCTGTGTGCTGAATCAGTCTTTCCGATAATATTTTTATTTTATTTCATCGCATTTTTTATGTAGCCATTTTGCCTCAGCTCCCCTGCACTTTGTTTATTTGATTCCAAAATGACTCACATTTATGTATTCATGAATTTTCCTGAACATTTTTGTTCTTCCTTCTTTCGTCGATCAGTTGAAGGTTTCTTCTTTTACCCACGATATCTTCGCAGTTACCTTCCCTTTACCTATGTTTTTCTTTCCAACCACTGTGATTGATCTTTTTAGAGATGTCTAACCCTCTTCAACTGAACTGCCTACTGATCTACTCATTATCGCAGTGTCTATAGGTCAGAGAAGTTCAGCCGTATCTATGCATTCTCTAATATTCCCGTTTCTCACTCCTTTTCTCATTGATTCTTCCTGATTAGTCCCTTAAACTTCAGTCTACTCCTCGTCATTTGTAATTGTGATATGAGTCTGTATCTACTCCTGGGTACGCCTTACAATCCAATAGCTGACTTTGGAGCTAGTGTCCATGATGTAATCTAACTGGAATCTTCCAGTATCTCCTTGTCCTAGTATACCTCCTTCTCTTGTGAGCCTAGAACAAAGTATTGGCTGTTACTGGTAAAATTTATTGCAAAACTCAATTCGCCTTTCACCTCTCTCATTCCTACTACCAATTCCATATTATCCACTGACCCTTTCTTCTTCACCCACATCCGCATTCCAGTCCTACAAGACTATTAGATTTTCATCTCGCTTTACACACTGAATTACCCGTTGAATGTCCTCATATACTCTCTCTTTCATCTTCTGCTTGCGACGACGAAATGCATATCTGAACTGTTGTTGTCGGCGTTGGTTTGCTGTGGATTCTGATGAGAACAACCCTATCACTGAACTGTTCACAGTTTCTCTACCCTACCTTCCTACTCATAACGAATCCTACGCTAATTATATCATTTTCTACTGCTTTTAATATTAACTTATACTCATCTGATCAGAAATCCTTGTCTTCTTTCCATTTCACTTCACTGACCCCGACTATATCTAGTTGAGCTTTAGCATTTCCCTTTTCAGATTTTCTAGCTTACCTACCGCATTCAAACTTCTGACATTTCACGCCCCGACTCGTAGAATGTTATCCTTCCATTGGTTATTCAGTCTTTTTCTCATAGTCACTTTCTCCTTGGCATTCATGAGAGCTGAATAGGGGATTAGTTCGGAATACTTTGCCAACGGAGAGACCATCATATGACTTTTCAATTAAAGGCCACATGTCCTATGTGTTTAATGCAGTATTTTCAGTTGCCTCGTGCATCCTCATGTCGCTGATTCTTCTGTCTACCAGGGGCAGTTAGTTTCCCATCCCTAAGCACAAAAGAGTGCCCTGAGAGCCTGTCCGCTTCTACACTCTCTTTGACAACGCAGTTGCTAGAATGAGGGTAATTTCTTACACAAGAAGTTTTCGTACACCATTACTGATATTTTTTATTCAAAATTGAAATAGTGGCGGGATTCGAACCAGGACCTTTTGATTACTACTCTTGTACCACAGGTCTTAGAGGCGTCGTTTGCTTTTTTTTCACACATTTGTTGTATATCCGTATGGTCACGCTATAGAAGGGGGCTGACCAGGAGGGCAGAAAAAACATAAACGCTCTTTGCTACTTCGCAACACTTTCAAATTTCGCCTTGTCCGAAAGAACAGACGCTATGAATTCATATAACTGATTCGTTTCTATTGGCAATGAATCCAGTGCGGATGCACATTTACACTCGACTTCCACTGGCAATCTAAAATTAGCGAGCATGGAGGACATGAATGGGGACTGCGGGCAGATGGCGCTAGGTGGGAATTCGAGTCGGCCAGGGACCATGCCAAGATAGTCTGCGCGTTTGCGATGAACACTGTGTACGGGTGGTGCAGTGATTAACGCAACCGCCTAGAAAGCAGGAGTCCCAGGTTCGAGGGCCGGTCCAGCACACACTTTCTCTGGTCTCCGCTGACTCCGCAAATAGCCCTGACGCAGCTGATATCTTTAGTCCCTTCCCTTTTCTTCCCTTTCTCTCCCTCTCCCCTTTCAGTTTACATAATATGGAGCGATTTATCTGAGGCAACTGTGGTGCACCACGGCCCACAGATGACAGGGGTGAACGACGGCTGCGGAGATGTGTACGGGCCAATAGACGTGGAAATGTTGACCGACTGACCGTCCAGATTAAGCAAGAGGCAACCAGCAATGAGTGTCACTGCGCATGGGCCTTCTCAGGAGGCGTCTGGTTCATTGCATTCGTGCCAACTGCTGTTCTTGGGCAACAAAGGCTGCATTTTTAGGATGTCCAATAATTGGCGGTGGGTGTTCTTTCCAGATGAAACACATTGTATGCTCCATCGGATAGATGGCCTTTTTTTTGTCATCAGTCTACTGACTGGTTTGATGCGGCCCGCCACGAATTCCTTTCCTGTGCTAACCTCTTCATCTCAGAGCAGCACTTGCAACCTACGTCCTCAATTATTTGCTTGACGTATTCCAATCTCTGTCTTCCTCTACAGTTTTTGCCCTCTACAGCTCCCTCTAGTACCATGGAGGTCATTCCCTCATGTCTTAGCAGATGTCCTATCATCCTGTCCCTTCTCCTTATCAGTGTTTTCCACATATTCCTTTCCTCTCCGATTCTGCGTAGAACCTCCTCATTCCTTACCTTATCAGTCCACCTAATTTTCAACATTCGTCTATAGAACCACATCGCAAATGTTTCGATTCTCTTCTGTTCCGGTTTTCCCACAGTCCATGTTTCACTACCATACAATGCTGTACTCTAGACGTACATCCTCAGAAATTTCTTCCTCAAATTAAGGCCGGTATTTGATGTTAGTAGACTTCTCTTGGCCAGAAATGCCTTTTGGTCCATAGCGAGTCTGCTTTTGATGTCCTCCTTGCTCTGTCCGTCATTGGTTATTTTACTGCCTAGGTAGCAGAATTCCTTAACTTCATTGACTTCGTTACCATCAATCCTGATGTTAAGTTTCTCGCTGTTCTCATTTCTACTACTTCTTCGTCTTTCTCCGATTTACTCTCAAACCATACTGTGTACTCATTAGACTGTTCACTCCGTTCAGCAGATCATTTAATTCTTCTTCACTTTCACTCAGGATAGCAATGTCATCAGCGAATCGTATCACTGATATCCTTTCACCTTGTATTTTAATTCCACTCCTGAACCTTTCTTTTATTTCCATCATTGATTCCTCGATGTACAGATTGAAGAGTAGGGGCGAAAGGCTACAGCCTTGTCTTACACCCTTTTTAATACGAGCACTTCCTTCTTGATCGTCCACTCTTATTATTCCCTCTTGGTTGTTGTACATATTGTATATGACCCGTCTCTCCCTATAGCTTACCCCTACTTTTTTCAGAATCTGGAACAGCTTGCACCATTTTATATTGTCGAACGCTTTTTCCAGGTCGACAAATCCTATGAAGGTGTCTTGATTTTTCTTTAGCCTTGCTTCCATTATTAGCCGTAACGTCAGAATTGTCTCTCTCGTCCCTTTACTTTTCCTAAAGCCAAACTGATCGTCACCTAGCGCATTCTCAATTTTCTTTTCCATTCTTCTGTATATTATTCTTGTAAGCAGCTTCGATGCATGAGCTGTTAAGCTGATTGTGCGATAATTCTCGCACTTGTCAGCTCTTGCCGTCTTCGGAATTGTGTGGATGATACTTTTCCGAAAGTCAGATGGTATATCGCCAGACTCATATATTCTACACACCAACGTGAATAGTCGTTTTGTTGCCACTTCCCCCAATGGTTTTAGAAATTCTGATGGAATGTTATCTATCCATTCTGCCTTATTTGACCGTAAGTCCTCCAAAGCTCTTTTAAATTCCGATTCTAATACTGGATCCCCTATCTCTTCTAAATCGACTCCTGTTTCTTCTTCTATCACATCAGACAAATCTTCACCTTCATAGAGGCTTTCAATGTATTCTTTCCACCTATCTGCTCTCTCCTCTGCATTTAACAGTGGAATTCCCGTTACACTCTTAATGTTACCACCGTTGCTTTTAATGTTACCAAAGATTGTTTTGACCTTCCTGTATGCTGAGTCTGTCCTTCCTACAATCATATCTTTTTCGACGTCTTCACATATTTCTTGCAGCCATTTCGTCTTAGCTTCCCTGCACTTCCTATTTATTTCATTCCTCAGTGACTTGTATTTCTGTATTCCTGATTTTCCCGGAACATGTTTGTACTTCCTCCTTTCATCAATCAACTGGAGTATTTCTTCTGTTACCCATGGTTTCTTCGCAGCTACCTTCTTTGTACCTATGTTTTCCTTCCCAACTTCTGTGATGGCCCTTTTTAGAGATGTCCATTCCTCTTCAACTGTACTGCCTACTGCGCTATTCCTTATTGCTGTATCTATAGCGTTAGAGAACTTCAAACGTATCTCGTCATTCCTTAGTACTTCCGTATCCCACTTCTTTGCGTATTGATTCTTCCTGACTAATGTCTTGAACTTTAGCCTACTCTTCATCACTACTATATTGTGATCTGAGTCTATATCTGCTCCTGGGTACGCCTTACAATCCAGTATCTGATTTCGGAATCTCTGTCTGACCATGATATAATCTAATTGAAATCTTCCCGTATCTCCCGGCCTTTTCCAAGTATACCTCCTCCTCTTGTGATTCTTGAACAGGGTATTGGCTATTACTAGCTGAAACTTGTTACAGAACTCAATTAGTCTTTCTCCTATTTCATTCCTTGTCCCAAGCGCATATTCTCCTGTAACCTTTTCTTCTACTCCTTCCCCTACAACTGCATTTCAGTCGCCCATGACTATTAGATTTTCGTCCCCCTTTACATGCTGCATTACCCTTTCAATATCAACATACACTTTCTCCATCTGTTCATCTTCAGCTTGCGAAGTCGTCATGTATACCTGAACTATCGTTGTCGGTGTTGGTCTGCTGTCGATTCTGATTAGAACAACCCGGTCACTGAACTGTTCACAGTAACACACCCTCTGCCCTACCTTCCTATTCATAACGAATCCTACACCTGTTAAACCATTTTCTGCTGCTGTTGATATTACCCGATACTCATCTGACCAGAAATCCTTGTCTTCCTTCCACTTCACTTCACTGACCCCTACTGTATCTAGATTGAGCCTTTGCATTTCCCTTTTCAGATTTTATAGTTTCCCTACCACATTCAAGCTCCTGACATTCCACGCCCCGACTCGTAGAACGTTATCCTTTCGTTGATTATTCAATATTTTTCTCATGGTAACCTCCCCCTTGGCAGTCCCCTCCCGGAGATCCGAATGGGGGACTATTCCGGAATCTTTTGCCAATGGAGAGATCATCATGACACTTCTTCAATTACAGGCCACAGTTACGTGTCTTTAATGCAGTGGTTTCCATTGCCTTCTGCATCCTCATGTCGTTGATCATTGCTGATTCTCCCGCCTTTAGGGGCAATTTCCCACCCCTAGGACAAGAGAGTGCCCTGAACCTCTATCTGCCCCTCCGCCCTCTTTGACAAGGCCGTTGGCAGAATGAGGCTGACTTCGCATGCCGAAGTCTTCGGCCGCCAAAGCTGATTATTTATCAAAATTTAGGCAGTGGCGGGGATCGAACCCGGGACCGAAGACGTTTTGATTATGAATCAAAGACGCTACCCCTAGACCACGGTTCTTCAACAATCCTCGGAAAGGTCCAAGTCGGAGGAGGGATCTTTATGGTCTGTGGAATGTTTTCGTGGCATTATCTGGGAGATCTGGTTATTGCGGAAGGCGCAGTGGCTGAACACAATTATGCATCTATCTTTGAGGACCATGTCAAATGGTTCAAATGACTCTGAGCACTATCTACATCTACATCTACATTTATACTCCGCAATCCACCCAGCGGTGTGTGGCGGAGGGCACTTTACGTGCCACTGTCATTACCTCCCTTTCCTGTTCCAGTCGCGTATGGTTCGCGGGAAGAACGACTGTCTGAAAGCCTCCGTGCGCGCTCTAATCTCTCTAATTTTACATTCGTCATCTCCTCGGGAGGGATAAGTAGGGGGAAGCAATATATTCGATACCTCATCCAGAAACGCACCCTCTCGAAACCTGGCGAGCAAGCTACACCGCGATGCAGAGCGCCTCTCTTGCAGAGTCTGCCACTTGAGTTTATTAAACATCTCCGTAACGCTATCACGGTTACCAAATAACCCTGTGACGAAACGCGCCGCTCTTCTTTGGATCTTCTCTATCTCCTCCGTCAGACCGATCTGGTACGGATCCCACACTGATGAGCAATACTCAAGTATAGGTCGAACGAGTGTTTTGTAAGCCACCTCCTTTGGTGATGGACTACATTTTCTAAGCACTCTCCCAATGAATCTCAACCTGGTACCCGCCTTACCAACAATTAATTTTATATGATCATTCCACTTCAAATCGTTCCGCACGCATACTCCCAGATATTTTACAGAAGTAACTGCTACCAGTGTTTGTTCAGCTATCATATAGTCATACAATAAAGGATCCTTCTTTCTATGTATTCGCAATACATTACATTTGTCTATGTTAAGGGTCAGTTGCCACTCCCTGCACCAAGTGCCTATCCGCTGCAGATCTTCCTGCATTTCGCTACAATTTTCTAATGCTGCAACTTCTCTGTATACTACAGCATCATCCGCGAAAAGCCGCATGGAACTTCCGACACTATCTACTAGGTCATTTATATATATTGTGAAAAGCAATGGTCCCATAACACTCCCCTGTGGCACGCCAGAGGTTACTTTAACGTCTGTAGACGTCTCTCCATTGATAACAACATGCTGTGTTGTGTTTGCTAAAAACTCTTCAATCCAGCCACACAGCTGGTCTGATATTCCGTAAGCTGTTACTTTGTTTATCAGGCGACAGTGCGGAACTGTATCGAACGCCTTCCGGAAGTCAAGAAAAATAGCATCCACCTGGGAGCCTGTATCTAATATTTTCTGGGTCTCATGAACAAATAAAGCTAGTTGGGTCTTACACGATCGCTGTTTCCGGAATCCATTTTTTCCTACATAGTTGATTCTGGGTTTCCAAAAACGACATGATACTCGAGCAAAAAACATGTTCTAAAATTCTACAACAGATCGACGTCAGAGATATAGGTCTATAGTTTTGCGCATCTGCTCGACGACCCTTCTTGAAGACTGGGACTATCTGTGCTCTTTTCCAATCATTTGGAACCCTCCGTTCCTCTAGAGACTTGCGGTACACGGCTGTTAGAAGGGGGGCAAGTTCTTTCGCGTACTCTGTGTACTCGAATTGGTATCCCGTCAGGTCCAGTGGACTTTCCTCTATTGAGTGATTCCAGTTGCTTTTCTATTCCATGGACACTTATTTCGATGTCAGCCATTTTTTCGTTTGTGCGAGGATTTAGAGAAGGAACTGCAGTGCGGTCTTCCTCTGTGAAACAGCTTTGGAAAAAGGTGTTTAGTATTTCAGCTTTACGCGTGTCATCCTCTGTTTCAATGCCATCATCATCCCGTAGTGTCTGGATATGCTGTTTCGAGCCACTTACTGATTTAACGTAAGACCAGAACTTCCTAGGATTTTCTGTCAAGTCGGTACATAGAATTTTACTTTCGAATTCACTGAACGCTTCACGCATAGCCCTCCTTTCGCTAACTTTGACATCGTTTAGCTTCTGTTTGTCTGAGAGGTTTTGGCTGCGTTTAAACTTTGAGTGAAGCTCTCTTTGCTTTCGCAGTAGTTTCCTAACTTTGTTGTTGTACCACGGTGGGTTTTTCCCGTCCCTCACAGTTTTACTTGGCACGTACCCGTCTAAAACGCATTTTACGATTGCCTTGAATTTTTTCCATAAACACTCAACATTGTCAGTGTCGGAACAGAAATTTTCGTTTTGATCTGTTAGGTAGTCTGAAATCTGCCTTCTATTACTCTTGCTAAACAGATAAACCTTCCTCCCTTTTTTTATATTCCTATTAACTTCCATATTCAGGGATGCTGCAACGGCCTTATGATCACTGATTCCCTGTTCTGTACATACAGAGTCGAAAAGTTCGGGTCTGTTTGTTATCAGTAGGTCCAAGATGTTATCTCCACGAGTCGGTTCTCTGTTTAATTGCTCGAGGTAATTTTCGGATAGTGCATTCAGTATAATGTCACTCGATGCTCTGTCCCTACCACCCGTCCTAAACATCTGAGTGTCCCAGTCTATATCTGGTAAATTGAAATCTCCACCTAAGACTATAACATGCTGACAAAATTTATGTGAAATGTATTCCAAATTTTCTCTCAGTTGTTCTGCCACTAATGCTGCTGAGTCGGGAGGTCGGTAAAAGGAGCTAATTATTAACCTAGTTCGGTTGTTGAGTGTAACCTCCACCCATAATAATTCACAGGAACTATCCACTTCTACTTCACTACAGGATAAACTACTACTAACAGCGACGAACACTCCACCCCCGATTGCATGCAATCTATCCTTTCTAAACACCGTCTGTACCTTTGTAAAAATTTCGGCAGAATTTATCTCTGGCTTAAGCCAGCTTTCTGTACCTATAACGATTTCAGCTTCGGTGCTTTCTATCAGCGCTTGAAGTTCTGGTACTTTACCAACGCAGCTTCGACATTTGACGATTACAATACCGATTGCTGCTTGGTCCCCGCATGTCCTGACTTTGCCCCGCACCCGTTGAGGCTGTTGCCCTTTCTGTACTTGCCCAAGGCCATCTAACCTAACATCTAACTTAACATCTGAGATCATCAGTCCCCTAGAACTTAGAACTACTTAAACGTAACTAACCTAAGGACATCACACACATCCATTCCCGAGGAAGGATTCGAAGCTGCGACCGTAGCAGCAGTGCGGTTCCGGACTGAAGCGCCTAGAACCGCTCGACCACGACGGCCGGCAGGACCATGCCCACCACTACATTCGGTTTACTTTTCCTCGGCACTATGGCCTCTACCACCAGGACAGTGCAACATGTCACACAGCCTCAGTGTACGTGCGTGGATGGGTTAACCATACTCCCCTGGGCACCAAACCATACGGATTAAAACCCACTCGAGAATCTGCTCGAGCTGTTTGCTCCTCATCCGTGTAATATAGCGCAGCTGGCTACGGAAGTGGAGTCTTCATGGCTCCACGTACCTGTCGGTACCTTCCAGAATCTCGGTGACTCTTTTCCTACACGCCCGGCCCGCGAAATGTGATTATTAAGGCTTTTCACAGTTGGATCAATGTGACTGGACCGTGTTTAATCCTGCTTAATATCTTAAACTGTTCTTTTTGCTACATGTTTGTTGCACTGAATATGTAGTTATAAAGCTCTGACACCGGTAGGCAAACAAATTTGGTAGCTGCTTAGTAACTACTGTTTCTGTTTTATGTTTGCAGAAAGCCTGCACGTATCTGATCCACTCAATCCAGAACGAAAGTTTCGCAACCGGAAAATATTCGGTGAGTAAAGTTCAGCACAAAGTATGGTACATGTGCACAGATTAGAGTATCTATTGTACGGTAATAAAGTAGCTAACATTTCTTGTTCCACTTCAGACTGCGTAGATTCTCTCTGTTGTATTGTCTGGACAGCCATAACTTCGGTGCCATTTTGTGGAAGAAGGCTTACGACATTTTCTCAGTATCTGTCGTGAGATCTAGCTGCAAGATGCAAACAAAAGCAAATCGGGTAAAGTTCACAGTTACTAGAATGTAAAAAAAAAAAAAAAAAAACGGTTTAAACCAAAGATAAAGGAACATATCCTCTTAGATGTAAAGTTTCCTCTGGAGAAACACAAAAAAATATAATTCTTTTTCTGTTCCTGTAAAAAACTGTGTCGACGATAATTTCACAACACCGAGAACTTAGAGGAGTGCTCGTGTGTGTTTCCACTTTCATCCAACAGAGGGCATAAAAGCCGCACAACCAGTAAATACCTTGGTAATTACGGTGACCACATAGACCATAAGTCGCTATTCAAGGTGAACCAGAACTGTCGGCCTCGGTGGCCGAGCGGTTCTAGGCGCTTCAGTCCGAAACCCCGCGACTGCTACGGTCGCAGGTTCGAATCCTGCCTCGGGCGTGGATGTGTGTGATGTCCTGAGGTTAGTTAGGTTTAAGTAGTTCTACGTTCTAGGGGACTGATGACCTCAGATGTTAAGTTCCATAGTGCTCAGAGCCATTTGAACCATTTTTGAACCAGAACTCCACTGACAAACTTTCAGAGACTGTTCAGGGGTACCTTTTGAGCATTTTGCTACAAGCTACCCGCGGTGTCGGGTGGTTCGTTGCAGTTATTGTATTTAGTTGTGATTCTTTTTCTTGTATTGCACTGAACATACCGCGCAGAATTGCAAATGTGAACTGTATGCGCTATGTGTCTTGTTTGGGAACAAACGTCTTCCATTCACTTAATGCCCACATTACTCTTCGCCCCGTCAGCACTGCTCGCTTCTGTCTAGGGTGTGTTTTTCCAGCCAGTGCTATTTGTACTTTAACAATGATACGCAGCAGTATGGACAGGTTTACTGACAAAAAGTTGGCCAATATGCACCTCTTGTATGAGTACACTGAATGTGATGGAAGGGCGGTATAACGATCGCATGCGGAGCTGCTCCTGCAGCGATAGGAAAAATGCCACAATACACCGTCTTGTGTGTTGTACGTTTTGGGTATCGCATATTACAGGCTTCTTCCGGGTTGTGAAGGTATTTTCACAGAAACGAGGGTGACTGCGGTAATAAACCAAAATAAACGTAATTATACCATTACTCTGTAACAAATCGTCGAGGACTGTGAGTCCTTTATACCAAAACGAGGTGATTACCTGGCCTTGCACGGGTATTTATTTTACTAATTTGATATTAGAAAGAAAAACAGAAAATGAACTGTACTGTAGAGAACAATCGAAAACATTTCATTTCCTTGTGTTCGTGAATACATCTTTGAATTTATGAAACAAGCGTACAAAGAAATATGCACAATATACAAATGTATAAGTACAGCTGCTTGACATGTGTACAACGCGATTTTGTAAATATCTCTATGGCAATGCCTCTGCACAAGTCTATGGACAGCTATTGTTTTTGCCTCAGTCGTTTGCGCTTTGTGGTTGAGAGCTGTCAAAAGCGTTGCCAGGTGTCATGGCTTTCCGTAAGCTGACTCAGCTGTGGCAGTTGCTTAGTGGTATTAAAACTTTATGCATGACACGACGATTTTTAACGCATCTCAGTGTTTATGACGTCATATCTCCTGAATTTTGTGCCTTACAAAGACATATTTGTGTAGGTACATTGGCCAGGCTGTGTGGCCGCGCGGTTCTAGGCGCTTCAGTCTGGAACCGCGCGACTGCTACGGTCGCAGGTTCGAATCCTGCCTCGGGCATGGATGTGTGTGATGTCCTTAGTTAGGTTTAAGTAGTTCTAAGTTCTAGGGGACTGATGATCACAGCAGTGAAGTCCCGTAGTGCTCAGAGCCATTTGAACCATTTTTTGTAGGTACATTCAGCGGCTAATGTGGATACTGAATGCGGAATAGAGTTAGTAGCAAAGACATTATAAATTTAAACATCATGCATTATAGTGGCAGCAATTCACATGACAAAAAATGGCTCAAATGGCTCTGAGCACTATGGCACTTAACATCTGAGGTCATCAGTCCCCTAGAACTCAGGACTACTTAAACCTAACTAACCTAAGGACATCACACACATCCATGCCCGAGGCAGGATTCGAACCTGCGACCGTAAGTCACATGACAGGAGGGATATTTGTACCAAGTTTGGTTTAAGTCTGTCCAATTGCTAAGCAGCAGACTTGCAACATAAACACATACACTGAGGTGGCAAAAGTCGTGGGATACCTCCTAATATCGCGTCAGACCTTTTGCCTGGCATAGTGCAGTAACTCGACGTGGCATGGACTCAACAAGTCATTGGATGTCCCCTGGACAATTATTGTACCATGCTGTCTCTACAGCCGTCCGTAAATGCATAGGTGTTGACGATGCAAGATATTGTGCACGAACTGACCTCTCGATTACGTACCATAAATGGTCCAGTATCTTCTTCAAACCAATTGCGAACGTTTGTGGCCCGGTGACATGTTGCATTGTCATCCATGAATATTCCATCTTGGTTTATGAAGCCATAAATGGCTGCAGATGGTTTCCAAGTAACCGAACATAACCAGGGCTCAGTCCATTCCAAGTAAACTCATCTCACACGGTTATGGAGACACTAGCAGAAAGCACAGTGCCTTATTAACAACTTTGGACCATGGCCTCGTGTGGTCTGCTACACACTCTAACCGTACCATCAACTCTAACAAACTGAAATCGGATCTCATTAAACCGGGCCACGGTTTTCCAGTCGTGTAGGGTCCAACAGGTATGGTCGTGAGCCCAGGAGAGACGCTGGAAGCGATGTTGTGTTGTTAGCAAAGGCACTCGTGTCAACCGTCTACTGCCATAGCCCATTAACGTCAAATTTCGCCGCACTGTCCTAACGGGTACATTGCTCGTTCATCCCACATCGATTTCTGTATTTTTGCAGTGTTGTTTGTCTGTTAACACTGACAACTGTACTCAAACAAGACTGCTCTCGGTTGTTGAGAGAAGGCCGTCGGCCATTGAGTTGTCCATGGTGAGAGGTAATGCCTCGACACACTCTTGATACTTCCGACCTCGGAATACTGAATTACCTAACAATTTCCCAAATGAAATTGCCATGAGTCTAGCTCTAGTTAACATTCAGCATTCAAAGTCTGCTAATTCCCCTCTAGCTGCCATAATCGAGTCGGGCACCTATTCGCATGAATCACCCGAGTAAAAATAACAGCTCCGCCAATGGACTGAAACTGTATACCTTGTGTACGCGATACTACCGCCATCTTTATATGATCATATCGCTATCCCTTGACTTTTGTCACCTCAATATCCATACATGCATGCATTTTTATGATACGTATGGATACTCAGAAGGTATCCTTGAACAACATTTGAAAGTTTGTCAGTGGAGTTCTGGATCCGCCTGTATACAGCGTCTTGTTTTTTTGCTCCGATAACGTTTTAGTGATACCTCCCAAAAAGTACCCGATGAAAATAAGGTTTTCGTTTGTTTCGCGCTGCATCCTGTTGCGGTCTTAATTCTCCCTGTGAACTCATTAAAGATTCTAGTTCCATAAATGAAAAACGAAAAACTGCTCTTAATTCCTTGTGATTCATTAGTTTTATTAAAGAAATGAAAAATGGGACGAATCTATGGCGAGATTTAAGCACGTGAAGTTCTTGAATGGAAGCGGTCAGCCCATCGATATGCCAGCGGAATGCGAATGGCTTTAGTCCATACTTCACTCCAATGCGATTTATAGCGAATATTACCATTTAAAATGATTTTCAAATCGTAGAACTGGATGGCTTTATCGACATAACGCTCATATACTTCGATACACCACCCTCCGCACGCAACTAGTTAATTAAACACGATTAATTTCAACAGCGACCTCCGCCCAGGATCATATGTGTGTTTGTGTACTTATAAATATCAAGCAGCTATTCCTAAATTTAAGTGTGTGCTGTGAACTACAAATTTCACCGCGTATCTACAGTACACATATCTGCAGCAACGGAGAGACTAGAAGTCTGTGAACCTCTTTGAAAAATTGATGCACGAGTATATTTAAATAAAATTCAAAGCTTTTACCTTTAATAGTAATTAAAAGTGGGAAGCGAGACTTTTGTATTGTAATTTTTACAATTTTTTTTATCTGAGACTTTTGTTTAATTTACGACACTTGACATATCTATGGAACAAGAGGACAATGTGTATATAATAAAACTAAAAACAACGATAAAAAGTAAGAGTGCACTAACCACTTGCAACCGAAATAAAGAACGAGAGCACGACTTAATGATAAAAAAACAAACTCAATAATTTTCCAAACAACCCTAAGATGTGCTTTTGTGGTCTAAGGAAAAAGCGGAATACAAATGCTGCAGTCAAGCTAACGGGAAGATCTCCATAGTATTCCATGCTTATTCCTGATTTCATCTGAAACAAAACAACAGTGGTCCTAGCCCCCCCCCCCCCCCCCCTATTGTCCACACCGATACTGTGTTTATTGTGCGGTATCTCTCCCTGTCATTCTAGAAAACTCAACCAGTACCCTTAGAGAGTAGTAGCGGTCCCATTACTAGACCTCTGTTAGCCACAAAATAGTTCGTGAATTATTAACCCAAATATTTTGTGCCTTTTCTCCTCCACGCTTCGCGCTGGAAAATTAATTGTGGTGCTGGTACGTCCCGCGTACCAAACAGTCTGCACTTAGGCCTTCTTTCTCTATATCCATTGTGAGCAGGTCTTTCCCGAAATTCCAGTTGCTACTCATTGGGCCTAACATGACTAGAATCTGCCTCCTGAACAAGCCCAAGATTACAGAACTTCTCTTATAACATGGTTTCGGCATCATCATCTAGCCATGTTTTTGTTTTTGGGCTTTATCCAATATTCTACGTGCTGTGTTCTGATCCAGCTTCGCAGCTGAGATTTTAACACCGCCTTGATGATGGTTAAGACAGGTTCCGGTCCATCAAACGCAGTCACCACACCTGGCCTGGCCAGCCTATCAGGTTGTTCATTGCCACAAATTCCTGACGTTCTAGAGACCCACGGCAGGTTTACCCTCTTACTTTTTCCTTGTCTCGCAACAGTTTCCCGGCATTTCTGCAACGATCTTTGATCCTGATACTTGGATAATTAGAGACGGGATTATATACATTTGCATGTTGCATATGTGTTTCATATTTGGCTCCTTTTCACCAGTTATTGCATATTTTGACTAAAACTAGTGATGATGCATATTTTCGCTCGGTGTTTACAATATTTTACAAAATTTTAAAAATATAGACGGGCAAGTTCTAACTCGATTTCGTTTTGAGGCCTCACAGAGTGACCGCGATCTTCAGCTGTGTGGGATCGTTGACAGAGGGGCTACTGGCTAGCGAACTGATTGCTGAACAGGGATGGGGAGAGTCAATGTGACCCCGCTTAATGTCCTCCCCTGCCATACCACACGCGTCGACAACAATTAAATTAAGCAAGTTTTTTAGTAGAACGTCCATTGTTTTAGTTTAATTTTCTTTTTATTTGTAAAAAGCTTAACATGTTTACGTGTAGTGTGTAACGCGTTCTGCACCACGACGTCAGAAAAAAGAATGTCGTTTCGTTGTTAGATGACCACCGTGGAATATATATATGGCAAAAAATTTTTATATTGTCGAGTTTTCGAGAAAAATGTTTCGTGCAAAAAAAAAAAAAGTTTCAAATAGAGCAGCATGTCAAGACAAGTCTTCATATCGCAGGAATGCAAAAGAAAGGCCCGCAACAACAATTTTTGTCAGCGGGAAGTAGCAGTAGCAGTGATTTAACGTCCAAAGGTAACCAAAAAAATCGCTTTACGTGCATTTAAGTGAAGCATTCATTTCAAGTAATATTCCTCTTCACAAACTTACAAGCCGTATCCTCAAAGGTCTCCTGCACAAATATTGCTTAAATCAAAATATATCAGGTGAAACAACATCGTGTAAAAATTGCAAACAGACAATTTACCTACATGTTCTGGAAGAAATACGCAATGAATTCAAGGACAACATAATTTGGATTTCAGTTGACAAAACTACCGACACTTTGGGTCGTTACTTAACAAATTTAATTGTTGGTGATTTAAAGCAAGAGTCTTCTTCTTCCTATTTAGTAGCCCGCAAAGAACTTGGAAAGACAAATCATTCTACGATAGCCAGATTTGTGAATGAGAGTATTAGAAAATATTTCCTGGATCTTCTGCAAATGAAAGGGTGTTTGTGTTTCTCACAGATGCTGTTCGGCTATATGATCAAAGAACGAGAAGCCTTCCAAGTATTTTATCCTAGTTTGATTCATGTGGTGTGCTTTGCTCACAGAATATATCGCCTTACTGAAGAAGTACGACCCACGTTTGGAAATGTAAATAAACTGATTTCATCTGCAAAGAAAGTGTTTCTTAAGGCACCTGCTGGCATCAAGACTGACAGAGTAAAATTACCAAAGTTCCATAACTAGTGCTAATTCGGTGGGGTACGTGGATCGATACGCAGTAAACGATTTCGACAGCGTACAGGCTTTGGAAATTTGCCTGTGCAAGCGAACGTTTAATGATTTTAGTATTAAAAAATCATTTCTATGATCAGCACTCATTTTTCCCATATACCTGTGAGTATTAAAAAGCCTGAAACTCCAGGTTTGACGTTGAATGAATCTATTCAGTTAATGAGCAAAATTAATCTAATAACTCCTTATTGCCGGAGGTATTGCCGGGGAAACTCAAAGAAAAGTCTGAAAACAATTTGAACAATAACCCGGTCTTTGAACCCTTGTCCCAAATTGATACTCTTACTAATGGGACGGGTGAACTTTTGCCAGAAATAATGAGTTCTAACATAGCAGTAAAATTCAAATATTGCCCGTTACCTCAGTTGACGTAGAACGGACCTTTTCTGCGGGTAAAAATGTTTCGAGTGATCGAAAACACAATCTTACTACCGTACATTTGGAACAGTACCTGATCCTTTATGTTTACAATGCCAGCAAAATGTGAAATAATTTGTAAACGATACTCAGTCCGATAATGTTAATTAAACGTCAACTTTGTTAAAAAATTTCTGGTTATACGTTGTTTTTGAAATAAAATATTACGGAGTTCTTGTGCATGCCCCTCTGCGTGCGATATATCTCGAAGCTGCTGTCATTATCGATTGTTTCGCGGCAACTAACTCGCATCGCATTCGTTTGTTACCGACAACAACAGCAAAGAAGGAATTATATTTGAAAAACGATGTGCGCCTCCTTCTTGCAATTTTTAAAAACTAATCTCAGAAAGGCTCCTGCCTAACCTCTACCACAAAGTGCACTGATAATGACATCAGCATTCTAAATGTCCCGATTTTACGCGTGGCCAGCGCTCTTCCTCGCAATCAATATGCACAGGCACGACTACGAGATAAATTGTACTCAGTAACTACTATATTTTTTATTTTATCTTGCATGTTTCGACAGTTTTCAAGCAAATTTTAAGCATTTTTCATTCATATCTGCATGCATATTTTGAGCTTTTTATGTTGGATATAATCCGATTTCTACTGATAACGAATTTCTCCGCCTGGAGTACCGTAGGAGGGCTTCCCTAGAGAGATTCCGTTCTCCAGTCGAGGCCAAAAACCGTATGCGCCATCCACGACAGCTTCGTCAATCTTCAACCGTTCAATAAACCAGACTCTGTCACCTAGTCGGTATCGTGGTTCTTTCTTCCACTGTTTACTGAAGTAGCTGGAAATTGTTGTATAGTCAAACGACATTTCCCTGACCGTTGCTGCGTTTATAAAATGCATTGTATTAATGGGTGATTCCATATCTACACAACCCTTGTATCCTCTATTGAAACTGAAAGACAGAATTTTGGCATGTACGGAATGGTCTCCAACGCAGCAATTTCACTCGTATCAAGATCTATTCGTCCCATACGTTTGCTACAATGTCTGGAGCTGCTGCGTTCACTGCTGTTGCTAGTTACTCGAAGGGTAGGCTCATAGGCGGAGAGTGTGTGTCACAAAACTCGCAAAGGAAATCACATACTGTGGGATCGGGCGATTTTGGAGCAATGCGAGAACCTTCCATCGGTGAGGCATCTCACTGCTAAGACGTCACGCTGCACAGTTGTAACTGAGTTGCACATGTTGAAATGGAGAACACAAAAGGCCGTTTTTTTCTTTCTTCTCGCCACCTCGAAAAAGCTGACAATGAACGAACGAACAAACGAGTGAGCTAGCTAGCTGCACGAGAGAGATCCCTATCAGTATATACACGAATCAGCAAACTTAAACTAATACCACTGTTAACTTTCAGTCCACTCCAAGTTCCTGTCATCATTAATGTATAAGATACTAACTTGTGAAACCGGATGAATGTTTTTGAATCACGTTGTGCTTGTTATAAGAATACCGGTATTAAGGGAGTTTTAGAACATTTAACAGGGCAAGAATGAGCAAAAGCTAGAGTACTTCGCAAATGGTTAAGAAATACCGGCAAGTATTCGTTAATTGCAAACATTTCGCCGAGCGATGTGGCGCACTGATTCTCACAGTGCACTCGCAGTCGGGTTAGATTTTCTGTGGGGTGTCTGAATCGTTTAAGGCAATTAACGACATGGATCCTTTGAAAAGTACACGGCCGATTTCCTTACTCAACTTTTCGAAATACGAGTTTGAACTCCGTTGCTAATGACCATGTCGTCGCCGTCGTCGTTGTCATCGTCAACATCATCAGACACAGAAGGTACTGCCTTGTTGATATGCTCATTCTTCTGTGTCTCGCCATCTTTACTGTTAGGTTGTAGCTGCAGCACACATTCCACTGATAATACTTTGTAATCACATTCTAAGACAAAAAACAAAAATAACACCGCAAAGGAATTATCTGAAGAAAGAAATGGCAGCCCAGACCATCATTCTTGGTTGTCGGGCCATACGGTAGCAACAACCATGTTGGTGTCCCACCGTTGGCCATGGCATCTCCAGATATGTCATCTCACTGAATGGAGTAGAGCTGTCTTCAGTGATGAGTCTCGTCGACCAGCGAAGACGGGTGTCGAGACGCCCTGGACAGTGGTGGTATACCAATTCTCGCCGACCTAAAGCTCGTTAATCAGAAATGATGATCTGGGATGCCATTTCATCTCATAGCAGGACCTCTTATGCTGTCACCCACAGCAGCCTTACAGCACAGTCGTACGTCGACGGTACCCTACGCCCCGTTTTGTTGCTCTTCATGGCAAACCATCCTGGAATTACATTTCAGCAAGATAATTCCCACCTGCACACGGCTAGAGTGCCTGATGCTTGGCTTCGTACTTGTCAAACCCTACCTCGGCCTGAAAGGTCCCGGATCTCTCCCGAGCTGAGAACGCGTGAAGCATTATTGGCAGGGACTTCCAACCAGCTCGAGATTTTGATAATCTAACGCGTCGATTAGACAGTATTTGGCTCGATATCCCTCAGCAGGACATCCAATAACTCTATCAATCAATGCCAAGCCGAATAACTCCTTGCATAAGAGCCAGAGGTGGACCAACCCGTCATTGAGTTGCTCAATTTGTGAAGCTCTTTCCCTTGAATAAATCAAACAGTTTTTCTGAAATTGCAATCATTTATTTGTCTTTACATGTGCATCACATCTGTCGATTTTATTCCCATTCGGATAAATTCTTCGTGGTGTGTCATTTTCCTTTTTCCCCCTAGAGTTTATAATACTCTTCCTCTTTTTTTCCTCGATTTTTGCTTCTAAACTATAGTTTTACGAAGCCGTGGTGTCGAATTAGGTATCCAGTTAATTGGCGTTTCCTTCTCTGTGTCATGTTAACTAATGTCCTCTTTATTTTTTAATAGTTGTTCATTAGAATCTCTTCCAGATGTGGATGTGATTGTGGTTATTCTCCATATCCACACCTGTATTGGCTCTACTCTTTTTCTTTCCCTGTTTCTCAAGAGTCCACTTTTCACAACATACCTCAAAATGCTCCAAAAAATGCGTTGATGAATTTATTTCTATATTAAGACGGTTGTTTACTCATAAATTACTGTTATTTCTAAGGATTTTTCGTCATTGGAATTCTTCTTTCAATATCAATTTTTTTTTCTGAAAGCTTGTTTAGCTATTGAAATTTTTTAATACCATACGTTACTCCAATTTCTGAAGCCTTGTTTTTCCATTACAATCCTCTTTTAACACTCACCAAACTAGTGTTTTCATCAGTTATTGTGCTTACGAAGTAGCGGAATTTATATTTGCATTAATACTGAATTTCCTATGTTAATGTTTGCTCTTACCTGCCTGTTAGATTCATCTGTCACCATTATTATAGGCTTCTTTGTATTTCTCAGTTTGTCGTTGTCGAAATCCTCGGAAATTTTTTTAGCATGTAGTTCACCTCCTATTCAGAATCTGATATACTGCTACATCATCAGCAAATCGAATACAATGAGATTTGTCTGTCATTAATTTTGGTCCCTTTGGTCTCACATTTCATTGCACTTTATAATGATAAATAAATATGGTGAGAAAGGACGGACGGCCTTGTCGGACATCTCTAAACGCTATTGATATCTATTTCTGCACTTCGATTTTTCTCCAAGTGTCTCCAGTCTATTGCAGTTTTATTCAGCTCTCCAAACAGTATCATTAAGTCTACTCCGTCAAAAACAGTCTCGACACCCAAAATTTAGTTAATCTTAGGTTTCAATATTTCTTTAAGAATATTGAGTACATTTTTTGAAGTGTGGCTTCGTAATGTCTAGCGCCTATAATTTTTAAAATTACTGGCATTTATTTACTTTGATGCATTAATTATTTTACTTTTTATGAATTCCATTGGTGGTGTGCTATCCTCACAGTAGAGACACATTAATTTGTTCAGTTGTTTTTTCGTCTTATCTGTTACATGTAATCTGCATCGTTTCCGAGATCTTTTATATCATGCAATTCTTTGTTCTTTCCACCTATCTGTTATTTTCTAGGGTTCAAATACAGCATTACCTTTCGTCGACTTGATGATGAACAGTAACATACCTTCTTTTCAAGCTTTTTCCATAGGAAGAGACGTATTACATACTTACTTGGACAAGGAATGCGTTGTTACATTATCGTAAAGACCATTGTGGTGTTAGCCGCAAGTGATTTTAGGGCGTCAATAAAAACCTACATCGCGGCGATCCCATGAGAATTTGAGTCCTTCCTACTACAGGCACGATTTCCCAGCCACTGTGCGATCTCGCTTCTTTTCTCAAGCAGTGAAGTCGTTAGTGATGCAGTTAAAATTATAAATGATCTCGATTTTTCTGTAAATTAATTAAGTTTTGGCGTGTAACAATTAGTAGTCTTTCGCCATTTAAGGAAGATTTTGCCACTGCTCAGTTACTGGAGTCTTCCCGTCAGGAACAGGAGTAGTAAAGTAATGAAAAGGAAAGGACCAAGGCACATGATCAAAGACAGCCTGCCGCGAGTACCCGTTCAATAACGGCTGCTGATGGTCGCCGGGGACGCAAGTCCGAAAGGAATACAAGGCGGGAGAGGCTGCTCCCAGTCGCAGGCGATGTAGGCACGGCAGTTGGGCACGCTAGTAAGAGAAAACATGTAAAGTGGAGGGTCGTAGCAACTATCCCGTTTGGTTTCAGCGTATAATCCTGACGCCCATTATGGCAGTAACTGTAAGACAGAGAATGAGCCTATAAAACGCCACTATTATTTTGTGACTGAAAGACGATATACCGGTTGGTATTATTAAACTTTTCCTATTCAAGACTTAGTAGCATTAATGTCCAGAGTGTGGGGTGCATGATTTCCATACGTCACAGCGCCACCGTCCAGTTCCAAATATGGGCACCAGGTGACGTGATCAGTCACCGTGATTCATAGTCTCATAGACATGACCAGTCGCAGTGCACTTGTCGACGTGCCAACATTAGCGTGGACAAAAGGAGCAGGGCATTATTGGTGAAGCTCTATTATAAAAACAACAGTAATGCTGCAGCTGCACTTCGAGAATATCGCCAGATGAAAGCATTACGGAAGGGTCTTCCATCTCCACCTGCCGAGCGGAGCATGACGAAGAAGTTCGAACCAACTGGAGTACTGGGCGTCGCTCCGGGAAGATGCCGACGACAGGTGGTTGATGGAGTCGGTGCTGCTGTGGCGGACAACGCTGCACGAAATTGCCAATTGTCAGGCAGTGCGCGTGTTTCTGCGTCACCACAGTTGAACGTCCCGTGGTCCACTGTACGGAAGGTGCTTCGAACCATTCTCAATTGGTATCGGTACAAGATCCATATTGTACAGCAGCTTGCACCACAGGACACACAACATTGTGTTGACTTCGCTTTCCACTTGCTCGCGAGGAGTGAAGTTGACGGGGGCTGGCTGGCCCTGGACCATCCTATGGACAGACGAAGCTCATTTATCTTTGACGGGTTTGGCGGATGAACACGCAGAATTGCCGAGTATGGGGATCTCCAACTGCAGTCACTGTGCATGAAGTTCCGCTGTATGGTGATAACACCGTATGGTGTGGCTTCACGGCTGCGTTCGCCACTGGCCCTTTTTTTTTTTTTTTTTTTTGAACGCTGAGGGACGAATGATGTGCACTGTGACTGGCCTCCGATACTGCGATATGCTTCGCCATCATATCATACCCGCCCTACAGGAGAGAGACGCATTGGACTCAACAGTTTTCATTCAAGATGGGGCCACACCGCACATCGCTCGTGAAGTTCACCTGCTTCTCCGAGACATATTTGGAAATGATCGAGTTATCAGTCGATCGTTTCCAAATTCTTGTCCGGCACGATCAGTTGATCTCACTCCCTGTGATTTCTGGTTGTGGGGCTACCTGAAAGACACGTTTTACCACGGTATTATTCGCAGATGTGCTGATCTGAAGTGCAGCATGTAAGAGAAATAGCCAGCATACCTTTGGACATGCTTCGTTCTGCTGTGCAGAATGCAATCCTCTGCTTTCAGACTCTTCTGGACACTGATGGGCGCCATATTGAGCCGCATTTGTAGCAGTAATGGCACCGGTATGTAATGGTATGATGTACCATAGCATCACATTAAAAGTTTTTCAATTGAATTGATTCTTCATTATTTCTCTTCCCCGTGTTCTCGACATTAATGCTATCAAGTTTGGTACTGGTACGGTAATCAGTTTCTGTGTTATATCGTTTTAAATAGAGAAACTTTAATTATAACCACCAGGTATATACCCAGTAAAAAGTTAGACTTTGATGGCCGATTCCATTAAGATCTTTAAAGATAAGTAGCATAACTGCATGATAAATTTGCACCCCATTCTTTCTAAGAAAGATTCAAGCCCCACAAAACCTCGATCGAATATCACCTCGAGTCAACTAGATTTTAAGCTCCGATCCTCCCGGTGGTTTCCGCTACATATAAGGCGGAATGTGAATGTGAACTGCAATACCGTATGATTAAAATGGTTGCTCAGTTGTGGGGAAACCATATTGTGAGCGATCTCGTTGTCTTTTTCGGTGAGTTAAGTAATACAAGGCTCTCGCGTTCCCAGCCAAATAAGTTCGTCGAAAAGGCGCTACCTTTCGATGAGATAGCTCCCCTCATCTTCTGGCGAAGCGTGGCGAGACAGCACGGCGTCTTGGCTGTGTTTGCAGAGCCGCTGCAGCGCGGCGAACCGCCCCTCCCATCGGATACTTGGGATCTGAAACCGTGGTGTTTCCGATCCTTTCGTAGGTGGGACTTCCGATTAAGCAGTTCTGCGTCGTGGGTCATCCGACCAGAGCCTTCACCGCTGCTTGTTTACGCCAGTCATTGAACAGCAGCAAGTGTGTTGTCACCGTCAGTCAGGCAGCGTCCTCGCCGAGCGCCTTCGTTCCCTTAATTTCATAGGACTAAGCTACTTGACTCTACTCGCTGTGAGTAACGTAAATAATTACAACAATGAAACGGAAGCCAGGTCTTTTCAAGGATGGCATCATTGCCTGGTGCACAAAGAAATATGATGAACATACGAAATGGTTGTGCGTGAATTCCGAACGGATTAAGCGCCGAGGCTGTTTAAAAATTGTGTAATGCATCTGCTTCATGTCAATACAGGTTTAAAATTTAAATGTGGAAGTAAAATATTGAACGGAGAATACATCACGTAGCCGACAAGAAAAGGAAACTGTATTGTTGTAAAATTTGGTAAGGTGCTTTGGATTGATTTTTCCTCACATAAGATAGCTTTTCTTACAATGTGTTTCTGACCGACGCCCACGACAGGTCACTCCAGAGATATGTTTCTCGAAAAAGCTATCGCTGGACTGTGTGGTACTTTCTCCCGCCCGCTACTCCTCGAGAGGAGAGAGATTTTCAAATGGACAGCATAACCGTAGGACCGAACTATGTCGCGAAATCGCGAGTCCTAAAATAACAAATAGTTAGCACTGTGAGTGATCTGCTTTAATAATATAGTGCAAAAAAAGAAGAATGAGGACTGCTATTAAAAGGAGACGTACATCTCGAGCTAAAAGTAATGAAATATTATTGTTGCTACAAGGGGAAGAGACCGGGATTGTGTCGGGGATTTGGCGATCACCTATTGGAGCGGCTGAGAGCAACACGGATGCCAGCCTGTGGAACAGAACGTCACTCCCGAATGCGGCTTCGTAGACAAGGGACGTGCCCCCGGGGCTGCACGATATTGGTTAAGTAATATGTAGCATGGGTGTATGATAGACACGTGGATGAGTAACTACACTTATGCGCCGGGTGTCCCTCCTAAGAGTCGTCAGGTGCATATTCTCTGGTGCTTCAGCAGATATTTCCAATTTAGTTTTTACAATGTGTAGCTGGACTCAGCCCAACCAAATACTGCCCATTACGTCTTTCATACTAAGCCCAGTATCGACGAAAGGCGTCGGTTTGTTTCCCGTAACAAACAAAATGATTTTTGAAGGAGTATTTTACGTGTCCATTCGACAGAGCGGTCCCAGATTAGTCCAGTGGGATATTTGCTTTATTGATATACAGGGTGTTTCAAAAATGACCGGTATATTTGAAACGGCAATAAAAACTAAACGAGCAGCGATAGAAATACACCGTTTGTTGCAATATGCTTGGGACAACAGTACTTTTTCAGGCAGACAAACTTTCGAAATTACAGTAGTTACAATTTTCAACAACCGATGGCGCTGCGGTCTGGGAAACTCTATAGTACGATATTTTCCACATATCCACCATGCGTAGCAATAATATGGCGTAGTCTCTGAATGAAATTACCCGAAACCTTTGACAACGTGTCTGGCGGAATGGCTTCACATGCAGATGAGGTGTACTGCTTCAGCTGTTCAATTGTTTCTGGATTCTGGCGGTACACCTGGTCTTTCAAGTGTCCCCACAGAAAGAAGTCACAGGGGTTCATGTCTGGCGAATAGAGTGGCCAATCCACGCCGCCTCCTGTATGTTTCGGATAGCCCAAAGCAATCACACGATCATCGAAATATTCATTCAGGAAATTAAAGACGTCGGCCGTGCGATGTGGCCGGGCACCATCTTGCATAAACCACGAGGTGTTCGCAGTGTCGTCTAAGGCAGTTTGTACCGCCACAAATTCACGAAGAATGTCCAGATAGCGTGATGCAGTAATCGTTTCGGATCTGAAAAATGGGCCAATGATTCCTTTGGAAGAAATGGCGGCCCAGACCAGTACTTTCTGAGGATGCAGGGACGATGGGACTGCAACATGGGGCTTTTTGGTTCCCCATATGCGCCAGTTCTGTTTATTGACGAAGCCATCCAGGTAAAAATAAGCTTCGTCAGTAAACCAAATGCTGCCCACATGCATATCGCCGTCATCAATCCTGTGCACTATATCGTTAGCGAATGTCTCTCGTGCAGCAATGGTAGCGGCGCTGAGGGGTTGCCGCGTTTGAATTTTGTATGGATAGAGGTGTAAACTCTGGCGCATGAGACGATACGTGGACGTTGGCGTCATTTGGACCGCAGCTGCAACATGGCGAACTGATACCCGAGGCCACTGTTGGATCACCTGCTGCACTAGCTGCGCGTTGCCCTCTGTGGTTGCCGTACGCGGTCGCCCTACCTTTCCAGCACGTTCATCCGTCACGTTCCCAGTCCGTTGAAATTTTTCAAACAGATCCTTTATTGTATCGCTTTTCGGTCCTTTGGTTACATTAAACCTCCGTTGAAAACTTCGTCTTGTTGCAACAACACTGTGTTCTAGGCGGTGGAATTCCAACACCAGAAAAATCCTCTGTTCTAAGGAATAAACCATGTTGTCTACAGCACATTTGCACGTTGTGAACAGCACACGCTTACAGCAGAAAGACGACGTACAGAATGGCGCACCCACAGACTGCGTTGTCTTCTATATCTTTCACATTACTTGCAGCGCCATCTGTTGTTGAAAATTGTAACTACTGTAATTTCGAAAGTTTGTCCACCTGAAAATGTACTGTTGTCCCAAGCATATTGCAACAAACGGTGTATTTCTATCGCTGCTCGTTTAGTTTTTATTGCCGTTTCAAATATACCGGTCATTTTTGAAACACCCTGTATGTTAACACGAAGAATAACCAGTACTGCAGCAGTGCTGCTGCATGGTGATAGCAGTCAGCGCGGACCAGGGCGGCGCTGTCGTTGTGGAGTACTGGTTATTCTTCCTTCACCACTGTCCCTGTTATACCTATCGATAAAACAAAATGTCACACTGGACTAATTTCAAACTCGACTAATTTGGGAGCACACAATCGAATGAACACGCAAAATGCCTCTTTAAAAATCATTTTGTTTGTAAATGGAAACAAACCGACGCTTTCCGTCGACATTGGACGTCACATGAAAGATGTGATGAGCAATATTTGTTTGACTCCAGCTACACAGCGAAAAAACGAAATTGGATATATATGCCGAAACACCAGAGAATATGCGCCTGTCGATTCTTAGGAGGGACACCCGGTCTGTACACACTTCCATGCTACTCCTATAACTAAATATATGTACTAATAAATGACATTTCACATACAAAAGAGCATCAATATGTATAGGAGTAACATGTATGTGTGAATGTATTAGGATAAACGTGACAGGAAACTGTATGTACTATTCCGTATTCTTAAAGTAACAAAAGTGCACTTTGTTCACTAGTAACAAATGTTTTACCGTGCCTCGCGGTGTAACCGTCATTTAACATGTTAGTAGATGTACAACCTCACTGTTCAGGCTCTGAGACGAAGATCGGTCAAACTTTCTTCATCCTTTTCTAGTTAATAAAGCCTAATGGTGACCCTCTTATTCAATATTTATTTTGTTTGTTACATTTCAGAGTTAACAGTGGACTTGTTACAGGGCTATAATTAATTCACACTCTGGCTAGCTGTGGGGCAGTGTGCAAGAGAAATACGGTTTCTTAGGCAAACACGAGCTGATACTGAGAGGAAAGAACTTATCCCCTTCCCACCTCATACACGACCATGTTCCGCCATTCTGCACCTCACTTTATTTCATGTTTTCCGCCAGTTTCTTTCCTCACCGTGTCTGCAGGCAACGTCATCATTTCTAATACGTCGACTCAATTTTTGGTACTCACCTGTTACAACACGTCTCAGACACATCGATTGTGTTCTTTTCCCGGTTTTCGTAGTGCCCATGACTGACTTCCACTCAATGCTGTACTCCATACGTGAATTCTCAGAATTATCTTTCTAAATTTAAGATCTGTATTGTATAATAGAACACGTCTCTTGGCGAAGAATGTTCTCTTTGTCAGGGCTGGTATTCTGCATATGTTCTCCTTGCTTCCAGGATAGCAGACTTCCTTTACTTCGTCTTCTACGTGAACACCAATTTTGACGTTAAGTTTATCGCTAACCTCATTTTTTGCTGCTCCTCAATACATACAATTTTCTTTGGTTTATTTATTATGCCACATTAGTGTATTGCACAAGGTGATAATGTAGACATGTTATTGGAATACACAAAATAAAACAATTAGTCTACTGTACAGTCCAATCTACACTGACATGATTTTGGCAGGAATGAGCCATTGGAGGCAATATAGACGGACTTGATGCGACAAACATACGATGCAGTCATCAGTCTTCCCCATCAAACCAGATCAGCCTTACTAACACCTCGGTATTTGCCAGTGAGTGCTCGATTTCAACTGACATGTGATCACGATACTGATGAATAGTCTTCTGTAAGACCATGTCCGGAAGCAGCACGTGTCAAGGAATATGAGCCGAAGCAAGACCTTTCTTTGGATGAACGTTGCCATAGTTTGTTGTTCACATTAGAGCTTCCAAGATGTGGACATCTGTAGTTATTTTGTGAAATGATCTTTTCCGCTGTTGATCTGTCCGCATTGCTAATTAAATACTCCTAGACGATGATATAGTTTACTGGTAACGTACAGTTCCGTGTAGAGCCACTGATTTGCTCAGAGAGTGTCAAAATGTTAAGAACGCCAGAAATAAAAATGATAAGGCCATCAACCTAGGTTTGTTGAACCTAAGTGTATTTGTCTACACAAAGCTATCATTAAATGATTTATACCTGTGTTATCAGTGCCTATTAACGTAGGATGATGGCTATAGGAAGGTTGAAAAGCCAGACGTCTGCAGAGGATCAGCAACTGATGACGGGAATGGCAGTTGAAACTGAACGTACATAAATCTATTGGACTTAAACAGATGAAAAAATCCACTACAGTTTTATTACAACGAGAAACCAGTGGAAAAAGTAAGTAGTTTAAAATGCCTAGAAAAACCGAGTGGACCGACCTACAGTGGAATGATCACGTTGAAGAAATTACAGGAAAAACAGATGTCGGGCAGAGCTTGAGAAGGAGAATCGTCTGGAAGTTTAACTCTTGGCACCCTGCTAGGCGGATATGTTAGACCTTAGAGGGCACGGGATCCTTCCAATTAGTAAACCATAGCAGAAATCATTTCCCCAATATCGCTTGTTGAATGGTGAGCTGCCACTATTACCAAGCAGAGGGAGAGAATGTATTGAACCATTCGTAAGTACAAACAGTAAACACAAAAGTGATGTCATTTGTGTAAGCAGAAAGACACCACGATACATACTCAGGTTTGCGGGTAATTTGCTGTGCAGTTACACACACTAACACAAGTTAAATAAATAGCAGCGCAACACAAGTTAAATAAACAGCAGCGCAACACAACTGAAACCACACAACTAGCTGGAAGCTTCGTAACCCTCAAACTAATGTGTACCTAGTGTACTGTGACAGAGAAACATATCCAACCACTACGTTGACCGAGCACCAGAGCAACGCCTCTGATCATAGCCGCACCCAAACGTCTTTCAGCCCCTCCTATAAGCAAGAAGTGTTCATATCTCAGAAAGTATACCATTCCGGACACATCTTTACTTGACTAGTTCCTTTTGTTTCGATGAGTACCATCTCTCAAAATTTTCGGCACTTTTTTTTAATATCCTGCAGGGGTAATATAATTCATCTTTAGTGTTAGTGACTAAATTATTTCGTTACTGAAATTTGTTTTCGTATTTTTTCTTAGTGAAATTTCCATGTGACGTTTTATTGCGCCTGTGTCAAATTGATATTAAACAATCGTGGTCGCGTGACAAACAAATGGTTGAACTTATCCTGCACCTTCAACATTACGTATGATCTGAGGTCAGTTTTAGAGTACCGAAGCAGATACAAATTTTACTCCCACTCATAAGTATAGAAGGAACTAAGATTTCACAACATGACGAACGGTTCAAGTATCCTATGGTGATTACGCTCATGTTGCGTGTATCTATAGAGAATAGGCTGGACGTGTTTCTCGACTATACCAATTATTATAAGTATTTGACATAGAATGAAGATGGCGATATGTAAACTTGATTGTTGTAGATTTTGTTAAAAAATTTTATTTGGCCAAGATCGCAATGTAGATAACACTGATTACTAGTTTCAACTGGTCAAACGGTCGCCTTCAGGGATGGAAGTTCTAATAAGGTTACAAGTCAGAAATATTTCGGAATGCAGTGGCACTGACCGGAAATAATTCTGCAAAAGCTGAAAGAGTAAATACCTGAATGCAAACATGCGATGTCTAAATCAAGGGAAAATGGTAAGACACTTTGTCATTATATTGTTAACGTACTTAAGAAAATGTCACTGTGAAACAACGCAAATTTACATGGGTGAGATACAAAGTCAGTGATACGAAACTAGCACAAATTTACAGTGAGAAATACAACTTAATCATATTTTCACTATACGAACACGAAACGTTGCACAGACATCGTTATAGTATATGACATTAGCCATCTTACCCGTCTGCAGTCAGTCAAAGTTAACCGAATCGAAGTAGCACACAGACCCACTAATGTTTATCTGGGCTCAGTGGTCAACAAAAACGCCCCTGTGTGGCTATATAGCGTAATGAAGTGGGTTACAATAATTAAAAAGAGAGAGATATACGAAAATAGTAATTTAAAGTAACTGAGAACCAACAGTTATAACTACAAAATTTTACAATTTTGTATAATAAAAAATAAATAATGTACAACAAGATAAAATAAACTTGCACAAATAGATGTCTACACATGGGGCAGTATTATGGTGAAACTAATAATTTCAAAGACAGAGAATTAATATTACTCATATTTCGTTCCTTACATCTACATTATAAAAGTACTACCTATTACATAACCATAGCTAAATGGAATTATTAACGACTACACTGTACAACAAGAAAGCCAAAAGACACAGTCTCTATATATGACAACGGCCTTATAATTAAAAGCAATGCCATCCGATAAATGTTGTTGTAAGAGATATATAACATGCAATACAATATGTGTAATATTCAACTGCACCTTGTAGTGCGAGTAAAATAATTCGAATAAATAGGTAGTAGTGAAATGATACATGGCTCAGTATACTGAAACTTTTGCTGATATTCAGTAAACATACTGATTGCTTTCTTACCGTAAGTTTTCTTTAGGGCGCGACTATGGTATTGTACATAAAACATACATAAGTATTACCATTAGTAAATAATTATAACAGTTTAGATCGGAAGGCACATTTATTGAAAGGTGACCGGTTTCCATTACCACATGATCAACCTCAGACCTACAGCCATATCGGTGGACAATGGCTGTGCATGGAGCAGGAACCGCTGAATGAGGTTAGTCAACTGCAGTCGTCGTTATTCAGCGGTTCCTGCTCCATGCACAGCCATTGTCCGTCAGTATGGTTGTACGTTTGAAGATGATCATGTAATGAACGAAACCGGCCACCTTTCAATAAAAGCAATAAAAGTGTCTTGCAATCTAGATTGTTATAATTATTTCCAGAGATTATAATTAGATCGCAGTCATGTCTCATAATGTTTTCAAAAATAATTATTACCACTAGAGTTATATAAAAGATAACACATACTCTCAAAAATCAGCCTTCGCCAAACGCCGAACTGTAACAGGGATCAGTCTGTGTGCTACTTACTATAGATCTGATAACTTCGACTAACACTGTGGCCAGCGTGATGTCTGTATCTCATGTCACATACGACAACAGTGATTATGTAATATACTTGTGAGCCTATGTACACAGTACCAGTCAAACCGCGCTGCTATTTTAATCCGGTTAACTTTGACTGACACTGCGGTCGGGTATGATGGCTGTGTCTCATGTCATATACGACAACGATGTTTGTGCAATGTTTGACGTACGTGTATTGAAAATACGACAGTCGGTTATGTTTTCCGCTGTAAATCTGTTACGCGTAGTTTCATTCCATTGGCGTTAAGTCTTTCCCATGTAAACTTATTTTGTTTCACACTGATACTTCCTTAAGGATTTTAACACTCTAAAGACAAAGTGTCTTAGTTATTCACTTGATTTAGACGCCGCATTTTAGTATTCTGATTTTCACTCTTACAGCTTTTGCATCATTATTTGTGGTCAATGTCTTTGTATTACGAAATATTTCTGACTTCTAACGTTACAACAACTTCCAGATCTGAAGATGACCGTTTAAACAGTTGAAACTACTAATCAGTGCTCTCTGTATTGCGATGTTGGCCAAATAAAGGCTTTCAACAAAATTTGCAAACGTCTGTGTTAATTATGTTCTTACTGATAGTGCCTACAGTATGTAGACAATCAATCATCTGTAAGTTTCCAGTGAAATTTCACCGTTTGACGAACATTTCTAATGAAGCAGGCCACTGTTGCGAGCGGTTTGTTGCGATGACGTAAGCCACCAGCCAGCATAACACTCAGCCGAAGCAGGCATTGCAGTTTGAATTTTTTAGTGTAATCTCGGCATACAAAACAGAAGCGTAGAGGCTGCAGAAACGAGCAAAGAGAAGTGCCTGAGTTTTCTGAGAGCGCTCCAAGCATCTGAGAACTTCTACTTCGGGTCGATCGAGTCATTTCCGTGGCCGGTAAAATTCGCCCCTTTTGCTGCTGGTATATTAAACATCCGAGGAAAGAGAGCAGAAACCTGCTACTGGACGAACTGGGTCTGCCGCAGGTGTTAAATAACCAACTCCTTATTTTTTCAGAGACAGCCTGAATGCTTATTGTGTTTATGTCTAATTTTCTTTAATCTGACCAAGTCTCTAAACGAGTAATAATCAATGTAGAATTTTCGAGAAAAGTCTTTTCAATTCTAAGACTCAATAGATACGACAGCTCCTGCTGCAAATGTTAACAGTTGGTTGGTATAGGTGAATATTGTTAGTCTGAATTGAAAATGGATTTTTTTGTTATTTAGTTCCATAAAATCACCAACAGAGTGCAAAAAGGATCTGAATTCTACCAACAAGTAAGATCACTTTTATGGGATGACTTGATTCCAAAACCGGCAAAAGCGATGATGTTTAATAGTTATTTCATACAAATATTAAATAGTATTGAAACGTGAACCCTCACAGAAAGAGAATCATCAAGACTGCAAGCATCAGAGATGAAATTTCTTAGATCCACCATCCAGAAGATGGACAAGGAATGAGGAGATGAGGAAAGAAGCTGGAATAAAGACATCCCTACTAGATCGAATTGGCGCATCTAGACTTCGATGGTACGGACATGTGATGAGAATGGAGCCAACTAGAAGAGACAAAATAAATTTGAAAAGCCAGGTGGATGGGAAAAGACCTCAAGGAAGACCTCGAACCAGATGGATGGACTTGATTGAGGCTGATCTAGTGAGCAGAGGATGGACAGTGGATGATGTTCACCGTGAACAGGTGTATTTGGACACGACCAAGTGGAAGAGGCTCATTACCAGTACCCGGGACACTGGAACTGTTAAATGATGATGGATCCCATGTTCATAATTTCTTTTCTATATGATAGCTATTGCAGAAAATGCTATCAATTCCTGAGCCAGGAGCTCGTTCCAGTTCTATTTCCTCAATATATACGCATTACTCGTACTTCAACCAAAAACATGAGCGCGTCCTCCGAATTTATGTCAAAACTCTTAGTGCATTTCAAATAAAGCAAACGTTATTAACATTCTGAATCTTTATTGTTCATGTCGATATATTTACACAGGGACCAGTTTGTTGACACCGCCGCTGTAAAATGTTTTGATTGTTCATGGAGCCAAAACCTTATCTCCCATTGCACCACTTCATCACTGTCAAAGTGAAGTGTTGTTTAAGTTCTGGGAACAGATTTAAACAGATGGCCCAAGCGGGGACAAAATGAGGATTATCGATGACGGTGAACCAAACGTGTCGGTTCAAAAAATGGTTCAAATGGCTCTGAGCACAATGGGACTTAACTTCTGTGGTCATCAGTCCCCTAGAACTTAGAACTACTTAAACCTAACTAAGCTAAGGGCATCGCACACATCCACGCCCGAGGCAGGATTCGAACCTGCGACCGTAGCAGCAGCGCGGTTCCGGCCTGAAGCACCCAGAAGCGCTCGGCCACCGCGGCCGGCGCCAACGTGTCGGATTATTGCAGATCGCTCGTGTGTGGTCTGGCATTGTCATGCTAAAGGAGAGGGTGCTCAATGTGTGGACAAACTCTTCGAATTGAAAGGAAGAAAGACTGGGTTTAATGTCCCGTCGACATCCAGGTCATTAGAGAAGTAGCACAAGCTCGGATTGTGTCAAGGATAGGGAAGGAAATCGGCCGTACCCTATCAAAAAAACGATCCCGCCATTTTCCTGGAGCGATTTGGGGATATCACGGAAAACCAAAATCTGGATGGTCGGATGCGGGTTTGAACTGTCGTCATCCAGACTGCGAGTCCAGTGTGCTAAGACTCTTCGAATTGTTGCTTTGTATTCTGAGGGTCTGTTTCTCACAACCAACATAGTTACTTTACAAGCTGCCATGTAACGCGATACAATTCGGAGCCCTCTATGGGCAGAGGGTTGCGCCTTGTCAGCGAAGCAGAAAAGCTGACCGTATAATATGTATGGCATGTAATAACTCAACCGGTATAGAGAGCAGAATAAAAAATTTGGAGGCATCACTTTTCAGCTCGCCCTCGTATTATGCCAACGCCTGAATATTTTATTTATCTTTGTTCTACCCTATTTTGAAATTCGCTATCGTATTTTTACTTGGTCGCTACGAAACAGGTGAAAGACAATACAGTGATCCACCAATCATGTGATGATTTAGCGTTCATTAAGGTTAACTAACCTCTTCTCAGGATATGAGCTGTAGTGAATCAGACATACAAAACGCAAAAAGAAGTACTACTGAAGTTTTCGTTCAAGACTTACGTATCTAATAGAACATACGTATTGTGTCATTCAGAACCAGACAGAGGTGAAGTCCATGTCGTGTCATAATCCGGGAAACTGTTGACGAAAGAGTTCGATTGGATACCGAGCTTCGTAACTTGGGGCAGGCTTTGGATACGTCTCCAAAATTATTTTTATAGAATAAGACATAGTATTGATGAGGTACGTCGTGTATAGAAAGATGGAAATTGTGGTAAGGTTCTATGGGACCAAACTCCTGAGATCATCGGTCCTTAGGCTTACACACTACTACCTAATCTAACTTAAACTAACTTACGCTAAGGACAACACACACACACACACACACACATGCCCTAGGGAGGACTCGAACATCCGACAGGGGGTTTCGTGCCAACCGTCACAAGGCGCACTAGACCGCGCGGCTACCTCATACGGTTATAGAAAGTTTCTGTGTGTATGGAACCCATTATGTAGCTAAGGTGGAAATCAGCTTCGGAAACGAACTTAACGCCTGATATGTGTCATGAAAAATAGGCGTATATCGGAGAAATGATGAAGTCTACGAGAGACCAACTTAAAGATATTTTGTGTTTCAAAACTCGTAAGCTATTAAGAATCCATCTTTGTAGCTCACTAAAGTGAAAGAAAGAAAACCACTACATTTTCTGTGACTGAATAAACTATATTTTCGTTGACAGAACAAATTATTTTTCTATCATATGCCATACGTTTTTTTCTTTGTATCACTCGTCTGACTTTTTAAGGCTCTTTCACAAATTCCTCTTCTGTGCCAAACTCTACATTTCAGAGTAGCACTTGTACCATACGTCCTCAGTTATCCATTGGAACTATCCCAGTGTCTTTCTTCCTTCACAGTTTTCGCCTTCTACAAGTCCCTCGAGTGCCATAGACATTAATACTTGAAGTTACAACAAATGACTTACCACCGTACCCCTTCTTCTTGTTAGTATTTTCCACGTATTCCTCTAGTCGCTGATTCTGCGAAGAACCTCCTGAATTTCTTATTAATCCACCTAATTTTTAACATCCTTCTATAGCTTCACATCACAAACCTTTCGCTTATCTTTTTTCTGGGTTTCCCACGGTTCATGATTCACATTCATACAATGCTGTGCTCGAAACGTACATTCTCAGAAATGTCTTATATTATTGCTGGTGTTTCATACTAGTACGCTCGGTCTCTTCACGTGTAACAGTGTGCTGTTTCTCCGTCATATGTCATTTCGGTTTCAAGATAACTTTAGTGCTTCACTTCATGTACGAGTTCGAGGTTCATCAGTTTTTATAAGTTTATCGCTGATCTCATTTCTGCTACTGCTCATTACTTTTATATTTCTTTCAGTAGCAGCAACATAAATCATTCAACGAAAATATGGCTTTCTGAAGCGTAATTTTCTCTTTTATAATCGAAGCAAGTGCAGAGTTACCGTATCATCAGGGATAAAGTATGACTAGTTCATAGCGAAAATGTTACTTATTTACAAGCAGAGCTCAGTCCCGATCCAAACATGATCTCAGTGCCAAAGTCCATTGAAAAAAAGAGAACAATTTGAATTTTATGACTGGCATCCTTAATTACTGAATGAGCAACGAGCACATGGAGACAGCAGTTTGCGCGCGAGTGCGCGCCTGTGTGTGTGTGTGTGTGTGTGTGTGTGTGTGTGTGTGTGTGTGTGTGTGCGCGCGCGCGAGCGCGAGGAGGGTGATGGGGAGAGAGAGAGAGAGAGAGAGAGAGAGAGAGAGAGAGAGAGAGGTTGGTTGGTTGGTTTTGGGGTTTGATGGTGGCTAAACATCGAGGTCATCAGTCCATCAGTCTCCAGTTCCAAACAGACATACTTGTAAAAGGCCTATACAGTAAAAGCGTAACCTCTGCACCCAGAGAGAGGGAACACCAAGGAGTATAGAGCTAAAATGAACACCGCTGTAACACAAAATAGAGGATACTTAAAAGGAGCAGAGCAAATAGTTGACTAGAGTAAAACAGACTACAGTGGTTGATGAATCAGGTAAAAGGTCAACCACTCAACTACAAACGAAGAACCTCCAGCTGGAAAGCGTTGATAGAGGTATCAACGCAACTTGTTACAATAAAAGACACTATTTTGGTATCCAAGTCACAATTAAAAGTCGCTGGAGCCTGAGAAATCATGCGAGAGTGCCCACACTAGAGCGAGTGATAAAACCCAGCTGCACGAGTAAAACGTAAAACTAAGACAGCTATAGAGGCATCGTCACCGAGAATTAAAGGAAGTGCAGCTGGTAAATTAAAGGACTACCGCAAGGGGGCTAAAAGGGGGCAGTCCATCAGAAGATGGACCACTGTCAGCCCTGCATCACAGCGACACTTGGGCGGGTTCTCACGGCGATGGAGATAGTTGTGGGTCAACCGCGTATGTCCAATTCGGAGACGACAGAGAACAACTGAGTCCCTATGCATGCCCCTCAAGGATGAGTTCCATACGGTCGTGGACGACTTGACCATGCGGAGCTTATTTGGCAAGACAGACCATTCAGAGCTCCAGACATCACGGACATTGCGGTGTAGAGCTGACCGGAGGTTTCTTTCCACGAGACCATGCTCCAGGGGTGGCGAAGTGGTGGCCTGCTTGGCCTACCGATCGACACGTTCGTTTCCTGGAATGCCGATGTGGCCCGGGTTTCACACGCCAGTCTGACGCCACAGTGGAGAATCGGGTTGAGGATCTGCAACGTTGAAGGTGCTGCTGAGTCGTACACCACGCTCCCGTAGTCGAGACGGGACTGGACTAAGGCCTTATAGAGCTGTAGGAGGGTTGTTCGTGCAGCCCCACAAACGGTGTGGGTAAGGCAGCAAAGGATGTTGAGGTGCCGCCAGCACCGTTGTTTAAGCTCGCAAAGATGAGGTGTCCAAGTGAGCTGAGCGTCAAACAGCATGCTATGAAGCGAAGGAGTTCATTGGCAAGGTAGAGCTTTGGATGGAGGTCGACCATTCGACGACAGAAATGCATCACTCGTGTCTTAGAGGCTGAGAACTGAAAACCATGGTTGGATGCCCAAAAATGTGCCGTACGGATAGCTCCCTGCAGCCACCGTTCAGCGACACTGATGCTTGGGGAACTGTAATAAAGACAAAAGTCATCGACATATAGAAAGGAACAGACCGATGAGCCCACCACATCCGCAAGACCATTAATCGCCACCAAAAAGAGGGGAACACTGAGAACCGAGCCCTGCGGGACACCGTTCTCCTGAATATGAGCAGAGCTAAAATATGAGCCAGCTCTAACCCGAAAGGAGCGATTGGAGAGGAAATTCCGTAGAAAAATCGGAAGTGGACCCCATGAGCCCCATTCATGCAGCGTAGCAAGGATATTATGGCGCCAGGTGGTATCGTACGCCTTCTGAAGATCAAAGAAAACAGCAACTAGATGTTCTCGCCGAGTAAAAGCTGTACGAATAGCCGACTCTAGCGAGACTAACTTGTCGATCGCTGAGCGACCCTTATGGAAGCCCCCCCGTTGCTGGGCTAGGAGGCCCTGAGCTTCGAGGATCAACATGAGCCGCAGACTCACCATCCATTCCAGGAGTTTGCACATAACATTGGTAAGGCTGATAGGGCGATAGCTATCAACCACCAGCGGATCTGCACCAGGTTTCAGCACCGGGATGGTAACGCTATCCTGCCACCGAGTTGGGAAAACACCCTCCAACGTGGTTAAACAGGGCGAAGAAACTGGTTGTGGATTCGGTTTGGACCTGGAGAGGTATCGTGGCAAGCTGTAAGAGCACTCTGATATTCCCATTCACTATACAGGGCGTTGTATCGTTCCCAACGGTGCATGCGAAATGACAACTGCATACGATCAGCCTTCTCTTTAATGGCGTGGAATTCTGTGCTGTAGCCTGCTGTTGCGGAAATACGAGCGAAGCACTCTGCCAGATGTTCGGCGATGGCGATTGAGTCAGAACAAAATGTACCCCGAGGAGAAAGGCAAGGGAAGTCGTATGAGGGCGAAAGCCAAAAATGCGCCGAACCCGCGACCACACCTGAGATGGGGAGGTGCGAGAACCTATGGTAGCAACATATCGTTCCCAGCAGTCCTGTTTTCTCCGCCGGATTAATCGCCGATACCGGGCCCGCAGCCGTTTAAAGGCAACCAAATTCTCTAAGGAAGGATGACGCCGGTGTCATTTCAGGGCTCCCTGGCGGTCCCAGATAGCTTCTGCAATCTCTGGTGTCCACCAAGGGACTGAATTACGCCTTAGGGTACTTGAAGAGCAGTGGACAGTTGCCTCAGCAGCAGAAACAGTGGCCATAGTGACCTCGTCCACTGCCAAATCAGTGTCAGCAGGAAGTAGCTGAGTTGTAGGCTGCCCAATCAGCTCCACGAAGAGACGATTGTAGCAGCTGGTCAGGGGATTGGGATTGAAGAAGAGAAACCAGGATAGGAAAGTGGTCGCTACCACAGAGGTCGTCGTAAACCCTCCAACTGAGATATGGAAAAAGACCAGGGCTACTAAGAGAGAGGTCAATGGCCGAGTATGTGCCATGAGTCAAGCTAAAATATGTGGGAGCACCAGTGTTAAGGGGGCAAACGTCCTGCTGTGCCAATAGAGCCTCAACATTCCTACTTTGGCCCGAGATCTGGGCCCCACCCCATAAAGGGTGGTGGGCATTAAAGTCCCTCAAAAGAAGGAATGGCGGGGGGAGCTGGGCGAACAAGGCAGCTAGGTCGGCAAGAGGGACAACCTCATCCAGGGGAAGGTAGAGGCAACAGATGGTAAACTCCGTTCCTGCCCGGATTCGAACAGCCACCCCAACCCCAAAGAAGGAGGGGTTGTACTCCCGATGTTAATAACAGGGGAGCAACGGAAGAGGGTGTTCCCCCAACTACCTGAGGGGCAGGAATAGACGGCCAGGTTGGAGGGCCCACAAAAAGCGGCTGAACTTGGGGGCTTGTCGCCAGGGACGGCGACATCGAAGCTGCTGCAGCAAACGTCGATGAAATGCACACAGGTTGAAGTCAGTCGTACTTGCTTTTAGCCTCTGTGTAAGTGAGCCTGTCCAAGGCCTTATACTCCATAATCTTTCTTTCTTTTTGATAAACTGCGCAGTCTGATGAGCAAGGTGAATGTTTCTGTCCACAGTTGACATAAACAGGGGTCGGAAAACATGGGCCGTTGGGATGGGGGGCACATCCACAATCCCGACAGGTAGGGTTGGCGTCACATCTCGATGACATATGCCCAAACCTCCAGCACTTAAAGCAGCACATGGGAGGAGGGACGTAAGGCTTAACATCACATCGATATATCATCACCTTGACCTTCTCGGGCAGGGTGTCTCCCTCGAAAGCCAAGATGAAGGCACCGGTGGCGACGCTACTATCTTTAGGTTCCCTGAAGACACGTCGTACAAAGTGGACACCGTGGCGTTCCAGATTTGCAAGAAGCTCGTCGTCAGACTGCAACAACAGGTTGTAACCTCCACGCTCTCGCGTACGTTAACTCTTTAAAGCCTGTACTATGATAAGTTGACGGGCTTCACCTTATAGGAAAGGATTTTAGTACATATGTTGACCGCGTGTACCTAAATGGAAGCAAATCCGGACTTATACCCAGTCAGTAACAACAATGATACGTCAAGCAAGTATAAGTGCAATTACACATTAGGACAGGTAAGAAACGTACACTGCAGATGCTACTAATGGTTAATAATACGGTCGCCAGCCTAATTAGGCATTGAGTGAGTTTTTCCCTTGTACAAGTAGATGTACGTACAAGCATAACCACACGTAGTAATACTGTATTATATGGTGGATTTTAGTGCCAGAAAAATCTACTGAATTAATATTTTCCCTTTTTGTACTAGTTTGAACAAGCTATAAATACACAACATTACACTACAATGATTACTACGAACTGCGTTTTGTCTATTGATCCGACTGAAATCGGACATAGGTCACCCTAGAAATAGCACTTTTGACACACACACATACAATGTCAATTTTAATAATGGTAAAACAGTGATAAATTTAGGTTTTATCTTGACTTTAACTTTGCTGGTCAAATCAGTGCAATCACTTCAGAATTTAAATGAATAGGAAAGAAAAGAGTGAAAGAGGGGGGGGGGGACCCTGAAACTGTTACGATCACAATGTTGAAACCATTAACTATTGGAAACATTAATTACTCAAGATTTAAAAAATATGAATTATTACTCTTATTGTCCAATTACTTCTTCATTTAACTACCATTATTTTTGTCTCAAATTAATTAAACTTCCTTACTAAGTCAATTCCAAATTTATCTTAGTACTCTGTCAGACCTTTGCTCTTTACTCATATTTTCATTAACCATAAAGCTCATTAAGATTCATTCTAGCATAAATAGGTCTGCAGTTAATTCTTATTAACATAAACTTTAAATCTTCATTTCGGGACGCTCGGATTGCACAACATGTGGAAAGGACACTGCCTAGGTTAGTGATTAGGATAATTCATTGATAGAACAAATCTGGTAAAAGTTAAGTTATTATTGAACAGTCAGGAACAAAATTAACACTGGTCCACACGAATACAATTCTAAAGATTCAACCTGTGCGAGTCGATGCGGCGGTTGGCGGGCGGCGAGATAGCGAGACGCACAGCATTCATACAATCACAGCTATGGCTTTTGCTGTAGCGGCACTTTGCTTCTTCTTGGCGTCGTAATCCTTTTCAATCCAGTGCCATTAGAATATAACCATGCTGTATAGTCGTCGGACACGGCACATCCGAGGCTCAATGGAACCACTTTTTCCAGGATAGCCTCCTCGATCCGGTACGTGTTCCTCAGACCGATGCCCAACTCCGACTAGTACCGCTGCTGAGCCCGTTATGCCGTGCCGCGCCCGTGTGCATTTTCCCGCGCTCGCCTGCCATCCACCTTTTTCCGCTCCCCTACAGATAGGGTATTCACCAAAGGTTTTACATTCCACATATCTTAATACATTGCCTACGCATGGACCAGCCGCACAATTACATTTTCAGACATGTTACAACAGATTCAACAGGGATTACACCTCAATTTTGTTATAGCATTGCTTGAAATCCGACATAAATATTAATATTCACATCTAAAGTTGCTTACATTTTCTTTAACATAATGACACGAAAAGAAAAAGAAATGAAATTAAAACATTACGTACATGAATTCATCGAAATTCCAAAGAAAAAATTTATTATATGTTCAGTAGTTGTTGTTACAAGGTCACGACGAAAAATAAGTCCCTGAACCATATTGAGGCTCTTATGAGGCGTAATGGAGACTGCAACATCACCAAGCTTGTCACAAGCAAGCAATGCCCGTGACTGTGCTGGGGATGCTGTCTGTAAAAGGACTGCTCCAGATCTCATTTTAGACGGGCCCTCAACTTCTCCAAACTTGTCCTCTAAATTGTCCACAAAAAACTGAGGCTATGTGGTCAGAAATGACTCCCCATCTGTTCGGCTGCAAACCAGAAATCGAGGAGAATACGTCTCACCAGGTAATTTAGACCGCCGTTCCTCCCCTTGTGTGGACATGGAAGTGAACGATTGGGGGCCATACTGTAAAGCATTGAACTTTCCTTTCTTAGAGACTCGTGCTTGCGCACTATTCGTATTTCGTCTCATGGTGGTCCCACGAGCAGCTAGGGGAAGGAATGTCCACCCAGACAGAACCCCACTTGCCTGGGTAAGCCTAATACAACCGGTGGGTGGCAGGTTCGCCAGAGGTCGCCCGCTAGCAACTATTCTACCTCAACAGCCATGCGTCTCCTCAGCGCGCAGCACACCTTGAGATTGAGGGTTTTTTTTTTTTATGGAGGTTTATACCATCCTCGCGACCCAGGCAGTTAAGCTAAGATCCCCGGGCTCTGTACTGTACAACGTTCCACTTTCGCGTCTTACGGTGGTCGTTGAAGCACGCTCAGAGCTTATGGCATTGAGGACTGGTGGCGCTTCCCAGTCCCCAGATCAGGGACCCCGGGGTCGCCAAGCCCGTACCCAGCAACTAAGTGCTGAGCCCCCTGAGGGCGAGAGAGAGAGAGGGAGAGAGGGAGAGAGAGAGAGAGGCTTTCTAGTCTTTACTTGGCATTTGAAATGTCGCAGTAGCCGCTTCACAGACAGGAAAAGAAGATCTAATCCACACTGGATACATAGGCCCTATCACTGCTTCAATGCTTCTCACTGACAACTAAATGCCTTATTCCTCAAATAATCGATAAACAATGGTAATTTGTTCTCAAAGAAAGTGCACAGGAAAATTCTGAGAGAAAACTACATTCATTGCATATTTGATACAACAATAAAAGTATTCATTGCATCTGTAAGCCGTATAACGTTAATGTAATTTAGTTTGTTTCAGCAGCTAATCGGAAGAGCAACTACCCTTCAAGAGGATACGTACTAGAATATTCCTGTGACATAATGCAATTCGTGAAGATGGCTGCTATTATGCAATTCATTCTTTAAATACTGCCACATGCGTCTGACACAAGTGGAAGCCAGAATAACTCACATCTTTAACAACCTTAAGTCGCTTAAGACACACACTGCAGTAAAATTAATTTGCACTTTTACTGCAATTTCTAAATTTCAGTGTTTTTTTTCACTTACTGTGTAGCTAAAACAAGCCTCTGCACCGTTTTTGCTCCTTACAGCTTAATGTCTCATGCAATATAAATCATCCAAAATTTGTCTGATCTCTCAACACATCTCAGGTTGATAATTAAACTCGAATGGTTTCCAAACGTAAATGCCGTTAATGGTTTAACAGTTACAACCACTGCTTCCTCTATATTAGTAACAAATTCAACTCTATTCTTAAAGAAACAAATCCTCTCAGTTTAAACTTTTTCTGTGACTAGCTGGTGGGGTGCAATGACCGCTGGTCGGTGGTGAAAGCCGTCTTCTTGTTTGTCAAGAGCTATTAGACCGCCACTTGGGGCGTCCTCAGTTCTGCTGACAGCGATGGAGACTGGAAGACTTTGCGGGGGGGGGGGGGGGGGGGGGGAGGGGGACTGCAGCAAAACCATCGGTGGGCATAAATATTCCTCATCCAGCCGTCATCCCATGTTGTCCCTCCATATGGCATGCATTGCCTACGGCCCAGTGATGTACACACACAGGTCGAAGGTGGTCTACTTACTTGATGAATACCAACTCGGCGGATGCTGACACTGTGGTGGTGGAGTGAAGCACTCGACATGGCTCTGCTGCTAACAAGAGACAGCAAATGGTCGTCGGCTAGCACTATGGCAGACGACGGCGTCGCCCAGAGTAAAACTCTGGACCACTGACTGACGGGCAGCAGCAGGCGACTGACAGACTCCAGCTGCATAGAGCTGGGCGGCTGTTCGTTTCTACTTCGGACCACGAGGTGGCCGAATGTTGCTACGTATGCATGTATGTATGTCTGTCTGTATGTATGTATGCATTAAACCGGGGACCTAGAAACGACGGAGAGGCTTTGTCCCGCAGTATCCCACAGTGGTTCACAACCCCACAACAGGCCACAGCAGTCCACCCACCCCACCGCCGCCTCACACCGAACCCATGGTTATTGTGCGGTTCGGACCCCAGTGGACCACCCCCGCTTCCTCCCCCCCCCCCTCCCCCTGGCAATGTCTCATTTTAGACGAGTGTAACCCCAAATGTTTGCATGGTATGGTAGAATAATTGCGGTGTACGGTTACGTGGAAACAGTTTTTGCGCAGCAATTGCCGACACAGTGTAACTGAGGCGGAATAAGGGGAACCAGTCCGCATTCGCCGAGGTAGATGTGGGAAACCGCCTTAAAAGCGATCCACAGGCTGTCCGGCACAACGGAGCTCGACATTAATCCGCCGGACGGATTTGTGCCAGGGACGGGCGCGCCTTCGTGCTCGGTAAGCAGCGCATTATAGCGCGTGGCTAGCCGGGCGGGCCTGCTAGGTAGATGGCCATGTGGCATTCGCCAGCTCACTGATTCGTGACAATATTGGTAGCTGTGTCATATGTGCGGCATTGACTGGAGCAGCATAACTCAGCTGTATCGATTATGACTGCATCAGTAGAATGTTGTCGATCTCGTGACAGCGACTGACAAAGGGGGAGCCGTAACGTTGCCCTACCTTGCCGATGACCTACTTGGCTGGACCAGGGTTTAGATCCAACTGCCTGGAGCTGATCACATGGAAAATTGTACCACTGCCGCATTCCTAGGACACATGGATACTTCCCAAACTGGGGTCAATGTCCTTGTCGGGCTGTCGTCATGTGGAAGGATGTTGGCACAGCAGCAGGCGCACGGCAGAAGCTTGCTGTGTCAGCAGTTCGTTGGTCCCGGCTGCTTGGTGCTCTGGATACTGCACTCGATCCTGACTTTGGCCTGTGCTTTTACAAAAGAAAGTATCCTCACAAGTATCCTGTGGGCTGTGATGAGCTATTGAGTCTCCTATCAGCAACTTAACCGGCTAATACTGTTAATTATTTCTTACTTCCTTCTGTTGCGAAGAACGTAAGAACAGCAATATCTTGAGTCAGGAATTGGACACAGGTATATAGTTGAAATATATCTCCAGGCACCAAATTTTTAATGTCTCTTATTCCTTAAACAACAAACAATGTTTACACCACCAGGGCACAGTGCGTTTTCCTTATTTTTGGCATAGCAATTATCGACGTAACCACTACTGTGTGTTGACCAATAGTGGAGGTTCTCCTGAATTTTAACGCAGCACGTTTTAACCCAGTGGGCTTGTCACAGTTCATATCAGACGACTTCTGATTAACTTTAGCATGTGACGTAGAACCTCTGCCATGAACACAAATATTTAACATTTCTGTGTAAGGTCTGGTCTATAAACTCTCATGGGCGTTACAAGTTTAGAACGAGTACTAGAAAGCAAGAGAATGAAGCAGGGGAAGTCAATTACTTCTTGTATATTTATAATGTGATATAACCTGAATGCTTGCCCTAAATATCGCTCTATAAATAAAGAGTACTGTTCTTTCTAGAAAGACATAGTCAAAAGTATGTTTTCAGATGAGATATTTTGATCATCTCTGCATAGGAAGACCATGTATTTGCCTTCTGTACTGCACCTGCATTTTAAGAGAACTGCTCACGAAAGGCAAGATACCGGTTTCAATTTCCACTCCAGTACACAGTTTTAATCTGACAGGAACTTTCAAACCAATGAACACTCCGTTGAAGAGTGAAAGACTCATTCTGGAAAGAACTGTGATTTTGTCATAATATAAAAATCGTTGTAATTTAACAATCACAGTCGTCCCCAGACGATAAAAATATCGTCCTTTATAAACTCTAAACATAAAATCACAAAATCGTTACATATTCTACCCCAAATTCCTTTCTTTATAGTTCTTCATTTATACATTCAGTTACAATTTATCGGGAAAAAGCATATCAGTCATTAGTCATGTAACGTTGTTTAAAAAATCTTCTTTCTTTTGCATGGAATGAATGACTGAACTGGGAGTGCATGCAAAACTGGAGATATCGTGTAGCGTGTTGTAACTGTAGGTGGGTGTACTTACTCTGTATTATTATTATTAAACACTTTATACGAAATGATTGGGCAATGCAACTCCAAATACCAATAAAAAATACAGTCACTGCAAATTACAGTAAGCCCCTTAGGCACTGGATCCTCTGGCCCTGTTCGAAACTGGTAACTTTGGTTCCTGTGAACATAACAAATAAATAACATTGTTTTAACTCTGAAGCAGCAACGGTGGATCGCGATGTATTCTGTTCTCTCACGAAGAAGAATAAACTAAACTAGCTACAAGCTCAGCGGTGTGCAGTTGTGTCCGTATTGCTTTGAAATGTGCATGGAATTTCTTTTGGCTGATAAATGAAATCATTTAAGAAAAATTCAATGTCTTTGAAAAACATATGACCTGGACAGGGAGGCGGTGCTGATTTGGGTGAATTACTAACACTGGCCTTTTCAATAGTGAGTCTGTATTCGAATTAAGTTTGGCTTTCCAAAACATCTGACAACTGAAATTACATTACTCAGAAAAATTACCTTTTTTTACTAATTGACTCACGAACAATGAGATTTATACAGCAAGTATTATCTAACCACACTAAAAAAGCGTAGAGATAAATCATCAAATTACGTAAAATTGTGTTAAAAATCTTAGAAACATTACGAAAGGGAAATATCTAACTAGCCTTTACATCAAATCTGTTTACGTAAAATCTGGGGTTACTCAACAATTGCTAGTTATCAGCCAACTCATCTATACTAATACTTAACATCTTTACCTTGCTTGCGTGAATACTTCTGCTTCCACATTTATATTTCTAACAGTACATGTACTCGTAGTCCGCCCCCGGCAGTTGCGTGGTCCGCGCGACAGAATGTCAGTCCTAACGGCCCGGGTTCGATTCCTGGCTGGGTCGGAGATTTTCTCCGCTCAGGGACTGGGTGCTGTGTTGTCCTAATCATCCTCATTTCATCCCCATCAATGTATAAGTCGCCGAAGTGGCGTCAAATCCAAAGACTTACACCCGGCGAACGGTCTACCCAACGGGAGGCCCTAGTTACACGACATTTATTTATGTACACGTAATTCCTACATTATAATGTAACACTTGGTGGCTTAACAGTGCACACCACAAAAACTTCCTACGCCATCTGTAACAACACCAACGCTATACTATTGTACATATAATAAATTTTTCTTCTAATTTTCGATAAATTAGTGTAATCGATGTTCTGATTTCAATTCTTTTTTGTTTCATGCCATTATGTTAAGGAAACTATAAACAACTTTCGATGTGAATATTAATATTTATGTCAAATTTCAAGCAATGTTATAACAGAATTGAAATGTAAGAAGAGTTGAAACTATTGTAAGATGTCAAAGTTGTAATTGTGCATCTGGGCCATACATAGGCAATGTATTAGGATATGTAGAATGCAAAACCTCGGGTGAATACCCTGTCTGTAGGGGAGCGGTAAAAGGTGGATGGCAGGCGAGCGCGGGAAAATGCACATGGGCGCTGCACGGTATAACGGGCTCAGCAGCAGTGGTAGTCGGAGTTGGGCATCGGTCTGAGAAACACGTTCTGGATCGAGGAGGCTCTCCTGGAAAACGTGATTTCGTTGAGCCTCGGATGTGCCGTTTCCGACGCGTATACAGCATGGCAATATTCCATAGGCACTAAACGAAAAAGTATGGCGACGCTAAGAAGAAGCAAAGTGCCGATACATCAAGAGCCATTGCTGTGATTGTATGTGTGCTCTGGGCCTCGCCATCTCGCCGCCTGCCGACCGCCGCAGCGATAAGAACAGGTTGAAACTTTTAGTACTGTATTCGTGTGGACCAGTGTTATTTTTGTTCCATACTGTTCAATAACAACTTAAATTTAACCAGAACTGTACTATCATTTAATTATCCTCACAACTAACCTAGGCAGGGTCCCTTCCACATGTTGTGCTATCCGAGTGTCCCGAAATGAAGATTTAAAGTTTATGTTAATAATAATTACCTGCAGACCTATCTATGTTAGAATGATGTTTAAAGAACTTTGTTGTTAATGAATATGTCGGTAAATAACAAAGGTCTGACAAAGTTGGAAGATAATGTTGAAATTGGTTTAGTAATGAAATTTAATTAATTTGAGACAAAAATAATGGTAGTTAAATGAGCAGGAAATAAGACAAAAAGCGTAGTAGCTCATATTTTGGAAATCTTGAGTGCTTAATGATTTCAATAATCAAAATTTTAAATACAGTGATCATAACAGTTTCAGGGTCCCCCCCCCCCCCTTTTCTTTTCTATTCATTTGAATTCTGAAGTGTACTGAACTGATTTGACCAGCAAAGTTAAAGTCAATATAAAACAAAAATTTATCAGTGTTTTACCTTTTTCAAAATTGACATTGTATGTGTGTTTCGAAAGTGCTATTTCTAGGGTAACCTATGCCCGATTTTAATCAGATCAATAGACAGTACGAAGTTTGTAGTAAACATTATAGTGTAATGTTATGTATTTATGGTTTATCCATATTGGTACAGAAAGTGAAATTATCAGTTCAGTAGATTTTCCGGTTCTAAAATTTACCATCTAATGCAGTGTTTCTACGTGTTGTTATGCTTGAACGTACATCCACTTGTACAGGGAAGAAACTCAGTTAATGCCTAATTAGGCTGGCGACCGTATTATTAACAATTGGTAGCATCTGCTGTGTTGTTTCTTGTCCGTCCAAACGTGTAGTTGCACTTCAGACTTGCTTGACGTATCATTGTTGTTACTGAGTGGGTGTAAGTCTGATTTTGTCTCCATTCAGGTACACGCGGTCAACATATATACCAAAATCCTTTCTTATAAGGTGAAGAAGCCCGTCAACTTACCATAGTACAGGCTTTAAAGAGTATCGTGTGCCCGAGCGTAGTGTTACAAGTGGCTCCCGGTGACAGGACATCCAGTTGTTGTCGGTCACAAATTAATGTGAATACCGAACAGTGGATATTCAGTGGCACGAATTGTAATAATATTCATTAAAGTAAATAGCAGTGAACGTCAAGTACAGTGGAGAGGTGTAATTTGCATTCAGTATGGACAAGAACGTAGAAACAGTAGATGTGCCGAGTGTAATGGAGAATGCGCATGGCAATAGCAGGAGTTTACGCGGCCAGATAACAGATGGCGTTAGCGGAAGACAATTGGCGTATATACAATATCACGAACGTGTTAACGAACAGATTGAAATGTCGAGATTGCCTCGAACACAGCAAGGGATAAAACAAGAAGTAGAGGATGACTTTGTGGATGATAGTGGGTACGTGAACGAATCCACTGATATGTTTGATTCTCCACAGATAAAGAAAGAATCGAAAGAAAATTTTGAGGTAGGATCGGAACACATCGATTCCGTAAAACAAAACAGTGTGAAAATTTTAAGCATGAACGATTTATTTGAACAATTAACCAAACAAATTGCAGGACAGAGTGAGCAGCTCAAAACACAGAATAATCAGCTTAAAACACACGTTGCCGAGCAGCTCAAAACGCAGAATGATCAGCTTCAGAAACAAGTCAGTAATCAGGTTAGTCAGCTCAAAACACACGTTGATGAGCAGCTTAAAACACAAAGTAATCAGCTTAAAACACACGTTGACAAGCAGCTTAAAACACAAGTTGGTCAGGTTAAAGCACAGGTCGAAGAGCAAGGAATTAGAATTAGTAAACAAATAGAACAGGTAGAACAAAAAGTGGGTAGTTTAAGCTCTGTAGTAAATACTATGAAGTTTGAAATTGACACAATTAAAAAAAATATGGATACTATGCAGGGGGAAATTGACAACATTAACAGTAGGTTTGATGTTGAAATTCTCAACATCCAAGAGAAAGTAGAGCCTCTAGTTGAAACAAAAGTAGACGAAAAAGTTTTCGGTCTTAAAACTGAGATCGTAAACGAATGTCAACACGGAATCCCACAGTTGAAAAAGGCAGTTTCAGACACTGAAAGAGATTTAGGTGAGAAAGTTACCGGATGTATACAAAAATGTGAACAAAATACTTCGAAAATTCAAGGCAAAATTTTCGATCTTGAGAGTAAAATTAAAGATAGGCCTGGTGTTGTCTATAATGGCACACTACTTACGAAGCTATTGGAAGGCGAGGAACGCTTCGATCCCGCCAAGAAACATAACGGATGGCATCCGTTAGATTTCATCAAAAATTGCGAGAGAATGTCTCCTGAACACTTGTCTGGTCAGGAAAAGATAAACGTAGTAATTAGCGCCCTAGCAGATGACGCTAAGCGCTGGGGAATTAATCTGAATACCGAACGAATGACGTTCGAAGAATTTAAGCAAAAATTTACGGAAGAATATTGGTCCAAACAAAAACAGGATCATTTGTGGCGCGAGTTTATCATGGCCAAACTTCATGATAACAGGGGCAGGAATTCTTTGAAAGATTTCTGCGAATATTGATACCGGAAGTTGACGCATTTAAGAGGAAGAAGATCCGATTCAGAAATCATCTGGGAGCTATATAAAAAGCTTCCAGAAGATTCAAAGAGATACGTGGGAAGCCATCATCGCAGCTTCCAAGTATTTCTCGAAAGGGTCGAAGACGAAGACCACTGGCGCGAAAGTCGTGCCAATTATCAAAATTTTGGTAACAGAAATAATCGTAATAATGACGAGAGAAATGACGGCGATGGGTTTCGCGTCAATATGATACAGAGAGGTAGAGGCAGAGGAAGAGGAAGAGGAAGTTATCTAGGTCGCGGTAGAGGGTACACCGCGAAAAATAATAACGACGCGGGAAACTGATTTCCGCGAACGTTGCGGGCCAAACGGAAGCGGACAGTACATACCGACCCCGATTTAAGAAATGTTACCGGACTGACAGTAAAATTATAAGACAGGTTAGAGACAGGCGTGGAACGACGCAACGTGTCGTTGCAGAACAAGCGTCAGGTGCGCACACAGATGACTCATCTTCGCTGCGCAGAGTGCTACATGTTAACAGGCGAGTGGAGCATCAGAGGGCAACGGCCCAGCCTACCAGAACAGCTGTTCAGAGAGAAGCCGCTAGCAATGCGACGGCATTAGGTACGAACATTGCCGTAAGAACTGGTGAATACATTACGAGTGGTAATTCCGGGGCGAAGGAAATAGTAGATGAAACAGTGGATACACAGAGATGTGCGGTTAGCAGTGTTGGCAATAAAGTAAATGGCGAGAATGTATTAGCAGAAGTAACTGATTGGAGTGTGCAGATCGACGATCTGTACAAAGGCCTTAAGCAATGTGAGTGGGAGGATTTTAAGAAGGAGTATGAGGCAAGGAAGTTAATTAGTGGAAAAGGAAATAGTAGGGACGTCGATAAGGTGACGTGGCCCAAATTTGAAGAGGAGAGAGTAAATAGCGCCGCGCAAAGTACGCGTGCTGCCGATAGGACGAAGGTTAAAGATAGGAAGGAATTGGAGGATGAAATCCTTAGCATTGACAAGGAAGTAACTTCTGTTAACAATACGCCAACAGTACAAGCTGCTACCGAAAGGCACGGTGGGGAAGGGGCAGGTAGTTACCTGAAAGTAATTGAAGTCCACGAGGATTACACTAAATATGAAGCAACAGTGGATGTGAGTAAAGCTGATAATGAGGCCGTTTTGCCAAAAGAAGATACTGAGTTAAAATCAAAGCCTGATGAAAATGCAAAGGAAGAACTTAGTGCCTGTCTCAGAAAAGCTTTTATGTTAGAACCTGAAAGCGATCCAGAATGGTCGGATTCTGACGATAGTTCAGATGACGAATATTTCGGTAATAGTGGAAATAATGGAAATACAGTTAATTGCGATATTGTATGTATTGATGATGAAGTTTCAAAACAAAATCCAGATGTTGAGACTGAACAAAGAAAGAAAGAGCCACCTGACGACTCAGGGTCTATTTTACAAAGAGTTCAAGTAATTAATGACTTTGAACTCCTGGAAGCAAAGAAACCGCCAGATATAGGTGATGTGAATGTTAAAAGCATATCTTGGGACGATTTTATCGTCGATCCGGATTTGCTTAGGGAAGACCACAACAATAAAAAGCATTCGACGGTTAAACAAACTGTAATACCAGTTGAAATTTATAATGTGAAATTGCAAGTACTTCTTTATACTGGATCTCAGATAAGTGCAATCTCCCAGTCGTTTTTCGAACACACTAGTAATTATGTCAGTGACGGGTGTAAAAATTGTTGGTGCTACGGGCAAGACTAGCAAGCCGGTAAAGAACAAGATTTTGGTTGAATGTAGTATAGAAGGAAAAAAATTTGAACACGATTTTTTGGTTGTGCCAGACTTGAGTACTGAAATGATTCTGGGAATAGATTGGTTAGATAAAGAAAAGGTGATTATTGATTGTAGCCAGGAAGTGATTAAAATTAATAATGCATTTATGAATTTGGAATTAAAATTTGAGGAAAATGGGAAGGTGTTCGATTCAGAAAATGATTCTTTATTGTTGGAGATCGACCAAGGGAATGATGGTTTGACAAACATGTATGAGGTGTACCATGTCCAGAGGTTAATAGATGAGAGTGACAAGCAGGGGCATAATTTTAAAGAAATTGTGGAAAATTTGAAGGAGATATCTCCTGATCAGAAAACAGAATTGCTTGATATTTTAGAAAGTAATAGCACCGTATTTTCGGACAAACCTGGCCTAGTTAAGAACTTCGAATACCAGATTGAGACAATAGAGCATAAACCTTTCTTTGTAAGACCGTTTTCGGTACCCATATCAAAGAGGCAGGCTGTGCAAGTGGAAATAGATAAAATGATAGAATGGGGTGTAATCGAACGGAGTAGCAGCGAATATAATAGTCCCCTTATCATCGTGAATAAAAGGGATGGGGGAGTAAGAGTAGTTATTGACGCCGGGACTTTGAACAAAATTGTAAAGAAGGAAATAGACAGACCTGAAAATCTGGACGAAATGCTCCAAAAATTTTATAATGTGAAGTTTTTAACCAGTCTGGACATGACCGCCAGATACTGGCAAATCCCATTGATCAAAGAATCCCGTAAATATACCGCTTTTCTATTCGCCGGGAAATGCTATCAGTATAAAGTAGTGCCATTTGGGCTTAGCACTTCTGTGGCAGTATTTATTAGGGCACTGGACTTTGTATTAGGGAGAGAATTGAGTTCCCGGCTAACTATTTATGTAGATGATTTACTGATTGCTACAGAAGAATGGCAAGAACATTGTGAATTATTGCAGAAAGTTTTTGTTGCTCTACAAGCAGGGGGCATGACACTTAAGTGGAAGAAATGTGAATTTGTGAAGTCGGAAATAAAGTTTCTGGGGCACATTATTACTACGACTGGTATTGGCAAGGACCCGGAAAAGTTAAGTGCAATAGCAGGGTGTCCAGCTCCTAGAAATAGAAAACAGTTGAAAGCCTTTTTAGGTTTATGTGGGTTCTATAGAAAATTCGTCACGGGGCAAGTTTTTAATAGTCCTCATTTGAATAATCTACTTAAGAAAAATAGTGCTTTTGTGTGGACTGAAGGGTGCATGAGAGATTTTGAAAATTTAAAAAGTGAACTTTTGAATGACAATATTTTGCATCACCCCATACTGTCAAAACCTTTCCACATGAGTACTGACAGCAGTGCCTATGGAATTGGTATAGAAGTTTTCCAAGAAATCTGTGATGGCAAAGAAATCGAACACAGGACTATCGCGTTTGCAAGTAGAACTCTAACAAAATACGAGAGAAACTACACTATATCGGAAAAGGAAGCTTTAGCCCTTATATGGGGGTTAAAGAAATTCAGAAATTATCTGTGGGGCCATAAGCTCTTCATACATACTGACCACAAAGCTTTAACTTTTCTTAAAGATTGTCGTTTACTTAACGGCAAGCTAACTCGTTGGGCTTTGTACCTGCAACAATTTGATTACGAGATTTGCTATGTTAAGGGTACTGAGAATAATGTGGCAGATGCTTTATCTCGATTGCCTAATGGTATGAGTGAAGTGCCTGATGAAAATGGTGAAGAGGGTACTTTTCAGATAAGGTATATGAAAGAGGGTTCAAGAAAAAGGAAAATTGAGCAAATACACTCCTGGAAATTGAAATAAGAACACCGTGAATTCATTGTCCCAGGAAGGGGAAACTTTATTGACACATTCCTGGGGTCAGATACATCACATGATCACACTGACAGAACCACAGGCACATAGACACAGGCAACGGAGCATGCACAATGTCGGCACTAGTACAGTGTATATCCAGCTTTCGCAGCAATGCAGACTGCTATTCTCCCATGGAGACGATCGTAGAGATGCTAGATGTAGTCCTGTGGAACGGCTTGCCATGCCATTTCCACCTGGCGCCTCAGTTGGACCAGCGTTCGTGCTGGACGTGCAGACCGCGTGAGACGACGCTTCATCCAGTCCCAAACATGCTCAATGGGGGACAGATCCGGAGATCTTGCTGGCCAGGGTAGTTGACTTACACCTTCTAGAGCACGTTGGGTGGCACGGGATACATGCGGACGTGCATTGTCCTGTTGGAACAGCAAGTTCCCTTGCCGGTCTAGGAATGGTAGAACGATGGGTTCGATGACGGTTTGGATGTACCGTGCACTATTCAGTGTCCCCTCGACGATCACCAGTGGTGTACGGCCAGTGTAGGAGATCGTTCCCCACACCATGATGCCGGGTGTTGGCCCTGTATGCCTCGGTCGTATGCAGTCCTGATTGTGGCGCTCACCTGCACGGCGCCAAACACGCATACGACCATCATTGGCACCAAGGCAGAAGCGACTCTCATCGCTGAAGACGACACGTCTCCATTCGTCCCTCCATTCACGCCTGTCGCGACACCACTGGAGGCGGGCTGCACGATGTTGGGGCGTGAGCGGAAGACGGCCTAACGTTGTGTGGGACCGTAGCCCAGCTTCATGGAGACGGTTGCGAATGGTCCTCGCCGATACCCCAGGAGCAACAGTGTCCCTAATTTGCTGGGAAGTGGCGGTGCGGTCCCCTACGGCACTGCGTAGGATCCTACGGTATTGGCGTGCATCCATGCGTCGCTGCGGTCCGGTCCCAGGTCGACGGGCACGTGCACCTTCCGCCGACCACTGGCGACAACATCGATGTACTGTGGAGACCTGACACCCCACGTGTTGAGCAATTCTGCGGTACGTCCACCCGGCCTCCTGCATGCCCACTATACGCCCTCGCTCAAAGTCCGTCAACTGCACATACGGTTCACGTCCACGCTGTCGCGGCATGCTACCAGTGTTAAAGACTGCGATGGAGCTCCGTATGCCACGGCAAACTGGCTGACACTGACGGCGGCGGTGCACAAATGCTGAGCAGCTAGCGCCATTCGACGGCCAACACCACAGTTCCTGGTGTGTCCGCTGTGCCGTGCGTGTGATCATTGCTTGTACAGCCCTCTCGCAGTGTCGGGAACAAGTAGGGTGGAACTGACACACCGGTGTCAATGTGTTCTTTTTTCCATTTCCAGGAGTGTATGTAAAAATATGAGATACCATCAGAATAAGGATCCGACATGGAAATCTGTGAAGGTAAATTTTGACAGTGTGCAGTATCCTCAAATTAAGAAATATTATAAAATCTTTAAAGGCATTTTATATAGGAGGAAAGATTTAGTCACTGAGGAATGGAGAGTATGTTGGCCACACCAGTTTGATACTGATGTCATAGACTATTTTCATTTAGCATTGGGGCATAGTGGGCCAAAGAAATGTTTGGATAAATTGAATAATGTAGTAGTAATTGCTGGTAGTGTCAGTAAAGAAGGAATGGAGCAAAATGGTATGGAGGTTAAATATATCTCAGCCTACCACCCAGCTAGCAACCCAGTTGAAAGATACATGCGAGAAATCGGGAGATTGTGTAGAACGTATTGCAGTCATAACCATAGAGCCTGGAGTAGATTCATATCGGATTTTGAGAATGTCATGAACACCTTCCATCATGAAACTACTGGGTTCCCCACGGAAGAAATTTTGTTAGGCAGCAGAAGTAAAAGTTTAATTGAGGAAAAACTAGAGTTTCCACCTTGTACAAGCTTGGGGTTGAGTCAAAAGAAAGAATTAGTCAGAAAAAGGGCAAAGCAAAAAGATGAATCTAGATCTAAAAGACATGATAAAAATCTGAAAGTTTCAAAATTTAAAATTAGGGATTATGTTCTTTTAAAAACCCACGAAAATTCTAGTGAACTGAACCATGAAATTTTCATATTTAAATATATTTATAATGGACTGTATATAATACAGAACATTCCACACGATAATGCTTACTACCTGATCTACCCAAAATCCAAAAGACCTTTAGGTGTAAGAAACGTTGTGGACCTGAAACTGTATGTTCCTAGGAGTGAGTGACCTAAGTACACTCAGAAAGCAATCTGCAGAAAATGTGCTGTATCTTATGCTGAAACTATTTTATTCCAAATGTAACAAATCTTTGTAAATATATGTATACCAATGACAGTGTGCTAATGTACTTATGTAAATTTCAGATTACCAAATGTATTATAAATGCAAAGATGTATGGAGAAAAGGGCTGAAAAGAAAGGATAAATGCTGTAAGCCAGATAAAAGATGGGACTGTCAAAAACCAAAGTAAGCAGTATATGAGTCATAATCTAAAGGACTACCAAACATCAAAGAGGGCAGATAAATAGTCAAAGGAGAATTGTAAGTGTGGTACAGGAGATGTGATAATATGATGTGAAAAGGACTGCCCAAATCAGAATAATAGGCAGCAAATATGTGTAGTAATTTTCTGAATATTATTTTTTTTTTTAGTAAGTAAGGAAATGGACTGCCATTCAATGCAAGCAGCAACAAATTGATTTATAGTATAGATAGATATTTGCATTTGCTTTTGTAGATAAGTGTTTGTGTTCCAGATTTTGAAATTATTTCTTTGAGAAATTTAATAAAAATGAGTAATTTGCTATTTAATTCATGTTGTGATAGGAGGTTGGACTGTGCCAAAGGGACTTAAGCAAACGATAGGTAAATGTTCTTGATATATTAAAAAATTATAGGCCTATATAATGTGGGTGAAAGGAAGTTTGTGGTATAAATTTTTTTGATGGGACAATCACACAAAGATTCAGAACCACTGTATAAATATAAAAATTAGTGTTCCCATCAAATTTGCACTTAGTGAAATTTACTGGAAACAGGGGAATGTGTAACAACACCAACGCTATACTATTGTACATATAATAAATTTTTCTTCTAATTTTCGATAAATTAGTGTAATCGATGTTCTGATTTCATTTCTTTTTTGTTTCATGCCATTATGTTAAGGAAACTATAAACAACTTTCGATGTGAATATTAATATTTATGTCAAATTTCAAGCAATGTTATAACAGAATTGAAATGTAAGAAGAGTTGAAACTATTGTAAGATGTCAAAGTTGTAATTGTGCATCTGGGCCATACATAGGCAATGTATTAGGATATGTAGAATGCAAAACCTCGGGTGAATACCCTGTCTGTAGGGGAGCGGTAAAAGGTGGATGGCAGGCGAGCGCGGGAAAATGCACATGGGCGCTGCACGGTATAACGGGCTCAGCAGCAGTGGTAGTCGGAGTTGGGCATCGGTCTGAGAAACACGTTCTGGATCGAGGAGGCTCTCCTGGAAAACGTGATTTCGTTGAGCCTCGGATGTGCCGTTTCCGACGCGTATACAGCATGGCAATATTCCATAGGCACTAAACGAAAAAGTATGGCGACGCTAAGAAGAAGCAAAGTGCCGATACATCAAGAGCCATTGCTGTGATTGTATGTGTGCTCTGGGCCTCGCCATCTCGCCGCCTGCCGACCGCCGCAGCGATAAGAACAGGTTGAAACTTTTAGTACTGTATTCGTGTGGACCAGTGTTATTTTTGTTCCATACTGTTCAATAACAACTTAAATTTAACCAGAACTGTACTATCATTTAATTATCCTCACAACTAACCTAGGCAGGGTCCCTTCCACATGTTGTGCTATCCGAGTGTCCCGAAATGAAGATTTAAAGTTTATGTTAATAATAATTACCTGCAGACCTATCTATGTTAGAATGATGTTTAAAGAACTTTGTTGTTAATGAATATGTCGGTAAATAACAAAGGTCTGACAAAGTTGGAAGATAATGTTGAAATTGGTTTAGTAATGAAATTTAATTAATTTGAGACAAAAATAATGGTAGTTAAATGAGCAGGAAATAAGACAAAAAGCGTAGTAGCTCATATTTTGGAAATCTTGAGTGCTTAATGATTTCAATAATCAAAATTTTAAATACAGTGATCATAACAGTTTCAGGGTCCCCCCCCCCTTTTCTTTTCTATTCATTTGAATTCTGAAGTGTACTGAACTGATTTGACCAGCAAAGTTAAAGTCAATATAAAACAAAAATTTATCAGTGTTTTACCTTTTTCAAAATTGACATTGTATGTGTGTTTCGAAAGTGCTATTTCTAGGGTAACCTATGCCCGATTTTAATCAGATCAATAGACAGTACGAAGTTTGTAGTAAACATTATAGTGTAATGTTATGTATTTATGGTTTATCCATATTGGTACAGAAAGTGAAATTATCAGTTCAGTAGATTTTCCGGTTCTAAAATTTACCATCTAATGCAGTGTTTCTACGTGTTGTTATGCTTGAACGTACATCCACTTGTACAGGGAAGAAACTCAGTTAATGCCTAATTAGGCTGGCGACCGTATTATTAACAATTGGTAGCATCTGCTGTGTTGTTTCTTGTCCGTCCTAACGTGTAGTTGCACTTCAGACTTGCTTGACGTATCATTGTTGTTACTGAGTGGATGTAAGTCTGATTTTGTCTCCATTCAGGTATACGCGGTCAACATATATACCAAAATCCTTTCTTATAAGGTGAAGCCCGTCAACTTACCATAGTACAGGCTTTAAAGAGTATCGTGCGCCCGAGCGTAGTGTTACCCCCTTCAGTGCGCCAAGCGCTCTCTTTCTCCAACACTACAATCTCATACGAGAATCAGTGTCTTTGGCTCTGCGGTCGTGCACAGTCAGCGATCTGCTTTACACAGCTGGTCAGAGACATACATCATTTACAATATAACAGTTTTATTTTAGTTTACATTAGTATCATTCAATATTCGGGCGCCACATGTAAGTGTACTCCAGTGGACCCTTTTAGTCACACCATTGTTAAGACATTTGTGGACTTGCATTACAAACAAAACTAGAGGATGCGGTGGCTTACGGAAGCGCAGGGCTCCAGTATTCATCCATTCATCCAGATTCAAATCTTCAGTTACTGTATTTCCATAAGTCGATTCAGGTGAAAGCTGAGATAGTCCCTCTGAAAATGCTAATTTTTTTTCAGTCCTTGCAGTATGCTAACTTGGGGTCCAATTGCGAATGATCTTGCCATCGACGGAATTTTAAACTATTATCTTTCGTATTTACCTTCCTTTTCACCATAATGCATCAGATGTGTAACAACGATCCAAACGAACTACTAACTTGCCCCGGCTTCACATGAGTAGCTTAGGTATCGTCTACGGCCCGGCAAAATATAAACTGTGCACGCAAAAATTTGTCGTGAACCAGTCTATCAGTTATAGGACATTTTGAAGTTTTCGCCTCGGCTCTGGAACTTCAAAATGTCCTTTAACAAATTTATGGCTGTGATACCCCATATGAAGAAATGATCAGTCTATTAGTGAAAAATTATCAAAATCCCTAAAGCAGTTCCTGGGAGTAGCCTGAAAATACAGATAGAAACCGCAATGGGTAACTTTTATCTATAGATACACAGATGAAACAAGGGGCGATAAAAAGTTTCCGTTCGAAGGCTGTACAGTCCAGAATCGGTACGCCAATCAGGCAAAATCGCCGTGACCACTGAGGTAGCGTGTTCTGCTGCGTCCGACAGGAATCATCGATCCTTCAAAGCAATCTATTTTCATCCAGATTTACGACAAAAAGCTGTTGTCTCAATTCTATAACAGTCTAATTTCCGGATTTGAGTTCCAACTTTTTCCACCACATGGAGGACATACTTGTGCAACTCTTCCGCAGTCACTGTTCTTGCTGCTTGTTCTAATACACTGAAGCGACGAAGAAACTGGTATAGGCATGCGTATTCAGATACAGAGATGTGTAAACGGGCAGAATATGGCGCTGCGGTCGGCAACGCCTGTTTAAGACAAGTGTGTGGCGCAGTTGTTAGATCGGTTACTGCTGCTACATCGGCAGCCTTATTACGATTTAAGTGCGTTTGAACGTGGTGTTATAGTCGGCGCATAAGGAACGGGACACAGCAACCGTGGTAGCGGTGAAGTGGGGATTTTCCTGTACGACCATTTCACGAGTATACCGTGAATATCAGGAATCCGGTAAAACATCAAATTCCCGACATCTCTGCGGCTCGAAAAATATCCTACAAGAACGGGATCAGCGACGACTGAAGAGAATCGTTCAACGTTACAGAAGTGCAACCCTTTCGCAAATTGCTGCAAGATTTCATTGCTGGGCCATCAAGGAGTGTCAGCGTGCGAACCATTCAACGAAACATCGTCGATATTGATTTTCGGAGCCGAAGGACCACTCGTGTACACTTGATGACTGCACGACACAAAGCTCTACGCCTTGCTTGGGCCCGTCAGCACCGACGTTGAACTGTTGACATGTTGCCTGGTCGGACGAATCTCGTTTCAAATTGTATCGAGCGGATGGGCGTGTACTGATACGGAGACAACCTCAAGCACCCATGGACTCTGCTTGTCAGCAGGGGACTTTTGAAGATGGAGGAGGCTCTAGTGGTTGGGGCGTGTGCATTTGGAGGGATATGGGACCCCTGATACGCCTAGATACGATTCTGAGAGGTGCCACGTACGTAAGCGCCCTGTCTAATCACCTGCATCCATTCTCGTCCATTGTGCATTCCGACGGACTTGGGCAATTCCAGCAGGACAATGCGACATCCCTCACGTCATTGTGCTACATAGTGGCTCCAAGAACACTCTTCTGAGTTTAATGAGAGTTGGAACGTCCTATCCCGACAATGTTAAATTTAGTGATTTGGCTTCCCTGCATTTTATGAAACTTTTACAAGACATTAAACTGTATGTTCTGAGTCTACTGAACTACGAGTACAATAATTGCATTTCAGCCACTGCTTTCGGAAATACAATTTTTTAATCACACGGTCAAAAATTTGTGTACTTTTTGTACGTTATCCTAAATAGTTTTAATTATACATAACATTATGTCGTTCTTTTAGTTCAGTAAACTCAGGAGATGTATGTTATTACTCCCTGAAAATTTGAATACTCTACCCTAAGTGGTTTCTGAGATCTAGGGAAAAATGCAACAGAAAATGTAAATTTTCAGGAACGGCTTCTAATGTTTCAAAAGACTCACTTAATATATGCTTAATTTTTTATTTTTAGTAACTCAGAAGCACCCTGCACCATACTGTATATCATCCTCTCGACCTTTTTTCAAGTTTTTTCTTCTTTTCTTCTTTCTGGACTCCTTAGTGGCCAACTGTGCTGCATACTCTGCTTTATCAATTGAACCTTGTCCATCCGTTCAAGTTCTCTGATGCAGTTTACTCCAGGATTAATTTCCATATGCTGTAGCACTTTCACCCTACCAATGTTGCCATCATTAAAAGCAATAACATCATCACTGAGCACCACTTTAGTGTCTTCATTCCAACAAAAACATTTTTTTGTAAGAGAGTCCACATAAGATTATTGAACGACTCATTGGGATTTTGAGTCTGACCATGCAGACACTCCTCCAGCAAGTCAGGATTTGCCAGGTCTCTATAAATAGGTTTTATGATATCCATGACTAGCTGCCGGGATGGAATGTTTATGGCTGCATGAACTGTTTGAGTACTGGGCATTGCAGTAATTGCACCACGAATCAGGTCCAGGAAGGCAAAGGTGGTGTACTGGTTTTTCATCAGTTGACAGTCTGTGGAAGAAGGTAGCCCATACTACCGTCTTCATTTTCAACAAATCCTGAGTATTATTTCTAATGGGCATCCCATAATACTGCTGTAGTTGATCAATCATTTTGTCTGTCAGCCTGCCTCTTATGGTTTTACCATCTGAAAGTTTCTTGTTTCTCAGACTTTGTTTCAGCTTCCTCAACCTGGTGCCCGTCCTCTTCTGGTCATAACCAACACATTCCAGTTTTGTGATAATCTTCTCACCATAAGGCTGAGCGGCTACTACAGTGTTATATGCTTTTGAGTGTCCATCACCTAAGAACTTAGTGTAACACTCTCACCTTTTGTTCACAGATCGACTAATAATTTCAATGGCTGCGGAGGCCTTCATACCACCACTTGTTCCTTTATAATTTTTGTCACAGATATGCCCTTCTTCATTCCCTGATTTACACTTATAAGAATTTTTGGTTAAAATCTGGAAATCTATTACCTTTCAAGTGTTCACACTGGTCACCTTAGCAACAGAATTCTTGGAACTGTAGGCGCGCTTCTGCCAAGTGCCATCAAAAGGTACTGGTATGTCAGTCATACCCTCATGCCGATGATACAAGTATAGCTATCACACCCGACAGACAAGAATTAACTGATGAAATTGTAAACGATGTTTTACAGAAAATCATTAAGTGGTTCTCTGCAAATGGGCACTCATTAAACTTTGACAAAACACAGTATTTACAGTTCCACACAGTAAATGGAATGACCCCATTAATAAATATAGACTTCGATCAGAAATCGGTAGCTAAGATAGAATATTCAAAATTTCTAGGTGTATGCATTGATGAAGGGTTGAACTGGAAAAAACACACTGAGGATCTGCTGAAACGTTTGAGTTCAGCTACTTATGCTATTAGACTCATTGCAAATTTAGGCGATATACATCTGAGTAAATTAGCTTACCACGCCTATTTTCATTCTCTGCTTTCGTATGGCATCATATTCTGGGGTAACTCATCATTGAGTAAAAGAGTGTTCATTGCACAAAAGCGTGTAATCAGAATAATTGCTGGAGCTCATCCAAGATCATCCTGCAGACACTTATTTAAAGAGCTAGAAATCTTCACTGTAGCCTTACAATATAACAATCCGAACGAATTCAAAAGTAATAGCAGTGTACATGGCTACAACACCAGGAGAAAGGATGATCTTCACTACTCAAGGTTAAATCTAATTTGGCTCAGAAGGGCGTAAATTATGCTGCCACAAAAGTCTTTGGTCACTTACCTAATAGCATCAAAAGTCTGACAGATAGCCATATAGCATTTAAAAGGAAATTAAAAGAATTTCTTAATGGCAACTCCTTCTATTCATTAGATGAATTTTTGGATATAGTAAGTGGGCAATTTTCTAACCCCACAAAAAAAACTAAAATAAAAATTAAAAAAAATTAAAAATATTGAGTGTCATGTAATATTTTGTCTAATGTAATATCTTGTATAGACACCTTTTATTAACCTGACACGTTCCACATCATTACGAAGTGTCGTATTCATGATCTAAGGAACAAGTACTAATCTAATCTGATGTAATCTAATGTAATCATTTATTTCAACAGCTTCGTTTGCAGCACCTTTCACTGACTCACATGCAACAGATTCCACAGCAGCTGCAATAAATCCAGAATACTTGTAGATTTTAGAAGGTGAGTGTGGCATATTCATCACGGCACACATTCTTTCTGCTGCTGTGTGTCCTTTGCCAATAGCTCTCAATCCATAAAACCACCTAACATATTCTTCAAAATAATTATCTTTACACTTATCAGAATTCCTAAATGAACGAGTATATTTACAACTGGCACAATTAATGATAAGTTTCCTGTACAGTCCATTTGATACCTCACTGTCTTCATGTAAACTAAGTGGCCGTCCACATATTTTACAACTCACATACTCACCTAACACCCTTGTTAGGATGTGTAAATCTATCAGAATATAACCTAACCTAACATTTACATCACTTTCGTTTTGAGAAAACTGTGTATCGTAATGTTTTATTTTAATCTTCGAAGCACTAATGGGTGTTTCTCTAGATGCTGAAGAGTTTGCCTGTATTTCATTGTCTGTAACTTCACACGCCACATGTTGAACACAACGTTTCCCCTTATTCGAAAATCTATTACCGTGAAAGCCACGTTTTTCTTAAAAACAATTCTTTTTTTGGCGTCATACTTTACTTTTTTGAGAGATTTACTAATCTATTCGTCACTTTTCCTCCGAAACACGTTTAGCTCTTCGACATACAACTCGTGTTTATACTATGAAACGATACGATAGTGTTTTTGACAGTGCTACTAATACAAACACGTAATTTAACCTTTGTAATGCAGCAGTCCACAGCCTTCTACATAAAAAATTACCGATTTTATTAGATCTTGAAGTAAATGTATGTAAAAATTTTAACATTTTTCAACGGGTGTAGATTATGTTTTGAAAAATAGAATACAATACTTCCCATGTCAGTTTATAAGTGATATATATATATACATCATTTTTATTCGGAAAATTGCAAATTTTATAATGAGATAAAAATCCGAAAATGTGAAAAAAAAAATTTTTTTCCGTTCTAACTGCCCTTAATCACTTCCGCTGGCCACCAAACTCCCCAGACGTGAACGTTAATGAGCATATCTAGGATGCCTTGCAACGTGCTGTTAAGAAGAGATCTCCACCCCCTCGTAGTCTTACGGATTTATGGGCAGCCCTACAGGATTAATGGTTTCAATTCCCTTCAGTACTACTTCAGACATTAGTCGAATCCATGCCACGTTGTGCTGCAGAACTTCCGCGTGGTAGCGGGGGCCCTACACGATGTTAGGCACGTGTAACAGTTTCTTTGGCTCTTCGGTTCAGTTGTTTAACTTCTGATATTTTGTATGTTTATTTCTTGCTGGTACATAGCCTTTGATACTGGCCCAAATTAACTCGGTCCCAAACTAACTCGATGGCGTTTAATTCGCTGTGGGACGAATTCGAAGAACAGTCTTCCCTGCACTCTTAGCCATTTCATCTACTGCCTATTCGTACGCTCTCCAGATTGGTCAGCGTTCGCAGCGAATGCTCGGAACAGACTGATGGCATAGCATTTGGAAGTAACTGCTGGAAGTGACTGGACTTGTCTTGTGACTACGTCAAAGCGTCCTGAACAGAGTCCGCAGCCCAAAGTAAATTCCTTCTCGTCGCGTTGGACACAGCAGCGCGCCTTGAGCAAGCAGCAGTCTTTCACTCAACGACATGAGCGGCTTCTCGACAGAGAAGATCACGAGGCCCCATTACGGTCTAAATTTAGCCCGGCAAATGTGTGCCGCTTAGCTCTGTACAAACGGGTGTCTCTTTGACGACGCAGGAGAGCTGGATTTGACGTAATTCCCGTGGAAATGAATGACTTGCCTCTGCAGAGCCGAATTTAATAACGAATTTTGCACTGGCGTAAGAGGCGGATGCTCGGCTTCCTCATTAGTGAGACTCCTCTTTAAACAGGTGGATTACTGCTCGGTCTCACTCGTGCCCACCACTGTCCGGTGCGCCTCTGGGTAGACTCGGCAAAAATTTCGAACTGCGAACCGTACGACGTGGTCATCTATTGAGGACGCACAGAAATCTGTGTCGAAATAAATTATGATTCCAGTTTTATGAAAAGCGAATTTGGTAGTTCTATTATATAAGATGCATGACGGCACAGCAAGAATTTCAATAATATGTATGAAACGTGAAATAAGAAGGCATGCTGAAAAGTAATGCCTCCAAATATTTATGTGAAAACTCTTGAAGACTTTTAAACAAAACTAACGTTATTAACATAACGTTTTTCTGTGTTTCATTCCTGCATATTTGCAGCCCTCCGCCGTTGGAGGGCTCTGCATTGCAACGTGTAACATAGCGGTTTGTAACGTAACTGTGTCTGTGTGTGAGAAACAGCGTGCTGTAATCGAGCTTGCAATTCGAGAATGTCCACATATGGAGCACCTTCTCCTTCGATATGACAATGCTAGACGAGATACGAACGCTGCGACGTCTACACTAAGCCGACGCCTTGGGTTCACTGTCATTAATCATCCTCCATACAGTCCCGACTTGGCCCCATTCGATTTTCATCTGTTCCCAAAACTTGAAGAACACCATCGAGGCGTTTACTTTGGCAGTTTGAAGCGTTGCAAGCAGAGGTGAGATTGTGGCTCCGTCCACAATGTCAAACATTCTGAAGTGATGGTATCAACAAACTGGTCTCTCATTGGGAGATATGTGTTCGTCGCCAAGATGACTATAAATACATAGACACGAAGAGCAAAAATGTAGAATGTTATTAATTTCGATTTATATTAAAATCATTAAGAATTTTCACATAAAAAATCCAGAGGCATTACTTTTCAGCTTACTGTTTGGTAAAGTGATAAAGCATAAAATGGAAGAACAAATAACTGAGTCGGAGAAAAATGGGTTTATATTGGGACGCTCTTGTAGGGATGGCATATTCTCTCTTAAATAATTCATTGGAAAGAGGATAGAGAACGGAATGACGGTTTACTTTATATTTATTGATCTGCAGAAGGCATACGATACAGTCCCCCTAATTAAGTTGTAGGTAACAGTGCAAAATTTTGGCTTCGGTAATAGCTATATCCCGGTAATAAGAAACTTGTATGAGAGTGCCAAAGTATGCTTAAAGCCCGTAACAAAGTATCAGAAAAATTCTCCATAAATTAGGGTCTAAGACAAGGATGCTCATTAGCACCGACATTATTTAAAGTATACTTGGAAGTGGTTTTGCGAAACAGGAAGAGGAAATGTCATGGAATGGGAATGCTTGTAAGACAAGAAATACTGTCTTGCCTGATGACCAGGGCGTGACTAGGGAGAGAAACCGACTCGAGTTACATGTTAAGAAAACTGCAGGAAGAATACTCAGAATCGGGCCTGACAATAATACAGAAAGGCGGAATACACGGTATTGGAGGAAGGTGAACCAGAAGACTTTGGTGTAGGATTTTGCGAAATTAAAAATATCTTTCAATTTGAATTCTTGGGATTATTTTTTACAACAAATGGAAGAAGCACGCAGGACATCACAAATAAAATTGGACAAGGAAAAAGAGTAATTGGGCAACTTATCTCCATGCTACTGAGTGACAAAATTACTAAGAAAACGAACGTCTTTCTGCATCAGTCAATCGTAGAGTTTATCGCCACATATGGCACTGAAATATGGGAGCTAACCAGAAATGAGAAAAATAAATTGATGTACCTTGAGACGGACTATGGCGAAGAAGTTGTCGCATCTCCAGACTGGAACACTTCACAAATGAAAGAATACAGGAAACTATTGGAAAGAAGGAATTGTTCTCGATGCCAAAGATATTAACTGGTATGGCCACTTCTAACGAATGGACGATAACCAGTGGCCAAAAAGAATCTATGAATTAATACCAACTGGACGAAGAAAACGTGGAAGACCAACTAGAAATGGATGAAGATGCTAATGATAGGAGGAAGTAAAGGGGCCATCTGGAATAAGATTGATCAGCTAGAATACAATGGAAGCTGAGAAAGCGGAAGACGGTGACCATCGTAAAAATGCCGCTCATGTTATCTACAGGGTGTTTCAAAAATGACCGGTATATTTGAAACGGCAATAAAAACTAAACGAGCAGCGATAGAATTACACCGTTTGTTGCAATATGCTTGGGACAACAGTACATTATCAGGCGGACAAACTTTCGAAATTACAGTAGTTACAATTTTCAACAACAGATGGCGCTGCAAGTGATGTGAAAGATATAGAAGAAAACGCAGTCTGTAGGTGCGCCATTCTGTACGTCGTCTTTCTGCTGTAAGCGTGTGCTGTTCACAACGTGCAAGTGTGCTGTAGACAACATGGTTTATTGCTTAGAACAGAGGATTTTTCTGGTGTTGGAATTCCACCGCCTAGAACACAGTGTTGTTGCAACAAGACGAAGTTTTCAACGGAGGTTTAATGTAACCAAAGGACCGAAAAGCGATACAATAAAGGATCTGTTTGAAAAATTTCAACGGACTGGGAACGTGACGGATGAACGTGCTGGAAAGGTAGGGCGACCGCGTACGGCAACCACAGAGGGCAACGCGCAGCTAGTGCAGCAGGTGATCCAACAGCGGCCTCGGGTTTCCGTTCGCCGTGTTGCAGCTGCGGTCCAAAGGACGCCAACATCCACGTATCGTCTCATGCGCCAGAGTTTACACCTCTATCCATACAAAATTCAAACGTGGCAACCCCTCAGCGCCGCTACCATTGCTGCACGAGAGACATTCGCTAACGATATAGTGCACAGGATTGATGACGGCGATATGCATGTGGGCAGCATTTGGTTTACTGACGAAGCTTATTTTTACCTGGACGGCTTCGTCAATAAACAGAACTGGCGCATATGGGGAACCGAAAAGCCCCATGTTGCAGTCCCATCGTCCCTGCATCCTCAAAAAGTACTGGTCTGGGCCGCCATTTCTTCCAAAGGAATCGTTGGCCCATTTTTCAGATCCGAAACGATTACTGCATCACGCTATCTGGACATTCTTCGTGAATTTGTGGTGGTACAAACTGCCTTAGACGACACTGCGAACACCTCGTGGTTTATGCAAGATGGTGCCCGGCCACATCGCACGGCCGACGTCTTTAATTTCCTGAATGAATATTTCGATGATCGTGTGACTGCTTTGGGCTATCCGAAACATACAGGAGGCGGCGTGGATTGGCCTCCCTATTCGCCAGACATGAACCCCTGTGACTTCTTTCTGTGGGGACACTTGAAAGACCAGGTGTACCGCCAGAATCCAGAAACAATTGAACAGCTGAAAAGTACATCTCATCTGCATGTGAAGCCATTCCGCCAGACACGTTGTCAAAGGTTTCGGGTAATTTCATTCAGAGACTACGCCATATTATTGCTACGCATGGTGGATATGTGGAAAATATCGTACTATAGAGTTTCCCAGACCACAGCGCCATCTGTTGTTGAAAATTGTAACTACTGTAATTTCGAAAGTTTGTCTGCCTGAAAATGTACTGTTGTCCCAAGCATATTGCAACAAACGGTGTATTTCTATCGCTGCTCGTTTAGTTTTTATTGCCGTTTCAAATATACCGGTCATTTTTGAAACACCCTGTATGTACAAACGACAGATTTACTTAAGAATCGTTATTTATCGAGTTATCGGGCAAGCATTCATCTGAAGTGTCAACGTAAAATTTTTGCAAAGGTCAAAGCTGCTCTTTCAGTCTAATCACATGAATCGAAAAGTTCACATCTGTACTAACACGACAATACTTCATAGTGAATTCAATGGTGGCTCGTAACTATAAATTCGTAGTTACCTGGCAAACGGCTAGTTTGCGGACTCGTGTCAACTCGCACGTTTTTGCATCTAATATGGTTTATTTTCACCCACAGCTGTTTCCGATATTGTGATGTACCCTGTATTTCGAGTACGCGTACGCGCAAGTTTATAAATTGTTTGTAAATTACACCTACTTCAACTCTGCTTTCTCTGCTTTAAATAAAATCTTTGCTGCTCTTCGTGAGAATGGTACGCATGTTGTCTGAATCCATGCCGTCGAGAAAGAACGTAATCACGGCGCAAGAGGAGGTCGTTACCCATTATCCGCCAGGCCTGCTCCACCGAGGCTGTCGCCGCCTTTTCGGTTAGCCGCAGACATCCGAAACCACAATTGCCAATTTTGTTGCTTATCTGGCAACACTCTAATGGATATAGCATGCAATTACTCCCGGTTTTCTTCACATTCGCGGGAATGGAGGCAGGGACAGAAGATAAGGAACGATAACGGAATGGGAAAGGGTTCCGGTACCTCGAAAGGAGGAGGCAATTAAGGACCGTCGGCTTCTCTTACTACAGCTGACTTCGCTTCTGCCCAGAGCACGATTCTCGATTACACGAATTTTTCAAAGTTAGAATTTTAAATGAAGTATTTTACCGCAGAGATCATCTATAAGAGCATTCGATTCAGTCTGCTGCCTTCCTCTCTAGCGTATCGAAGACCTTCCCAAAAGCCATCGGATTTCACAGTCCATATCCTTTGCACGTCAACGGTGCAAACATTGATTTCTGTACCACATGGGTGAAGAACTTTTACTCTTTGAACGTAAAACTTCAGCCTGCCTGCAGCTTATTGTCGCCTGCATCGTCCGCCATTTTGTGGTTAGGCAAAAAGTTTCGATTTGTCTCTACGTTAATAAACAATTGTTTCATAATTAAAGCCTGACTCTGCTCTTCTGACTGTCTGCGACTGAACTTCTCCACTATGTGGTGAGTAGCAGTCTACCGTTTTCATATTGCTCTCATTATTCCATCCTGGATTTTCCACTGTTTAAATCTTATAAACATGCTAACAGGACATGGCGCTTCGAACATTTTCATTCTTGTATACATATTTTACATAAATTAAAAGTTACTGAACGTAGTTGAGGCCTTAAGAAATTTTTCCTTCATTTTAATGAATAAAAATGGAAATTCACTAAGGACTCTTACTGTAAGTTTAAAAAAAGGGGATCAAAAAGGAATATATTTACGAGATAACCGTAACTGTGAGTGTAGTGCATTTCAGCGTGAATGACGCGTTATACAATAGATAAAAAAACATGAAAAACATACTGACAGCTACTGTGTGTCGTATATTTTCGTCGTTGTTTATATATTTAAAAAAATGCAAAATTACAGAATATATCTGAGACTTAGAAACTGCCTTTATTTTAATGAACAAGAATAGTAATACACTGAGGACTTCACTATCACTCGCATATGTCACTTGACTATAAGAAACATTTTCTTCCCCACGATATACTTGTTTCTTATGTTAGTTTTACACAACGTTGACAGACTTAACTCTGAGGTGACAACTACGTGTAAGTTCATAATACTTTTTTGTTATTTCTGCTATCACGGGAGAAGTGTTTCTAACATCACACTTCTATAAAATCATTATTGTTATTGCCGACCGATGACCTCGCTGTCTGGGCTCCTCCCCCAAACAACAACCCGTTATTGCCTTTTTGTTCCAACTTGTATCTGAAGGTGATCTCCAATGGTGTGCAATGCAGATTGAAACTGGTTGTCGATAAACGAAAAGTCGTGATTTAGATGTGTGTATTTATTAATACGATTATTTACTTATTTCTGGTTATTAGTCTCATATTAGTGGTGTTTCAGAGCCAGCTGCAGGACACTACATATCAGCACATCATTAAAATATTTCATTATAAAACGTGGCCACTGTCGCGAGACCCCTGCGTCGTATCATGTGCACCCATGCGTCTTTCGTTCATTCACTTGTCCCAGCGGGTCTCGTAGCGAGTTCTGCTTTCTAGCGAAGTGTATATCTTGGTAGTACGGCTAGCTTTGACCTGTGGCAGCCAATTACGGTGCGAGCTGACAAAATTCTTTCTGTGCAAAACTGTGTGGTTGAAGACAGCATTGACTCTTCTTTCTGACACCTCATCGAACGGTTATGTCTAAGACGCTTGCTCGTGTGTTTGGAGATAGGCGCATTGGACATCCAGTTACAAAGCATTTGGTGTGAATGCGGCTGGTTTGTGGATCTGCGTTTCGTTGCTGGACTGGAGCCTCCATATATATTTTCAAAACATGCCAAAATTGAGATAATTTATCGTGTTTCATTTTCCGTCGATTTGCTGTAGTGAAGTGTATGTTTTTGCATGAGGACGTGCTGAAAAGTAATGCCTCGGAATTTTTATGTGAAAACTCTTCATGCTTTTTAAATAAAATAAATGTTATTAAATTTGTACATCTTTATTCTTCAAGTCTACATGTTTACTTCCCAACATAGTCACCCCAGTGACGAATACATTTCTGCCAACGAGAGCACGCTGATTCTTACGAGCCGACATGTTGCAGACCACAATTCGGAGAGCGCTAGCGGTAGAGGTTTGCAACACGTGTCAGCGAAGTGGGAAACTCGACCGAGTAATACACAACACATGCAATACGTAAGAAACAGTGAGTTGAATATAATAGTGATAGCTGAAACTAGTTTTCATTAGGAACGTCCATGAGTTATGCTAACCTAAAAGTAACTCTTAAACCAGGTGCGTTTAATGACTGAAGAGATGACCATCGGATGCATATACTGTATTATGGCAAATGAACGTAACTGCCGAGAGCGTCCCCTAAAGAAAAATTAAAAACTTTACATTCTTAAACTATTTTTACTTTCATGCCGTCAGTAAGAGGTAGACTTGGTCGTGCCCGTGTCCCGCAACTGCGTGTAATCTGGAAAGTGTAAGTGTGTTTTTCATGTTCTACTTTTCCGTCAATGAGCTATTTAACCGGCTCATTTTGTGCAGGTTGCTCATTTTGTTTAGGTTGCTTTTGCTGCAGCCAGACATTTTATAGCTAGCCACTTACTAGATCTTAATATTTTTCATATATTTTCACCTTACCAGTGGATCAGTATGGTATAATTTTTTAGGCCCCACCCTCCACATTGGATTGGAATCCATGCATGTTTTATCCAATGACACACCGCCTTGTAGGAATGCCTTATTTCAACAAACAAAATATGTTCTGTACCAATTACCGAGCTTTTTAGCTCTACTGTTTTAGTTTCACGAGTACAAATATTTCGATATTTTTATGTAAAATCATTTAAAAGTTTAAAAAATATTTTTTTAAAATATTGAAACACTTAAATGGTTCAAATGGCTCTGAGCACTATGGGACTTAACATCTGAGGTCATCTGTCCCCTAGAACTTAGAACTACTTAAACCTAACTAACCTAAGGACATCACACACATCCATGCCCGAGGCAGGATTCGAACCTGCGACCGTAGCGATTGCGCGGTTCCAGACTGTGGCGCCTAGAACCGCTCGGCCATTGAAACACTTATAAAATTGTCATAACAGTGAATGCTTTAGGGTTGTTCTTACTTCTTGATTTCTTGTTATGGAGGTGTTCACCTGAATATCTCTTAGTGCCGTGAAACCAGTAGTGATCTAAAAATAAAGGACGAGTTACAGCTGAAGCGGTTTACTAATACCCAAGGTGATTGCATTACTCGTACCTGTGGTTGCCCTATGTATTTCGTCGATACAACTGTTCAACCGCTTCAGATGGTGGCTGTTGCCCCAAATGATCACGCTGTGGATAAAACTTCAGTCTTCTTGTAAAACATGCGGTATCCCGTGATCAGGCAGTGCCGCGCTACCGCTAATATATCTGGTTGGCCCAGGCATGTACGACAATGGTTTTCAACACAACGTTCTTGCATGGTTCAACGTGTCTGCCCAACATAAGATTTTCCACATCGGCGCGGAGTCTTATTTACGCCATGTTCTCTGACGCCAAGGTCGTCTTTGATCGAACACAAAGAATTCCTTAATTTTGCAGGTGAACGAAAAATACATTTGATGTCGCGTTTCTTGAGAATTCTTTGTATCGGCCAGAACGCCATAGCAGCGAGTTCCTATGTATTTTCATTTACGTCCCTGCACTGAACTTGCTTAGAACAGAATACATGGTGTATCTGTCTGTCAGAATGGCCGTTCCGCTGGAACATCGTTCTTAGCTGTTGTACCTCACCAAACAGACTGTCGGTATCGGAGACTACATATGCTCTGTGTACCACAGAGTGACAGACGTTACCACATTGTGTAGGATGATGACACCTTGTGGCCTGTAAACATAGCTCTGTGTGAATTGGTTTGCAGTAGACACTATGACCCAGTGTACCGTCCGCTTTTCTTCTGACCATTATATTTAGAAATTGTGTTTTTGAGGAGGCCGTACATATCCGTATGGCGGACAATTTTATCAACAGGGATGCATGTTTTCAACCAAGCACCTACTGTAATCCAGCACTGGCTGCCATTTAACTAAACTGTGAGCGCCGTCCTGGTCCTTCTTGCTCCTGTCCTCATAAATTCGACGTCGACGTGCGATTATTATCAGTCGCATCAGTGACTACAGCTACTAGCACCGCCTGAAGATATCGAACAGATGCACTGATGAAATGTTGTGGGATTTGCAGAATATTATACATCAGCAAACCCGAGAAGTTCATTTGCAACATATCTATCGGGAAAGCGTGCAAAGTTACATCTAACACTAAACATTTTCAAGTGTAACTTTTACCTTTCGTGCTCAGTATCTAAATTTTAATGCCCCATTTTCGTGTCTAATGATGTATACTTACTATTTGTCAGCCAGAACATTATAGGATCATTCCTTTGTTACAGACTTAACATTTGTACTATTTACACTGAACTAATAACAAGAAAAAGAAAAACAAATAGATCTGAAAATAATATTCTATATAGTGAAGGTGCGATGATGCGAGTAGTTTTGATTCACCACTAAACACAGGAAGAGAACATGTTAAAGGTGTAACAAAACGTTCACTTTTCATGGAATGACTCTATAGCTCTTCACATACCGTCATGCACAAGTACTGAATTCTATGTCGGTACAGGTTATGGAAGCTAGGCGAACGTTAATTGCTGTAAATTGTAAGGACACTAGTCAACAAGTGAAACGGAAAAATTCTGGGGATGAGGAAAACTCTAAGAACTGTCGTCCAGTTAGTTCGTTATCATATTTTTATAACGTACTGTCTGAAATTGTAAATACCAGCCACACAAGAAAACTGGATTTCTGTGAGCCTATTGAGCGAGAGGGACGTCGGAAAGGTTTTTCGGCTACGGATCACACCCAGACTAATGGCATCCTCCTTGAGAAAGCAACTGCGTATACTATCGGGATTCATATGCCCCGTATCGAAAAGCTATCGACTCCGTGGAGATTTAGGCAATTACAAAGGCCTTTGAAAATTCCAGGAAAAAAATTGAAGATGTAAAAAGCTTTTGAGATACATCCAAAAGCACGCAACAAGGATAATCAGAGTGGATGAAGATCTTATCAGTAAGGTCTCAATCGGCGAAAGAAGTTCACCTAGGTGACATCATCTCTTTGAAACTATTTACTCGTGTTTTGGTATATTCAAATCACTAGACTGGAATAACAGAGGAATAAAAACCAATGGCTCGTATCTGAACTATCTGTGTTTTGCCGATGATGTTTTGCTCGTAAGCGAAATTTTGGGAGATAGAAAAAGTATTGTCCAAGGACTAAAATTTGCCTCTGCAAAGATTGACAAGGAGATGAAAATCAGTGAAACAAAAACATTCATCCCAGACGACCAACTATTTACAGTCGGAAACCAGTATGTAGAAGCTGTTGATGAATGCGTCTAACTTGGCCACTAAAGCTATAGAAAACGATCAAAATGCAGAAATTTCTTGGAGAATAGGGTAGAGCTGGACAGCGTTCCGAAAATTAAGCTTTATCGAGACCTACAGCTAGTTACAGCACAGAGTCTGAAAACTATGACTCCGAAGCAAGTGCTCGTAAGTGCACACATCGAGCATTGGAGCGATAGATGCTAAGAGTCAGCTTCAGGGATAGGCTTCGTCCAGAGGACATTAAGAGGAGGATTAAGGCAACACACGTCCTAAATAGAATTGCAAGGCGAAGTGATAATGTAGCTGGACAGGGTTATGGCAGGTAGATCCATAGGAATCATGGGGCAAAGAAAGAGGCATTAGAAGACCACAAAATAGATGGCATGACGAAGTTGCTGGATGGAACACGATGGTATCAGGCGTCTCAAACCCGAAGACAACTGGAGCGTATGGGGGAGAGCTATGAAAACAGTGGACTGAGGTAGGCTGAAGAAGGGAGAAAGTAAATGGATCATGAACGTCCACTGAGTTCGCTACACGGTAGATAACGACGTGACGATTAGTGAACTCTGAGCAGGCATCCGATGTCATGCCAGATTTGTTCAGTGCAGTTCATATGTACTAAATATGAAAGGCATGCGTTTAAATGAAATTTCCCATTGAATTCTCCAAATGGCTGTAACAAAATTTTAGCAATTTGTTAAGAACGAAGGGCCTGCTGGAGAATGCTATATCTACTCTAGAATAAACCATGTAAGTGACCGCAGTGTACTGCAATAGAATGGGCACATGCCAAGAGTCTTCATAGTGTCCTTTCCAGTAACGGGTGATCCAAGGGATGCTCAGGTGAACGTCCTCAAAAAGATACAGGGATAAGAAAAAACATTTCGAGTCTTGGCTCAATGACGACGTTGAAATCAAAGAAATTTAGGTGCTGTTACATGTTGCACGGTTCAGACAAAAATAGAAACTTTTCAAATGGTGTGCTTCACGAGAATGCCGAACTTAAATAGGTAAACTGGATAACTAATGAAGAATAGAATCTGAAAGGAAAGAAATCACTAAAATACGGATTCGGTTGATATGACACGTCCTGGGGCATCAAAAATTCATCAATTTCGTAACGGAGAAGTTTGGAGAGTTAAAATTGTTGGGGGAGACCAAGGCTTAACTACAGTAAGCAGGATAAAATGGACGTTGTTTGGTGTAGTTATGCAGAGACGAAAAGGCTTGTACAGAACAAACGCGTTCGGAGAGCTGCATCAAAAATTTTGGACTGAAGACCATGTGGGGTGCCGATTGTGCTGTTTAGCATACCCATAAGATGTCACACATTCGATCTCTGGTAACCTACAGAGAAGGGAAGTTCTCCATAAGATCATTTACAGTATTAAGGAAATGATAATGTCAAGCAAGGGAAACGTCTCCTTGAATGTTAATTAGTAGGGGTGACACAATCAAGCATGAAAATATGGACACCACACCACACATGGATATGTTAATAGACAAGGTACCGTACAACTACGTATAACAGAAACAAGTGGGCACTGTAGCACTCAGGTTTATTATCATAAAGCATCAACAATGCCAAGCCGAATAACTGCTTTTATAAAAAGGCAATGGTGGATCAGCGCGAAGTTGTTTCTCTGAAACTGTAATCATTTGTTTGTAAATCCCATTTGCCTATTTCCGTCCCATTGGGATAATTCCTCCATTGTACATTTTTTGTGTTTTATTGTAAGCACTAACACCAGTAAGTTTCCCAGTGTGCATGGGGAAAGCAAACTAACTGGCTCCGTACATTAAAACTGTGCATTTAGCTCTTGGCCCTTCTAAATCGATGATACCTCTGTCCGTTCATTCTTACCACGCTCATACAGCGTGAATGTGAAAGGTGGAGGCAGTAGCGGCTGGAGATTGGGGAGTCCAGCTCGCCTTCTGCACTCAGTGCTAAACTGGAGGCGTCCATCTATATCGCTGCAAGTCTCGTCCCACTAATCTCTCAGAAGCAAGACTTTACTCAGCGATCTCTTAGCAGCAAGTGATTTCTTTTCCCTCATCTCTCCGCAAGTATTCTCTGCCGTAATCCTCTGAAACTTGGCTGTTTCTGCAAGTGTGACAATCACGCCGGCCAATTTCAGCAAATCTTGCTAGTTCCGTCCAACAATAGTTTCATAAATCAGTTAAAAGATCTCCTACTCCTTCAGATTCTGCTGTCAGTGATCAATGAAACCGTAGTGTCAGAAGACAGGCAGAGAACCGTTCCCACTTCATGATAGAAATCCGAAGCTGATAAACTGAAAGGCTTGCATGTGGACACATGAGAAAGAGTGCACTCTAAAGGAATAAACATTACGCCCCAATCGAAAAGCCTCTTGCAAGGCTTTCAAATTAACGTTCTGTTGTACCATGGCCGGAGAGTAACGGCTCATCCCACGCACCTCTCGGCGTGGTATGCGCACCTGGCTGCACCCCTTATCTTTCCAAAAGGGTTTATTTAGGAGTGGTACAATTGAATTTTACGGCATATAGGCCGACGCTTGGACTGCCCGCTGCTGAGATGGCCCGAAACGAATTCTGCGCTGTCTACCTACGCTGAAAAATAGCCCTCAGCTTTGAACACGCTTGTAGCTCCTCCTGGCCAATTTAAGTAAATTATGTCGCCTCAGTCAGCTCGAAAGCTTTCAGCTCTGTAGAAAAATAAGGGGCCCTTCACCGTAATTTGCTGGTCAGTCAGTGGTAATACTGAATATTGTCTGCACTTGTGATACCGCATAAGAGATTGACCATGTTGAGCTTGGGTGTGTATAATATTATGAAATGTGTTGCGTGTCAGCTTGGAGGAAAGGCTGCCGTGTAATAACCACATTAACAACGTGTCTAGTGTCAACCGAATTTGACAAGTGGTTTTGTTTCTACGGCTTTTAATGTAATCATTTTGCGTGTGTTTTGTTCAAAAACGAAAATTGTTACGGCTTATCTCGAATGGGAAACATCCAAATCAACTGAAGGTTTATAAATGATCAGCTTCTACATTTTCAGCAGTTAAGAAATTGGCGGCATGAATCAACCTTGGGTATGAATCAGCCTTGGGTATGAATCAGCCTTGGGTATGAATCGACCTTGGGTTTACTCGTCTTGAAAGTGATCCACAAGATGATCGTCCCAGTACTGCAAGCAGCCACAAAAATCGAGAAAGTGTCTGACAATCGTCGCTTGAAGATGTATTTTTATTTATGACCCCAGAATCATATCAAAAGAAAGAATCCAGGACGTTTTATACCAAGAATTGACGGAGACAAAGTTCTGTACTACACGAACGGTGTGCTTGTCGAATACTGCCCAAAAGTACATGCTGAAACGAATCTACAGCCGTGTTGGAGCCTTTTCCAAAAGAATCATTCTGACTTTTTGCAGTGTTGTTACTGCGGGTACAACATAGTTCCACTTCTTTACGTCAGAGACGAAACGGCAATCAAATGATAGAAGCGTATTGCCCTATACTGAAAAAGATGAAGCCGGCTTTATCTACTACAAATTAAATGACGATTGCTTTTGATAATGGAAAGACAACTTCTTGTTAATTACCTTTCACCGTGAGTAATACTAAGTGGAAAATACTACGAGCGACTTCCATGCGAACTGGGTGAAAATAAACACGAGAAGAATCCAAGATCGCAAAATAGAAAGAACGTAATTTCTTCCTTCATGTCGTAAAGATACTTTAGCAGTAATAAAATCGAGTAATCTGAAGTACAAATTATTGGATGATGAGAATGACCTTCTTCGAATAACAGCTATTCTCTCATGCGATCTTGCAGAATATCGTTGCAGTGCTGGAATCTACTCACTAGAGAAACTTTAGGCAAAGTTCTTTCGCTGAAAGAGGGCCACGTCGAGTGCATTTTTTACTGGAAGAACACGTCCCTCATTGCACGGTAGAGAAATTTTCCCCTTGCCTCCTTCATACTGTGGACATCTCTTATGTATAATACGCAGTGTATGTCTCGTGGAAGGAGTGATATAGTCATCGACTTTATTTATACTGCTGTACAACATTTAAGGACAAAAGTAAGTGTCAGATAGTCTGTCATTGCTAAGCACCACAGCTGGATGAAACTTGAGCCGTACATAAAAACAACTGCTACAGTACAGTACAGAAGATAAATGAAAAAAATACGCAGTGAGACTGAAACGGCAGGAAGAGTGGGAATGGATGCTGGTTGTTTCACTAGAAAAATATGGCCTGAACATTTATTAATAGAAACAAAAATGTGAACTTTACACTTCATAGAGAGAGCGATTAACAATGGCGGATCACAAGAGTTTGATCTCGAAATATTTTCTGATAACGTTTAGCTAAATGCAACAATCTTTAATCTCATAACTTTATCAAAATGCATGTCTATAATATCTCCTGCATGTTATACAGAAACATCAAATAAACTGAAGCATACATATTACCAAAACAATTACACATGAAGACTGAAACTGAGTGGTAACGACTAATATTAAAACTCAAAATATTAGGACGAATATTTCATCAATTTCTTTAAAAGGAATATTCATGAAGAAATTTTACAGAACTTTAAGCACATCGAAATGTTTGCGTACGCTGGCACAAATGGCGCACTAAGCTTTATCTATTGAGATTTGGCCAAACTCTCTTAGGATTTAAAGGTTGGCTACAGCGAGCATACACAGGCTCTGGAATCTAAGATATTGTTGTCGCTCTTCGCAGCGCACGGTTTAATTAGTGGCAGTTTGGAAGCCAGTGTAGGAGCCCGCCTGCTGTGGTGCACACGTGTGTTGGGCGAGGGGTCGTCGCCGAGCTGCCGTACTGCCGTGTCCGCCAGCAGCGACACAGGATTTGGTATTTTTTATAATTTGCAGCGCGCTTATTAATTTAAAGAAAAAGGTTTGTGCATGTGCGTAGCAGCAGACGGTAATTTTGATGATGATAGGAGTTGAATTCTTAAGGAAACCACTGTTAGGCAAATCGATTAAGTATTGATGTTTGTCATCGATTTCTTTTGTAATTGTCAGGGAATTGTTTCACTATGTATTTAATTGAGAAGTATTTCAATCTGTCTCAAGAGTTTGATAATTTGTAATATTGCTTTAATGCCACTGGGGCAGATTTACATACGAAGCGATTGTTCAAAGAGCTTCTAGCGTTTTATAAATTGAATGAGAAAGAATCGCTTTCAGAATATAGTTTTTGAAAAAAGGAATTACTTGTTTGGGTTATCATTTATCGAATTTAGATTTGACCAAACCCTTTCTCTTGAATTATATGTAGTTGTAGTAAGCAGCAGCCGCAGCAACAGCAGGAGCCCCCATACAGAACATACATTGCACTCAGCATGGATAATAGGTTTTTTTTATGTTTTTGTTCAATAATAGAATGCAGCAGATCAAGCAGTGGCAGCAGAAAGACCAAGTAAGTTATTTGTTGCGCACAGGACCAATAAAAAAAATAAAGTTTAGGCGATATCTGTAATAGTAAAGTTAACAAGAGTACAAGCACGAGATTTTCAGTAGAAAACAGGAGATAAGAAGATATAGCTCGTAATACCTCAACCGATACTGAGAACAGGATAAAAAATTCGGAGGAATTATTTTTCAGCACGCGCTCGTATAACACTACTTTCGCGTACTGAGATTTATCAGAATTTATCCTTTTTTGTCAAATGTTGATTTCTATCCTTTGTAGCCCCCTATGCTCAATGAGCAATGCTTCCAAAGACCATCCAACTGTTGTCAATAACGCTGGTGGAGAAATGACATGCCCTACTGAACTGCTTACCAACTTTGTGGCCATAGCATGCATTGCTGTTCGTGGTGATTACTAAATTTTCCACTTTCCTTTATATTTTAATTTTTCTTCATTTTTCCCTAATTGTTTTCGATCCAGATTCTGTTATCGCCGGGGGCATTGGCCCGGTTGTCTCAACCTAGTTACGCCTATACTATTACCGCTGGGATGTCTGTCTAACTGTGCCGTAATTATTTCCCATACGTCCTCTAAAGTAAACAACATATCGCGACGTGACTGTGTTCTCAACAATGCACGAGTCTCTGCAGCGGAGCACGCCGTTGCTTAGCATCTGTCTAAGACGAAGCGACTGGCGAGCAGCATGAATGTACCCATCTGTAGTTAGAAGAATCGTTGGCACACCGTGAAATAAAGCAAGAATGCGGAACAACGATAGCATTCAGAAGGTAAGTCATGAACAAACACCTGAGTTCCGCCAGTCTGCGGCACACAAAACAAGGATCAGATCGACTGCACCTTTCGGCGGACGCTTATAACATAACGTGTGGCGTTGGTTGGTTTATTCGAGGGAGGTAACCAAACAGAGAGGTCATCGGTCCCGACGGATTAGGGAAGGATGGGGAAGGGAGTCGGCCATGCCATTTCAAAGGAACCATCACGGCATTTGCCCAAAGTGATTTAGGGAAATCACGGAAAACCTAAATCGGGACGGCCGGATGGCCAGACGCCGCTTTGAATGTATGCAGAGCTGTTCATACTGTTAACCACAGGCCTTACAGGACATCCTTCCTTGAGTACCTTAGGTTGGGATCTTAAAAGGGGAGGATTGGGGATCATATAGATGATGTATTTCTTTTCATATTCTGTCACTCAGAAATGTGTTTCCTTGAACTGTCCTTTGACTTTTTTGTGGAATTGTTCTACTGGATCTTTGTTTAGTTGCATTATGTTGTTTTCTGTGAAGAATTTAAGAGTTTTCAAATTTATTCACTTACTTTCATAACGAAAATTCTGTGGCTTTTATCTGATTTTAATGTTAGTGCCTGATTTTCTCCAGGTTTTTTGTCTATACTGATTTTCTCTTTAAATAATTTTGTATGTGTCTACAGTTCTCTTTGTATCTAACTACTTTCTTTTCGACGAATTTGTTTAGTTTGTGACCTATGGCAGTATTTTAATTGCTGTTTAGTTTTACAATGTCCGTTGCATTATTTGTTGCCACTATGAGGTGTTTCAGTGTGCTGCCTAACGGAGCTTCTTTTGCTTTGTATTTTAAACCTTTATTTAACAGGTTTAACTCTCTTTCGTTGAATACTACGTCTGTGTTGTTCACTACTTTGCCATAGATTGCGTACGTGTTTTTAACATTGTTTCCTTCTTCACTAGACCGATATTTTTTAGATTTCACTTTGTTCAGTTTCTTACTCTGTTACAGATCTTAAAGTACTCTTTACAACTATGATAGGAATTTTCTCCCACGTAAGGTTCCATATATTAGGATCCATGCTGTTTGCTGTTTGTAAACGTATGTCCAAAAAATAGCAAACCTACTTCGCTCACGTAAAGTGAAAGTAGCTTTCTCCACAAACAACAGACTACAGCAGAAATTATTAGTCCACACCTTAAGCACTAAAAAAGTTGAATCCTCAGAATCAGGAATAGAAAAAACAAAACTTGTAAAACTTGCTCAAGCTGCGACATAGGACAAACGGGCATGACTCCTTAAATTAGATACACTGAACACGTCAACAGTTACACACACAACCAATTTAAAGAATCAGGAATGTCAGCACACACCAAAAAACACTGGATACCCATTCAGAAACATAGATGAAGATCTTAAGATACTCCACCACTTCTAGAAATCACATGCCATAGATTTAAAGGAGGAGCTTGAAATTTTTGTACACCACAAAAAGCAAAGAGAAAAAAATTCTCAGTGACAAACTAGGTAGTTCAATCAGTTATTTTCAAATGTTTTTCCTGCTTATGATAACTGTAGTAATTTTCGTAAATATGAACAGTTCCTCATTTAAAAAAAGTAATCTATAATTCGGTAGTCGATAGACGTAAACATACAGACAACCTTGTATATGTAACGTAATTCGAAGAAATTATAACAGCTCTGCCTATGCACGAAATCTTTGTGAAACCATAGTATAGTAATACATTTGTAGCATGTTTTGATTACTAAAACAAGTAGTGCAAGTGACGAAAACGTGTGTATGATATTCTGTACAAAAGAAGAGGCAGAGTATCTGTAACTAGACAAATAAAAATACCACTTCTAATATTACTAATATTAGCATTAGACTCACTCAGAGATCGATTTTGTCAGATTTTCCGACTGCAGTATAACCCAAAAAAGACGCATGAGAGGCAGAAAATCACACATGTAAACATCACCAAAAATATTCATGTAAACAAATGCATTTGAAATGTGAATAAATTCTTCTAAAACTTTGTGCTAAGCATGAAAAAATAAGTAATTGGTACAATTTTCATTATTTAATCAAGATCTTTTAATTACATGCCACACATAATCTTTACACTCAAGTTCTGTACTGTATAGTTTACATTAATAAATTATTGTAAACTGTTGCTAATCTATGATGTCATAATTTCTGCCGTAATTTGCATAAACCATTTGGCCCTTTGGCGAGGGTGTACAGTTGCTGGGTGGAATAATAATATCAACTACTTTGGTAGTAGTGGGGTTCTCTTCATACCACATTTATGTTTGATGGCAAGAGCATTTGGTGAGTAAAACCGATATAATAAATTACTTACTTTTTTTCCGAATGCGAACGTCTTAGCACCGGCTATGTTAGCTATACATGTATAATGACGAATGAGAATTTGTGCCGGATTTCCCGCTAATTGTGAGTGGTCACTCAACCACTTAGGCCATCAGTGCATGTGAACTCAAAACTACATAGCCAAACATCATGTTTACATTCAACTTACTGTACACCTCATATTAATTAATTATTATAAATTGTTGCTAATCGGTGACTGCAATAATTCCTGCCGTAGACGACTATTCGCGCACGCCGCCAAACGTCCATATATCACACTGTCAATATCTCGATGCCATAGTCCCCTACATTCATCATTTAATGCTCGCAGCTTTACTCTGTATTCCTGCACCATTGAGAGCGAGACTATGAGGAATTGAGACCCGTGATATCATCGTCTTGCTCCTGCCTCGGTATGTAATATTTACTTGCATGTCTGGATGAACAGACATTAATGACGATTGACAGGCGTCTGAAATTCATTCGAAATAAATTCGCTGTATACGAATATCTTGGCATCAGCAGTGACAAATAAAAATTTGTACCGGACCGGGACTCAAAGCCGTATTTCCCTCTTATTCGAGCGGTCGCTTTCATCACTTCGGCTACCCGTGAATACCTCCAGGGCCATTAATGTCTGTTCTTGGAAGTAAATGTTACGTGCCGAGGCGGGCGCTAGATGATATCATCATGGGTCCCGATTCCTTATAGTTTCGTTCTCACTGATGTGGGAATACAGAATAAAGCTGCCAGCAGTAAGTGATGAATGCAGGGGACTACGGTATAGTGATGTAGACAGTGTGACATGACAGTTTGGGTCGGTCCGGGAGGCGTGCACTGATGGCCGAAACTGTCGGGGCTATCATTCACGTAAGAGAAAACTCTGGTTTCGATTTCCGGTCCGGCACAAATTTTCATATCTTACTGTTAAGCAGTACATCTATAACACAGCTGATGCATTGATACTCGCATTCAGCGAATTTATTTCGAATGCATTTAGGACGCCTGCCAATTGTCATGAATACCAGTTCACCCAGACAAGCAAGAAAAGAGATCATGGAGCTACAAGTTTCTTTTCTTTAAGGATTATAAATACAACCTTCGGACTCGGGAACTTCTGAATGTGTGCATCTGGCTATGTTAAGCGGTGCCAGTTAAACCAGTCCTCAGGAGACAGTCGAAGAGATAAGGACGTCAGGACTTTAAAAAGATGGACGTTAATGGGTTGAGATAAGTGAGGAGGATTTTTCTGCGGACAGCCAGAGAGGCAGGGCGCAGCCACCAACTCCCCCACGAAGACCGTGAGGCAGCCGCTGGGGCAGAAAGCGACGCGAAGCGAAGCGGAACGCAACTTTACAACGCGCTTACGCCTACGCTCGCTCTCTTTACAACTCAGCAGCTGCCGACATCTTTCGGGCATGTCACTTGCCGACAGCCTTTATTCTTTAGCGTCCTCTATGCCAGTATTACACTGAACAGAGACAAGTAGCCCGTCATCCGTATACTGATCAGGCAAACACCACACCGACTTTTGAAACATCAGTTTGCTTATTTCGTTGCCACGTTCGATTTGTTGCCGTATGTGAGGAACCTAGGATTCCTACAGAGCCATGTTAATTATGGAGAAGAGTGATCTGTATCAAAAAATTACGGAGCTCTTCATAGAATCACTGACACTTTGCAGTTTGGAGTAAACTATTTTTCCGTAAAATAAAAACGTTGTTAAATATTGTTGTCGATCATCATCACAATGCCCCGCATGTCTTTTTTTGTTGTTTTGCAGCAAGGCGAAAAATCACCTCCACATCCGGCGCAGTGTAGGAAATAAAAGTCACTAAATCAGAGCTCCCGTAGAGGCTGTCACTAGAGTGAGTTAGTATTTAATAATTTTATCTTTCCTTAGATATGACCAACAGGTACTTCTCGTGTTCGGGAAGAGTAACGACGGCTTCTGGAGACCAAACTTTTCTCTTATGGCTTGTTTATTTCACGTAAGCGTCAACTGCCGGAAAAGGCCTTACGCGGTACTAGTAGAGCCTTTTTCTGTAGTGTTCTATTTAGGGTCGTCTTTGTTCCACGAATGTACAATGTAGAACTAAGTTTCTACATTAAGGAACAGCTTCCTTGCAAAAGCTTATAAAGAAAGTAGTATTGTGCGTTAGGGGTAAACCGAAAGTGTCTGCGCTGTTGTAGACAGACTGGTCTTGTATTCGGAAGAACGGAGGCTCTAACTCCATCCAGCCATCGTGATTCAGGTTTTCCGTGGTTTCCCTAAATTACTTCAGGTAAATTCCGGGATGATTCCTAGTATAAGACCACAGTCCATTACTTGTCTCATCCTTCTCCAACTAGACGTGTAAGTATGTAAACTTCTATATATGTTATCCTGATCGTAAGGTATAATACCGTGACACGGCCAATATCCTCGTAAAAGTGATCCAAGGATTAATAATACTATTACTACGGCATCCAAAATATACAATATGTGTCAGCTACATATACATGTATGATGTATGTCGAGGGATACTTTGGGCAGCACTATAATTTCTCTGCTTTCCTATCTATTCACGAATGGTGCGCAGTAAGATTAACAGTCAATACATATCCAGATGAGCTCGACTTCATCTGAATTGCCCGCTTAGACCACTGCGCGATATGTACATAGGAGGAAGAAATGTTGCCTCACACTTCTCGTCAAGTCCGCTCTTGGAATTTTTAGAGAAAACGTTTGCATGGTGCACAACGCCTTCCATGTGGCGCCTGCCATTGGAATTTAATTCAGTTTTCTATGAGGCCCTCTTGCGAACCTTTTATGAAACGGACATCACCTCGGTTCCGAAAGTTCCGGAACCTATACAGAAAATTGGAATAGAGATCAACATAAACATCATTTCCGTCCTTCTTATTGATCATGAAAACCACACATTGCATGTTGTAACACCATACAGCGAGACCTTCAGAGGTGGTGGTCCAGATTGCTGTACACACCGATACCTCTAATACCCAGTAGCACGTCCTCTTGCATTGATGCATGCTTGTATTCGTCGTGGCGTACTATCCACAAGTTTATCAAGGCATTGTTGGTCCAGATTGCCCCACTCCTCAACGGCGATTCGGCGTATATCGCTCAGAGTGGTTGGTGCGTCACGTCGTCCATAAACAGCCCTTTTCAATTTATCCCAGGCATATTCGATAGGGTTCATGTCTGGAGAACATGCTGGCCACTCTAGTCGAGCGATGTCGTTATCCTGAAGGAAGTCATTCACAAGATGTGCACGTTGGGGACGCGAATTGTCGTCCATGAAGACGAATGCCTCTCCAATATGCTGCCGATATGGTTGCACTATCGGTCAGCGGATGGCATTCACGTATCGTACAGCCGTTATGGCGCCTTCCATGACCACCAGCGGCTACGTCGGCCCCACATAATGCCACCCCAAAACAGCAGGGAACCTCTACCTTACTGCACTCGCTGGACAGTGTGTCTAAGGCGTTCAGCCCAACCGGGTTGCCTCGAAACATGTCTCTGACGACTGTCTGGTTGAAGGCATGCGCGACACTCATGGGTGAAGAGAACGTGATGCCAATCCTGAGCGGTCGATTCGGATTTTTGTTGGGCCCATCTGTACCGCGCTGCACGGTGTCGTGGTTGCAAAGATGGACCTCGCTATGGACGTCGGGAGTGAAGTTGCGCATCATGCAGCCTACTGTGCACAGTTTCAGTCGTTACTGTGGCTGTACGAAAAGCATTATTCAACATGATGGCGTTGCTGTCAGGGTTCCTCCGAGTCATAATCCGTAGGTAGCGGTCATCCACTGTAATAGTAGTCCTTGGGCGGCCTGAGCGAGACATGTCATCGACAGTTCCTGTTTCTCTGTATCTCCTCCATGTCCGAACAACATCGCTTTGGTTCACTCCGAGACGCCTGGACATTTCCCTTGTTGAGAGCCCTTCCTGGCACAAAGTAACAATGCGGACGCGATCGAACCGTGGTATTGTCCAACTAGGCATGGTTGACCTACAGACAACGCGAGCCTTGTACCTCCTTCCTGGTGGAATGATTGGAACTGATCGGCTGTCGGACTCCCTGCGTCTAATAGGCGCTGCTCATGCATGATGGATTACATCTTTGGGCGGGTTTAGTGACATCTCTGAACAGTCAAAGGGACTGTGTATGTGATACAATATCCACAGTGAACGTCTATCTTCAAGAGTTCTGGAAACCGGGGTGATGCAAAACTTTTTTGATGTGTGTACGTCCATTGGTTCAAAAACAGTGGGGATTGTTCCATCTTTCACGCATAGCAAATCGCCCACAACCTTCAGTGTTTCTTCAGCGACGACTCTGTGCAGACTGTGTATCCTAGTTCTCCCCAGTATTATATCCCAGGCTCTAATCACAGTGCGGAACACATTTTCACTCTTCGCCGCTGGTTGGGCGTAAAGTCTGGATGCGACTGACAGCAATAATTCATTCCCTTTCCTTTCCTTTCTCCCCCTCCATCCTCGGTTTGGATAAGAAAAGCACTAAGTTTGTGTGCTGATTCTGCTGACTTATTACAGATCTCACATGCGTGTATGGCCATAAGTAGAATGATAGAGGAGTACTTCTTAAGCTTTGTGGGCATACTGTTAGAAGCTAATTTCCATACGGACTGCATTCGTTGGAAGACTGCAGGAGCTTTTCCATTTCTGCTGTTGATGTCTCGATCTACGTCTCTGATCTTACAGATAAGGTTATCGAGGTAGGGAGATCGGTCAATATCTAGTAGCAATTATTTTTAGCCCTACAGAGCTGGCCGCTACTTTCAGCGTGGTAGTTATTGGTTGCATACTTCTTGGTGTTTCTCCCAGAAGAACTACGTCATCAACGAAATACAGATCCGTAACTCTCAATTACTGATACCGATATATGCTACGTTGAACTTGTCCACATGAGACCGATGACCTCGTCGTTTTGTCCCCTCCCCCAAATCAACCAACCAACCAACTTGTCCACAGTTTTTCTCTTCATAAAATCCGTGACTGATAGTAACAGGAATTGGCAAACTTCATCTTTGTCTGACTTCTTTTATAATGCTAAAGGAAAGAGTATTCCCATCTTCTTTTCTAATACAGCAAGTCGTAGCTAGATACATGTTTCTACAAACATCAACGAAATGTTTAGGAAAACAAAATATTTCCCATGATGATTATCGTTGTATATTGCCAAATGCTTTTTTAAAATCAATGAAATTTAGGTGCAATGGATAATTAAATTCTATCCATTGTTCTATTATATTTCGCACAATAAATATATTACGCATGTCACTGTATCGTGTAAGCTTTCTTTTTATTTGCGCGCGATACGTTAGTTTTATTTATCCTGCGAAGCAACTGTCAGTCATTGCACCATGCTTTGATACTCTGCGGGTCTTCTGGAATTTCACTACAGTTTTCTGGTGTTTCGACTTTGCTATATACACAATAGAAACATGTGTCAAGAGACTCACGGACATTCTGATGTTCCAACCAGGTCATTTACAGATACCGTGAACAGTTACGTGTGTGTATGGTATTCTTGAAGTCCATGGACTATAAGTGTCCTATGCTCTCCCGTAGTTCGTTAAAGAGTAACTGCATTTCCTTTGCTTTCTTACCCCAATTATCGTTGTATCTGTAATGCTCTGAAAATATATGCACAGCAGTTCAAATGTCAAATGTCGAAGACATGTACTGGGCGTTTTATTTGGAAACAAACTTCTTCCGTCCACTCACGGTATTTTCTGCTGGCCACTTTACTCTTCGACCTCAAGCCTGCATTCAGTATTGCTCGATTCTACCTCAGGTTTATTTTTCCAGCAGTGCCAGTTGTGCTTCAACAGTGATAGAAATCAACATGGATGGGTATTCTTGTGAAGAGTTGGCCGATATGCACCTCGCGCGTGATTTCAACGAATGCAATACAAGAGCGGCATTATGACAATACGCTGAGCAGTTCCAGCACTTTTGCTTGTGAGGATGTTTTTATTACTCGGTATTTTGTGTTGTAGTTTTAAGAATGCACTTTACACGATTTGTCGCAGTTGTGAAGGTATTCTCACAGAAAAAGGGTAATTGGGGTAACAAACTGAATAAATAATATTTTAATGGAACTGTGCGTTGTCTGTTCCATTCAACATGTCCGACAGAGCAGACAACACACAGTTACATTAATACGAGTATAATCGAGTGCGACGTATGTTTCAGTGGAGATGCAGAAATACACTATGTTATCAAAAGTATTCGGACACCTGGCTGAGAATAACTTAAAAGTTCGTGGCGCCCTCCATCCGTAATGCTGGAATTCAGCATGGTGCTGGCCCACTCATAGCCTCGATGACAGCTTCCACTCTCGCAGACATACGTTCAATCAGCTGCTGGAAGGTTTCTTGGGGAATCGCAGCCCATTCTTCACGGAGTGCTGCACCGAAGAGAGGTATCGATGTCGGTCGGTGAGGCCTGGCACGAACTCGGCGTTCCAAACCATCCCAAATGTGTTCTATAGGATTCAGGTCAGGCCTCTGTGCAGGCGAGTCCATTATAGGTATATTATTGTTGTGTAACCACTCCGCCACAGGCCGTGCATTATGAACAGTTGCTCGATCGTGCTGAAGGATGCAATCTCCGTCCCCGAATTGCTCTTCAAATAGTGGGGAGCAAGAAGGAACTTGAAACATCTATGTAAGCCTGTGCTGTAATAGTGCCGCGCAAAACAACAAGGGGTGCAAGCCCCCTCCATGAAAAACACGACCACACCGTAACACCACCGACTCCGAATTTTACTGTTCGCAGTGCACACACTGGCACATGACGTTCACTGGGCATTCGCCATACCCACACCCCGCCATCGGATCGCCACATTATGCACCGTGATTCGTCACTCCACACAACGTTTTTTCCACTGCTCAATCGTCCAATGTTTACGCTCCTTACACCAAGCGAGGTGACGTTTGGCATTTACTGGCGTGATGTATGGTTTATGAGCAGCCGCTCGACCATGAAATCCAATTTTTCTCACCTCCCACCTCACTGTCATAGTACTTGCAGTCGATGCTGATGCCGTTTGGAATTCCTGTGTGATGGTCTGGATAGATGTCTGCCTATTACACATTACGACCCTCTTCAACTCTCGGCGGTCTCTGTCAGTCAACAGACGAGGTCGGCCTGTACACTTTTGTGCTGTACGTGTCCCTTCACGTTTCCACTTCACTATCACATCGGAAACAGTGGACCTAGGGATGGTTAGGAGAGTGGAAATTTGGCGTACAGATGTATGACACAGGTGACACCCAATCTCCTGACAACGTTCGAAGTCCGTGAGTTCCGCGGAGAGCTCCATTCTGCTCTCTCACGATGTCTAGTGACTACTGAGATCGCTGATAATGATTACCAGGCAGCAGGTGGCAGTACAATGCAGCTAATATGAAAAACGTATGTTTTTGGGGGTGTTCGGATACTTTTGATCACATATGTGATAGTTACTGTTCTATGAAAGTGGGTGTTACATGATGTGAACTTCTTTCATAATGCAGTGATTGTTATTATAAAATTGTTGTTGGTAATGGTGGCGAGGTGTCCACTTCATTGCTTTCATAAACGATTGAATAGAGATTATTACTTGTACAGTGTGCAATAATATATTAAACTAAATTTTATATTAGAGTAAACCATCTATTGTGTTTTTTATCGAACCCTAACCGTTCCACAAATGCCTTACTTCCCTTTTTCCTCGATACTTTCTCTCCAAGATGGGTTTAAGGATAGTTAGTTTTCTGTAACATTCCCATAGAATGACCTAGTTTCAGTTCATCAGTTTAGAGTGTTACCCTTGTCAAATACTGCTTTATTTCTGATTCTCTCATAATCATCTCGTCAGTCATCCACGACACTAATAAACAGTAACAAAGGGATGTGATTACGTGTAAGTATGGTGGCAGACGATATAAGCAGGGTGTACTTGTCATTAATTTTTTTCCAGTATACCCATATAGCATGTAAGGGAATATAACAGTTCCTTTTCTAGAACAGAACTGCACCTCTCCTGCTCGTGTTAAAGGGAACTGCCGTGTGCCTTCCCCAGGATAAACTTACCAACGTTATGAATACAGAAGGAGTAAAGCGAATGGGGGGGTGGGGGGGCGGGGGACAGAGGAGAGGAGGGGAAGAGAGGGGAGGGGAGGTGACCTTGAATATAACAATAACAACTGCTTCAGGTGTAACACGACATCGAAAGTGCAGTTACTGGAATGCTGACACTAGATAGGGCTACTGGAGTTCCTGGAAGTGTTGATATCACCGATTTATGGACGAGAGTGCCCACTACCCTCCTACTGATGCCTGTGTCTGATTACTAACAAACTGCATGTTGTAGAATTATGAGAGTATGATGCAGATGAACACGGAAATTTAAAAATAGAAGTAGCTGGAATCCTACCTAAGTCCTCTTGAAGAATACAAAACTGACGGAGACGGGCAGGTGTAGGGGATATACAGGGCAGTCTGATGAGTGTTGCATCGAACAAAAAATTTTAACTGTGAATATAATAAACACTGTGAGCACGACGAAACTGACAAGGCAGGTACAAGTACAGGCGACCCAAGTCCTCAGGACTAGACTGTCACACTCAGGCGAAAGTTCCGAAACTACAGGGAATACATCACTTGCAGATAAATGCAGGATATGTCCAGTGTGCTCACATGAGGCAAAGGTTAGCAAAGCGTAGATTGCCAGAATTACTGGCAGGAAAATGACAGCCTCCTATACTTGGTGGAGCTGCTCGATAACAGCTGTCAAACGTGGTCTTGGATTTGGGTTACAGATGGGTCCTAGGAGTTTGGCTGGCAGTCTCTTTTCCTCGAAATCGATTTCCACCTCCCCTAGGATATACATATCCTTTTCTAATTAATTAGTTCCTATCCATCCTCAAATTACTAGTCCGAAAATCCTATTTTGTGTCATCACCGTTCTGACTGGTTTGAAGCGATCCGCTACGAATTCCCCTCCTGTGCCACACTCTACATCTCAGACCAACCCTTGCAACCAATGTCCTCAGTTATTTGCTGGGTATATTCCCAACTCTGTCTTCTGCTACAGTTTTTACCTTGTACATCGCTGTCAAATACCGTTGTTTCCTCAAGTCTAAACAAATGCACAATCATCTTCTCCCTTCTTCATGTCAATGTTTTCCACATGATTCCCTCCTCGTCGATTCTTCGGAAAACTTCCTCACTTCGTATCCATCTAAGTTTCAACATCCTTCTATAGCACCACATCTCAAATCCTTAGTTTTTCTTTTTTTCCAGTTTTCCTGCATTCCACGACTCTACTTCATTCAGTGATGTGCTTCCTTCCTTAAGTTAAGGCTGGTGTTTTACCCAAGTAGACTTTTGCTATGCCATCTTTGGCTATGCTAAACTGCTTTCTTATGTCTTTCTTGCTTCGTTCTTCGTGTGTTATCTTGCTTCCAAGATAGGAGAATTATTTCACTTCATTTATTAGACTGTCCCGAATTTTGGTGTCAAGTTTATCGCAAATCTCATTTCTGCTACTGCTTATTACTTTCGTCTTTCTTCAGTTTACTCTCCGTCCATATTTCGTTCTCATTAGGCTCTTCATTACACTTAACAGTTCCTGTAACTTCTCGTCACTTGTACTGATGATACCAATATCATCAGCGTATTCTTTCGAACTGAATTTCAGTCCTACTCATGAACTTTCTTTTTATTTACATCATTGCTTCTTATGCGAATAGAATGTCAATAGGGGCGAAATATTACATCCTTCTCTTACGAGCTTTGTAATCCGAGGACTTCGTTCTTTGTCTTCCATTCTTATTTTTCCCTCTTGTTTCTTGTACTTTATCGTATATTACCCATCTTTCCCTGCAGTTTGCACCTGCTTTCCTAAGCATTTCCAAGATCTTGCACATTTTTTCAATGTAGAAATCTTTTTCTAGGTCTTTAAACCCCATGCTCTTTAAACCTCATGAATGTGTCTCGATTTTTCTTAAGTCGTGTTTCTGTTGTTAAATGCAATGTCTAAACTGTCTGATGGTTTTACCATTCTTAAAGTCGAACTGATCATCAATTAACAGCTTCTCAATTTTTTTCCATTCTTGTATTAGTCTTGTCAGAAACTTTGACGCATGAGATGTCAAGCTATTGTGCCGTATTCCTCGCGCTTTTCTGCCTTTGTCATATTCAGCATTGTGTGGATGATATATTTCTGAAAGTCTGATAGTACTGTATGTCTCCAGATTCAAAGATTCTGTGAATCAACTTGAATAGTTGTTTGGTTGCCACTTCTTTAATTATTTTAGAAAGTCCGAAGGGATGCTTTGTCTTCAGCATCATTTCATCGCAAGTTTTTTAAAGTTCTTTTAATTTTTAATTTTAATACTAGGTCTTCCATATCGCCTCCCATTTCTTGTCCCCTCATCTCATCAGAAGTTCCTTCTTTATACTTTTTACATCTATGCACTCTCTCCTCTGCATTTAGCAGTGGACTGTCTCTTGCGTTCTTCATGTTTTCATCCTTACTTTTATATTAGCGGAGATTATGATATTTTGACTTTTCTGTATACCGAATTGTCCTTCTGACCACCATTATTTTCTTTTTCGATTTCTTCCCGTTTCTCCTGCAGTCATTTCGTCTTGACTTCTTTGCAATTTCTGCCTATTTCATTGCTGTCTATTTCTGTTCGGGGATATCAGGCATCAGAAAATCTCATTGTGGCACCATTCATTACCCAACGTGGGACATTGTTGCACCTCCACCAACATGTATCTCCTTCACTTCAGCTCCACATACTCCACATCCTATCCTAAGACAACTGCAACCGACTGTGGCTTCCTAACCTTGAAATATACACAGAAATAAGCTCTTCTGACGACTAACAACAGTCATCCCTTTCCTCTGCAACTCACACTCGCAACTCTCATTCCATTCCCCAGCTTCCATCCCATACCAAACACCATTAAGACGATCATTTTGAATACTTCCATAAAGCTTTCAACTAGCTGCTGGTACCTGCAGTATTGAAGTTGTCACGTAGCCCCACTTACTTACATTTAACAGGAGCAGGTAATCGTTTACATATAGTTTTCAGTCATCATATCACGAAAATCACAGTGCTCTTGCACAATTTATATACCAATATATTTCTGACACCCTGTAGTCAACAGTGTTATATACTGTGAGTTAAAAAAGAAAATCATGCAGGTTGTTCAGCGCCATAGACGCAGCTCACGCGTCACATCGCGACATTCCCGCGATTCGTCTGGGTGTGCAGTGTGTTTCCTTAAGAGCACGCAAAAATTTAACAGGACATAGAGGATGATCCACTGAATAATTTGAGGCAGGGAACCTGTGGTCGGAGAAGCCAGCTTAAGGAGATAATAGGTATAAAATCACATTACTGTGTACTTTCTTGTTTACGTTACTTACAGTTGATTGCAAATACCATCACTGACACATGGAAGGTACCATTTGTAATGTATCTAACAATCACATTGCAGGCAGCTACAATTCTGACAACTAATTCCATTTCAGTTTCCATGGAGGCATCACAGATAAGTGCCTTTAGATATCCCCATAGGAACTAATCAAGGGGATTCAGTCCAGATGATCTCCCAGGCCATGGAACAGGACCTCTCCTTCCAATCCAGCGACCAGGAAATACGGCGTTGGGATGGTTGTGGACATCCACACTGAAGTGAAGGAGTGCACCGTCATGTTATATTCACATCCCCACGCAACAGCCAAGGGGACAACGTAAATACGATACAACAGAAGCACCTCATGAACAAGCAAAGTAAACAAAACCTGCATCATGACTTCCTAGTAACCAGGCTCGCCCTCCTTGTTTCCTTTCAGAACATGAAGAATGTTCATGTAAATAATCAGCACAGTACGTGTAAACTTCAACGCAAGTTAGTTGTAAATAAGCTGGAACACTGATGCTAGACAAAGCGGTAGACAAGTTTACTTCCATACCTCTTTAAGCTGTTTCTCCGACCCCAGGTTCCCTACCTCAAACTATTCAATGAAGCATTCTTTATGTCCTGTTACATTTTTGCACGCTTTTTCGGAAACACCATGCGCAAAGCTCACGCGGTCGGCCGTCCACAACATCGATTACTCGTGTTCGTAGAGTAGCGATGTCCACAGAATTTTATCCAAGTAAGGCAAGATTCTAAAAAATTGCCATTTCTGATATATCAGATTCGATTAGTTTGAAGACGTATCGTGCCCCAATAATTTTACCGTATCTCAAAGGACTGTTAGTTGTACAGTCAATATTTTTTTGGAGGTAGATTACATTGATACTGAAAAGGAAATTACATTTGTTATTTTATTGAAGTGATTGTAGATGTCACCTTTTTCAGTTAATGACCACAAATAACATACGTTAATGGTTAAATCACGCGTGTACAACGAGGTAAGACTCTCAAAATTTTGAAATACATATACTAATAATTTTAGTTTGACATAGAAAATTATAAACGTGAAGCTGGAAAATAAACAACTAATCCTGTTAAGCATCAACTGAAATAAGCAGCGAAAAAATAACACTGTTTTTAATACTCGTCAAAATGGATATACAGGAAATGATTTTTAAACCTTTATTCGACTTTGAAGCCATCTATAACAATTTATTTACAAAGTTGTAATCAAATAATGTTAATGCATTTTCGTACGTTATTTTTACGCCCTCTTTATTTTTAATTTCGATTGCCATAATAAAAACTTAAACAAATTGTTTTAGAGCTGTATTTTTTTACTAGTTTGTGTGGTGTTGTAACCAAAGCCCAACACTCGACAAGATAAATGGGGACACCTTCCAAGACTACCTACCATCACAGTGACATGTGGAAGCGATGTTTTACTGGTTAGGATTGAAACAGGACCGCCTTTGCCTTCCCAGCCTGGCACCTTTTTATGCAGCTCTATCGAATATTGCATGTAGCGCTGTGTTTCACTCGGTTGAAATTTATAAGGGCATCTTTTCGACCTAGAAATTTCAGTTGTTTCTTGATTCCTTGCACGGAAAATGGCATTTTATCTTTCCGAGTGTTGTATTTGGGTCAACCGATGACGCACAGAGAGTACACCTAGAGAATGAAAAAAAGCACTCCGTCTTCAGGTCACAAGTGGCCCATCGGGACATTCCGACCGCCGTGTCATCCTTAGCTGAGGATGTGGACAGGAGGGGCGTGTGGTCAGCACACCGCTCTCCCGGTCTTTATGATGGTTTTCTTTGACCGGAGCCGCCACTATTCGGTCGAGTAGCTCCTCAATTGGCATCACGAGGCTGAGTGCACCCCGGAATATGGCAACAGCGCGTGGCGGCCTGGATGGTCACCGATAGTGCCGGCCACGCCCGACAGCGCTTAACTTCGGTGATCTGACGGGAACCGGTGTATCTACTGCGACAAGGTCGTTGCCTTCCTAGAGAATGACGTGCCCTTTTATTTTTCAGAGTGTACTAAAAATTTTCTCGTATAATCCTTAATGTAGTGACAGAAAGCTATCACAGGCGTAGAATGCCCAAGGACAAATATAAAGTACTTTGGGGATCAAATTTCGATTTACGCTCAGGAATTCCAAATAAGCGGTTTTGTAGAATTTAGTCATTTACAGAATTGTGTCAGATTTCTGAAATGAATGAAAGGTCTGTAAACCAGTTTGCAAGAGGATGCAAGTAGAATACCGACGATTGTCTTGTGTTTGGTGCGCTCGCCTCCTAGGAATATCGTACACTGCTTCTGATGGCTCCCATGATTGCCGTTTTCTCTGTTGAAGAAAGTTTATGTTTCAGTTTTTCAAATTTCTATAGCTAAGTTTTAAAAAATGTCAGCGGTTAGATGTATGTCTACTTAGACTTTGACATTAAGAATAATACACAGTCAAAGAGTATTAGTTTATTATGCACTGCCCGTTGTTTAGTTGCCGACTTTCTCTTTATGAAGAGAAAGGATATTTTTTCAGTTTGGTTTGTCAGGTTGTACCGAACACCTTGAAGTCCTGATGCAATTGTTTCTTGTTCTTCTAATTATTTTAATGCTTCCTGTTCTTGTCTATCGGAGACTCTGGTTCTACATATGAGATATATGAGCACAAAAAGAAGAAGACACGGGAAAGCTGGGACTTCATTTACACTGACATGTTCTCCGTACATTTTGATTAATCCAGTAGCAAATTATGCTCGGAATGTACTTGCTATTCCATAATATCCGAAACACCTCAATTCCTTCTTGCTTCCATTGCGGTTGGCTGTGGATACAAAACAGTCATTTGCGGCAATCTCTACTCTTCTTTCCGATTTTACGTTGATGAAAATCATTCCCATCATTAGGATTGGAGCTTGCTACCCGCGGTTCAAGCAGCACGATAATAGCATGCGCGAGCTTGAACGCGTAACAGCTGAATAGCTTTTAATTTCCGAAACGGCAGTAGACAACACAACAACTCTCGCTTGCTGTATCGATTTCCGAACAGAGTGATGAGTGCAGCGGGAGATTTTTGCCATGTTCTACGATGAGGGGTGCGACGAGCGGTGGACGAAATCGTGGATCAGAAGCCAGTGGAGTGCGGTGCACGGGCTGCATGACCAATCGGCGAGCTTTACGTGAGAGGACGCACCAGGCAACACCTGCAGTTCAACAATGATTGAAATGATTCATAGTGAAGCATTACGGGCCAGATCTTATTCGATAGTCTCAGCTGACACGGCCTAGAGCAGTGTCTAATTTTCGTTGTTCAGTGTTTTTGTATATGGGCAGCGTCATAACAGTTTCTGGGCTCTCATTCCACATGTCTATGTAGTGGCATAGCATCACTATCTGTTCTTTCCATGCAGATTAACAGCGTCTGTTTTACAATACAACAGCAGTGGTATGGTAGGATCCTTCTCAACTACCACAAAGATGTTATCATAAGCGCCTATCTTCGACGACCAAAGCCAACTGCCTTGCCGCAGAGGTAACACCGGTTTCAGATCGGTCACCAAAGTTGCTACACTCAGCCCTTGCAAGACTTACTTAGGAGCTACTTGACTGAGAAGTAGCGGCTGGGATCTCCGATACCGGCCGGGAGAGCGGTGTGCTGACCACATGATCCTCCATATCTGCATCCAGTGATGCCTATGGGCTGACGATGACACGGCGATCGGTCGGTACCATCAGCCATTCAAGGCCTATTCTGACGGAGTTTATTTTTGTTTGAGGACGAAAAACAAGCGACTGTCATGATTGGTACTTTGTGCCGTTTTTGTACCGGCAGACGAACATTACAACTACCATCTAGCCCAAGGGGCATTACCCTGAGGTGACAGAGGTCATGTGATAGCGATACGTACACATATAGACGACGGCAGTATCGCGTACACAAGGTATAAAAGGGCAGTGCATTGGCAGAGCTGTCATTGGTACTCAGGTGATTCATGTGAACAGGTTTCCGACGAGATTATGGCCGCACAAAGGGAATTAACACACTTTGAACGCGGCGTGATAGTTGGAGCAAAACGCACAGGATATTCCATTTCGGAAACGTTATGGAATTCAATATCCCGAGTTCCACTGCGTCAAGAGTGTGCCGAGAATACCAAATTTCAGGCACTACCTCACACCACGGATAAGGCAGGGGCTTACGGCCTTCACTTAACGACCGAGAGCAGCGACGTTTGCGTAGAGCTTCAGTGCTAACAGACAACCAACATTGAGTGAAATAACAGCAGAAATCAATGTGGGACGTACGACGAACGTATCCGTTAGAACGGTGCGGCGAAATCTGGCTTTAAGGGTGCCTTTACTAACAGCACGACATAGCCTGCAGAGCCTCTTTTGGACTCGTGACCATATCGGTTGGACCCTACACTACAGGAAAACGGCGGCCTGGTCAGATGAGTTCCGATTTCAGCTGGTAAGAGCCTATGGTAGGGTTCGAGTGAGGCGCAGATCCCACGAAGCCTTGCACTCAAGTTGTCAACAAGGCACTGTGCAAGCTGGTGGAGGCTCCATAATGGTGTGAGCTGTGTTTACATGGAATGGACTTCAACAAGGCACTGTGCAAGCTGGTGGAGGCTCCATAATGGTGTGAGCTGTGTTTACATGGAATGGACTAAGTCCTCTGGTCCAACAAGCGATCCTTTAGTGGGAATGGTTATGTTCGGCTAGTTGGAGACCATTTGCAGCCATTCAACGATGGAATATTTATGGATGACAATCCGTCATGTAACCGGAGTACAACTGTTAGCGTTTCGTTTGAACAACATTGTGGACAATTAGAGCGAATGATTTGGCCAACCAGATCACTCGTCATGGGTCCCATCCAACATTCATCGAACATAATCGAGAAGTCAGTTCGTTCACAAAATCCTCTACCGGCAACATTTTCAAGTTATGGATGGCTAGACGCAGCATGGCTGAATTTTTCTGCAGGAGGCTTTCAACGACTTGTTGAGTCCATACCACGTCGAGTTGCTGCAGTAGTCCGGGCAAAAGGAGGTCCAAAGGGAGAAAGAAAGGAAGGAAGACTGGGTTTAACGTCCCGTCGACATCGATGTCATTAGAGATGGAGCACAAGCTCGAAGTGCGTGAAGAATAGGGAACTAAATTGGCTGTGCCCTTTCAAAGGAACCATCTCGGAATTTGCCTGGATCGATTTGGAGAAATCACGGAAAACCTAAATCTCTATGGTCAGAAACGGGTTTGAACTGCCGTTTTCCCGAATGCGAGTCCAGTGTGCTAGCCACTGCGCCACCTAGCTCAGTAGGAGGTTGGACACGATATTAGACAGAATCCCATGACTTTCGTCACCCCACTGTATTAAAGTTCGATATTATGAATAATATTCTCCTCAGAGCTTAAAGTAAACCAATAACCAGAATTGTGCGGGTCTTGATGTTCACATGAAAGCAAAATCGACAAAATATAAAATACATATTTGAAACTACGCAAATAGTGAAATGTATCAAGGAAGTTTAAAATTTGTTAATTGAAAAAATGCATTACAGAACGTATAACTGAGCAAAATCGGCAAAGATAGAAGCATGTTAAAAGAGGCCAAAGATTTAAAAAACCCATGTAAGAGTGCCATGTGGGTCCAGAAGCAGATTCATATGCTGACTGTAACGTAAAGATGATAAAATTTCCTCTGAAATTGAAGATAAGGAATTGCATTAAAACATGGACAGTGCCAAAGTAAGAAAAGACGTCATAACTGGGATTCTTATAACATCAACCACTACGCCAGGCGAAATACTGAGGTTATTTTCTAAATTGGAAAGGGATTTTTGTGCATGGTATTTAAGTAGATTACTCGATTATTGAGTTCTGTTAAAATGTAAAGGTTTTGTTCTAGATAGTTACACGGTGTGTGGCTTCCTTTATAATTCGTTAAAATATGATGTCAGTAATATATTACCTGCTGGAGGAAATAAACAAAATAAAGCATTTAGAATTCATTAATATTAACGTTAGTGGGCCCATCATATCTGTACCCGTAGCAGAAAGTGATGAAATGCTGTTTAGATACGATGTCAATGGGAGAAGTTTTAGGCCTGAGATGACTTTGGTATAAAAATTTTTTTTTGATAGTTTTGCGTATGCTGTGTATCAAATGGGTTTATTTATAAGGATTTTTAAAATAATTATGCCGCGTGAATTTTTATCAAATGTGTTGACTGTATCACCATATCAACAAATATTCGTGCTCTTGAACAATTTTCGTCCAAAAAAATTCATCTGAGGTTACTGAATGTGTCTAAGAAGCTTTTTTTAAGACATCAGTCTTCTGCCTCATTTGATGCGGCCCTCCGCGAATTCTTCTCCTGTGCCGAGCTTATATGAGAGTAGCAATTCCAAACTACATCCTAAATTCTTTGCTCGATATATTCCTGTCTCTGCCTTCGTCTTCAGTTTTTTTTCCTCTACAGATCCCTCTAGTGCCATGGAAGTCATTCCCTGATGTCTTAACAGATGTCCAATAGTCCTGTTCCTTCTCCTTGTCAGTGTCTTCCATATATTCCCTTCCTCTCCAATTCTGCGCAGATCCTCCTCATTCATTACCTTGTCAGTCCACCTAATTTTCAACATTCGTTTATAGCACCACGTCTCAAATGCTTCGATCCTCTTCTGTTCAGGTTTTATCACAGTCCATGTTTGACTACCATACAGTGTTGTGCTCCAAACGTACATTCTCCGAAATTTCTTCGTCAAATTAAGGTCTATGTTTGATACGAGTAGACTTATCTTGGTCTGGGATGCCATTTTTGCCAGTGCTAGTCTGCCTTTGACGTCCTCCTTGTTCCGTCCGTCATTGGTTGTTTTGCTGCCTAGGTAGCAGACTTTCTTAACTTCGTCTGCTTCATGACTCTCGATCCTAATGTTAATTTACTAGTTGTTCTCATTTCTGCTACTCCTCATTACTTTCGTATTTCTTCGGTTTACTCTCAGTCCATATTCTGTACTCATTAGATTGTTCATTCCATTCAGCACCTCATGTAATTCATCTTCACTATCACTCTGGATAGCAATGTCATCAGCGAAGCGTATTACTGATATTCTTTCTGTGGTGTCACCGCCAGACACCACACTTGCTAGGTGGTAGATTAAATCGGCCACGGTCCATTTAGTACATGTCGGACCCGCGTGTCGCCACTGTGTAATCGCAGACCTAGCGCCACCACAAGGCAGGTCTCGTGATACGAACAAGCACTCGTCCCAGTTGTACGGACGACCTAGCTAGCGACTAGATGTACGAAGCCTTTCTCTCTCATTAGCCGAGAGACAGAGTAGCCTTCAGCTAAGTTAATGGCTACGAACTAGCAAGGCGCCATTAGCCTTACAGTGATTGTAATTAAAGTCTCCTGTGTATAGTCAAGAGCGATGTACCACAATGATTGATTAAAGATAAGTATTAATCCAGCTACGTACTTTTCTTCATAGCATTAATTACGTAGCCTGTTCCAGTACTTGACGCCCGTCGGCGTGTGTGTGTACGCGTGCCTTTCTTTCGGCTACCCGTCACTGTGGACTGGCTGCCTTGTCAGTCCACTTCACTTTCTCCTTAAATTTTAAGTCTATTTCTGAAACTTTCTTTTATTTCCATCATTGCTTCTTCTATGTACAGATTGAGCAGTAGGGGGGAAGGACGACAGTCCTGTCTTACATCCTTTTTAATCTGAGCGTTTCGTTCTTTGTCGTCCATTTTTATTATTCCCTCTTGGCTCTTGTGTATGTTGTATATTATCCGTCTCTCCCTATGGCTTACCTCTATTTTTCTGAGCATATCGAACATCCGTCAGAATTGCGTCTCCGATGCCTTTACCTCTTCTAAAGACAAATTGATCGTCATCTAACAGATCCACGATTTTCTTTTCCATTATTCGGTGTATTATTATTGTCACCAACTTGGATGTATGAACTGTTAAGCTAATTGTGCAATATTTCTCGCTCTTGTCGGCTCTTGCTACCTTCTGAATTTTGTGGACGATGGTTTTCCGAGAGTCCGATGCTGCTATATCGTCTGTCTCAATACATTCTGCACACCAACGTAAACAGGCGTTTTCTTGCCACATCCCACGGTGATGTTAGAAATTCCAAGGGAATGTTATCTATCCATTGAACCTTATCTGATCTTAAGTTGTGCTGAATTATTTTAAATTCTGATTCTAATGTTGGAACCCCTATCTCTCCCCTGTCAACTCCTGTTTCATCTTCAGTTACATCATCAGAAAAAATCTCCCCCTCACGGAGATCTTCAATGTACGCTTTTCACCGATCCGCTCCCTCCTCTGCATTTAACAATGGAATTTTTACAGCACTCTTAAGTTACTGCCCTTCCTTTTACGAGGCCTGTTCAGAAAGTAAGCTCCGATTGATTGCCAAATTGAAACCACAGTGAACATCAGAAATGTTTTACTTGTAACAATTAGCTACACCTTTCAGCTACTTCTCTACGTAGTCGCCGTTCTGACTTAGACTTTTGTCATAGCGTTGTACCAACTTTTCAATAGCCTCATCATAGAAGGCAGCCGCCAGTGCTTTCCGCCAATTCTCCACGCTGGCCTACACCTCGTTGTCTGTGTCAAAATGTTGTCTTCAAAGACAGCGGTTCATGTGACCAGAGATGAAACTCAGGGGGAGACAATTGCGGACTGTATTGTGGGTAATCTAACATTTCCATTTGAAAACGATGCAGGAGCATCTTCATTGCCCCTGCAGAATGCGGCTGAGAATTGTCGTGAAGACGAAACAGCACGACAGTTATGTAATGTTAGCTGCATAGCTTCAGGCGAAATTTCTCACCAGGCCCTCGTACTTGGCGGCAGACACTATTTTCTATACATCTTTACGCACTCACTGCGAGCTCAGAAATGAGAAGAGCGACGTGATGCTAACTGGGGTTATACTAGAGACACTACCCAACACATCTGTGCAAAGCTTTATCGGATTTTCATAGTCGTTTCCATTTCGCGACCGATCGGAGCTTACTTTCTGGACGCCCCTCGTAATTTCACCAAAGGTGTTCTGACTTTCCTGTATGCTGAGTCAGACCTTCCGACAATCATTTCTTTCTCGATTCCTTCACATTTTTCCTGCAGCCATTTCGTCTTAGCTTTCCTGCACTTCCTTTTTATTTCATTCCTCAGCGACTTGTATTTCTGTGTTCCTGAAATTCCTTGAACATTTTTGTACTTCCTTCTTTCATCGATCAACTAAAGTATTTCTTCTGTTACTCGTGGTTTCTCCGCCGTTACCTTCTTTGTACCTGTGTTTTTCTTTCCAATTTCTGTGATTTCCCTTTTTACTGCCTACTGTGCTATTCATTTTCGCAGTATCTACAGCCTCAGAGAATCTCAAGCATATCTCTTCATTCCTTAGTGCTTCCGTATTCCATTACTTAGCATGTTGATTCTTCCTGATTAGTCTCTTAAACTTCAGCCGACTCTTAATCATTATTTAATTGTGATCAGAGTCTACGAGTATATCTGCTCATGGATATACCTTACAATCCAATATCAGGTTTCGTAATCTCTACCTGACCATGATGGAATTTAACTGAAATATTCCCGTATTTCCCAGCCTCCTCCTTCTTTCTCTTGTGATTCTTGAACAGAATATTCGCCATTAGTAGCTGAAATTTATTGCAGAACTCAGTCTTTCTCCCCTCTCATTCTTATTACCAAGCCCAAATTCATCTGCAGCCCTCTCTTTTTCTCCTTCCCCTAATCCGCATTCCAGTGCCCCATGGCTACTAGATTTTCATCTCCCTTTACATTCTGAATTACCCGGTCAGTATCCTCATATACTTTATCCCTTCATGTTCTGCTTGCGATGTCGGCATGTATACCTGAACTGTTATTGTCGATGCTGGTCTGCTGTCGGTTCTGATGAGAACAAACCTATCACTAAAATGTTCACAGTAGCTCACCTTCTGCCCTACCTTCCTATTCATAACAAAACTTACTACCCTTATAGCATTTCAGGCTGCTGTTGATATTACACTGCACTCTTGTGACCAGAAATATTTGTCTTCTTTCCATTGAACTTACTTCACTGACTCCCACTATATCTAGACTAAGCATCTTCTTTTCCCTTTTCTGATTTTTTTTAGCTTGCCTGCAACACTCAGGCGTCAGACATTGCACGTCCCAATTCGTAGAACCTTGCCCTTTCATTGTTTACTCAATATTTTTCTCGTGGTCACCTCCCCTTTGGCAGTCCCCTCCCAGGGATCCAAATGGGGAGTAGTCAGGAATATTTTGCGGTGGAAAGATCATCATGACACTTTTTCAGTTACAGGCCACATGCCCTGTGGAAACACATTACATGTCTTTCATGCAGTGATTTCCATTGATTTCTGCACCCTCACGCCGCTGATCATCGCTGATTCTTCCGACTTTTCAGTTTCCTACCCCAAGAGCAAGAGAATGTGCTAAACTGCTGCCCGCTCTCACGTTCTCTTTGCCAAGGCCGTTGCCAAAACGAGGGTGACTTCTTATGCGAGAAGCCTTCGATCGCCATTGCTGACGATTTTTATTCGAAATTTAAGCAATGGCAAGGACTGAACCCGGGATCCAGGACTTTTTCATTATTAGTCAAAGATGCTACTTCTAGACCACGGGTATAATGGTGAAAACTCTCACCTTTATTTTAAACAGCTGAGAAAAGGGAGTTTAGACATACTTCTCTTGAAGTTGGACATGTAGAATGCTCCAAAACTGCTATTAAAGTATAAACATTATTAAATGCAAAAAAGGTAGTAACCGATCGGTGATTAATCGTGTATGAAGCAACTGACGCCTTAGCAACATCGTAGAAAGAGTATACTATTTACATATAGCATTAACTAAAAGGTAACTTTGCGCAAGATGGGAGTCGTATTTGTTGATTGCTAACCAAAAGCAATCACGAAAAGTAATTAATCAGCAATATTTTGACCGTAGTAAAGAATATATATGATTTTGTGCGTTGATTTGTTTACGTGGTTGGAATATGAGTCCAGAAATTTACATTAGAACCGAAACATCAGTCAGTGTGGTTGCAAACACGTGGCTACGCAAAGAGAAAAGCGAAGCTCATTTATTTTATCTGCAGGAGAAATTACAGGCGTCGTGATTTCCTTGGATGTAGACAGGATTCTTCTACTTGAATATCTAGCAAAGAGTAAAACAATAACAAGTGAAGGAAAATGAGGAAAATTAGGATTTAACGTGCTGTTTATACCAAGGTCATCACATACGGAATAACAAGAGAGTATTTCTTAAGCCTTACTGCCTTAATGAACGGAGAAGGGTATGGCTAACAAAGAGAAATGGTCAGCATTTTACCCACAAGGCTTTGTCAATGGGATAAATAAAGGATTTAAAGAGAGAGTTGTTGGATGTTCCACCGTATTCCCGAGATTTGGTGCCACCTAGCATACCTATTACTTCAGAAATATGCGCCATGAAAACATTTTGAGTTTTTTGTAAGACGCAAATGACGCTTCAGAGGCAGCAAACGTCGAATGAAGTACGTTGTCTTCAAACGGGACTACGTTTAAACAAGTGTTTCTGCCTCAAAACACCATTTTAATAATTGTGTTTTGAAGTACCTGCGGCATTCGCATGAAACTATCGATGCTATTATAAGAAAGAGATATCTAATGGTACACTGAGACGCTTCTACTGATGCAGTACATTGTAGCAATCACTTACAACCTCCAAAGCAACAGTTGGCGTGGAGATTGTGGTATGTGATTGTAGGAGATTGTGACGTGAGTGTTTTTTTGTGATCATGCTGAGGAGGTAAATGACAGCGAATGTAAGTGTATCTAATGTTACTGTAACGTAACTTGTAGTTGGTACTACTGCTTTTATGAATGGTTTCCAAATAAAACCACTAGGGTAGTACGTAATTCTAATACAAATTTTAGACCCATTTCCCTTGTTAATTAAGATTATAATTTGTTTTACACATTATGAGTATATAAGAGTTTCTAAATGTGGAATTGTATCTAAGAAAAATGTGAAATTCCTTTCAGACATATCACATGAAATGATGAGTGGTTAAAACTGTATGTTCCGGTGGTTCCAAAGTGAAACCACGTCTTTATAACAATTGATTGTTTACTTTTTGCCAATTTCTTCTTGCTTACATTAATAATGAAATTTAATTTTATGAAATATTTTAAAATTATAGGTTTTCGTATTGCTGGGACACAAATGGTTAAAAATGTGAATTTTTATTTAAAATTCAGTATTTAACAGTGAAACAGAATTTTTTTTTTCTCCGTTCCTTTTATTCGAAACAACAGCTGCAACACTATCACTGAAGCGCACCACGTTGATGTAGAGAATTCTTTTCACAGGGCGAGGTTTCAGTTTATTTATTTTTTTTATGAACAGAGGAAGACGTGTTCCTTTTCATATTATGGAAAATATGTTCTTCCGCGCTCGAGCTCTGTGTGTTTTATTCGCTCAGCAAAAGCGCGTAATTTGATTTGCATTTCGACAAAGAGCCCACATGGTCGCGAATTTGCTTTCTACCTGCACGGAAGTAAATTGAAGCGCCCGCAATTAATTCAAATCACGCAGGGCGCTGTATCCTAGAAATTCTGACTAGGACACTTAGGACACGTTCACGTTACCGACGCGAGGAGCTCAGTTTATCGTGTCCCGCAATTACTGCATTACAACCGGAGAAGATTACCCGCGTAGTATATCTATGTATGTGAATAGCTCTTCACAAGTCACTGTAGAATACATGAGTGAGGACCCTTTGTCCCAGCGTGAGATGCTCCTTGTCTTGTTCATTCAAGATTTTTATCGGGGGTGGGAGGTGGGAGAGTGGGAAGGTGGAAGGCCGGGCGAATTGTTAGGCGGGGGTGAAATCGGGCAGGTGCAACGATCATGATACTGAAGAAGCAGAAAATTTTGTCCACGCTCGCTCATAGAAAGATACGTACTCAAAGACTGGAAAGTTGCACAGGTCACACCAATACCCAAGGAAGGAAGTAGGAGTAATCCGCTGAATTACAGACACATGTCACTATCGTCGATTTGAAGTAGGATTTTGGAACACATACTGTGATCGGGCATTATGAATTACCTCGAAGATAGCGATTTATTGACAAAGAACCAACATGGATTCGGAAAATATCGGTCTTGTGAAACGCAACCAGCTGTTTTCTTCTTATGAAGCAATGAGTTGTATCGAAATGGGACGACAAATTAGTGCCACAATTTTAGATTGCTAAAAGGCTTTTTACAGCGTCCCTCACCAGCGACTTCTAATCAAATTGCGTGCCTGTGCAGTATCGTCTCAGTTGTCTGACTGGACTCGTGATTTCCTGTCTGAAAGGTCATAGTTCGTAATAACTGACGGATAGTCATCGAGTAAAACAGAAGTAATATCTGGTGTTCCTCAAGGAAGTGTTAAAGGCGCTCTGCTGTTCCAGGTCCGCATAAACGATATAGGAGACCATCTGAGCAGCCATCTCAGACTGTTTGCAGATGTTGGTATTATTTACGGCCTAGGAAAGTCATCAAAATGAATTATAAAATGATTTAGACAAGGTACTCGTAACTGTATCATCTAAAAAGTGATAACTGGCTCTAAATAATAAAAGTGTGAAGCCATCCACACTAGTACTAAAAGGAATCCGCTAAATTTTGGTTACACGATAAATCACACAAATCTAAAGGCTGTAAACTCAATTAAATACTTAGGAATTACAATCACAAATAACTTAAATTGGAATGATCACATAGATAATGTTGTGGGGAAAGCAAACCAGAGACTGCGATTTATTGGTAGAACACTTAGAAAATGTAACAGACGTGCTAGAGAGATTGCCTACACTACGCTTGTCCGCCCTCTTCTGGAGTAATGCTGTGCTGTGTGGGATCCGCATCAAATAGAATTGACGGAGGACATCGAAAAAGTACAAAGAGTTGCAGCCCGTTTCTTATTATCGCGAAATGGGGGAAGAGTGCTACGGATATGATACGCAAGTTGGGATGGCAGTAATTAGAACAAAGGCGTTTTTCGCTGCGGTAGGCTCTTTTCATGAATTTAAATCACCAACTTTCTTTTCACAATTTGAAAATACTTTTTGGCGCCCATCTACATAGGGAGAAATGATCACAATAAAATAGGAAAAATCAGAGTTCGCACGGAAAGATTTAAGTGTTCTTTTCTCCTGCGCACTATTCGAGAATGGGATGTCCAAAGCTGTGGAATTACACCTCCTCCAACCATCAATAGTACTGTACTAAACTTAATTTGCTACTTTATTTCAACGTATGTTACTTAGAAAGCTTCACATTTTGCAGAACAAAGGCCCAAATATGTGAAAGCAGGTGTAATGATATTTCAGGAAACTCAAATAGTCCAGCTTTCAGTCTACGGATCAAATCTATAGAAAACTTTAGGCGACCTTCCGCATAAATGCTGAAACACATATGGACAATTTAGAGTTTCTTACTTCGGAACTGTCTACCTCTGAACTTCTCCACATATCGCTATTAACATAATTTCATCTATCCCCTCTATCACATTTGTAAGGGGCAGTCAAATAAAAACAAGACAAATTGGAAAAAGTAAATAAACGTTTATTATTTCAATAGTAATCGTCATAACTGTTACTAAATTTATCCCACTGTGAGGCAAGATGGTCAGTGCCTTCATGAAAATATGTTTGCGGTTGCGTTCGGAACCATAATTGCACCAAGGGGTGCACCTCTTCGTCCGAAGGAAATTGATAGCCACAAATGTCTTTCTTCAACGCTCTAAAAATATGGAAATCGTATGAGGAGAGTTAGGGAATGTATGAAGGATGAGGGGTTCCAAACGGAACTTATGCAGCTAGTTGAAGCAACTTTGGTATCGTACAACAGAATGATACCGTCCGTCAACATTTCTGCGCGTTTGGACTTGATGGCACGCTTCAATTAACGCACAGCGGTACGTGAACACTTTGCAGAAGCACTCCATCACGTCCAAACGCCCAGGATTGTTGACGGACAACTTCATTCTCTTGCATGACAATGTCCGCCTACAGGTTGCCAAGGTTGTTTCGACTAGACTGCAGAAGTTTCGTTGGAAAGCGCTTACACTTCCTCCACAGAATCCCTATTTCTCTACATGCGATTTCCATATTATTTGAGTCCTATTGATACCAAGAGAAGCACACCTTGATACAATCATGTTTTCGTAAGCAACCGCAGACGTTTTTCCATAAGACATTGACAGTCTTGTCTGACAGTGGAGTAATGTATTAATATTTACGGCAATTACTTTTAAAATAATAAACAGTTTACTGACTTTTTTCCCAAACGTCTCTTTTTCGTTTGACCTCCCCTTATTAATGTAAACAACATCGACTTAGCTTTGAAAGATAACATTATTAAGATGTTGGCATAGAAGGGTTAATTATGTCTTAGTGAAGATAAGGGGTTGGCCAGGAAAGATCCCACTGCCCAGACCAGGCGATTTGGAGCTTCTCATGAAAATGCCGGCCGGAGTGGCCGTGCGGTTCTAGGCGCTGCAGTCTGGAGCCGAGCGACCGCTACGGTCGCAGGTTCGAATCCTGCCTCGGGCATGGATGTGTGTGATGTCCTTAGGTTAGTTAGGTTTAATTAGTTCTAAGTTCTAGGCGACTGATGACCTCAGAAGTTAAGTCGCATAGTGCTCAGAGCCATTTTTTCACATGATAATATAAACTTCTTCCGAAAATCTGGGATCATCAACAATAACTCGACATCAGTTCATTTTTTAATTCGATGAAAGCTCTCTGACTCTTCAGATCATACAAAGTTGATATCTTTCTTTAATAATCACGTAAGTGGCCTTACTATATCCGTAGACCTCTCACCAGCTTTCTACAATAATTTGCGAGACCTATAAAAGATTGTAAGTCCTTGCTTGTTTCTGGTACTGGAAAATCTCTCACGTCTTGTATCTATCTCAGATCAGTCCTCTCTCCACCCTTACTAGTTATATATCGCAAAAAATTTACTTCTTGTAACACAAAGTGACATTTTTCCACATTAATGGTACATGTGCAGCTCGTAACCTCTCTAACATCTCCCTCGGTGTTGGTCTATGTTCCTGCATATCCCTTGAAAAAACAATTATGTCATCTAGATAAACTAGACATTGACAAGTCTTCAGTCATTTCAGCACCCGGTCCAACAAACGCTGGAACGTTTCTCGTGCATTCTTTAAACCAAACAGCCTTCTTCTATACTGATACTGTCCCAAAGGTGCTGAAAACGCAGACCTCGCTATATTCTCCTTAGCCACTTAACAATTGATGGTACCTAATCTTCAGATCCATTGTTGAGAAGTATCAGCACTGTCCAAGATTATCAACCGTCTCTGTTACGTTTGGAATTAGGTAGGCTTGTGTCATAGCCTTACTATTCAAATGGCAACTGCGTCGATTTTTCCTCGAGCCATCCATAGACTTCTTTGGTACAATTATAAATCCTGCCCTACAGGCGCTACTACTCTCTTCTATTATGCCGTCAGACAACTGTTGATTAATACAATTTTGGTAAACATTTTTGGAATACAGTGATCAATAGATCACTTCGTAGCAGCTGAGGAGAGCTCCGCCTACCATCCTAAGGGAGCCATGGGTCTGATGATGGTTATGTAAAAATAACCGAAACCGGTTACCTATGTCATTGAAACATAAATGGTGTGATCAAGACTGAACTTTAGTCAAAATAATGTTGATTAATAAATTCTCTAAAATCGGCCTCAGATGCTGTAGCATTCTGCATTGCTCCCAGTACGCAGGCATTTCATTCCCTCTTGAATTCTGTATTGCAACAAGTGTTGTAGGTAGCAGCCCGTGTGTAGGAAAGAATTTCTGAATTTCTAATAACAGCTCTTCTGTCTGTGCCCTGTCTTTTCCTTCCACAAGCTTCACCTTTTCACTAACTGCAGTCTTAGCAGCATCCTATACCCTCCCATAATCTATACCGTCTGTGCAGAAACCTTCTTCCTCCAGAATTTCGAACGTTGCTATCAATGTTTCTCTTAATAACTTAACCTCCTCGGCACCAAAATTATCCACAATGATGAGTACTATCTTATCTCTGACTCTCTTTTGTATGTGTACAATACTTCACTTCACAAAACAACAAGCTACATCTAATATATCACTATCTTCCAGTGGTTCCACCACACACAACATACCTATTTGTAAGTTAGGCTCCACCTTGACCCCGTAATGGCTTCTTGGTACCACTAGACACACAACCATGCGAATTAAGCCTTAATGTCATTTTTCGCACTTTACCTAGATTGCCTTATACAGCAGATGCTCCTTGCGACAATTCGACATTGACGATAGCTTCTCCTAGTCGGAATGTTTTCCCACTAAGATCAACCATATGTCGTCGAAGGTCACTTATGGCATGATGCAGACACAGAAATTCTAATCCTAGGATCATGCTGTAGGTCCCACTTACACGAAATATCACTTTCATCCATTTGCTTGACTTGCTTGCCTCTAACAAAAAATTCATCTCTATCGACTCCAGTAGTTGTATATCAATACAACCTATCACATGAAACTTGTAACATGGAGGGTTCCATGACCTCTTACCAACTAATACTCTTTAAACTACTGACACGTGTCCATGTGTCTAACAAAACCTTTTACTCTTTACCACCGATTATACCCACTATTCATTTGTTTTCACTGCATTTACTTTCATTGACAATGCCTTTCGGCGGATCGGGGGGTTCTCTCTTAAGTTTAACCGGTAATTATTACCACACACACCACCTCTCCCCGTGCTTCTATACCACTGCTGCTGATCTATACTACTCCTATCGTTATTTCCATTAAACCACTGGTAGTTCATACCATCCATATTACTCCATGACTGGTGGCACTGCGTCTACACAGGCCCCATGTGTTCGTATTTAAAACATCTCATACACTACTGGCCATTAAAACTGCTACACCAAGAATAAATGCAGATGATAAACGGGTATTCATTGTACAAATATATTATACTAGAACTGACAAGTGATTACATTTTCACGCATTTTGGGTGCATAGAGAAATCAGTACTCAGAACAACCACCTCTGACAGTAATAACGGCCTTGATACGCCTGGGCATTGAGTCAAACAGAGCTTGGATGGCGTGTACAGGTACAGCTGCCCATGGAGCTTCAACACGGTACCACAGCTCATCAAGAGAAGTGACTGGCGTATTGTGACGAGCCAGTTGCTCGACCACCATTGACCAGACGTTTTCAGTTGGTGAGAGATCTGGAGAATGTGCTGGCCAGGGCAGCAGTCGAACATTTTCTGTATCCAGAAAGGCCCGTACAGGACCTGCAACATGCGGTCGTGCATTATCCTGGCGAAATGCAGTGTTTCGCAGGGATCGAATGAAGGGTAGAGCCACGGGTCGTAACACATCTGAAATGTAACGTCCACTGTTCAAAGGCCCGTCAATGCGAACAAGAGGTGACCGAGATGTGCAACCAATGGCACCCCACACCATCCCGCCGGGTGATACACCAGTATGGCGATGACGAATACACGCTTCCAATGTGCGTTCACCGCGATGTCGCCAAACACGGATGCGACCATCATGATGCTGTAAACAGAACCTGGATTCATCCGAAAAAATGACGTTTTGCCATTCGTGCACCCAGGTTCGTCGTTGAGTACACCATCGCAAGCGCTCCTGTCTGTGATGCAGCGTCAAGGGTAACCGAAGCCATGGTCTCTGAGCTGATAGTCCATGCTGCTACAAACGTCGTCGAACTGTTCGCGCAGATGGTTGTTGTCTTGCAAACGTCCCCATCTGTTGACTCAGGGATCGAGACGTGGCTGCACGATCTGTTACAGCCATGCGGATAAGATGCCTGTCATCTCGACTGCTAGTGACACGAGGCCGTTGGGATCCAGCACGGCGTTCCATATTACCCTCCTGAGCCCACCGATTCTATATTCTGCTAACAGTCATTGGATCTCGACCAACACGAGCAGCAATGTTGCGATACGATAAACCGCAATCGCGATAGGCTAAAATTCGACATTTATCAAAGTCGGAAACGTGTTGGTACGCATTTCTCCTCCTTACACGAGGCATCACAACAACGTTTCACCAGGCAACGCCGGTCAATTGCTGTTTGTGTATGAGAAATCGGTTTGAAACTTTCGTCATGTCAGCTCGTTGTAGGTGTCACGACCGGCGCCAACCTTGTCTGAATGCTCTGAAAAGCTAATCATTTGCATATCACAGCATCTTCTTCATGTCTGTTAAATTTCACGTCTGTAGCACGTCATCTTCGTGGTGTAGCAATTTTAATGGCCAGTAGTGTATTTGCTGTGAATACATTTCTCCGATCTCTTACCCCTGTCGTAGCACCAATCTCCTTAGATTACAAGGTCAAACTAAATGTTGCATGGAGATTACTAGTGCACACCCTCCTACATATCTCTGGCGCCAAACCCCTTGGGAAAGGATCGAGTGCATTGAGTGCCCTTTGCTCGTCTTCCTGTAGTAACACATTATTTCGCTCCTCATCATGTGCTAACTCTTACTTATGTTTGTTAAGCTGTATAATTCTATCCAAAAAGTGCTCCACAGCTTCGTTGGATCTGTATCTCCGTATCGTTGAAAAGTTTCTTCTTTGTCCAACGTCTCTGTGCAATGACCGAATGATTTCGCTTTTTCTGACAGGTGCTGTATTTCTATCTGTAACACTGTTTGTCTGAGCAAACTGTTGTGTTAGCCAATGACACCAGATCCTCTACAAATGATGATATATCCTGAGACGACCTACCGGAAAAGGGAAGAATAAGGTTTGCCACAGCTGTATCCACTCCTAGGCTCTGAGATTTCAGCAACCCCAACTCTTCCTGTCTCTCCGCCAGTTTATTAATCATGAGCATTTTCTTCACTCTCAACTGCACCAGCTGATTAATTAATAATTGTATAGCTTCCTCACCAGTGACACCTTGTGTGTATGATTTCACCATTGGATCACCATTATTCATTTTCATGGACTCAGCCATAACAGCAACAACAACACTCCTTAGTTATTCACATTACTAAATTTATTTTTCCTATTCACGAGCTACTTGGAACTCCTACATTGTCTAGAATTCCGTTACTGTTAAGCCATATAAGTAGACAAATACAACAAACCACATTCACCACAAAGGACAAAATGCCCAAGTAATTACGTTGTGTGCATCGCACAGACTCTAGCCATTCATCCCTAGTTATCTCCAAACTGAGAGGCATTCAGCGGTTCTTCCAGCCTCACAAAAGTAACTTAACTGTGATCACTACCCTTAGGACCACTAACTCTTGACCCCATGATTGGCGGTACATAAAAAAGGTCTCACTCATCTCACAATGAAGATACCGTAGGCAGCGGTTCGGACGACACACTGTGAGGTCTTGTACACCCTCCGCTGTTCACTGTGGCGACGTCAGCTCTGCTGACACCTGGCACCACTGACGACTGCCGGCGGCACTCGATAAAGTGATTGGTGTGGTAGGGGACCCGTGGGGCTCAGTAGTTACACTGATAACCGAGAAATAATACAGTGGACCACAGACGTCAGCAGCGCTCCATGTTGTACTGTGACTGCATCCTGCAGTGATGGACGCCCGCAGTCAGGCAGCTTCACGCTTGGCAACATCCATTGCGTAAGCGAAGGAAGACATTTTACGTGGGACATGACTCACTGCCCTGTGGCAGGAATCAGGTGGCGGCAGGCGTTAGTGGCAGTACAGTGGCGCCATCGCACAAAGTCTCACAAGGTCGCTCAGTAATGGTGGTGGCTCGCCAAACCCAGTCTAGAACTCACGTCTGCAGCTGTCGGTGCCCAGTCTTCTGGTTGCCTGGCGTGGACCTGGCGTTGTAATGGTTCTTCAGGACTCTGAATGCCTCTGTCTCAAAATCCGCTGCTGTTTATATGGCTGTGAGGCTAATTTGTTACACCCCCGGTCACATAGCTGATAGCACGAGCCATGCCCTGGTGCGCTGATATCGTCCTGCCTGCTACGGCTATTACCGCTGCTCATTGCACTATTCCGCTGGGTACGACTAGCCTGCCTTGCAGTCCTTTTGCGGACATGTTATTCTGACACTCATATCGACACACTGCGCTTACTGACCAGCGATAGCTTGATGCAATGCTACACCACAGCTCCTTCCATATTATTCGAAATTCTACCAAAACTAAGTAGTGACACTACACAACCAATATAGATTTCGAAAACATTTTTATGCGAGACTCAAGTCGAGCGTTTACTCACATGGCTTACTGAAACCCATGGATCAAGGCAATCAGGCAAATATAGTATTTCTTCACTTGCAGAAAGCATTTGAATCACTATCACTAGTAATGAAAGTACGATCATGTGAATTATCAAACAAAATTTATGACTGGATTGTGGATTTCTTCGTAGCCAGAATGTAACACGTTATCTTGAATGAAGGGTCATCGACAAAGTAAAAAAGTAACTTCGATAATTAGAGTACTTAGGGAAGTGTGCTAGGACCATTCCTAATCATGTTGTAGATGAATGACCTTCCAATTAATATTAACTCTAAACTCAGAATATTTCCAGATGATGTAGTTATCTATGACACAGTAATGTCTGAACAAAACTGCAAAAACTTCGAAGCAGGTATTCGTAACATTTCAAAGAGGTGCAATGACTGGAAACTTGATTTAAATGTTCAAAAATGTATAGTTATACACATCAGAAAATGCACAAGCCTAGTGTCCTAAGACTTCGAAACATGTGAGTCTTAATTGGAATAGGTGAACTCAAACAAACACCTGTGCAGGTGTGAAATGGGATGATTGCATAAGCTCAGTCATTGCTAAAGTAAGTGACAGAATTTGATCCAGAACTCTGTCTTTGATCACCAACACGCCTCTGAGGCTCAGCATCTTCGTACACGGACCCAGATAGCTGACTTGGTTAATACACGCTCTTGTAAAAAAGTGGTTTCTGGAAACCCAGTCATGGAAGGTTTGCGGTTGGGCTTCCAAAGGTTGCCGACAAACCATTACATTTCAGAGATATTCATTCCTGCAGTGACGACCTAGACAGTGGTTGGGGGTTCATCTTAAAAATGGAGATAGACTCCATAACTGCATCACAACCCCAAGATTAACGCAAAATGAACTGCAAAGTTGTGTTGGCCACTGTAATATATTCACCCTTACAGCATGTAATGACGTTTTGTGTTTCCGATGGCTGTCATTAATACTGTAACCTTCGCCTCGTTCCCCTCGGGCGCAGTGGTTCTCAGCCAGCAGTTACTGGTTGGTGACTTAAGGTATTTCTTTTTAAAGGGATTATTGTGAGGGGGATGACAATTTCCACCTTTCGAGTTCCTGGGACATCGTGGGTGATTAATACTCCTGTATTACACAATTTATCGTTTTTGTGGGGTAGCACACTTTAATAAACTGATTATGGGGTATCAAAAGTTGCATTAAAACAGATCCAGTACTTGCTACTAATTGCAAAGAGCATTTCATTTTCCTCAGATAACTAATAACCGCAACTGTAACGGTTTACCTATACTACTTCAGTATGTAGTGAGCCTACTGATTGTGTATTCAGCCCAGCAGTGAGGTTTTTATCAAGTACTATCATCTATTCAAGCATCTTGTGCATCACCGAAGATACGCCTGTTACTCTAAGTCCCTCACATAAAGTATCGTGTGCATCTCTTTATCTTACTTTGTTGGAAACTGTGAAATAAGACACAGGTGAACTTCATCGTCCACGTGCAACTTCTGCATCCACATCCGTACTCCGTAATCCGCCGGACGGTGTGTGGTGGAGGGTAGACGGCGAAGCAAAAGCATTTTCTCGTGTTCGTGTTTTAATCTGGAAACCACACTGTATATGCCACAATATCTGCAATTTGGACAGACACATGTTGGTACAAGGAAAGAAACTGTGAAGAAACCTTCAGCAATGTTGATACTTTAATTAATCGGTGAAAGAAGTACAAAAATGTTGAGAAAAAGGCAGAATACAGCAGTATACGTCACTTACGAGGGAAACAAATAAGATGTTTAGGCAAGCCAAGGCGAAATGCCTGCACGAAAAATGCGAAGAAATCATGAATTCAGTTTATTGAGGGCCTTGTATCCGTTTGTGCCAATGTTACTTATATTACTAGCTGTTAGGCTTGTAGCGATCCTCCTCCGTTTAAAATCACTAAATATAGTTAGATGTGCGGAGCATTAATTCGTTTTATCTCCATGGTGATGACGAGTGACTTTTCTTACTTCTCACTATGGTATGTAATGACACGTCATATTCCACCAGTGTTATGTACTTAGCAGTCATTTTAGCTGGAGAGATCTCGGATCCTCGAAGCAAGGTGTTCCATTATTTGGCATCAAACGAATCGATCTAGACTATCTGTAAAAGTTGTAAATAGCCTTACGCTCCCTGTGTTTTTGCCGTGCTGTCTTCAGAATTTCAATGAGAGTGTTCCAGTCAACATTGTCAAAAGCTTTCTCTAAGTCTACAAATGCTACAAACATAGGTTTGTCTTTCATTAACCTATTTTCTATTATAACTCGAAGGGTCAGTATAGCATCCCATGTTTCTACATTTCTCCGTAATCCAAACAGGTCTTCCCCATGTCACAGTTTTTCCCTTTGCATTTCACTGTCGATCTGATAACTCAACGCTAGTGCATGATAATGAAACCATTCTTAAGTAGACCACGCTCTCTGTGTACCAAGAGGTATTCCAATGTTGATCGTCGTACAAATTGACTTTATGGTTGAGAAGTGCTGATAGTGTTCTGTTCAGTGTTAAACTTTGTCAGTAAACAACTAGACTATTGAACACTAAATCCTTTATCCATTAATATTATTCAGAATTACAATCCTTTATAGAGCAAACGTATTTAGGAACTGGCTTGCCAAAAATGCATACTGAATTAAATTCGTCATCACAACGTGATTTTAACGTTTCCTTTGTGTTTATTTAGTATGTAGTTAAGTATGTGTTAATATCGTAGGGCTTAAATGTTTCGCAACCATTTCAGAATCCGGTAAGACGCTGCGCGTTTAGTGAACGAATAATTGTAGAAGTGATGTGGATAAAATTGAGCGCACATTACATTTCAGCTACAACTGCAAAAGTAAATTCATTAAAAAGCAATTTATGATGTATCTCCTCCCCCTCTCCTCCCCCCGTTTCAACCAACTTATTGACGTCTATGGAGACGGGACTTCCTATTCTAACCATATTTCATTCCATACAACAGTAATGTAGAGAACCCAGTACAGAGATTGTTAATGTCCCAACAGAGGACAGCATTCCACCTGCACTGATTACAACAATCGTTGTGGTTCAGAGTAGCTGAAATATTTCACTTGATCATTTGTGTGAAGCTGATTACTGTTTACACTGTGTATACTGTAGGCGACCATGTTGCCACTGACAGCGGTCTCTTGGCTCTTGGCCTGCCTTAGCTGTGGATGAAGGAAACTGGACGATAACGGAAGGCTCGTGCGGAGTGCGACAAGCACAGTATGTGGTGCTTGAAAGTTTGTGGGACCCCGGCTGCAAAACATCTGTTCTAGGGGGGAAACACACACTGGAGCCGCACTGTGCTGTATGTTCAGGTCCGAAACACACACGAGGCGGAGACTGAGGCTTCTGAGCAGGTACACAGAAATACAGTCCAGGGGGAGATACAGAAAGTGAGACACCGAAACCACGCTGTTGTGGAGTCGTAAAGGTTAGACCATGTGGGTATGGTGAAACGTTTACGTTCCGTTTTAACGGTTGTTTGTACTGTACGTTGTGCTGGGTTTTCGTAATCTTGATGTGAAATGCCTTGTGGAAGCACTTGAAAGTGTGTTGGTAATAGCGGGAAGTCTATTGTGCATAATAAGCACCACTGCCAATGGAAAAAATTTAGCGGAGACGAAACGAACGACGAACACAGTCCGGTGTCAGCAATGTAGATATTACACATGGTAGTAATGTAGACTACACTAGTAACAGAGAACCAAGTAATGACTTGAGTAGATTTATTCAACATGAGAACACAATACAAAGGGACACATTGCAAAGCATGGCGCGAAAACATAAGAGAGACTGACAAGTCAAAAAAGTCAGAGCAGAGGAGAATAGAAAACCCTCGATTTTGCTTTGCCTTGGTAGATACTCGCCACAGACTGCTTTTATGGATGGAACCACACATGTAGATTACCTTTGGCAGTGTGATATCCAGCGGCACTCCAGCGCTGTTGATTTCATAATTATTTCTATCAGAGACATTTTCATATACAGTTTACGTTTTTTCATGTAATTCGTGGACCTTAAAATAACTTAGTAAGTTAGTTATTGAACAGAATAAGGTACCTGCTCATAGAGAAAGTGATGTCTAAGGTTGGCATGATGAATGGTCTAGAAAATTTTAAACAATAGTTCGGCGGCTATACTCGCTGTTGTGAACTAAATAGAGAACTCATGAGACTGGACAGCTATTCGTTGGCAATATCCCCTTTATAGAAAGAACAAGGTGCAGAGGATAGCTGTTGAAGTAACACAGACATAATATTGTTTCAACATCTTTTGTGTACTTATTGAACAGATGACATCATCAGCCTTATGAGGAAGAATGGCTGATGGGCCACGAAATGTGGAAGCTATGGGTACTTTATGAACTAGTCTTCCCGGCATGTATTAAGTACAGGAAAGAGTGATCTGCGTGATTGAAACTGGTATTACCTCAGTACTGTCACCGCCAGAGATGTTGCAAATAGGTAGTTTCCGGCGAACGATGACTTTTCTAGTAAAGTATTATTAATTTAGACTGTGTTGGTGAAACATAAAGGAAAGGAAGCTTAAAGACATATGTGCTTTACAAAGTCCTCCTATGTTCGACTGAATTCTTTCAAAAAATGGTTCAAATGGTTCTGAGCACTATGGGACTTAACATCTGTGGTCATCAGTCCCCTAGAACTTAGAACTACTTAAACCTACCTAACCTAAGGACATCACACACATCCATGCCCGAGGCAGGATTCGAACCTGCGACCGTAGCAGTCGCGCGGTTCCGGACTGCGCGCCTAGAACCGCTAGACCACCGCGGCCGGCCTGAATTCTTTCTCTGGATGTTATTTTCAGCCGATGAATTACTCGCAACGGCGTAAAACATATGGTGCAATTGTAGCAGACTCTCTGTGTTATATTAACAAATTAATCACAGAATGCAAAATGGATTTCAACGCAAGGTTAGTCAGTTGCAAAATTGATCTGAAAAAGAGAGACCTGATGAATATAATTATATCTTTGAAATAAGAAGTTTCAAAATCACGCACGTTGGTTCACCAGATGACGTTTTGCAAAACGGCTTAAAAGGTTGCTAACTGATGTGGTTGTCACATACGTTAGTTTAATTAATATACAGTAGAATCTGTTATCAATTTAGTGAAATGTGATAAGCAATTATTACAGTAACTGTAAAAGTATAAGGAACAGATTAGTTTTAACATGGTACCTGTAGTGGTGTGCCGGCCGTTTGGTCAAGCGGTTCTAGGCGCGAAGTCCGGAACCGCGCGACTGCTACGGTCGCAGGTTCGAATCCTGCCTCGGTCATAGATGTTGTGACGTTCTTAGGTTAGTTAGGTTTAAGTAGTTCTAAGTTTAGGGGACTGATGACCTCAGATGTTAAGTCCCATAGTGCTCAGAACCATTTGAACCATTTTTTGTAGTAGTGTGAATACATCAGGAATTTCACCGCTTGTGAAGGATTTAGTGGTGGTTTAGCTGCATACAGTTCTTAGTGTTGAGAATAACTGTAGCAAACATGCAGATGCCTAAGGTAAGTGTGGAGTGTCATACATAAATTCTTGTTCTTTGGTGTAGCTATAATAGATTTGTCGTTGATTAATGAAGACCTAATTGAATGGTTGAAAGAATGTGAGGAACTCATGAGGTAAAGAGTTTAAGTACTGAAGTTGCTACACAGACTTTTAACAGATTGGTATCCATCATATGGATTGCTTCTCACTGAAGGTATTTTTCCTGAGTAGAGAGTAATTCTGTTCGTAAGTAATGCCTAGTAGCCATTCAACAACGTTCAGTTTATTTCTCTAATGAAAATGACGTCCCATTCGATAATTTGTTTCTTGTGCTTTATGATAATATGTAAGAGAGTCATATCATACTTTGTTACATTAACTACTGCCAATCACAATGAATGAAGTGAATGCGATTGAACTATTGCCTTAATGAGAGAAAGCTACAGAGGGTGTAACAAGCTCCTCCAGTTTGCCACCTTTCTCGGAGAGCCACTTTGCTGTGTGCAGAGGAGGGCATTTTGTGTACCTCGACCACTTCCCCCTTTCCTGTTCCACACGAGAATAGTTCGGGGGAGAACGGTTGCCGGTAAGCCTCCGTGTGGGCTCGAATCTCACAGATTTTATCTTCGTAATCTTTTCGCGAGATATACGTAGGATGAAGCAATATATTTGTTCATTCTTCTAGGAACGTACACTCTCGGAAATTTAACAGCAAACCACACCGTGATGCAGGACTCCACTCATGCAGCGTCTACCACTGGAGTCGGTTGATCATCTCTGTGACTTTCGTGTTTACTAAATGAACATGTAACGAAACGTGCGTTTCTTCTTTGGATTTTCTTTGTTTCCTCTATAGTCCTCCATGGTACGGACCCAATATATATCGTAAGGTATTTAAAAATGGTCTAAGACTCCTGAATATTTGATTTTGTTTTTGTATTTGGTCAGCGCTCAATGAATGCGGCAACATTTTGCATAAAATTCATCATAGTTAGTTTTTCGTATAAATTGTTCAGTAATTCATCTTCCAATATACCAACTGTTCACGCTATTTTACATAATCGCTCATCGTCCACTATCACTTTCTCGATACTTTCATCCGTGTGTACTGTTTTGGGATTTGTTTAAGTGGATAGTGTTCAAGAGAAGTATGACTAAATTTCAGTTTAGCTGTTCTATTAGCAACTATTGAAAATAAAGAAGCACATTATTTACAACCCTATTGGAAAATATTCTTTGGAGATAACCCATCTAAAACACAGAGTTTTGTGACACCACACTCAACATGACTACTTTTAAAAGCGGTGAAACCAAACTGCTCTGCAGATGAAATATGCCAGAGACTTGGATACTTGGATAAAATGTATGAACTGATCGTAAACCACAACGCGTGGCGAGCTAGCTTCCGAGACAATGTGAGGAGCAACAGAGGGTCTGAGTACTTTTTAGGCGATTTTTCCACTCTCACTTAGGCAGATCCTCAGCTTGTCCTAATCTCCACCTCAGAAAATACGATACAAAACCAACCAGTGAAAATAAGATAACACTTAAAACAAACTTTACACAATTGACAGACAGGTAGCATGTGGCTTCGCTCTCTTAGGTCTGAAACATAAAAGTGTCGTATAAACATAAAAGTGTGTACATTCAGCGTGTTTCAAAGTCATTGTTACAAATGTCGAGGAGTGATCCATCATGTAACGGGAAACAGCTTCCGTTAGTGATAAAATGTTCGCTCCTTCAGTATTCGCCACCCTTGTGACGATAAGATTTCACCGGACTACCAGTGTGTGCAGCATACTACCTATCCCAGAGAATGGAAATGGAAATGAGCTTTGGCGCCATTGACCTGGAGGCCCCTTGCGGAGCAGGTCCGGCCGCCTTGGTGCAGGTCTTATTACATTCGACGCCACACTGGGCGAACTGCGCGCCGGATGGGGATGAAATGATGATGAAGGCAACGCAACACCACTCATTGATCGAAGAATATCCCGACCCAGTCGGGAATCGAGCCCGGGCCCGTAGGACGGCAATCCGTCACGCTGACCACTCAGCTATCGGGGCGGACATCACAAGAATGAGTTTCCTTAAACGAAGAAAAATAATGTTTTACAGGCGAATCATTAACTTCAGTTTTGCTCGGTCTACCGCCTTTCACGCGGAGCGGATGACTGGATGATAGGCAACATGCACTGCACACGAGCTCCGCAGACGGCCTGTACCCTGCCGCCTCACAGGGGCAGCACCAGCCTTGGGCCACGCCTAGCATCGCCACGGAGCGCCAACAAACATTTTTCTCTTACAGAAGTCGTTCCCCATGAGCTGATCTATCATCTGTAGACGTTTGTCAAAAAGGTTTTGAGACGCCCAACACTGCCAACCAAAAAAGGAATGCATCCAGAAGACATGGTCAGATATCAGTGTAAATTCATACACGTGCACGCCATTGGCAGGTATGTAAATAATCAATTATCTGTTATATGTAGCAAGGTCACCTGAGTGCATTAGTGTTACTCATTTGTTATGAGGTCTGCCGTGGTACATAAGGGGTGTGAACATACAGCTGTTAAGTGATCAGTGAGAAGGACACAGAGGTGTCGCCTACTCGTCTGAGACGGCGTTATCAATGCCTGACAAGAGTTTGAAAAGGTCCACATGGTGGGACTCCTTTTGGCCAGCTGGGCGAATAATCCAATTTGCAGATTTGTGGGCCATTTGGATTTAAAAGTCACCTGGTATGGGACTTGCACAGGCATATTAAGGTAGGCATACTCATTGTCAAGGGTTTGGTCGACCACGTCTGACCACCACAAGGTCCGATCACGGTGTTGTTCAGCAAGCACCTTATAATCCCTTGGCATCTGCGCCTGCCATCCGAGAACAAGTGTCATTTTGTACCATTGGTCGGACACTAGCAGCAGTCAGATTAGAGAATTACCGTACCATACATAGACTGTCCTTAGCACCAGAATACAAACGGCTGTATTTGGTGTGGTGCCGTCATCGGGAAGCAAGAATAGCTGATAAATGGTGGCGCACTGCGTTTAGCGACGAATTGCGGTTCTGCGCTACCCCAGATGATGATCGTCAGCACGTTAGGCAACGATCTAGGGACGGGTTTTTGAGAGGCACATCGTCTTACCCCTGGCGTCATGGAATAGGGGGCCATCGGGTATGACTTTGGGTGGTAGTGGTTGAAGGAACTCTGACGACATAACGGTACGTTAAGGACATTGTGTGTCCTCATTTGTTCTCTCTCACGTGACAGCATTGCGGTGCCATTGTTTCAACAGGGCAATGCTCGTCCACGCACAGCTCGTGTCTGCGTGATACTGAGGTACTCCCATTGTCACCAATAGACGGTGCTGTAACTGTCAGGATATGCACACCAACAGACGCGGCCGCGAGGGGTAGCTGCGCGGTCTGCACTGCCTTGCCATTGATCGCGCGGCCCCCCGCGTCGGAGGTTCGAGTCCTCCCTCGGGCATGGGTGTGTGTGTTGTCCTTAGCGTAAGTTAGTTTAAGTCAGATTAAGTAGTGTGTAAGACTAGGGACCGATTACCTCAGCGGTTTGGTCCCATAGGAACCTACCACAAATTTCCAACAGACGTTCGGTACACAGCTGTTCCTCAGTTTGTGTCCGAGTCGCCCAACACGACTGTCTCCGTGAAGGATCGCGCGCTGCTGGTAAAGCCCTTTCACAGAAACGGCGACTGTCTGCCAGTGGTCCTGCGTAAGTACCGGATACTCAAGATTATGAGAAAAGGCATTGGTTCGATGTCTGCTAGGCGTGTGGAGAAAATGAGTACATAATTCGAAAAGCAGCTTCTTCCGGAGTGCAGTGTGGCAGATGGAGGAAAGTAGTTAAACAGATAGCATTGCAGGAGGGTTCGAGCGGTGGTGTGCAAACACGCAGTGCACAGCGAACTGCCCGAACTTTGGAGCACGGTGCATAACATCTTACGAAACATCCTGTACTGCTATCCATGCAAAATCTCCAATGTTCAGGAGCTGCTTCCTGCTGACATGCCAGCAGGACAAACGTTCGCTCTGGAATTTCTTGCTCGCATGGAAGTGGACAATGAGTGCTGTGGAACATCCTGTGCACAGGCACAAGGCCCATCACCATCTCCAAGGATATGTCAGTACGCATAATTGCCGAATATGGGCAACAGAAAATCGGCACGCACATCCAACGGTACCACTTAATTTCTGCAAAGGTGACTGTGGTGCCGCCTGACGGCATCGTTAATCGTAGGGCCGTATTTTTTCGAGGAGATGAGTCTTGGGCGGATCCTGTTACCTGTTCCATTACTGATAAACGCTGAGAGTCTTTTGCGCACCAACGTCATTCGAACCCTTCAACAGCCTGAAGGATCATTTTTATGAAAGAGACGCTCTTCCGCACAGCGCACGGCCAATGAAGTGGCCGCTGCAAAGGCATTTCGGAAATGCTAGAAGCATCGTCGATAATTTCCCTACAGCCTGGCCGTCCAGATCAATTGGTCTTAATCCGTGTGACTTCTGGCTATGGGGTTATCTGAAAGATGTTCTTGGCTGTGGGTTATATGAAAGATGTTGTTGGCTGTGGGGTTATCTAAAAGATGTTGCGTTCAGTGCTCCAATTACAAACGTAGCTGAACTGAAGGCACGCATTGCGCAACGTATTGTGAACGTGACCCATGAGATACTCCGATCTATTGTGGAACATGCTGTTTCTCGATTTCAACTTGTGGCAGAAGTCGGTGGACAACATGTTGAACATGTCTTGCGCCAGTCTCATGTCTGTATCATTCAGCTTTGTGTGCGGTTTTGGGTCTCAGGATGATTAAAACCCGATGTAATTTTGCGGTTTTTAGCTCCATGACAGTTAAAAATGATTTATTCCCATTCGATGAGGTACAACGTTGCCGTGGTGGATGGGCTTATTTAACTAACAGTGCCACAATTGTTGACTGCCAAACTTGCGCAATCATGCACATTGAACAGTACGAATGGTATAATGTGCAACTCAAACCATAGGCAACATATTGCAATTCATATGTCGTTCGTACCCGATTATATTTACGTTAAGACGCTGACAGCGCCATCTACGAGTGGTAAAATTTTCGTTGACATTTGTGTTCTGTGAGGTTTCACCATGCGTCAGTATCATGGAGTTCAAATTTAACATTATTTTGAGCAGTGGTTCTGTTTCTACAGCGGTTTGAAAGTGGAACTTTAATTTTAAACACCCAGTATATATGAAACAATAACGAAAGTAAAACTAACAACTAACTGCTGTCAAACAAAATCCGGCGATGCTGAGAATATTAGATTAGGCGATGAGGCACTACAAGTAATAAATGATTTTACTATTTGGGAAATAAATTAACTGATGATGGTCGAAGTAGAGAGGATATGAAATGCAGACTGCCAATAGCAAGAAAAACGAACTGTGACAGAGAAATTTCCTTATTAATAAGCTTATTAATACATTAAAATTTTAGTAAGATTCTTCGGAAGATATCTGTGTGGAAGTGAAACGTGGGTGATTAACAGTTCACAAGTTGTATACGTTAATTACTGTCGTTTGCAATTGTAATGAAAGTCTTATTAAGACCAGACCGGCTTCGCTTTATTCTAAAGCATCTTCAGTGGTCACTATATAGTTTTTTTCTCTCTTACAATTTTGTTAGACAGGATCCTGAGCAGTTCGTATACTTTGCTTAGTATTACAAACAGTTTTAGCTGTTATCGTTACTCACGGTTTTTTGTTGTTTGTTTCATTCTTTTTGATCTTCGACGTGTATGTTTTGGGTATTCAGCACACAGAACTTACACTGCACTAATTATTTACGTTTCTCTGTTGAGAAGAACTGCTGCTGTCCTTTGACCATTTAGTGTGTTTTGTTTTGTTACTGCGGGATGCATTCGTCTTTCGCTTGTTTTGGTAGGGGTCGAAGGGTCTGCTATCGCTCTGTGAATGTTTATATTTTCCGACTAGAAGGTGTGTGTGTGTGTGTGTGTGTGTGTGTGTGTGTGTGTGTGTGTGTGTGTGTGTGTGTGTAGAATAGAGAACAGAAGGATTGGAATGTGGCTTTACAAGAGGATGCTGACCATTACATGGGTAGCCGATAACTAATGGCCGGCCGCGGTGGCCAAGCGGTTCTAGGCGCTTCAGTGCGGAACCGCGCGACTGCTACGGTCGCAGGTTCGAATCCTGCCTTGGGCATAGATGTGTGTTGTGTGATGTCCTTAGGTTAGTTAGGTTTTAGTAGTTCTAAGTCCAGGGGACTGATGACCTAAGATGTTAAGTCCCATAGTGCTTAGAGCAATATGAACCAATATGAATATGATAACTAATGAAGAGATAGCGGCCCGGCTCTGGCTGAGTGATCCGGTTCAGTTTCTGGCACTGCCAGACATTATTCCTTTGAGAAGGCAGGAACGCGATTCACGCAGCCCCGTGCTGCCAGCTTAGCAGCTACTTGAAGGAGAAATAGAGGCTGCGCGGTCTGGGAAACCGACAACGGCTTGACGACTGGTGAGCCGGCCCCAGGACCCCTCCGAAACGCACCGAATGATTTGATCAGCGGTTAGCATCGCGCGGTCCACTCAGCCTAATAATGCTGTTTAGTTTTTAGTATTTTTAATGAAGAGATACTGGAACGTGGTAGGGGAAAAATGCAAGTTATAGCACAACTGAAAAATGATGGATCGTTTAATAATAGATATTCGAGGCATCAGAGAATCGTCACTCTGATAACGGAAGTAAGTGTGGAGCATGAAAATTGTACAGGAAGGTCAAGGCTTATGTATGGTACACAGGTTCAAATGGTTAAAATGGCTCTAAGCACTATGGGACTTAACATCTGAGGTCGTCAGTCAGCTGGACGTAGAACTACTTAAACCTAACTAACCTAAGGACATGACACACATCCATGCCCGAGGTAGGATTCCAACCTGCGACCGTAGCAGCAGCGCGGTTCCGGACTGAAGCGCCTGGAACCGCTCGGCCACAGCGGCCGGCTGATACGCAGATTCAGGTAAGTGTTGGTTGGAGGCGAACGAGGAGGAGCAGGAGGACAAGGATATTAAACGTCCTCTTGACAATGAGATCATTAGCGACGGCGCACAAGCTCGGATTAGGGAAAGATGGAGGAGGAACGAACCATCCTGGCTTTTGCCTTAAGCGATTTAGGGAAATCATGCACAATCTGAATCAGGATGGTCAGATACAGGTCTTCCGGAATGCGAGTCAGTGTGTTAACCAATGTCCTACCGCACGCCGTGGGTGTCGGCCGATGTAGTTATGCAGACATAAAGCTTTTTGCACAAGACAGACTAGCATGGAGAGCCGCATGAACTGAAAACGGTGACAAAAACAAATTACTTTTAACATTCCTCTGGATAACAATACGGTGAAAAAACTAAAAAAATGGGGTAAACATTAAGAAACAGAGATTGAGTAACACGTACCAATGTGCCAAAACAAAATTTTGAATGACACCAATGATATCTCGGAACTAGGGAGATAAATGTTCTCCTTGCCGTAATACATTAGCATTGCAGACCTCATTAGAAAAGGCAGTCCACAGCGCCGCTTTCACTGACGCGTACAAGATTAAAACAACTGGGTAACATATATTAAGCAAAATAAAGCTCACGTTCGTCTCTCTCGTAAAACTGTCATATACTGTGTGATCAAAAGCATCCGGACAACTGCTGAGAATGACGTACATGTTCGTGGCGCCCTCCATTGGTAACGCTGGAATTCAGAATGGTGTTGACCCACCCTTAGCCTTGATGAGAGATCCCTTTCTCGCAGGCATACGTTCAATCAGGTACTGGAAGGTTTCATGGGGAATGGTAGCCCATTATTCACGGAGTGCTGCACTGAGGAGAGATATCAATGTCGATCGGTGAGGCTTGGCACGAAGTCTGTGTTCCAAAACATCCCAAAGGTGTTCTACAAGGTTCAGGTTCAGGTCAGGACTCTGTGCAGGCCAGTCCATTACAGCGATGTTACTGTTGTGTAACCACTCTGCCATAGGCCGTGCATCATGAACAGGTGCTCGATGGTGTTGAAAGATGCAGTCACCATCGCCGAATTCCTCTTCTTCAACAGTGGGAAGCAAGAAGGTGCTTAAAACATCAACGTAGGCCTGTGCTGCGGTAGTTCCACGCAAAAAAACAGGGGGTGCAAGCCCACTCCATGAAAAACACGACCACACCATAACACTACCGCCTCGTAATTTTACTGTTGGCTCTAGACACGCTGGCAGATGACGTTCACCGGGCATTCGCCATACCCACACCCTGCCATAGGATCGCCACATTGTGTCCCGTGATTCGTCACTCCACACAACGTTTTTCCACTGTTCAATCGTCCAATGTTTACGCTCCCTACACCAAGCGAGGCGTCGTTTGGCATTTACTGGCGTGATGTGTGGTTTATGACCAGCCTCTCGACCATGAAATTCAGGTTTCTCACCTCCCGCCTAACTGTCATAGTACTTGCAATGGATCCAGTTGCAGTTTGGAATTCCTGTGTGATGGTCTGGATAGATGTCTGCCTATTACACATTACGACTCTCTTCAAATGTCGGCGGTCTCTGTCCGTCAACAGACGAGGTCGGCCTGTACACTTTTGTGCTGTACGTGTCCCTTCACGTTTCCACTTCACTATCACATCGGAAACAGTGGACCTAGGGATGTGTCGCATATAAACGTTGACACAAGTGACACAAAATCGCCTGACCACGCACCTAATATGAAAAACGTATGTTTTTTGGGCGTCCGGATACTTTTGATCGCACAGTGTATTTACTTTCTCCAGCCCACAGAGTTCGAAAGCAGCACCACCTGCAGATTTTAGTACACACATTCAATGCAAATGTAATGAATTACATAGACGATCGAAACTTCAAAGCAATTAGCGGAATTTTATAGGAACTGCGTACGGCTCCAGAGAGGGGTTGGCGCCAGGAAGGCACTGACGGATAAAGATCTTCTTTTATTAAAAAAAAAAAACTGAATCTGACGAATGAAGAGGCAGTAGCTTTTGAATCTGATGAACTACAGCAAGCGAATAACCGGGGAGGAGGCAGTGCACTTGCTTTCTATTTCGCGCGAGCATTTGCCAGTGTCAGCAGCGGCAGTTCAGAGGGACTCGGCGGCGCTTTCCCCTCCTCGGTCTCCCAGAAAGATGCGTAACCGCCATCGACACGGGAGTGACAGAGGGGCGGCCGTGTGGAGAGCCGCTAAGAGAGATTCGGCGCTCAAGGCGGGCGACACGGCGGCAGCGGGCCGTGTAGGTCTGTCTGTGTGGCGGCGCCGGGGGCGGAAGCAGCCGTAATCCCTGCAGGCAGAGCGGACGCCGCGACAAGCATCCGCACTCCTTTCTGTCTGCGCGGCTGCAGCGAATTTCTTCCTCCTCCGCCGCCGCCGCCGCCGCCGCGGCACGTACCGGAGGCCGGCAGCCCCCCAGCAGGCAGCGGCTTTTCCCTACTTTGGCTGCGATCGATTGGCATCTCCGGAACGCTCGAGTGTAGTTCCGGTACGCGCGTCGTTCCTCGCCGGATGCTTAATGATCCGCGAATACCACTGCCGATGCACGTGCCGGCACGAGACGGGCAGATACTTGTCCACGTCAATTACAGTCAGTTCACCAAGAAATTGTACGTCACAACGTTAAATGTAACGTCCGCAGTGACATCTCTCGTAGTGGTCTCGAATCTACCCAATGCGCTTTACCGCAGTGTATATATGAACAGAGTGAGAGCTGAATGTTTTGTTACGTCGGTTGCAGAGTGTGTGTGTGTGTGTGTGTGTGTGTGTGTGTGTGTGTGTGTGTGTGTGAATTACTATGGGACCAAACTGCTGAGCTCATCAGTCCCTAGGCTTACACTCTACTTAAACTAACTTACGCTAAGAACAACACACACACCCATGCGCGAGGGAGGACTCGAAACTCCGGCGGGAGGGGCCGCGCAATCCGTGACATGGCGCCTGAAACCTCGCGGCCACTACACACGGCTCGGTTGCAGGGTTGGCAACTTGCCAATTTAAACACCGGAAAAATGTGCATTATTTATCAAAAATGCCTTTTGAGGTCCGTTAAGAAGCTGTTTGGTTGGAACGAGGCAAATTGGGTGCTTCAAGAGGACGATGATGCGCCTGCAATATCTCCGGATGCAGATTCGATCGAATTAATGTTTGGTCGTATATTAAATGAAGCTTAGAGGAAAGCGAATATATACTTCGAAGTAGCTGTCATATAAAATCAAGACGACAGGGAGATCGTTACTGAGAGAATATGCACAAAATCTCGTGAAAAGCATGCCAAAAAGTTTTAAAGCTATAATCGATAATGGCGACGATCGGATTAACTTTTAGGTAATTCTGCAATTAGTAATAACATGTATTTTCATATAAACACACACACACACACACACACACACACACACACACACATATATATATATATATATATATATATATATATATATATATAAAAGCCTAGTGTCTTCTGATTCATATAGATAACGGCGTACACTTTCTTGTGGAATTGACTATATATCGCTCCAGGGTAGCTTGACTGGAAGTACGTATTCTATTTGATCAAAAGTATCCGGACACCCTTGTGTAACGCGGAATTACCACTAGATGTAACGAGAGGCTGTCCCGCAACCGAAGTAGTTATGTGAATGGGCCAGAAATCAGTAGATGTTATGTACATGTGGAAACAAACAAATGATTACACTTTCAGAACAATTGGACAATTTATTCAAGAGAAACAGCTTGGCAAGTCGTGTAAATCAATAACGTGTTGGTCCACATTTGACCCTTATGGAAGCAGTTATTTAGGTTGCTATTGATTGAAACAGTTGTTCGATGTCCACCAAGGGGATATAGAGCCAAATTCTGTCCATTTGGAACGTTAGTTCGTCGAAGTCTCGAGATAATTGGAGTGCGCAGCCGTAACGCTCCAAACATACTCAGTTTGGGAGGGATCCAGCGACCTTGCAGGCCAAGGTAGGATTTGTCAAGAACGAAGACAAATAGTAGAAACTGTGATCATGTGTGGGCGGGCATTATTTTTTTTTAGATGTAAGCCCAGGATGGTTTAGCACGAAGGACGTGCAACATTGTCGATCGTCGGCGTACCACTGCGCTATGACTCTTGCTTCGAACTGAGCCCCGATGAACAGCGCCCCAGACAGTAGTGCGACATCAACCCAAATGTCGCCAGTCACACGGGCAGACAACCAAGAGTGATAGTCTGGTGTTCCACTCATTTCATACCAGGATACCTTTGATTTTCATCCGCGGCACCCTTATAGCACAGTGGTGCGTCGACGATATTCCACTCCTTTCATGGCAAGCCATCCTGGGGTTACATTTTGGCAAGAAAATGCCCCTCCGAACATGGCGAGAATTTCTTCTGTTTGCCTTCGTTCTTGCCAAAGCCTACCGTGGCCATCAAGGTCGCCATATCCCTTTCAAACTGAGAACTTTTGGATTATTATGGTAGCACCATCCAACCAGCTTGAGATTTTGATTATGCAATGCGCCAATTGGGCAGAATTTGGCACTTTATCCCTCAGGAGGCTCTTCAATCATCTATCAATTAATGTCAAGCTGAATAACTGCTTGCGTAAGGGCCAGCGATGGACTAACGTGTTATTGACTTGCTCAGTTTGTGAAGCTGTCTCTCTTATAAAAACTCATCCAATTTTTCTGAAACTGTAATAGCTTGTTTGTATCTACATGTGCATCACATCGGCCCATTTCCGTCAATTTCGGATAACACCTTCGAGGTGCGTGATTTCTTTTTCCTTAGACAGTGTAAAAAGGGGCTGGGAGTGTTCTGTTTCAGTAGGGAAGCAATAACAGTAGAATAGGTTGGTCATGGGATCTTAGTAACTTTGAACGTCAGCTAGTCATTTGATGTCACCACCGTATCAAATTCCCAGTGGGCACTTCAATCCTTCTAAAGCTTCCCAAGTCGACTGTTGGGAAGGTGACTCTTGTGACTCTGAAGTGGAAACGCGAAGGAACGACCACAGATAATTTTGCATATCTAGTCATTTTATAGTGCATGAACGCACTCATATTTTTATATTAAATTGTGCGTGACATTCCTGGCTTCAGTTATTGCGCATTAGAAGAGGGCAAATAGATTCTGGACGAAATGAGGAGGGGGGGGGGGGGGATTGAGGGTGGCGGGAGGGGGGGGGGGGGACAGGGCGCAGTCGCCTCGATAACTTCAAGCAGCTTGCTGGAAAAATCTCATAGAAATGAACGAACCGTAAAATGTAGTGTCATTACATACCCCTTCCGCTTTCCACAAACCCCTCCCCATCGTTCCGTATCGGAAAAGGTTCTCATAACTGAGTTGCGTCCTGGTGTCCAGTGGAGATATTTTGCCATTTGGGCTATTGATGATAGAATTTTGAGCATTTTTTAAAGAAATGCAAGCATCGACATTTGGGCGATGTTTTTGTTGATCAACGCTGCTTCTGGACGACGCAGGAAAGTCCAAGTTAATATTTTTGCACTGTTTTCAATAAAATGTTACTTTCAATGATAATTACCACTCAGTGGTCTTACGCAGTACTGAAATATTGCAATCTCAGAGTTGTACTAGTCTCCATATCACGAAAACAGTTCTGACATTAAACAGTTGTTGATAGGTAATTACGCTTTTAAATAATTTTAACTCATCACAACGCTAATGGACGAATCAAAATCGATTTTCCTCTTCTTTCTTGTTACAAACGTATCCAAAATTAGAAACTACCATACCAACACGCAGCTTTTACATTAATGGTTCAAATGGCTCTGACCACTATGGGACTTAACTTCTGAGGTCATCAGTCCCCTAGAACTTAGAACTACATAAACCTAACCGCCCTAAGGACATCACTCACGTGCATGCCCGAGGCAGGATTCGAACCTGCGACCGTAGCGGTCGTGCGGTTCCAGACTGAAGCGCCTAGAACCGCTTGGCCACAATGGCCGCCTCTTACATTAAATTTAACTGCAAGTAAGAACTGAATTGATTAACCAAACAACATCTAAACTCAAGAAAAGCTAACAATGTACAGTAGTTGATCTCGAATAAAGGTAGGATGGGCGATAGCCAATAGAGCTACCGATATTTCTATAGTTGAAATATATCATGACCTTGTTGACTACCGATAGTGCGTATCCCTTTTTCATCTATGATTGAAAATCAAAATATCTTTCAGTTTCACTGCACGGCAGCTGTCGTGTGTAATTTCAATCAGGTGTTGGGGTCTGGATCCCACGGACCCCTAGTTTGGCTGTTTACACTACGCTTGCCCGCCCTCTCCTGGAGTATTGCTGTGCGGCGTGGGATCCGCAACAGACAAGATAGAGGGCGGACATCGAAAAAATTCAAAGAAGGGCAGCTCGATTTGTATTATCGCGAAATAGGGGAGGAGTGCCATGGAAATGATGCACGAATTAGGGTGGCAGTCATTAAAACAAAGGCATTTTTCGCTATGGCAGGACCTTCTCATGAAATCTCCGTCACGAACTTTCTCCTCAGAGTGTGAAAATATTTTGTTGGCGCCCACTTACATAGGGGAAATAGTCTTCGTAGTAAAATAAGAGAAATTAGAGCCCACACGGAAAAAGCTGAGTGTTCTTTTTTCCCGCGCGCTGTTCGAGAGCAGAAGGCCATAGCTGTAGCTTAAAGGTGGTACGATGAACTCAATTGTGAGTTGCTGAGTAATCATGTAGATGTACATGTAAAATTGTGGTGCGCAGTGTTGTTTAACATCGAAATTACTTTCATATGCGTGACGGCGACTCTAACCCCACAAGGAAGTTGGGCCCTAACCTCGCACAATTCGAGTTGCGTATCCAACATTGTTAGTATACAAATAGCTCGAATTGTTAGCAGAGGACACTGATTACGCCAATCTGATGCTATTCTGTTACATTCTACGAACGCAACGTTAAGAGCCGATTAGCAGTAATTATATTAAAAATAAACAAAACATTAAATATATACTATTTCGATCATTGGAAGGTCATAGGCTGTACAAATGTTTAAGATACTCGTGACGAGCGACTTTTTTGATAAAATTATTCAAGATGCGATTCACGATTTATGTGAAAGACATCTTTAGTTGGTGTCGTCGAATGGTACACACTTCGTGTTTTTACACATCGTATTAATTATAGATTTAAGACCAGTTCGCACTGTGATTTGAATGGTTTTAAATCTATGATTCTCATGTGTATAAACTAGGGTGTAATATAAAAAGTACTCAAGCAGCAGTTTTCCGCGCTATTTACTTTTGATTTGCATCCGCTACACGTTTCGAAGATCGTCACGTCAGTGTCGTCGGTGGATATCACGTTGTTTTGACAAGTTTTTGGTTGTCTGCGATGAGATACAAGTGTCGTCTTTCAAGCAACTCTGATAATTTAAATGCGTGTCGTAGTAAGACGAGAAGTTTTGCATGCGGGTGGTTCATACCACAGATTTAAATTCTGAGCACATTTCGTGCAGTTCTGAGCGTTCGAGGTCACGCACTTCCATTCCGAGTCCAGTGACCGACCGCTGATCGCTTACTCAAACAACATCGTATCTTTTTGCCTATCTACACGCATCGCAACGCATTTGTTTTTGTTTCGACTTAGTTGCGAAACTTTGCGAAGGACGCTGACCATATATAGGTCCTCTCCCACTTCGTAACAAGTTTCCGAAGATGTCACGTCCATCTACGTAACTGCATCACCTGCGAACAGCCTCTCAGGGCTATACGCATTACCTGCCAGCTGACGTGTCGCGAACTGCGTCGACCCTATCACACTACTTCGAGATACCTCCAATTCTTACGAAGCTTTTCCATTAACTGAATCCTAATTGTTAGGAAGCATTAACGCCATTCTCATAGCTGTTCGGATATGCCGTATCCACGTACTGTATATAGTAGCGGACACAGTGTCCCAGAATTTCTGGAAGACAGGTATCTGAGTTCAACTAACCACCGTGCTTGCCGAAACCATGTTCGTTGCTAGACAGGAGTTGTTAGGTCTCTAGATAACGACGATGATTTATGATGTTCGTGATTATACTGATTTCAGAGCGCTCAACTTCACCATCATCAGCGCCCTTGCAAAATAAGAACTAAATGCGCAGTGAGAGCAAAGTCTTTTCGTATGCACTCTTATTGTAACACTGGTCCATAGGTACATGTCAGAGACTACCTGAAAGTGACAACACATACTGCGGCAGTTATCAATATATGAAAATTAATATGCAAAAGTCTCACTTGAGAGCGTATACCTCTACATGCATATTCGTGACTTCCCTTACGGCTTAATAAAAACTGTGGTATAATTATAATGTAAAGTGGTAAATATAGTGAGATTAGCTGAAAAAGATGCTGGTGGGTAGATACAGGCATGCATGTTGAAAGTGCTTAAGGAAAAACCATAGTCCCAGTTTAAAAATACAAGATGAATATAATTAAACTTACGTTACTTGTGAGGGCTCCCATGAACGGGCGATCATAGAACGATTTACCTGTATGGAAAAATTTGTAAGGACCTACCGTACAGAAATATAGAATGAACCATTGAAAGAAAGACATTTCAATCTCAACATGAGAGGGTAACACTTGTTAAATGCACACCACGTTTACGTTCCACGTTACAAATGTTGCTCAATGCGACGACCATCCGCAACCACGACAGCCTTGAACTGCACTAGGGGTAACATTTCACTGTCGTTCGTAGCACTTTTCGGAGGGTGGACCATGGAACGTTCAGCTGTCGTGACACTGCTCGTACACTGTCTGATGATAGCACACTGCGTCCAGCATTCTCAGCCATGGCAGCAGTAACTTCACCAACTTTTGGCCAACTGGTCGTCTGTCTCTCCCAGGAGGAATTCCCAAATCGCCAGTTTCTTGAGCCCGGGTCCAGAAATAGCGCCTCACCGTATTCCTTTAATGCGCCGATAATCGCGTAGAGCTGCAGCACTACTGCTGTTACTTTGACAGCTTTACGAGTAACGCCCTGCTCACCTTGTCCAGCCCCACGTTGACTGTCTGCAGCCGTAATGCACACTGATGCTTCTTTCAGCCGTGGGTCACCGTATTACTATCGGTGCCTAATGGTTAGTCGTGACGCTGTCACTACTGTTGTTGTTGTTGTGGTCTTCAGTCCTGAGACTGGTTTGATGCAACTCTCCATGCTACTCTATCCTGTGCAAGCTTCTTCATCTCCCAGTACCTACTGCAACCTACATCCTTCTGAATCTGCTTAGTGTATTCATCTCTTGGTCTCCCCCTATGATTTTTACCCTCCACGCTGCCCTCCAATACTAAATTGGTGATCCCTTGATGCCTCAGAACATGTCCTACCAACCGATCCCTTCTTCTGGTCAAGTTGTGCCACAAACTTCTCTTCTCCCCAATCCTATTCAATACTTCCTCATTAGTTATGTGATCTACCCATCTAATCTTCAGCATTCTTCTGTAGCACCACATTTCAAAAGCTTCTATTCTCTTCTTGTCCAAACTATTTACTGTCCATGTTTCACTTCCATACATGGCTACACTCCATACAAATACTTTCAGAAATAACTTCCTGACACTTAAATCTATACTCGATGTTAACAAATTTCTCTTCTTCAGAAACGCTTTCCTTGCCATTGCCAGTCTACATTTTATATCCTCTCTACTTCGTCCATCATCAGTTATTTTGCTCCCCAAATAGCAAAACTCCTTTACTACTTTAAGTGTCTCATTTCCTAATCTAATACCCTCAGCATCACCCGACTTAACTCGACTACATTCCATTATCCTCGTTTTGCTTTTGTTGATGTTCATCTTATATCCTCCCTTCAAGACACCATCCATTCCGTTCAACTGCTCTTCCAAGTCCTTTGCTGTCTCTGACAGAATTACAATGTCATCGGCGAACCTCAAAGTTTTTATTTCTTCTCCATGGATTTTAATACCTACTCCAAATTTTTCTTTTGTTTCCTTTACTGCTTGCTCAATATAGAGATTGAATAACATCGGGGAGAGGCTATAACCCTGTCTTACTCCCTTCCCAACCACTGCTTCCCTTTCATGTCCCCCAACTCTTATAACTGCCATCTGGTTTCTGTACAAGTTGTAAATAGCCTTTCGCTCCCTGTATTTTACCCCTGCCACCTTTAGAATTTGAAAGAGAGTATTCCAGTCAACATTGTCAAAAGCTTTCTCTAAGTCTACAAATGCTAGAAACGTAGGTTTGCCTTTCCTTAATCTTTCTTCTAAGATAAGTGGTAAGGTCAGTATTGCCTCACGTGTTCCAGTATTTCTACGGAATCCAAACTGATCTTCCCCGAGGTCAGCTTCTACTAGTTTTTCCATTCGTCTGTAAATGATTCGTGTTAGTACTTTGTAGCTGTGGCTTATTAAACTGATTGTTCGGTAATTTTCACATCTGTCAACACCTGCTTTCTTTGGGATTGGAATTATTATATTCTTCTTGAAGTCTGAGGGTATTTCGCCTGTTTCATACATCTTACTCACCAGATGGTAGAGTTTTGTCAGGACTGGCTCTCCCAAGGCCGTCAGTAGTTCCAATGGAATGTTGTCTACTCCGGGGGCCTTGTTTCGACTCAGGTCCTTCAGTGCTCTGTCAAACTCTTCACGCAGTATCGTATCTCCCATTTCATCTTCATCTACATCCTCTTCCATTTCCATAATATTGTCCTCAAGTGCATCGCCCTTGTATAGACCCTCTATATACTCCTTCCACCTTTCTGCTTTCCCTTCTTTGCTTAGAACTGGGTTTCTATCTGAGCTCTTGATGTTCATACATGTGGTTCTCTTATCTCCAAAGGTCTCTTTAATTTTCCTGTAGGCAGTATCTATCTTACCCCTAGTGAGAGAAGCCTCTACATCCTTACATTTGTCCTCTAGCCATCCCTGCTTAGCCATTTTACACTTCCTGTCGATCTCATTTTTGAGACGTTTGTATTCCTTTCACTACTAAGAACGCAAATTCTTTAACGGAAAGTCTGAACATCATTCCTGTAAAGTTAGGTTCCCGTACGATAGGCTTTCTTCTACACAGGCTCAAGTAGCGAAAGTTTAATTATTACCACACTGTGTAAATTAAAAAATAAAGAGACAGGCAATCAGTATCGTAAATGTAGGATACAGATGATTACTATTTTGATCGTCGATTTAAAAAGCTTGCAGTATCCACTCTAACACACATTCAAATAATCTACACAGTAATTGAGCCAGAAATCTTGACACCAGACAGAATATTAAAACGTTTTCCACATTGTCCTATTGCTATTTAAAACAGAGGACAAATCGTGAAATATTGCTGAACTCTTGTCAGAATTCACGCCCTCAAGTAAGATGTGGGGCAGCGACGCTGGTTACCACACAAGAACTGCACGCTGCTGGCTGCTGCGGCCACAGCAGGTGGCCACTGCTTTACTCTGCATCGTGCTGAGGCTGCTTCTTTTCGGGTCCCTAGCAAAGTCATCACAGGTAAGTAATGTGCACTACATGTTGCTTCGAGAAATCGACGTCATAATTTTGCTCCCCAGTCTTCAACTATAGTCACAGATTCGCGCAACGATGTACTGTAAATGGATGCTAGAGCAGGAACCGGCTCCTCCCATGTCCTTACCGAATCTGAAGGGCGCCTTAGCAGCTGCTGTGACACTTCCTCTATCGAGCGATAGTGTCTCAGTTACTACAACAGTCCTACAAGTGATTTAGAGAGGGAAAAGTCTTAATCCAAGTGGCCAAACACCGACTTTTACCGCACTACTTTTTTTTTATACATACCCCACGAACCATTCTGATCTGTTACAGCTAACAAGCATGCGGACGGACATCGGCCTCTTAACTTGTCACGCTGGTGATGAAGTAACAGTACAACTGAGAAAATGATTCTGAAGAACAGCAATGCCGAAAAATAATCCGCTTCTCGAGGTAGCGACGTTCATAGCATTCTCTTCCCCTCCGTGCTTGAACAGTTGTACCAAGTGCTGTTCCTGTAACAATCCGCCGAGATGGATGACGATACTGTCTCGTATTCGCCAATAACCAGTTTCAAACCACTTCCGGCGATTCTGATTTATGTATATGATATCTCCTTAAATCACTTCAGGCAAATCTTCGAGTAGTTCCTTGAAAATCATGCCCCATCTTTATCTAATCATTAGTTGGTGCTTCAGCTCTAACGACGTCTTCATTAACGGAACGTTCAACTGTAGCATCTTGTGAAGAACATAAGCCCTTCTTTGCCTGGGGCTGTACCGGCAATCATTAGTTACACACTCGTTTAAATATCTAGACTCGTCAATGCTGTTGCTGCGCTAGACAACCAAGACACATTCATTAGCTCAATATGCCGACGAAGCCTACGCGTGAGAAATATATATATTTCACTGGGGCTGCTCATGCAGGTTGGCAGTCATTTCAGCTGCTCGTCACCCAACATCATGTCCACTTGTGTGAACGCAGACAGACCATGTATATTAACCCACCATTTTGCATATAGTTGAGAAATGAAAGGTCAAAAACTGTCTTCCTTTTTGATAAATGAATATGCTTCCACTACAAAAACATTTTAAATTCACCGATTAAAAAAATAATAATTTTACAATGATTTTATCAGGATGGAAATTATGGAAAAAGTGTAGCAAGTAGGTACCAAAACATATTTATTCTCTTGACAATGAAAAACGGGAAATATCGCAGACAGGTTTTCAACATAGCTTTTGAAGGTGGCTTTGATGTACCACACAACTATGTTTTGTACATTCTATGAAATTTTTTGGGACATATACACCCCACTACATACAACTTATACATAACCAGCTACATTACTAACGTGTGTAGTAGGCCGAATGTTTCAAAACGACATCTATGATGTATAAGAAAATACTATTAGCTTCTTCACACATTCTTGGAATGGACAAGATGGCGATTAGATCTGATTTTCGTGAAACAAATTGAGCCTGCCACCAGTAAACACACACTGTCCCATTTGATTGCTCACACCCTTCTGTATATCCACCCTCTCTAGTCCGTGGTACATTTCTCCAAGTTCCGAAAGCATCTAGCACTACACAGATATGAGATAGTGCCGTCCCAACGTTCAAACTGTACATTACTTTAGTGAGACATACATGCACGTTTCCCACCAAGCACGAAACGGATAGTACGAGGGCGTGCTGAAAAATGGCTCCGATTTTTTAAATGTACAAATTGTTAAATCTCTTTAAATAAAAAAAAACTTTGTTAACAATCTAAATCTTTATTCTTGACGTCTGCATATTTCTCAACATAGTCACCTTGGTGACGAACACATTTCTCCCAGCGAGAGACCAGTTTGTTGATACCGCCACTGTCAGATGTTTGACTTTGTTGATGGTGCCACTACCTCATCTCTACTTGCACCGCTTCAAACGGTTCAAATGGCTCTGAGCACTATGGGACTTAACATCTTAGGTCCAGAACTTAGAACTACTTAAACCTACCTAACCTGAGGACATCACACACATCCACGCCCGAGGCAGGACTCGAAGCTGCGACCGTAGCGGTCGCGGGGTTCCAGACTGAAGCGCCTAGAACCGCTCGGCCACGACGGCTGGCTTGCACCGCTTCATCACTATCGAAGTGAAAACCTCGAAAGCGTTCTTTAAGTTTTGGAAGCAGATGCAAATCTGACGGGGCCAAGTCGGAACTGTAAGGAGGATAATCGATGACGGTGAACCCAAGGCAAGGGATTGTTGCAGATGTCTCGCAGCACTCGTGTGTGGACTAGCGTTGCTAGGCTGGAAGACAGTGTGCTGCGTGTGTAGACGAACACTTCGAATTCGAAACTCGATTACAGCACGCTATTTATCATACACCGACATAGTTATGTTCGACGCCGCCATGTTACGCGCTATAGTTTGGAGCACCCTAGTAGCAGAAGTTTGCAAATATATAAACATTACGAACATAGATGTAGAATGTTAATAGCGTTTGTTTTATTTAAGAAGCTTAAAGAGATTTTCCATAAACAATTTGGGGGCGTTACGCTGAAGCACGCACTTGTAAATGGCTAAAACCATCACCTAGTCCTTGTTGCAAGCTGCATATCGAACGTTTTCCAGAGGAAACAAAAATTAAATTTTCGTTATTTCATATAATAATTGACAGAATTAAAAAATTTGTAATGCTGCCATAATAAACACATTAAGAAGCAGAATTTTACGTTTCATTGGACTGTGGGTGAATAATCCAAAAGTAATAAAACCAACGCACTTAGGGATTTGCGTAACGTCATATATATAACGAATTAAGTCACTTGTAAAGTAGTTAGACACATGAAACTGATCTGTGTGTGAGGGTTCGATTCTTTAAAGAATGTGAGTTGAGGCAGTGCTAATGGTTTCGTGTTTGTAGCTGCGGAATCCCTGTTACTAAATTGCACGGTGAAGACAGTATTCAAACATACACACACACACACACACACACACACACACACAGAGAGAGAGAGAGAGGGAGGGATGGCAGGACGGCGGGGAGGGGAGAGGGAGAGAGAGAGAGAGAGAGAGAGAGAGAGAGAGAGGCGCATCATTTAGGAGTACCTATGAGTTAATAACGAACAGACGTGTGGAGCAGATCGCTGTTGTTTCTGGTGTGACACGGCGGTGTGCGGCGTGATGCACTGACGGCTGAATGAGGCCTGTCATGTCATCGCCGCCGCCGCCGCCGGCTTTTGTTACGAGGTGCTCGGCACGGCAGATGCAGCGGCAGAAAGGCGGCTCCGCGCATTCATCTGTGAGCGCTGCTGCAAGCAGGCGCAGGGGGACCCGCTGCACGCCGCCCGTCCTTTTGTACGGCGAGTCCCGCAACAGGAGGATTACACACTTTCCAGAAGCCGCAGATCGCCAAGCAAGATCAATATCCTCCCTGCCGGCTAGGATTCAACCTTCGCCCCAAATTTTATGAGACAATTTTGGCTAGTAATATTAAATATAAGAAGAACTATAAGATGATAGACTTAGCGAGAACGTTGGTAGTTATTCTGTTCAGTATTTCTAACTATAATAAGCTTGTCGTTCATTCCTTTCCCTAGGAATGAGCGAAAACGTCCGAATAGGTACCGTTTTCAAAACAGTTTTTTCGCAGAGACCTGGAATAGAGCCTTTGGCACATTGCGGCACAGGTGAAATGCTGACATCGAGCGTCGAATATGAACCAAGCATGGACTCGCACGTCAGTTTTAATGAATTGTGGAGCTCATTTGCCGTGTAATCGTCAAAGTGCTTCATTTCGCGTGGATTATTTCTAGACGACAATGTTACTTTTTCATTTAATATGCGGCACAGTCTATTTACGATCAAATGACAACTTGAAGTGTGGACTAAATCGTAGTCGCAATTATGCTGCTTGACCACACATTTTAGTAATACGACAGCTTTTAAGGCAGATGCAGACAGTAACATTGCATTTTCACTGCATTTTCTTCGATGTTTCACTGTCCGTAAGTTCGACGCTGAAGGCGAGGGTGTCGTATATTAAGGCAACGGTACGCGAAGAAACCGTCACGTCCACTATTGGACCCTGTACCTGTTTTCCGCTGACGTATCGTTATGTCACTAGAAGTTCGTTTAATATGCTCTGTGATGTATAAAACTTTACTCTGAAAATTTTCTCCTATTTTTGTTCTTTTTGAAATAACAGTTTTTCATTTGAAATAGGCATTTATTCATCTGCGATATTTGATGTAGTTAGCTACAAGTGATTCCGTGATCTCATATAAATGTCTGAATTACGAATAATTAAACTTTATACAGTGGGGTTACTCCGCTCCCTTATAAACAGCTATGTGATGCTGTGATATTTATGTTAATATTTTGCGTACCTATGTGCCAGAAAGATCAGTTTTCCTTGTTTACTGATTTATCTTCCACAAAGAAACTGCACAAGCTAAAGCTTCAAATAGTTACAGAAACAGATAATACATTAGCACGTTATGTAAAAACACCAAATGATAATGGCGTGTCCTCTAAATACAAAATTTAAAAAAATGGACGCTGACTGACACATGGAAATATTTCTTCTACCAAACAAAGGACGACTTGTGGCAACAGAAAATGCCTGGAGTAAGTGGAAGTTGATAGTGCATATGCCGTACAGAACCATTCGAATTATGCATTGGTTTGTACGATCCACTTCTAAATGACTCGATGGTACAGCGAGCCTGTCAGTATAAGAAACAAACGGAAGCTCTGCTGATACAAGGAAATCCGTGCAATACTTGCCGTAAGAACATTATAAACAACAACATTAACATCAAGGATGGTGACCATAATAAGAAAGCGAATGACAGATACAAACACACTTCATGCATTGCTAGCAAGCAGGCGCTGCATCCCACTTACAACAACAAAGGCAGTGCGCAGACGGCGGCTAGGGACGAACACGTGTGGCGCATGGCTTCTCCGTCTGCAGTCGGCTCCTCAGTGTGTCGTCGGTACTTGTTGCCCCTTCGCCCAGCACCAAGTCCACCGCGGACTCGAGATGTGTACAAAGTGAGCGCACGCCGGTGGTAGCTCCGCGTCGATGGAAATTGGTAAAAGGAACCACGACCAGAGCCTGAGGCCTGTATTGCGTTTTGAGTAGGGGCGCTGCGTGATATTCAGCTGTTCGGCGACTGGGGCATTGTTGCGGGCGGCACCGCGCGGCGCGCACGGCGCGGGTCCTGGTGCGCATGCGCGCCGCCCGGCAGCGCCGCTCCGCCCCTCGCCGCCGACACCCCCTCCCGCCACGCCCCTTTCCGATACTACGAGGGCCGAATAGCGCCACCCGCTACAGTGGCCAGCGCTCCCTTTCGCTCGCCAGTTAATCAAGCCGCCAGTCGCCAAGAAAACATCACAAATCTGGTCCACTAACGCGCTCGAAAAAACTGTACCGCGCATCCCACATGCTGTTTGTGGGCTTCGAATCTCACCAGTGGTCGGAGATCATTTACGTTAACACATACGTTGTTGCTACCTGCATCGTATTAATGAAACATATGGTCTGGTGGCATTATTTACGTATCAAGTTGCTAACTGTTCATACAGTGTGCTGCACAGCCGGCCTGTGTGGCCGTGCGGTTCTAGGCGCTTCAGTCTGGAACCGCGTGACCGCTACGGTCGCAAGTTCGAATCCTGCCTCGGGCATGGACGTGTGTGTTGTCCTTAACTTCGTTAGGTTTAAGTACGAGGCGCATTCAATTTCTAAGGCCTCCGATTTTTTTTTCTAATTAACTACTCATCCGAAATCGATGAAACTGGCGTTACTTCTCGACGTAATCGCCCTGCAGACGTACACATTTTTCACAACGCTGACGCCATGATTCCATGGCAGCGGCGAAGGCTTCTTTGGGAGTCTGTTTTGACCACTGGAAAATCGCTGAGGCAATAGCAGCACGGCTGGTGAATGTGCGGCCACGGAGAGTGTCTTTCATTGTTGGAAAAAGCCAAGTCACTAGGAGCCAGGTCAGGTGAGTAGGGAGCATGGGAAATCACTTCAAAGTTGTTATCACGAAGAAATTGTTGCGTAACGTTAGCCCGATGTGCGGGTGCGTTGTCTTGGTGAAACAGCACACGCGCAGCCCTTCCCGGACGTTTTTGTTGCAGTGCAGGAAGGAATTTGTTCTTCAAAACATTTTCATAGGATGCACCTGTTACTGTAGTGCCCTTTGGAACGCAATGGGTAAGGATTACGCCCTCGCTGTCCCAGAACATGGACACCATCATTTTTTCAGCACTGGCGGTTACCCGAAATTTTTTTGGTGGCGGTGAATTGTGTGCTTCCATTGAGCCGACTGGCGCTTTGTTTCTGGATTAAAAAATGGCATCCACGTCTCATCCATTGTCACAACCGACGAAAAGAAAGTCCCATTCATGCTGTCGCGCGTCAACATTGCTTGGCAACATGCCACACGGGCAGCCATGTGGTCGTCCGTCAGCATTCGTGGCACCCACCTGGATGACACTTTTCGCATTTTCAGGTCGTCATGCAGGATTGTGTGCACAGAACCCACAGAAATGCCAACTCTGGAGGCGATCTGTTCAACAGTCATTCGGCGATCCCCCAAAACAATTCACTCCACTTTCTCGATCATGTCGTCAGACCGGCTGGTGCAAGCCCGAGGTTGTTTCGGTTTGTTGTCACACGATGTTCTGCCTTCATTAAACTGTCGCACCCACGAACGCACTTTCGACACATCCATAACTCCATAACCACATGTCTCCTTCAACTGTTGATGAATTTCAATGGGTTTCACACCACGCAAATTCAGAAAACGAATGATTGCACGCTGTTCAAGTAAGGAAAACGTCGCCATTGTAAGTATTTAAAACCGTTCTCATTCTCGCCGCTGGCGGTAAAATTCCATCTGCCATACGGTGCTGCCATCTCTGGGACGTATTGACAATGAACGCGGCCTCATTTTAAAACAATGCGCATGTTTCTATCTCTTTCCAGCCCGGAGAAAAAAATCGGAAGCCTTAGAACTTGAATGCACCTCGTAGTTCTAAGTTCTAGGGGTCTGATGACCACAGATGTTAAGTCCCATAGAGCTCAGAGCCATTTGAACCATTTTTTGTGCTGCACATTTGCTCCAGTATAATCACTGGGAATGGTTTATATTCGAAGCTCGATATTATCATTTCATCTGTTTCGCAAAGTCCCGATACTTCTGTGGAAAAATGAGCTACAAACATTATTCTCGAAAGTATAGTATATTTTTTCCCCACGGTAAGGAATTTCCGAGAAATTTATGTTCGTTAATTTATGTTCGTTAATTATAATGAACAAAACAACCATCAATATCCGCTCTTGCAATTAGTAATCGTAAGTTTTATATTGGCTGGGAGAAAGGTATATGCATCGATTATCGGGAAGTCGCACCATAAATTGTCTGCCCAGAAACGCACGCTGGCATACATGCGTTCTAAAACATTAAATAAGTGTTAATCTCGTAGTTTTAGTGTGCGAGTTGGTAATTTACCTTTTCTCCCCAACGACGTACAAGAATGTCAGCGTGGCTGCGGCGGCTGTTCTTTCTTCGAGTTGACTTCCTCTCCGAAGAGCTGAATTTTAAAATGCAATCACTCGTCGAATCGGGAGAAGAAAATTAGGATGTAGCTAAGTAGCAGAATGAATATCTTGTGACTCCCGTGCATTAGAGCTTTTACTTAACGCACTACTGACTGTGAGACAACTCGATTACATACTTTTTCTCGCACCAGCTCAGAGTACCACATCGGTGGAAAAAGACAAATGAGGTAGATAAAATAATTGTAAGTTTTGTTCTTGAATTTTTTGTAGTGGAGATACAGTCGTACATCCCTACGATATTTGTGCCGTACGGAGACGGCGTGAATATTTATTTGTAGGTATAGGCCATTTGAAGAACCTGCACACTGTGAACTCGAATATAGCTACTGAAATATCGTTCTGATATTCGCCTGAACACCACAGTATCAAACTTTTAACATCGGTGACAAATTAAAACTATATGCCAGGGTGGGAAAAGTGTCCGATGAATTACTTTTAGCTGGCAGTACGTTGACGATCGAGCTATCCGGGTTCGCCTCACAAATCGGCTTAAGATTTCAACTTGTCACAAGTTTCTCTTCTTTCCTTCCAAATAACATTTTCATGGCAGCGGATACTCCGATAAAGAGTAACATCCATGATACTGCGGTTTAGCTGAGTTCTCCACCTTTTTCCCTGGCTGCTAGTCTTACAACATTGTGTGATGATCTCTGTATAATTCGGAAGGTAAGGTGAACAAGTAACTAGTTCCTCCAACTTGCTATCATTCAAACGATGGACTCTGCAGCACAGCAACGCTTATAAACGAAAGTGAAATCAGATGGCGTCTCAAACGAAATTTGTAACTGGACTGACGATTTCCTGACAAGGAGAACGCAGCCTGAGAGTCTTCGACAGGCATTCAAGTAACTTCATGTGTTTCCCGGGCAAGTGTGTTAGTAACATTGCTGTTCATGTTGTATACTAGTATCCTGGCAGAGACTGTTAGTACCAAACTCACTCAGACATTCTGAAAGTAATCCAGTTACCCATAATGAATTACTATCAGGAAAAATGATGCTCAAATATCCGGTAAGATGTTGATAGGATTTCAAAATTATGCAGTGGTTGGCAACTTGCTTTAAATCTTCAGATACGTAAAATTTTTGAGATTCACAAAATGAAACGTGACATCACACAGATAAAGCACCAATGGGTCACATCTATTCAGTCAGGAAATATACATGTACTTTTTATTATTACAATGCCTCAATTTGATGACTAAATTTCAAAATTTTGTAGCGACTGCGAATAATTTTGAGAGACGATAATAGTAACGTTAAACATGTTTGTCTCATTAACCCTGTTGCTGAGGCAAGCTGCGAGCAATGGAGAGAGTAGACACTGTGGCATACAGAGATTTGGATCGGTCATGGAAGCGTGCACATGTAGCCGAGATGGTCAAGTTGGCGATAAGGAGGAAATACGGGTTCGGGTCCCGTTCAAGCATAGGTTCATTTTTGGAACACAACCTACGACCAGCTTAGAGACAAGTGATGACACTTTCTGCAGGACCTGACCGTCATTTTGCAGGACAATGCTCAAGCACGTACAGTGCAAGCTGTTCTGATTTGTTTGACTGATGGGACTGCTAAGTGCTATACCACCTACTGCACTCCCATGACTTATACCCTCGTGAGTTCAACTGGATTTCTAAACTGAAGGAAACACTTCACGGCATTCGCTTCTGAACTGATACAAATTCGTCGGGCAATAGACCGCGCCGCTCGAACTCTCAACCAACTGGCACAGCTATGACTTCCACATCGCTGGCAACGGGTTATACACAATGCTGACGACTAATTTGAAGGTCAGTAAAACTTTGAAACACGTATCTGTTTTGCACGAGTTGTAAATAAATAGTTGCCACTATTAAAAGTTCCATCCCTCGTGTATCGGAACCACTCAAATCAAGACAGAAGTGAGACAGGAAAAAGGCCTGTCACCCATTTTAGGTACATAGGTTTTAGGGAAAATACTCAGGACATGGGACAAAGAGGGCAATGGACTAAGGATGGGGAGACACATGGATAGAACCGTCTACATGAAGTGTCTGTCCTTCGCTGATGAAATAGCCATCATAACAAATAACAGAAGAGAAAGAAGCTCTAGAGACACTACACGAAATGTCAACCAATACAGGACTACAAATCTCACATGAGAGAACGCAGTACATGGACAAACACATGAGAGAACGCAGTACATGGACAAAAAATCGACTGACAGACACATACTGGTAACCAAGTATGGAAATGTGGCATAAGTATGAAGTTTCAAATACGTGGGAGAAATTATACAGAAACCGGACAGAACTCGACATCCAATGAAGAAAGGATCACAAAAGTACAAAAAGTTTACAGACCTACATGGAACCACTACAACAAAAGAAGTATTTCCATAAACGCCAAATTAAGACACTATAGTACAGCAGTCTTACTAGAGGCCTTGTATGCCTCGGAACCAACAGTAATGGAAGCAAGAACGAAAATGAACGAGATGCAAAAACAAGAGGGGGAAGTACTGGAGAAGATCTATGGACCAGTTCAGAAAGAGAGCATATGGATAAAGAGACCGACAAAAGGACTGTACGAACAGACAGAGACTATAAGAAACAACATCAAGAAAAGAAGGGCGAAGTTCTTCGGACACATAAACAGGATGAAAGGAAACAGACTGACGAAGAAGATTTTTAACATGTTGACAACTAATACAGTGAAAACCATCTGGGTAAAGGAAATCGTGGAAGAACTTAAGAAACTGAATATCTCCACAGAAGACTTGGCAGAGAGGGAAAAGTACGGAAAAAAATCAGAAACCGAAATTTCAGGAAACGTCCACAGAGAAGAAAACGGGAAGGAAGTGGACAGAAGGGAGGAAGAATAAACACAGTGAGTATATGAGGGTTTTGTGGGAAACAAATGGTTCAAATGGCTCTCAGCACTATGGGACTTAACATCTGAGGTCATCAGTCCCCTAGAACTTAGAACTACTTAAACCTAACTAACCTAAGGACATCACACACATCCATGCCCGAGGCAGGATTCGAAACTGCGGCCGTAGCGGTCGCACGGTTCCGGACTGAAGCGCCTAGAACCGCTCGGCTACCACGGCCTGACAGGCAGATGGGATGCACAAATTCTGTCTGGGGAGGGGTTGGAGGTGGAATCATCCTATGGTCTCAATTGTAGATGAAGTACACTCCTGGAAATTGAAATAAGAACACCGTGAATTCATTGTCCCAGGAAGGGGAAACTTTATTGACACATTCCTGGGGTCAGATACATCACATGATCACACTGACAGAACCACAGGCACATAGAAACAGGCAACAGAGCATGCACAATGTCGGCACTAGTACAGCGTATATCCACCTTTCGCAGCAATGCAGGCTGCTATTCTCCCATGGAGACGATCGTAGAGATGCTGGATGTAGTCCTGTGGAACGGCTTGCCATGCCATTTCCACCTGGCGCCTCATTTGGACCAGCGTTCGTGCTGGACGTGCAGACCGCGTGAGACGACGCTTCATCCAGTCCCAAACATGCTCAATGGGGGACAGATCCGGAGATTTTGCTGGCCAGGGTAGTTGACTTACACCTTCTAGAGCACGTTGGGTGGCACGGGATACATGCGGACGTGCATTGTCCTGTTGGAACAGCAATTTACCTTGCCGGTCTAGGAATGGTAGAACGATGGGTTCGATGACGGTTTGGATGTACGGTGCACTATTCAGTGTCCCCTCGACGATCACCAGTGGTGTACGGCCAGTGTAGGAGATCGCTCCCCACACCATGATGCCGGGTGTTGGCCCTGTGTGCCTCGGTCGTATGCAGTCCTGATTGTGGCGCTCACCTGCACGGCGCCAAACACGCATACGACCATCATTGGCACCAAGGCAGAAGCGACTCTCATCGCTGAAGACGACACGTCTCCATTCGTCCCTCCATTCACGCCTGTCGCGACACCACTGTAGGCGGGCTGCACGATGTTGGGGCGTGAGCGGAAGACGGCCTAACGGTGTGCGGGACCGTAGCCAAGCTTCATGGAGACGGTTGCGAATGGTCCTCGCCGATGCCCCAGGAGTAACAGTGTCCCTAATTTGCTGGGAAGTGGCGGTGCGGTCCCCTACGGCACTGCGTAGGATCCTACGGTCTTGGCGTGCATCCGTGCGTCGCTGCGGTCCGGTCCCAGGTCGACGGGCACGTGCACCTTCCGCCGACCACTGGCGACAACATCGATGTACTGTGGAGACCTCACGCCCCACGTGTTGAGCAATTCGGCGGTACGTCCACCCGGCCTCCCGCATGCCCACTATACGCCCTCGCTCAAAGTCCGTCAACTGCACATACGGTTCACGTCCACGCTGTCGCGGCATGCTACCAGTGTTAAAGACTGCGATGGAGCTCCGTATGCCACGGCAAACTGGCTGACACTGACGGCGGCGGTGCACAAATGCTGCGCAGCCAGCGCCATTCGACGGCCAACACCGCAGTTCCTGGTGTGTCCGCTGTGCCGTGCGTGTGATCATTGCTTGTACAGCCCTCTCGCAGTGTCCGGAGCAAGTATGGTGGGTCTGACACACCGGTGTCAATGTGTTCTTTTTTCCATTTCCAGGAGTGTAGATGCCAGATTTTGCTTCGTTGGTAGGATAATGAGGAAATGCAATCAGTCTACAAGGGAGATTGCATACAAAACGCTCGTGCGTGGGACCTACACCAAATAGAATTAACAGAAGATAATGAATATGTACAGAGAAGGGTAGTACAAATCGTCACAGGTTTGCTTGCCTCAAGGAAGAGGGTCAAGGAAATGTGGAAAAGCTTATGCTTGCAGGTACCGGAGTCAAATCTGAAGGCAAAATGTTCAAGAGCTAGTATTGTGGGACATAGGGATGTGAATACATTACAGATCCCTGTGTAACGTTGCAGGATTGATCGCGATGATCAGACTAGCGACAGCGCCCACAGAGGCACTGGCCAGTTATTAGTCGCACGCGGTCCATACGTGAATGGAACGGGAGCAAATCACGACACTAGAAGGACCCTCTGCCATGCACTTTACAACTAGTTTGTACACTATGGACGTAGAGCAGTGGTCGCCAAAGCGTGGCCCGCGGGCCGCATGCAGCCCAGATCTTGTTTTCTTGCGGCCCGCGACTCTTCTCGGCTTCGCACGGGTAAGTATTAGTTATCTACTTGTCTGGTGTAGACGTGTTTTGTTTACGGAAAATGCGTAGAATTGTTATTAAAGTCGGGGAAGCAATTAGGTAACTGAAGACCACCGACCACTTTCATTTAACGCTCCACTTGCCGGTGTTCCGCAGCCCTAAAGGCGTGAGCGGCCTGCTAGCCAACAATGTGAGCCGTGCATCAAACGCGCCGCGTGCCCACCGCCGCTCGTTTGTCGGCGGCGGGCTTGTCCGGCAGTGGTGGAGATACTGCTGCCTGTATCCCTTGAAACTCTGAAATATTTCTCACTACTGTTAATAACTGCGCTAACCTGCACTCAGCTAATTACATGCTTCTATTCTCCACAATTTGCAAGTCACAAGTCCACAAAATGAGAAAATTTGAAACAAAACCCTGTATCACACATCTGGTGTGGGTGACTCACTTTCCTCCATTGTACTTGTTGTACTTTAAGAGCTCAAAGTCAGGGAGAATTCATAAAGAGAAACTTACTTCACAGAGAGTTATATGTACTTGAAGCACAGTAAATGGGTGAAAATCCCACTAGTGACTACATAGTATCTGCATGTATAATGAACCAGACATTGTTAGATAATTAAGATTAAAAGGCTGAGATGGACAGGACATCTACTGAGAACTAATGACAGAATCTTTAAGAAGATATTCAGCACAGTGGCTGAGGAACCAGGAAAACAGGAAGACCAAAGCTAAGGTGGGAGGAAGATGTCACAGAGGTCGTAAAGAAAATTGAAAAATTAGAATTAGAGGAATTCAGCAATAAATAAGAAGAAAATGGAATAGGCCAAGACTCAGAAAGGTCTGATGATGATGATGCTGATGATGAACTGTGAAAGACCATTTATTGCGTGGCCAAAACAGAAAATGTTGACACATCGTAAAGACACATGGCAGTGACAAAATCTAGCAAAAGAAAAAAAGCAGAAAATTGTATGGTAGTTATCAGATGCAGCATTGAAATATGATGTAGGATTTAGGTTAGAGTGGTATTTGGCTATGGTTGTTCAAGAGTGAGCCTGCTTTATTAATAATAAATTCGCAGTAGCAGAGCACTTACATAAATAAAGAAGGCATACACTTGGACTCGATCTTCGAATCAGTTAACTTCAAATGAAACAATAATTTATAAAAATTCTCTAAACAGTAATTAAATAATAAAAGCTTGAAATGGATCACTAAGAACATACAATAGCACTTAATCTAAGATACATACATACTTATCATTCATAAGAGCTACACCTTTGGAACTAACTTTACAAGTGGCGCAGAAAATACTATTGTACAACTATAATAAAATGTAACACCCAGCTGCAGCCAACACCTTAAGTATACACCGGACAGGCCACACATGTTTTCACGTCGAAACACAATCAGATCCAAATCCAAAGACAGAGTCATTGCTGAAGGTACTATATAAACAGAACTGACATCGTGGATGGAGAGCGCAGCTGTTTATACAGCATCGAATATTCCAAAATATATAATCATTATAACATAAGAAAAATGATATCCTACTTAACAAACAATTGCGGATGGTCGGGCTTGAACCAGCAAGCTGCAGCACGCCAGTCAGCAGTGGTAACCACCTAATCACAATGCACGCACCACAGCTGGCAGCATTGCTCCTTCTCCAGGAGAAACAGGACTCACTGTTTCAGAAGTTCTCACTGGATCCGACTACTCTAAATCTAATCTAGATCTCGTCAATGGACTTGTGTACGATGACGCTGGCAGATCCACGCATAGGAGACCTTTTGGTACGTCCTCTTCACTATGAAGAGAAGCGAAAGTAGCCACTCCTACCGAAACTTCCCGACCGTCGAGTGGGTCTTCAGTTTCCTTGAACCTCCTGTCGTTGATCCGCACCTTTGGACTGTAGTAGTGCTTCATGCAGAGGACATGGACGATGTCTCTGCGCTTTTGTTTCTTGATGGAGGGTAGTAATCCTCGACTCTTTATGTGAGTACAGGAGTAAAAACTCATATCAAGTCTCCCAGAATGTATCTCCCTGACAGTACTCAGTCTTTCTACTGTGTATCCATGGCCCATATGTGAGACAGCTACCTTGCTTCTTCAGTCTTAGTGATGTGTTTCACGTAGATATCCTCAGTATCGCCAGGTTAAAACAGGCGCAGTGTATCCGTTGTCGTTTCGGTCTCGTGACTGCAGCAGAAAGAACTGTGTGAGCCAGTAGCGTCTTACTTTGCTGTGTTGTATACAAATGTCCGATGGGCAGTATTGTTTCGCAATGTCTCTGTCCCTACCAGCTTACATCTGCAGCAATTCTGGCAACGTCTTATCAGTCCTTATAGCGTCCCCAGTGCTATATTACGAAAAGACTTAAAAATTGAATAATATATTTTTATCATGTAGCCGTAAAACAATAATTTCTCTGTCGAGAAATGCAAGGAAATGCAATGCAAAGAAATAATTTATGACAAAATGATCTAAAGAGACAACAAGATACGGTCTTTTGTTAATTTTTTTAGTCGACTTCACTTCTCTTGTCTTTATTGTGTATCGACGGACATCTTTCGAGTGCTGGCAAATGTAAGCATATTTGTATGAGTTTAGCATATAATATAATGATTTAATATTATTGTGCACTTTTAATTTGTAAGAGATGATCCCGATTTCATGTCCGCCTTCCTTGAATTAACCTGCATTCAAGTAATTTACAGCTCAACAATCGCAGCGGCCGATGCAGCCAACGACGCCATTACGTGGCGATATTAACTTATGAAAAATTAGCGGAAGCGGAAAACTCGCCCGCTATTAACATAATATTAATTTTTCTCCACAGCCGCCCGACGTTGCAGAAAATACTTAGCTTTAAGATTCTTATTTTCAGTACCATAGCCGAGACCCAGAGCCAGGACTCCGACTACAATACAATGGTTAACGGAGGTAAGAAAAAATACTCTCGCGCGTGTGTGGGCCGTAATTGTAATTAATAACTAAAGATCTTTTGCTTTAAAGTGAATTGACTAGCCGAGGAAATTAATATGAAAAGTTTATTACATTGTTCAGCTTGTATGCTCATGTTTTAAGATGCAGCAAGTCTAACATTCATTAACGTAACAAATAATTTGAGATTAATATTGTTAAAAAGGAGAATTTCAGGAAAGCATTTAACCGTAAAATCAAAATTAAATGGAATATCATTTTTATTAAGGCCCACCACGTAAGTCGGCAACAATCAAATAATAATAATAACAATAATAATATGTTAAATTACGACGGCCGACGGACGCGAAATTGGCGCCGCAACGTTGGGGCCCGATTAAAGAAAATACGAAATTTACTAAATCTGACTCTACTGTAATGAGTGTAATTATGTATGTGTCTAATTGTTGTAAAATATTAATGCTTGTATGAATTCTTTTACATGTACAACAACAAAACCGCACCCTGAGGAGATCTGGAGAGGAAAAAGTGTAGAAAAGAAAAAGGATCGCGAGAAAGAAATATAAGTAAGGTAAGGCCTATTGTGCAAGCATCCTGTGTAGCTGTGTGCGGAATATCGAACCCATGTGCACATGAGATACCTGCGGTGTTTTGTGTATTTATGTATTTATTTTTGGAGGGGATAATTATTCGTTTTGTGTATTTATGTGTTTATTTTTGGAGGGGATAATTATTCGTTTTGTTTATTTATATATTTTTATTTTTGGAGCGGATAATTATTCGTGTGTGTATCAGTGTTAAAGATTCGTCAGTGTCTTAAAGTGTATTTAGTATGGGTAAGATAGGACAACCTAAAGCATCCGCACCAGAAGTACAACATTCTGTTAATATGGAAAGTGAGGATCATTTGCAATACGTAAACGAATCCCAAGCCACTGCCTCGGATAACATAATTTCCGGAGCGAGGGGCGAGGATCTGTGGACGGTGAATGACGCTCCACAGCAGATTGGGAATGGAGTAACAACTCCAATGCCTGGGCAGGGGGGCCAATCGAGTGCTAGATTAAGCGGGGCACCAGTATGCTCACCGATTGCAGACCCATTTGCAGAATTTCTGCGCAGGTTAGAAGAAAGAGATAGGGAAAGAGATCAGAAACTGGCTCAGATGCTCTATGAGCAAGAGCAACAAAGAGAACAGAAAGAAAGGGAAAAAGAAAGAATCTCGGAACAGAGGGAAAAACAAAGAGTACAAAATTTTAATTATGAAAGACCCTACTTGTCGAAAAAAGTTCCTGCAGACGTGCAAGCAACTGCCTAGTTTACAGGACGAAGATCCCGCCTTGGGAAAAGTCAAACAAGGGAAATCAGATAGGTAGCCATTATTCTGTGCAAAATGGGGTATTATATTACCGGAAGGATGTTAACAAGGACTTGTGATGTATCTGTGTACCGGAAGTATGTATCAGTGATTTAATCTGGCACGTGCACCTTTCGTGGGGACACGTGGGTATTGAAAAATGTAGAGCACTTCTCGCAAGACAATGTCATTTTAAGAATATGAAAAGAATAATTCAGAATGTTGTAAGGACATGTGTAGTTTGTCAAAGGACGAAACCTACAAATCTGCCCACTATAAGTGAATTGCACCCTGTTGTTCCTAACAAACCATTACGACTAGTTTCTGTTGACATTCTAGGGCCACTACCCACTGGCAGAGGTGGTGTGAAATATGTATTTGCTGTATATGATGCCTTTTCCAAATTTCTAAAATTGTATCCTGAAAAAGCTTCAATGGCCACACCCCTCATTCAGAAATTACGAACAGATTATTTTGTTAATGTTGGCAAACCACAGATCATATTATCCAATAATGCCACCTATTTTACTGGTCTCAAATGGAAAACGTTTCTACAAGAGCAAGGTATTAACACTCTCTGTACCAGGCCTATTTTATGCACCCGTCCCTAGAAACCGGGCAATTTTACCAATATTAAAAAAATTACTGCATCAAATCTACTGTTTGGATTGTGGCAAATTTGGTACCATCTTGAAGCTGCACATTTCTACTTTAATTCTGAGTGAAAGAAACTACTTTACAATGCACAGCTTTAAGGTACAGTTATAGAAATCACTTAGATGTTTTAAGAATTTAGAAAAAGTCATACGAATAAGGGAATACAATTGTGATTTATTTTTAACCAAAATTGTGGCACTACATTACATGTTTCTGATAGTATACAGTATTACATATAAATTTCACACAGAATCATATTGTTTTTTAGTGTGGAAAATTTTAAAGCAAGGTTCCAGGCAGAGTGCAACGCCACACTGTTCACATTCGTATCGTGTCTCTTTGCGAGAAGCCTTGCCACTCTGTTTCTTGCTCCTGGAACTGCACACGTGACACACACGAGCAGCATACTTCTTAGTAGTTGCAGGTATGTGCTGCAAAAAATGTCTCTTTGTTAGCCGACCTACAGTTCCTTCATTTCTTGGAATGAATTCAAGTGTGTCGTCTTCAACAAGCTGAACTGCAAGCACTGTTATAAAGTCTGTTATTGTAATTTTCTTCCTGTGCACTGCATTGTACAGCCAAAATGCATTTGATACTCCCATAAGCAGCAAATGGAAATATAATTTTCGCCACCATTTCACAGTTCTGTGCTGGAACGGATTGTACTGCAGGCGTTGGTCTCCAATATCCACTCCAATTTTATTGAGGTTGTAATCAAGTACCTGAAGTGGTTTCAATACTACAGACCCATTTCTCTTAGTATGCGTACCAAATGTTGCTTGATGCCTTGTAGACAATGTATACACATCTCTCTTATCTTTCCACTTCATTGCCAATACATTATCTTTACGCCGAAAAGACATTTCGCCCTTTTTCAGCTTAGCAGATACTAAATCTTTAGGCAATCCTTTCCTGGATTTGTTCACAGTACCAACAGCTCCAGTGCCTTTCTCTGCCAGTTGCTGAAATAGCTCTGGACTGGAATAAAATCGATCTAAATACACAGTGTGGCCTTTGTTCAGCAAGCTGCTGTCAGACAACAATCGCAAAATAACCGCAGACGAAGAATTGTCAACAATATGCTTACCAGCATAAACTTCAAAATTTACAACATAGCCACTACTGGCTTCAGCAACAGCATATACTTTCAGTCCATACTTATGAGGCTTATTTTGCATGTAAACACGGAAACTCACACGACCTCGAAATGGGCAAATTCCTTCATCAATTGTCACTTTTTCTGAGGGACGATATGCCTGGATACATCGCTCCTTCAAATTATTATAATATGGCAAAACTTTGTAAAGTGGATGAAATCCATCTTCGCCTGGTTTTTTCTGATTTGAATTGTCAACAAGATGCAAGCATGACAGTATCTGAGTGAAACGCAAACGGCTCATGACATGGGGACAAAAGTTACAACTAAGAACAGGATTAGTGCTCCAATGGTCCGCAATTTTTGGCTTTTTCGAAACACACATGTGGAAAATAATACCCAAGAAACGCCTCATCTCACTTATAGTCACTGGCTTCCACGAACTCAAAACTGAATGGGGCTTCAGATTATTTCCTCTTCTTTTCTTCTGTATTGTCTGTGATGCATACAAATTTGTCTGTCTCTTGAGTTCATTTACGTCACTGTCAGTAAGGAACACTTTACTGCAATCCAGTACAGAACTCGACTCATCAATATCCACTAGTATCTGCCTGGGTGTCGTGTTGACAGGCAGAGGTCGGTAGGTGTCAACTGCAGTCCACTCACTGTCTTTCGGATACGGCACAGCTGCTGGATTTGAAGCAACACCTTCAACATCATTCTCGTCTTCATCTGAAGACAAACTGTCATCAATCTCGTCTTCTAAAAAGAATATCACATTATGTGTAACTACATACATCGTTTACACATGTTCAACAGATATGTGCGTACTGCACAATTACGTGGAAAATTCGGAAATACGTACCTTCAAACACACCATTGCATTCAGAATCGTCTGAATCACTCTCTACATTATCCAGAGTGTCGCTATGATTGATCAAATCCGCAATTTCTGCGTCTGATAAACCGCGCCGAAACATGATGACAAACAACTGAATGATATACAGACTGAGAACGCAAAGATAAGTTTTAACATGAATTACAGCGCTGCCGTGACATCTATGGACGCATTTTGTTAATAAACATCTGAAAAACGTATAGCGCTGGCCAAACCCGTAGAAATAACGTTGCAGTGTTTTGAATGAAATTAAATGTAGCGGCCCGTAAATTGTACGGGCTTGGTGATTTTCGCGCGATCCCAGGCCCGTAAATTTTACGGGCTTGGCGCTTAGAGTGTTAAACACATTTTTGTAGCCCGATTTCACCCGGAAAGCAGTCTTGTAGAGCGCACCTTTAAAGAGTTGAACAGGTTCATGAGAACTTACATTCCGAATCGCCACACCAAGTGGGCAGAATACGTTTCGACTTTTGAGGAACTCCACAATAGATTGCCACATTCAGCCACCGGTTATACTCCACTAGAAGTCATGTTTGGAAAGAATGAAACCGACAGCTGGCTGTCATCATTACCAACTGTACCACGACAAGTTGTACCTCACGAACAAATTATAGCTGAGACTTTAAATAACTTAACGAGGTGCGCGGAGCGCCGAAAGGAGAAGCATGACAAGAAACTAAAGAAGGTAACAGTGTATCAACCAGGTGACTTGGTGCTAATAAGGACTCATCCCAAGTCATCTCTGTTAGCGAAAAAGAATAAAAAATGGCAACCGGTGTATGCCGGGCCCTACAAAATCATAGACATACCACATGGATGTAGCTATTTGTTGGGTGACGTAGAATCGGAAGAGATTAAAGGACTCTATCCATACAAAGACTTAAAGAAGTTCGCTCAGTAGAGCAACGTTTACATTTGTGCGTAGTAGGTTAAGTTTATAGTGTATTTTTTTGTGAGTAAATGTTCAGATTTTAGTGTAACATTTAAAGACAATGAGGCGCACAAGATTAGTGCGATTCAATTTTGTAGATGTTAAGGATTAATAGTATTTTTAAGCAATTGCATTTGGAAAAAAAATGAACGTAGGTTTAAGAATATTTTACAAATTTCATGTTTAAAAATGCTTTAAAAATATTTTTAAAAAAATTCAACAGCATGTAATGATGAAAGAATTTTTCATTAGTGTGTCATGAACATTTTTGAACTGTAGTAGTAATGAAACTTATGAAATTCAATATTGTAGTGTATATGTTATTCCATGTATTTATGTCTATACCGATCTTGAAATATGCTCAATCATAATTTATTGAACAACATGAGTGCAGGGTGTACATCACCCAAGGTACCTCATGTGTTGTGGTCAAGGTACAAAGCAAATCAGTTAACGCGACTACCGCTAAGCACTGTTAAAATATATTGCCATCTGCTAAGGCAGAGATTTGCACGAATTTGTAGTGTAAATAAAAGTCACAAATCTAACATTAATCTAGGAACTTGCACGCTAGGCCTAGATTATAAAATGTGTACAATAATGCGAGAGGCAAAGTTTTGTAAAGTCGAGCCTGGCTCTGGAGGGCAAGTACGCAATGAGTGGGCAGACATGACGTAGGGACTTACCTCAGATGAGACGGAAATACAATTGTATAGTCAAAAAATCTGAAGGCAAGTACGACTCTGAAAATGAAAAGAGATAATTAGTGCGAGAGACTGGTAAAATCCAGCACGAGCCAAAATCCAGTTCAGACTGAATGAAATACATTAGTGTTTGTGAACTAATCGAAACAAGTTACTTCAAGCAGTGTGAAAAACTGTGAAGGTGAAACTGTGATACGGACAGTGAAGTGCTAGTATTGAACGTTCAACAGCAGTAAGGACGCCAAACGCCAATATTACGCACGAAAAACTGTGAATTTGCTTATAAATGTAAACTGTTAACGTGAAGTGAACCCACAGTCAATATTTTTGGGACAGACTGTAATTTCAGTGAGTACAATAATGCGAGATTGGAATGCGATGCGTGGACTGTTGCAAAACAGCGACCGCAGAAACGGCGAAGGTTTGTGCTAAGCTCGTATTGGGACACTCACCAGTGTCTGCGAGTGGGGCGAAAACAAATAATTTTGTCAACACAAAAACTGACGTGTAATGGAAAGAGTGGCGCATCAAAACTGCATTCACGGGAGAAGATCCATATCGTGTATTCTGCAGGACAGTGCTAGCTTGACACTCGGAAACTGGCGAAAACTTAACAACAACTGCCGCACTAATAAATGCTTCTTTCCCACTAGCGTAACCATCTGCAGCGGGAAACAAATATTACGTTGGTTGTGTGTATGTTTCATTTACTACGTCGGAGATGCGTAGCAGAGCTGACTCCTGGCAACAAGCGCGGGGGGCGAATATCATCCCACTCCGCCACGCCCGGGCGAGACAGAAGCGCATCGCCAACCGGGCAGCCGATCAGCTGATTCTGACGTTCCGCGACGGCGAGAGACACGCTGGCGTCGAGCGGGCGTTGACCACTCCGCAGCCGCCGCGACCGCCGAGCACCGAACACACCAACCGACGCCGTCGCGAGCTAAACACCGCGGCGTAGATCATCAACGACACCGCAATCAATTCTTATAATGACCTCATTCCTTTGCATAGTGCAACAAAACATTATTTGTAATGTGTGCACATCCTGTACTCCAATGACATCCCAGAAACATTTAAGTGAAAGTGACCCAAGCAGTTAGTCTGTCGCTCCGCCGAGGTTTTCCCCAGGTTTCCCTACGGCCGCGCCAAATGGGGAGCGAACAGTTGACACCCCTGGGACTTCAAATATTCCGGACTAACTCGTGCTTGTATACCTTTGAACACTGCAAAAGTTGCAAACCGTAAAAGCAGCAGCCAAAATGAAATTAATTGTATTCTATGTCCTTTTATACGTGACTGTATACGTAACCAATTGTATATTATGTTGTTATGTAAATAACTTCATCTGTATTACACTTTGTGTGCAACGCACCTCAGTAATTACAACATACGATGTGACACGTAAACTGTGAAAGAAAAATCTGCGTGTGGACACTGTGGACATGAAAGAGGAAATATTTATGTCAAAAAACACGAATATTTTTATGACATAAACATTTCGGGGGGCAATATAGCGTCCCTAGTGCTATATTACGAAAAGACTTAAAAATTGAATAATATATTTTTATCATGTAGCCGTAAAACAATAATTTCTCTGTCGAGAAATGCAAGGAAATGCAATGCAAAGAAATAATTTACGACAAAATGATCTAAAGAGACAACAAGATACGGTCTTTTGTTAATTTTTTTAGTCGACTTCACTTCTTCTCTTGTCTTTATTGTGTATCGACGGACATCTTTCGAATGCTGGCAAATGTAAGCATATTTGTATGAGTTTAGCATATAATATAATGATTTAATATTATTGTGCACTTTTAATTTGTAAGAGGTGATCCCGATTTCATGTCCGCCTTCCTTGAATTAACCTGCATTCAAGTAATTCACAGTTCAACAATCGCAGCGGCCGATGCAGCCAACGACGCCATTACGTGGCGATATTAACTTATGAAAAATTAGCGGAAGCGGAAAACTCGCCCGCTATTAACATAATATTAATTTTTCTCCACAGCCGCCCGACGTTGCAGAAAATACTTAGCTTTAAGATTCTTATTTTCAGTACCATAGCCGAGACCCAGAGCCAGGACTCCGACTACAATACAATGGTTAACGGAGGTAAGAAAAAATACTCTCGCGCGTGTGTGGGCCGCAATTGTAATTAATAACTAAAGATCTTTTGCTTTAAAGTGAATTGACTAGCAGAGGAAATTAATATGAAAAGTTTATTACATTGTTCAGCTTGTATGCTCATGTTTTAAGATGCAGCAAGTCTAACATTCATTAACGTAACAAATAATTTGAGATTAATATTGTTAAAAAGGAGAACTTCAGGAAAGCATTTAACCGTAAAATCAAAATTAAATGGAATATCATTTTTATTAAGGCCCACCACGTAAGTCGGCAACAATAAAATAATAATAATAACAATAATAATATGTTAAATTACGACGGCCGACGGACGCGAGATCCGGTGGCGCACATTTTCACTGAATTAAACAACTGTTAATGGTCGCTTCCTTGGCGTTTTCAATCGGTTCTGAGGCTGAAAATGCAGGTAAGGGGCAGCAGCAGTAGGGAGCTGCAGCTGGAGGGGCCTGCATGCGTTTCCATCCTCAAGACTGAATGAAAACGCCGAAGAAGTGACATTGACATTTATCCATTTCAGTGGACAAGTGCACCACAGCGTGAAAGCTTTCTGTGATGCCTTTCGTCTGTAGATGGTAGGCAGTTGTCATCCTGTGAGTGATGTCGCAACTTGAAATTGCCTCTGTCATCAGTCTCGCCTGGAAAATTATTTCACGGTAAGACATCACATGGAATGCTCTGTGCTTCAAAATGATCCCTCCTACGAGGAGCTCGACAGTTTTCAGAGTCAGGCAGTTGGCAGGACTTTGGCGACAGCATTAACCCTTCCTCCTTCCCCCACTGGATTATTGATTGTAGTTCCCCTTTGTTTGGTTTCTCCAGTCACGGATCTTCCCTCTGTTCAGCATCAATATCACTTAATGCAGTGATGACTGAGATGTCATCGACACTGCTGTGTTTCACCAAAGAATTCCTTGAAAGGCAATCGGCGTCCACTGCCCACTGTGATGTCATACTCCTAAAGCCTCATTGTGCAACTCGCCATTCACCTGTTGGATCCTTGAGGCTAGTTAGCCAACGTAGAGAACCGTGGTGCATCGCAGCAGCGCTGAATTGTTTGCCAATTAAATATGGATGGATACTGTTGATGCCCGAAACAACGGCAAGACACTCTTTCTCTGTTGTAGAGTTGTTCACCTTGGACTTTGAGAGTGCTCTGGAAAAATAAGATATTACATTTTCAGCATCTTTCTGAATTTGCACTACAGCTGCACCTGCCCCATAACTGCTATCGTTGGTGCGAAGTTCTGTCTTGGTATTCTCAGCATTTAATGTTAGGATTTGAGAAAATGTTAACACCTTATTAAGGATAATAAAAGATAAATCTTTCATGCACTTCGTTCCAGTAAAATTTGGTGCCTCCTTCAATAGTTCTTGCAAGGGGAGAATTTTAGGAAAGTGTGGTTCATCTGTAAAATAGAACGCCTATAGGGCGCTAGGGCGACCCACTGTTGAGTACTGTTCAGGTGTTTGGGATCTGTACTAGATCGGATTAAAGGAAGACATCGAAGCAGTTCACAGAAAGGCTTCTAGATTTGGTACCTGTAGGATCAAATAACACGTAAATATTACGGAGATGTTTTGGGAGCTCAAATGGGAATCACTGGAATGAATGCGACGCTCTTTTCTCGGAGCACTAGTGAGAAAAATTAGAGAACCAGCGCTTGAGGCTGACTATACGGCGATCAAACTGCCGCCAACGTACGTTTCGCATAAGGACCATGAAGATAAGTTTAGAGAGGTTAGGTCTCGTACAGATGTGTATAGATAGTCGTTTTTCCCTCGCTCAATTTGTGAGTGGAATAGAAAAGGACATGATTAGCACAGGGTGGGGCAAATAAAGGTGGCCTGGGGCATTTGTTTCGGCATTAACGGAGGAGGAAAAGACCTGCTGTTATTTCCAACAGGACGGAGCAACTGCCCATACAGCTGGTCGAGCCTTGGGGCACATTTACACAGTCTTCGCGTCTGACAGAGCTGTTAGCAGAGCTCAGACTGTTCGCTGCCCCAGCTGGCCTCTCATGTCGCCTGATCTGTCAGTGTGCGATTACTTTTATGGGGAGCCTTCAAGTCTGACGTGTATGGCAACAACCTTCATAGTCTTCAAGAACTGCAGCAGAACATTCCGAACGAGACTGCAGCAGTTCCAGCAGTCCAGCTTAGATCCGCCTTCAGTAACTTGCTGGGCCGAAGAGTGCCAAGAGATGAATGCTGATCACTTTCAACATCTGCTGTAGGCAGGTCAGTACTGTATTTCCTTTCCTCTACTGTGTTTCTTTTTTCCCTGGAACTCTGTTTTCTGGTCACTTTTATTTGCTCCACCTTGTAATAGTAGTAGTACTGGGTACCCACCGGTGGTTTTCGGAATACTAACGTAAATGAAGATGTAAGTGCAAATATTGTGATCACTGGTACCTTGATATGTATCCAACTTAGTGTGTTAGTAGTTTTTTCCCCCTCTGTCTAACAGTGTTCCCGCAAACATGGCACGTAATTTACTACCTGATGTCTCCTGCATTATCGTAACTGCTTCACCAAGTAAACTACGTCTATCAGTATAGACGAACCGCTTAGAGTCCACACTCCAACAGCCCACTTGCTGCGAAGGTGAAAATAAGTATTAATCGTTCGCTCCTGCCATATTAACTTGGAGGTTCCCAACCAACCTAAAAACATGCTATTCCTAATAGCTGTAATTATTAATCTGCAATAGAAGTAAATACCATAGCAATGTTCAGCACGTCGTCCTCAATTACTAATAAAAATATCTCCACATTGTATAATTATTGGTGCATACATATAGTTATTGTTAGTCGTAGCGGTACTGTCTATACACGCACCCCAGCCTGCGTGAAGAAAAATGGTGAGGTATTGTGCAGCATTTAATTGCACGAATAAACTCGAAAAATGAACTGATATTACCCTTCATATTATGTGGGTATGTTTAAATGTTTAGCGTTAGGTACTTTCAGTCATTGCACTGACATTTTCAGAAGGGATACAGTAGCTGTTATTTTTGACTTTAGGCTGCACGCCTCTTCCCGAGTGCGAAAAAGTGCCTCTTTGATGGACAAGAGATAAAAATTTTGGGGCATATGGTGAACGATGGTGGATTCTGTCCTGATCCAGAGAAAATAAGAGCAGTGACAGATTCTTCGGCTCCTCAGCATGTTGGTGCTGTGAGAAATTTTTTCTCGGAATATACTCGATTTACCGGCGAGTCGTAACACTGTTAGACAGAGGGGGAAAAAACTACTAACACACCAAGTTGGATACATATCAAGGTACCAGTGATCACAATATTTGCACTTACATCTTCATTTACGCTAGTATTCCGAAAACCACCGGTGGGTACCCAGTACTACTACTATTACAAGGTGGAGCAAATAAAAGTGACCAGAAAGCAGAGTTCCAGGGAAAAAAGAAACACAGTAGAGGAAAGGAAATACAGTACTGACCTGCCTACAGCAGATGTTGAAAGTGATCAGCATTCATCTCTTGGCACTCTTCGGCCCTAGTCAGCAAGTTACTGAAGGCGGATCTAAGCTTGACTGCTGGAACTGATGCAGTCTCGTTCGGAATGTTCTGCTGCAGTTATTGAAGACTATGAAGGTTGTTGCCATACACGTCAGACTTGAAGGCTCCCCATAAAAGTAATCGCACACTGACAGATCAGGCGACATGAGAGGCCAGCTGGGGCAGCGAACAGTCTGAGCTCTGCTAACAGCTCTGTCAGACGCGAAGACTGTGTAAATGTGCCCCAAGGCTCGACCAGCTGTATGGGCAGTTCCTCCATCCTATTGGATATAACAGCAGGTCTTTTCCTCATCCGTTAATGCCAAAACAAATGCCCCAGGCCACCTTTATTTGCCCCACCCTGTGCTAATCATGTCCTTTTCTATTCCATTCACAAATTGAGCGAGGGAAAAACGACTATCTATACACATCCGTACGAGCCCTACACTCTCTAAACTTATCTTCATGGTCCTTATGCGAAACGTACAGGGTGTTTCAAAAATGACCGGTATATTTGAAACGGCAAGTAAAACTAAACGAGCAGCGATAGAAATACACCGTTTGTTGCAATATGTTTGGGACAACAGTACATTTTCAGGCAGACAAACTTTCGAAATTACAGTAGTTACAATTTTCAACAACAGATGGCGCTGCGGTCTGGGAAACTCTATAGTACGATATTTTCCACATATCCACCATGCGTAGCAATAATATGGCGTAGTCTCTGAATGAAATTACCCGAAACCTTTGACAACGTGTCTGGCGGAATGGCTTCACATGCAGATGAGATGTACTTCTTCAGTTGTTCAATTGTTTCTGGATTCTGGCGGTACACCTGGTCTTTCAAGTGTCCCCACAGAAAGAAGTCACAGGGGTTCATGTCTGACGAATAGGGAGGCCAATCCACGCCGCCTCCTGTATGTTTCGGATAGCCCAAAGCAATCACACGATCATCGAAATATTCATTCAGAAAATTAAAGACGTCGGCCGTGCGATGTGGCCGGGCACCATCTTGCATAAACCACGAGGTGTTCGCAGTGTCGTCTAAGGCAGTTTGTACCGCCACAAATTCACGAAGAAAGTCCAGATAGCGTGATGCAGTAATCGTTTCGGATCTGAAAAATGGGCCAATGATTCCTTTGGAAGAAATGGCGGCCCAGACCAGTACTTTTTGAGGATGCAGGGACGATGGGACTGCAACATGGGGCTTTTCGGTTCCCCATATGCGCCAGTTCTGTTTATTGACGTAGCCGTCCAGGTAAAAATAAGCTTCGTCAGTATACCAAATGCTTCCCACATGCTTATCGCCGTCATCAATCCTGTGCACTATATCGTTAGCGAATGTCTCTCGTGCAGCAATGGTAGCGGCGCTGAGGGGTTGCCGCGTTTGAATTTTGTATGGATAGAGGTGTAAACTCTGGCGCATGAGACGATACGTGGACGTTGGCGTCATTTGGACCGCAGCTGCAACGCGGCGAACGGAAACCCGAGGCCGCTGTTGGATCACCTGCTGCACTAGCTGCGCGTTGCCCTCTGTGGTTGCCGTACGCGGTCGCCCTACCTTTCCAGCACGTTCATCCGTCACGTTCCCAGTCCGTTGAAATTTTTCAAACAGATCCTTAATTGTATCGCTTTTCGGTCCTTTGGTTACATTAAACCTCCGTTGAAAACTTCGTCTTGTTGCAACAACACTGTGTTCTAGGCGGTGGAATTCCAACACCAGAAAAATCCTCTGTTCTAAGGAATAAACCATGTTGTCTACAGCACACTTGCACGTTGTGAACAGCACACGCTTACAGCAGAAAGACGACGTACAGAATGGCGCACCCGCAGACTGCGTTGTCTTCTATATCTTTCACATCACTTGCAGCGCCATCTGTTGTTGAAAATTGTAACTACTGTAATTTCGAAAGTTTGTCTGCCTGAAAATGTACTGTTGTCCCAAGCATATTGCAACAAACGGTGTATTTCTATCGCTGCTCGTTTAGTTTTTATTGCCGTTTCAAATATACCGGTCATTTTTGAAACGCCCTGTACGTTGGCGGCAGTTTAATCGCCGTATAGTCAGCCTCAAGCGCTGGTTCTTTAATTTTTCTCACTAGTGCTCCTAGAAAAGAGCGTCGCATTCATTCCAGTGATTCCCATTTGAGCTCCCAAAACATCTCCGTAATATTTACGTGTTATTTGAACCTACAGGTACCAAATCTAGAAGCCTTTCTGTGAACTGCTTCGGTGTCTTCCTTTAATCCGATCTAGTACAGATCCCAAACACCTGAACAGTACTCAACAGTGGGTCGCCCTAACGCCCTATAGGCGTTCTATTTTACAGATGAACCACACCTTCCTAAAATTCTCCCAATGAACCAAAAACCATTTTTCGCTTTCTCTACTACAGTCCTTACATGCTCATTCCATTTCATACTGCTCTGCAATGCTATGCCTAGATGTTTAATAGACGTGACTGTCCCAATCTACGGGTTACTAACGTTGTATTCGAACAGTTCAAAGATGCTACTCCAGGCGGGTGTAAAATAAATGTGCGCAACGGAAAATACTGAACGAGAAAATAAAGATTTGGCCCTGTTTGACTACCCGCTGAAGGAGATTTTTGGATCTCTTAATGGTGATATTATCTCCTCCTTCTTTTTCTTTAACATATAAATTACAACATAAACGTAAGTGAATGATTAAGGGAACTAGTAACTACAAATCATAAATGTTGTTTCTGCTTATACCTTTATATATTACAAAGTTTACATATCAATGTCCAATGAACATAAAGAGATACACATGGATTTCCTAGCTAATATGATTGATCAGTTTCCCAAATCTGCCCCATTTTTATGGCTACGCGATCTAATATAAATAAGTCGAGATGACTGACATCACCTACTTACCAAACACTAGAAGACACTACTCTCAAAGAAGATCTACAGTGGTGTGCAGCCTAAGTGGAAATAAAATGTATGTAATCACAGCTGTTTAGCTTTATAGCCCTAATAAGCCGAAGCAATTAGCAATATCACCATATGTACTGCGTCCGGTGCGTTGGAATGATGGTTCTCGTACACGTCTGCCATGATGGAAGAACTCCAGCCACAAAAGCGCGGAAAGTTCGCGAGGAAATACATATCCTCGTTAATTAGGAATTCATACAGTGGTGTGCTTCTCAGAGTAAAAATCCTCGAAAGCAACCCACGTCAGAAAGTGAAAGAGGAGGGGGAGGGATAAAATTAGCAAAGTATAGTTTATTATAATTTATGTGTGAGATAAAAGGATGAAAGTTGCTACAAGGAGATTAAGTAGACTCTTTTTCAGTCTCTGTACGAGCCCTAATCTCTCCATCTGGATAATATATTCTGTCAGTTACAAATTCATCAAGCCAATGGCGTAGGCCTACTACCTATTACTATAAGTAAACTAAATTCCGTCCGAACAGGTCTTGGAAGACCCAACGTACCGACCGACCGCCGCATCATCCTCAGCCTATAGGTGTCACTGGATGCGGTTATGGAGGGGCGTGAGATCAGCGCACAGCTCTCCCGGCCGTTGTCAGTTTTCGCGACAGCATCTTGTTCCTTTTTGCATTCTGTACAGGATGTATGACCTCATTTGTTTATTATGCTCAAGTTTCGGGTAGTAACGATCGAAAAAGGAATATCTACTATGTCTCTGCGTAATTATACGCAGTCGTCGTTTACTCACTAAAGCAGATGGTTCAAATGGCTCTGAGTACTATGGGACTTAACATCTGAGGTCATCAGTCCCTAAAACTTAGAACTACTTAAACCTAGCTAACCTAAGGACATCACACACATCCATGCCAGAGGCAGGATTCGAACCTGCTACCGTAGCGGGCGTGCGGTTCCAGATTGAAGCGCCTAGAACCGCTCGGCCACTCCGGCCGGCACTAAAACAGAAACAAACTATACTCTCCGATGTGTTTACGTGATCAGTACCATCACTCATTTAGCAAGTTCATAGATTGTTGTAAAATGCAACGGTGTCCGCAATACGTCAAACAGGTGGTGGGAAGATTAGGTTTTGATGTCCCATCAACGACGAGGTCGGAAGAGACGGGGTAATTGGACAACGATATATTTGGAAAGCGGCCATGCACGTTCCAAAAGAACTATTCCGGAACTTGCCCTTGCCGGCCGCGGTGGTCTAGTGGTTCTCGGAGCTCAGTCCGGAGCCGCACGACTGCTACGGTCGCAGGTTCGAATCCTGCCTCGGGCATGGATGTGTGTGATGTCCTTAGGTTAGTTAGGTTTAAGTAGTTCTAACTTCTAGGGGACTGATGACCACAGATGTTAAGTCCCATAGTGCTCAGAGCCATCTGAACCATTTCAACTTGCCCTCGACAATTAAGGGAAAACACAGAACACCTAAATCTAGATGAGTGGACGGGGATTTTTGAACCAGAGTCCTCCTGAAATCGTGTCCAGTGTGGCGCCACGGCGACATCTCGCTCACTGCAGCACATTCCTCTACATCAGTGGTCGTCAAACTTTCTTGCTCAAGGGCCAAAAGTAACAATATGATATGGCACCTCGGGCCGCAGATTTCCAGGTCTTTTTATTAAATGCCAAACCACGTACAGGGCTATTACAAATGATTGAAGCGATTTCATAAATTCACTGTAGCTCCATTCATTGACATATGGTCACGACACACTACAGATACGTAGAAAAACTCATAAAATTTTGTTCGGCTGAAGCCGCACTTTAAGTTTCTGGCGCCAGAGCGCTCGAGAGCGCAGTGAGACAAAATGGCGACAGGAGCCGAGAAAGCGTATGTCGTGCTTGAAATGCACTCACATCAGTCAGTCATAACAATGCAACGACACTTCAGGACGAAGTTCCACAAAGATCCACCGACTGCTAACTCCATTCGGCGATGGTATGCGCAGTTTAAAGCTTCTGGATGCCTCTGTAAGGGGAAATCAACGGATCGGCCTGCAGTGAGCGAAGAAACGGTTGAACGCGTGCGGGCAAGTTTCACGCGTAGCCCGCGGAAGTCGATGAATAAAGCAAGCAGGGAGCTAAACGTACCACAGCCGACGGTTTGGAAAATCTTACGGAAAAGGCATTTCTTAAACAGGAGATTGGAAAACCGATGGATCGGTCGTGGTGTAGATCATGATCAGCAATTCTTGTCATGGCCTCCACGCTCTCCCGACTTAACCCCATGCGATTTCTTTCTGTGGGGTTATGTGAAAGATTCATTGTTTAAACCTCCTCTACCAAGAAACGTGCCAGAACTGTGAGCTCGCATCAACGATGCTTTCGAACTCATTGATGGAGACATGCTGCGCCGAGTGTGGGAGGAACTTGATTATCGGCTTGATGTCTGCCGAATCACTAAAGGGGAACATATCGAACATTTGTGAATGCCTAAAAAAACTTTTTGAGTTTTTGTATGTGTGTGCAAAGCATTGTGAAAATATCTCAAATAATAAAGTTATTGTAGAGCTGTTCAAAAAATGGTTCAAATGGTTCTCAGCACTATGCGACTTAACTTCTGAGGTCATCAGTCGCCTAGAACTTAGAACTAATTAAACCTAACTAACCTAAGGACATCACACACATCCATGCCCGAGGAAGGATTCGAACCTGCGGCCGTAGCGGTCACGCGGTTCCAGACTGAAGCGTCTAAACCGCACGGCCACACCGGCCGGCTGTAGAGCTGTGAAATCGCTTCAATCATTTGTAATAACCCCGTAAATGGTGTGTTATGAACCTTCAATAGACTAGCTATAGTAAAGAAGCGAATGGTTTATCACTGACTTTCTAGCACTTATCGTTAAAGTCGATACCATTCGGACCACTACAAGTAGAATGTTCTCTGTTTCAGATTGTTGCCACCCTCAATCACCCGTAAATTGTAACACCGTTACTGCCCGACGAAATTTTGCTGCGTTGCCTTTGTGAACAGATGGTTAATAATAGCAAATGGACTTATACTGAAATGTATTATGTAACATGAGACACGATCACAACTGTTTTCTACATGTTTTGAAAGTCATTTTTCTTCAACTCTCTTGACTGAACTACAACAGCCTTAATTTTATTTCGTACTAGATGAGGCGCCTGGCATTGGCTAGATATGTATTTATTCCAGTCTTATGTTACTCTGTCTCTTCCTTCCCTCACTCTCTGCCGTCCATCTCGACTTTCCCCTCACTCACCATCTCTTCACCCCTCTATCTGTCCATTTCGCACTCCCACTGTATGTGTCCATGTCCGTGTGTCTTCACGTGATCACAATTTGGTCCAATTGTCCGGCTATATGGGAAATGACACATGCGCGTTACGCGGATATTCTTGCAAACCACCTGAATCCCTTTTGGGCTTAGAGTACACCAACAAAGAAACAATTGTTTCAACTTGTTGATGAACACTCCAGTCAGTTCACGACCCTGAAATCCCCAATTCTAGCCCGTTCTGGCATTTGTGACTCGCTGTGGATACCTGTATACGTTCAGTGAACCCAGTACCAATTACAGAAGAAGAGTTGTGGGTAGCTCTGCATGATTCGTCTATCACTACCTCAAATTCTAGTACCTTGACGTGTAACTGCAGTTTTAAGGGCTTGCGGATGGGAGACTCGCTAATAAAATCATATCCAGTACCTTCCCATCACTTTTGGCCATTAATTATATTAAAGAGATACATTCAATATATTAAAGAGATACGCTATGATTGCCTCTTACACCAAAAGGGCGTAGCATGCGAATGGCGTTCTCCTTGTCAGTATCTCCATGTCTTTCTTTCCTCTCAGTTCAACCACAAAAATTTTGCACTTCGTGCACAGTCTATAGATTTAACGTTTATATTTAATGTGACAGTTTGTTGCCCTCTTTAAGTTGAAATTCATGCGTTCAGTGTTAATTGGTTAAGTATGGCCTACTTTTCGAGAATTCATTTATCTTCTAGACTTGGAGTTCTGGTACTCTATTAGTGACACCAATGTTACTGTCATCAACAAAGATTTTTTTTCAATGCGTTGTACTGTCTGGAAAGTCATATTGAATCACAGCATTTGCTGCACCAAAATTTCTCTATGATAGGTTATGGTCCCTAGGCCAATTTCAAGTGGTTATAGCTGAAGCGTGCCACTTAGTCACTGGAGTGTCAGGCGTACTTCAACTGACAGAAGGATTCTTGTTGTTAATAGATTTATTAGAACGTACATTCGCGAACAGGACTGTAGCGATGCGAATCTCGGGCTGTGGGAAAAGTGGGAAAGAAGAGCATCGAAACATCTAAAAACTGTTGAAAATTAGGTGGGCAGATAAGATAAGAAATGAGATTCTCCACAGAATTGGAGAGAAGAGGAATATGTGGCAAACTGACAAGAAGAAGAGGGACAGGCGATGCGTTAAGAGACCGAGGAATAGCTTCCGTGATACTTGAGGGAGCTGTAGACGACAGTGTAAGTTTCATCTCCTCCTAATTACTCTCTCAAGCTGAAGCAATATACTAATCCTACGGTACCTTCCACATAATAGAATTCTCCGAGTAGGTAAAACATTAAGGGATTGATAGGAATCTTGTGTCTCTTGTTGCCAGAACAGTTCTGTTCTGAATTACCAACAACAAACACTACAATTAGTGTGCATCATCTGTATATGGCAGACAACTGCCTGTTTTAGAGGAGCACGGAGGTCGGTGCTGTCTTAGCGAGAGAAGACAGTTGGAGTAACGGACCTAGTGGGCAGCCGTGCATCATTTACGATGGAGGTCCATCAGGAGATTAGAGGCTGCTCAAACGCAGACAGAGAAAGCCTGGTGGCTGAGTGTTCGCCCTCCTGATGCATCTCGTACACTGTGGCAACAATCTGAACCCATAAGTCCAGCATTCTGAAAATCCGACCTTTGCGGCGACATGCGCTGATCTCCGATATTTGCTTCGCTGAACATGAAGCAGAAATACCGCAACCCCATCCCAAATATTGTCTTCCATTGCCATAACGACTTACATTTGATACTGGCAAGTACTGTGTACTGAAGGGTTAATACTAGCGGTATGTACACGGGACTGTCAGCTAAACGCGTATTATTCTCAGTTCGTAGTCGAAAAATGCGTCTCCTGTGCACTCGCTAATCGACTGCACGCAAGTGGAATCCAGCTTTCCACGAAACATAACGGTCAGACCTATGAGGGATAGTGTTTTCTTTCTCAGTTCCCAGAATCTCTACTTACTCACTCTTTTTGTTTCCGGCTCTTCTACCCAGATGTTCAGTGTCCTTTCTTCTTGCTTCACTTGCGACTATACTTTTCTAAATTCTTTTCTTTAGTTTATTTCTGATACGTTCGTCGGTATGTACTTTCTTCTTCGCTCTTCCGTCTCTTCACCCTTAATCACCAGTTCAGACCAATCATTCGTGACCTCAACAAACCATTTGTCGACAATTTTTCCTTTTGGCCTATCCGTTATTTCACAAACTCTTTTGTTCATTTTATCCATAATCATCCCGATCACACGTCCTGCACATCTTCTTCTTCTTAGTTTCTTCGTGCTCCAGCGCATATCCCACCATATCTTATTGTGAGCGCATTTTTTTCTCTTCAGCAATCTAAAAACCCAAAAACTTCGTACTTATTATTCATCTGAAGCTCAGATAGTTTAGTAAATTCATATGAAAGTTTAAGTGTCAATTTAAAATGCAAGTTAAAAGATAATGCTTAAGACTTCGGTTTAAAGTGCAAGTATGAGATACAGTTCAAAATGTCAGATTCAGTTGAAAATAAATCCGAAAGAAGTTTCCATGCTTATATCCATTCAAATTTATAATCTCTTTTAACCTAAAAATTTTAGAAACTGAAGGGTTCGTTGAACTGATCCTAAAGAAAATGAAAAATTAACCATTTTTACGGTTTATAGATGGATTTGCAAGAACTGGAATCTACAAGGACACATTTCTGTGAGAGAAATAAAATGTATTATTCAGATACTAGAGAGAAGTTAAATGATTTGCTGGATAAACAACACAAAGTAGAATTTCCATGCATAATTTTTCTGAAAATGAGTGTGTAAAAATACGCTTTACAATAAAGCAAACGATAAGTTTATGGAACTAGAGGATTCGTACAAACAAAGAAGAACTGATGTGCGTAAACAAAATTCTTAAAGATAGTATGAAATATTATTTAGATAAAGGGGAAAATACAGGGAAAGATGAAGATTTATAATTAACAAATTAATATGAAGATGATTTTGAAATAAATAACCTTAGTCTAAACAGTAATGGATTAGAATTTTAGAATTATCCTAATGTAAAGTGAAGTACAAATATTTTAATGAAAATCCACTAAAACAAATGGAATGAAAAGAAAATAAATAGAAGAACACAGGAAAATAATTCTGAGAACCTTATTTACTACTGTTGTAAACATCAGAGAGGATGTTGTTAAAAGTTATAAACTTACTGAACAATCAAAACATTTAGAAAATGCTTTTAAAATTACAGATAAATTAAATGAAAATATAGTACAACCAATTACGAATTTAGTTCCATTTACTCTCAAAAGAAAGTATGGGCAAACAATTGTTCACACTTCTAACATCTAAACAAACTGAAATTCGCTTGTAACAAATCTGATGACAGTTACGCAACTGAAACAAATATTTTAAAACACATTAAACTCCACACAAAAAAATGTGGGTCTAACCTTGGTTTTGACAATAACGACATTTTGATTTTACAATAAATCGATATAAAATAAGTAAGAAACTTTAATCAAATGTTTTAAATTAAAATTAAAATTTCGTGTTTAAATAAATTGAAGGTTTAAATAAACTGCAAATTTAAGTCATTTCTCTTTCTGCCACACTGGAAGTTCAGTTCCGAAAGACCAATTTAATTAGCCAAAAACATGTCCAGATCTTTTCCTATTTTTCTGTTTGTTTATTTTGATTTCGACCCAGTCGTTGTCTTCAACAAAGAGAAAAAGTTTCATCACATGTTGCTATTGCTTCATTGTTAATTTGATCAATTTTCTTTTTGATATGTTGTTTATACAGGTGAACCCAAAATCCGCCGACAAAATTCCGGAAGCCAATCAGAAATATTTTCTTGGTATTTTTGTATAAGGGACACGTAGTCTCCTGTGGCTGTGCAGTTGATGCCTGTAGCAACAATTCACATGAATATTGCAAACAGCTTTTCAATTAGTACATGTACAATGCCGTATTCTTATGACGTCTCCAGTGGACACATTGAAGAAAGCATACATTCAGGTATAAGCAAGTTGGGCTGCTAAAATAGGAGAAAGAGATGGAAATGTGTGTTATATCTAAGGCTGGTAGTATAAAAGAAGTATGATACTGTTTTACTAACTATACATTTTATATGTAAATATTGCCCATTGATACTGAATTTTTTACGACAAAAATGCTCCTGCTATATCTAAAATAGGACCCTGATAAGGAAGGGGGAATTGTTCATATAGCGCAAACAGCAATGTCTCTGCATGGAAACAACAGCACTCCATTTTGTAGTTGGAAATAAAATTTTACACAGCCAAGCATTGTCGAGAGCCGTCAAAGTCACTTTCTTTTCAGATGACAGAACACTTGCTGCTTTCGAGTTAATAATCATTACAGCTTCCTGTAAATTTGGAGGAAGCTTAATGTTAGCTCCAGCCATTACTGTAATTAATACGTCTTCGTTCCAGGATATAATATCTATTAAATCTTTACCCTTCTCTAGAACCACAAAGACTTGCAAAAACAATAGAGTGGGTTCAACCCGTGGATCATGCATTTTTTCTTAGTGTTTCTAGCCATCACAACAACCGAAACATACAATTTGATCTTCGTTACCATTATAAAAGTATCCAGCTGGTGTGAGTTTGTCAGGACACTGCTTAACACATTAAGGTGTGGATAGTTTTGTTCTAATTTACGGCAGTGTCAGGGTATTTCAGTTTGCATGCAGCACACATAACGTAACTGTCCGACGGGTCCTCTACTCTACTTTTGATGCAGTCGTTTGAGTATACGGAACGGTATTGTTTCTTCTTTTGCACGTAACCATAAACAAATTTACATCTCACCAACCTTGCATCAACATGCACCGTTTGGGCGTAAAATGTTTGGTCACATTACGAAACAATAAATTTTGATGTCTGTGGAAAAGGCCACCTTTATAAGCTATACTCGTGATGTAATCATACACTACCTGTAAAAATAACCATCATAATCCAGGATATTAGTTTGCACAAAAATAAATTTCTACAGCATCCACTTGTTGATCTACTCATTCGTTACAAAATTTACTTACGTTTCTATACATGTAATACTACACTGAGGCACGTCGACAATTTGTAAATATTATCACCGAGCCCTTCGGTTTGATTGAGCGTGGAGACCTTGTCCTTCGCAATTACTATTATTTCATTTATTGTATTTAGCTTAGAGCTTATGTACAAACAAAAATTCCCATTACTTTTTTGATGTGAGGTACTGCGTAGACATTTCTGTCTATGAATTGGAACTGAACAAAATTTGCAAATTTACCCTGTTTTAATCTCTTTTTCCGCGAGCAGCACAAACTCTACTGACTCTGGAAGGAAATTTCTTTCTCCACTATTTGAACAGCCTTCCAGGTAGATCCTTACATGGTGCTCGCCGTCTTCCACTAGCGGTTGGGCAGGGCAAATACCTCTCTCCACTTGGAGAGCCTTGATTATCATCGTCGGTAATACAGTATTTCGCAACCGACAAGAGAAACTGCTTATAATTTATTAGTCCCTCTGGATGCAGAGCATTGTGAATTTTAAACGAATTGTTTCAATCCGCAGTTTATTAGAGAAAGGATTACTTTTTTGTCCATTTCATCGGTTCCTTTAGAGTAAGGCTGTAAGAAAGGTACCGATGTGTACGTCCAACTCCTTTCTGGTGGGCACTGTATCGCTTTATACACACAGCCCCTAATACATCCTCTCCTTTTTTCTATTTTTGGTATCTGTGTTTGAGACAGAAACGTCATGAATTGTTGATATCATTCTAACATTCTACTTGTCTTTCCATATGTGGACAAGTACGTCACCTTGTCTACAGAAAACTGTGTCACCTTTCTTCATTCTTAATACTTTGGCTTTCAAAGTTTGCGGTAAGCCTCTGTTCACCCGAGTAACATCACAGACTCCACTTTTGTTTTTCAGTAGTTCCTGTGAAATAGAGTCACTGTCATAATAATTATCCTGGTAGGTACGGTGCCACATGCCACGATAAGGTCCAAGGACTGAAAAACAGATCTTCTTATTTCTTCCCTTCACCAGCGTGGATCTCCCTATTCCAGGTATAACCTGTGACATTCTCTCACACTGTCCTAACAAGTAACCCGTTCTTTGTAATCTTTGAAGGGTTGTACGTACGATACCTCGGACATCTTCTCCTTGGAATCATCCCCTCGTCCAAAGACAACTGCTGCTTTGGTTTGTAATGTGACCTTAATTTATTGAGGAAATAACTAAGCACAGGTCGATCTTTGAAGAGTCTTCCAGAGCTATTGTTCAGTTTCTTGTCATTAAAGTGCTACGATGTCCTTCTGTTCAAATCTATTGTGACTAACACACTACTGGCCATTAAAATTGCTACACTACGAAGATGACGTGCTACAGACGCGAAATTTAGCCGACAGGAAGAAGATGCTGTGATATGCAATTGATTAGCTTTTCAGAGCATTCACACAAGGTTGGCGCTGGTGGCGACACCTACAAAGTGCTGACATAGGAAAGTTTCCATCCGAATTCTCGTACACAAACAGCAGTTGACCGGCGTGGTCTGGTGAAACGCTGTTGTGATGCCTCGTGTAAGGAAGAGAAGTGTGTACTATCACGTTTCCGACTTTGATAAAAGTCGAATTGTAGCCTATCGCGATTGCAGTTTATCGTATCGCGACATTTCTGCTCGCGTTGGTCGAGATCCAATGACTGTAAGCAGAATATGGAATCGGTGGGTTCAGGATGGTAATACGGAACGCCGTGCTGGATCCCAACGGCCTCGTAACACTAGCAGTCGAGATGACAGGCATCTTATCCGCATGGCTGTAACGGATCGTGCAGCCACGTCTCGATCCCTGAGTCAACAGATGGGGACGTTTGCAAGACAACAACCATCTGCACGAGCAGTTCGACGACGTTTGCAGCAGCATGGACTATCAGCTCGGAGACCATGGCTGCGGTTACCCTTGACGCTGCATCACAGACAGGAGCGCCTGCGATGGTGTAGTCAACGACGAACCTGGGTGCACGAATGCCAAAACGTCATTTTTTCGGATGAATCTAGGTTCTGTTTACAGCATCATTATGGTCGCATTCGTGTTTGACGACATCGCGCTGAACTCACATTTTAAGAGTGTATTCGTCATCGCCATACTGGTGTATCACCCGGCGGGATGGTGTGGGGTGCCATTGGTTGCACATCTCGGTCACCTCTTGTTCGCATTGACGGCCCTTTGAACAGTGGACGTTACATTTCAGATGTGTTACGACCCGTGGGTCTACCCTTCATTCAATCCCTGCGAAACACTGCATTTCGCCAGGATAATGCACGACCGCATGTTGCAGGTCCTATACGGGCCTTTCTGGATACAGAAAATGTTCGACTGCTGCCCTGGCCAGCACATTCTCCAGATCTCTCACCAACTGAAAACGTCTGGTGAATGGTGGCCGAGTAACTGGCTCGTCACAATACGCCAGTCACTACTCTTGATGAACTGTGGTATCGTGTTGAAGTTGGATGGGCAGCTGTACCTGTACACGCCATCCAAGCTCTGTTTGACTCAATGCCCAGGCGTATCAGGGCCGTTACTACGGCCAGAGGTGGTTGTTCTGGGTACTGATTTCTCAGGATATATGCACCCAAATTGCGTGAAAATGTAATCACATGACAGTTCTAGTATAATATATTTTTCCAATGAATACCCGTTTATCATCTGCATTTCTTCTTGGTGTACCAATTTTAATGGCCAGTAGTGTAGTCTGTTGACCAATGACGCAAGCCAACGCTAAAAATGTAACTGGGAACAAATGAATGTTTGTTAACTACATCGACCACGCTGATAATGAAATCGACGGTCAAAAACTCGAATTTAAATACAATTAAATTTTATTAGCACTCATTGTCAATCCTGTCCCATACAGGCTTAGAAACTCCGCCGATGATAGACAGAGTGATGAAGTTTTAGGCAACAACAGCTCGGCGTATTCTGTTGTTATTTATATCCCGGGCTCATAGTAACAAGGTGAAGAGGAAGAGGAAAGGAGGAGAGAGATGTCTCATTTAAACGTAGTTTCAGTCTGTTACAAGGTGTTTTCTGTTCGTGTGCTGGAGGAACGTGTTACTGAAGTGTAGTTAGAGCGTGTGGTCATTGTAATTCCTTTGATTCAATTGGCTGTCAAATGCTGTAAACAGTGTTAACTATTTTTACTACATTTGCTGAGAGCCTACACTGAAATAGCAAACGAAGTCAATAACGCCACGTATTTTATTAGCATTCATTGTCAATTCCTTCCCATACAGGCTTAGAAATCCCACTGATGGTAGACAGACTTGGGATGCTCATGTAAGTTGTATGTCTTGGTCTCGAGTCTTCATTCGTGGTTGAATTGTACAAGATCTTCCATGGGCTTTGCTGTACCCATGATCTGGTGAGAACCATCAAACCATATGAATCAGTGTTACTGTTGTGTGACAACTCGGTTAACACATGGTATTTCCAAGACGTATCCTAACACACCGTTGGCTATACGACCAGTGTCTCACGGAGACGGACTGCCCATTTCTGTCCCACCTGACTATGATAGTGACGAAGTCGGTAGTGAAATTAGTGCTGCACCATCACCTTCAGAACCCAGTTCTACAAAAGATTCTGATTTTGTGTGTAACTATGAGTGTATAGAGGCTCACAAAATAACACATTGTGAACTTAATGATCTAGTGAGAGATCAGAAATTGCCAATAGACGAAGCTTAACTGTTGGCGTCAAGACTACAACAGTGAAATTGTCTTGATAAAACGGAAATATGACTGTGTTCCGTAACCGCTTTGTGCCACTCCTACGATTTTTGTAAAGTGAAAAGAACTTGGTATTTATTTGTGATGTACAGTAGAGGGACTAATGGCAGCCTTGCACATTGATTATAAAAGTAATCAGTTGGAGGTTGTTCATCGACTCCTGCAAAATAAGTCTTAAGTGTGTGCTATTGCGTTGTGGCCGTGTGTTGACATCGATTCCGATGAGGTACGCAAGTTACATGAAAGAAACATATGATAACTTGAAACAATTGTTATTGCGATTGAACTATTACTTGTTTAAATGGCAGATTTCCGGGGAACTGAAAGTGATAGGCGTACTACTTGGGCCACAACACGGCTACACCAAACGCTTTTGCTTCCTGTGCTTCTGGGATATCCGCTACAAAGCGCTTATAATTAAAGAAGAGGTGGGTTACAGAAGATTTTGTTTACGATGGATTTGATGGTGAAAAAGAAAGGTTGGCCTAAGCATCAATCACTTGAACCAGGATCTCAGAATGTCACGCATGAATCACTTGTCGCATCCAAGAGCATAATTCTCCCTGTGCTTCCTATAAAATTTGAACTTAATAAAAAACTTCGTTAAGGCCATGAGCAAAACTAGGGAAGCATTTTTCTATTCACGCGAGAAACTTTCACGTCTTAGTGAGAGAGGATTTTCGTGGGTCCCCAGATAAGCAAACTCTACTAAGATGAACATTTCAACACCATCTTGACAGGTGACGAAAAAATAGCTTGGGATGCCTATCTTCAAGTGTCAACAAACTTTCTACAAAATAAGAGGGCAGAAAACTATAAGGATGTTCTGGCAAATCTTCTGCACTGCTACCGTACACTGGGGTGTAAAATGTTCTTGAAGTTACATTTCGTAGATACTCACTTCGACTTTTTCCTGACAACAGTGGTTCTGTAACCAACGAGCGTGGAGAATCCTTCCACCAGCAAATTTCGGACATGGAAATGAGATATCAGGGAAAATGGTCTGTATCAATGTCATCCGATTACCACTGGACAGTAAACAGGGAATCAACAAAAGGAAAGTATAAACGCTAGGGAAAGCGGAATGCCTTCTGTGAGCTTCCCCCGAGGGATAGCACCTAGCTAAATACATGCGTAAGCTTACCGTTGTCCAAAGACTGATCTGATGCTGCTCTCCATGCTACTCTATCCTGTGCAAACCTCTTCATCTCCGTATAACTATTGCAACCTACACCCTTTTAAACCTGCTTACTGTATTCATCTATTGGTCTTTCTCTGCAATTTTTACCCACCACGCTTCCGTGTAGTACTAAATTGGTGATCCCTTGATAGCCCAAAAATGTCCTATTAACCGATCTATTCTTCTAGTCAAGTTGTGCCACAAATTCATTAGTACAACTGCAAAATTATAAAAATCTGATGGAGCAGTAGTAACGCACTTACCTTCCAAGTTAGCTACTAATAGTTTTATTGCATTTACTAGAATACGCCTATTTCCGCCATATTACTATTTGTACTTACGACTGCTACTATTACAATTTGTAAATTTCATTTAGTTTTGCGAAATTTGTTTTTGGAGTGTACTATCATACCAAAAAGTGTCCGAACGAACTGAATTGCGTTTCGCCTGATGTGCATACATCACACATAACATAGCTATCTTGCAGGTCCTCTAATCTGTTTGCAGCAACGCCACGCTAGGAAAAGCGTCATTAGAGATGGAACAGTCCCCAACCGTTGTAAACTCAATTTTATTGCAGTAAGCGCCTTTAGGAGATGTTTTACACAGTTCGCTATGTGGACAGGAGAACGGTCATGTTGGAAGATTATTCTGGCTCCCGTAAAACTCCGACGAATACAAGGAAGCATTGCGTATTTCGTAGTGGTACTGATTAGAAAAAGGACGGTCCAGTTGCTGCAGAACGCCACAACCGTTTGCTATGAACGAAATATTTTCCCGTATTTGCGCCACTGCCTCTCATACTGACCAAGAAGAATTAAATTTTTCTTTAAAGCACGCGTGTATCAGCATCAGCAGAATGAAAAAGCTAATAGCGATATTGGCAGTAATAATCGAAGTATTTGGTAACTTCACGCTCTTGAATGATATGTATCGACCTAAGAAATTTCTTTTAATAATGAAAATTTCAAAATGGTCTCAAATCGAGGCTACGGTAACTAAAAGCATCTTTCCATCCATGTCATACGTTACGACACAATGACGAATGTAGCAAATGTGGGCTTCACTGGTCTTATTGATTCTAGTGTCTTAGTTGTGAGGTATGGGTTCGATTCCCACTTTCGGCATGTATCTTAGACACACACGAACAGATGTCCTTCTCCTCTAGTAATGCCAAGTGAAGAACGTCTGGTAGCACTGTAGTTCAGAATTCACATTATAAACATCACGTCTCTTCACTACCAAATGTGGTAGAGCGTGTTTAGTTTGGGCCACAGCAGAGGCGGAAGTTGCGGCAAACAGAACTCTGTCGCCAATCAGTCTCCTTCCACCACTAACTTTATTTTATTTAATGAGCCAGTGGTCATTTAAGGTCACAGGGCTCTTGTCTTATCGTAACGTGAGACCCTGGGAATTTGGTGCTGGACTGGTATTCGAATTCGGATCTCCTCTCTCGTAGTTCCTCACCCACGCGGAAGATATAGTTCGATCATGTTGTTGTTTTCCCCAAGATGGTAAACTCCTCTAGATCACCACGGAAAGCACTTATGTGGGTGCAAATCCCGGTCCAGCACAAAAATGTCCATGGTTTCATTTGAAGTCCTACCTTTTGTACACCGAACTACTAGTGATAAATATATTCCATTTTTAATGTATCTTCATATGTTGACAATAACGACAGATGATGTTATTTCTAGTCAAACATGCACACATCATACTATTGGCGGACAATCAATTCGTTGACAGAAAACAACGGCTGCAGGTGTCGAGTTCGATTCCCCGTCAGGCAAAGAAATTGTTTCCTTCTTTCCAATTCAAACATCTCACTGCTGGTGAAAAAATTCGGTATCTAACATCTGATTTTACTTAGTTAACAATCTGATTATATGCTGGGTTCGAGTCCCCGGTACAGAACTTTATATCGTAGCACTTCATTTTAAACACGTGCAAACTTTCTTTCTTGAAATTGCATTAAACATTTTTCGTGGTTAGTTAATATGGAGATAAGGGTCTCGACAGTATTCCAGGCTGAGCACAAACATTTTTAAATTCAGATTTGCTAACTGATTCTCTTAACAAACTTCGATATGTCTCGACTCTTTGCGCGTAGTAATTAAGGGCGAAAGCTGCTTCTCTTGGTCGTACTCAGTTACAGTAGGTATAAGTGTTTGGTTTCAATACAGATCCAGAAAAAAAAAGTTTCTCAAGCCGTTTAAAATTCAGACATGTGCAGAAATAATTGTTCAGTCATGAGTACAGAGAAATTATTAGTGATACGATGCTAATTCTGGAGTTTGCATAGAGCGCCTGCCGCTGTTAATCGCATTGCTGAGTGCAGCATCCAGTGTGCAATAAACCACTCGTACCAGGAACTATGTTTCACATGTGTGGAAAAACCTTTTAAAGAGCAAAAACACTTCGAATTGTCATAGAACTTCAGGAGTCCAGTTATTGTCTCAAAATCTCTTGTGCATAAATATATTCAATTTTAGCTAAAGACTGCTCGAATGACTTATCTGACGCAGTTCGTTAACTCTGATGCTAATGTGTGGAAGTGACTTTGAAATGTCACTTACTGCAATAAAATTGAGTTTACAAGCGTTGAAGACTGTCCCATCTCTAATGACGCATTTCCGAGTGCTTACAATAGCGTGGCGTTGACTTACATCTGGACTCATTACCTTGAGAATCTTGAAGATCTCTAGTGATCTCCTGTGGTAGGCTATCCGTTTTATATAGTCAAACGACAGTAGTGCAAAGAGATCAGAGGACCTGCAAGGGAGCTGTGTTATGTGGGATGCATGCAGGTCAAGTGAAACGCAATTCAGGTCGGTCGGATACTTTTTGGTATGAAGTATAATTAACTCCAAAAAGAAATATCGCAAAATCAAATGATATTTAGAAACTGTAATATTAGCAGGTGTACTTGACAATGTTAACACCGCCGAAATAAGCCTATTGTAGGAACTATAACGAGACTATTAGCAGCTAACCAGGAAGATTCCATTCAAAATGTATGTTCTTGCTTCTGAATATTGTCCAACTTTTAACTTCAGATTTATGTTTCACTGTTTACTATGTATTTAATTAATTCGTTTATTGCTGCAGGTGTATAACTAGTTTCAGCTTTGTTGTGCTGTTATAAGCACTATTTTTCACTGAACTTGCCTCTTATAAAGCTTCAAGTTGTTGCATGATATGGTTATTACTGGTACAATCAGTTTTTGTTCAACTTACGTTTCATACGAGCATGGTATGTTCAAAATTTTTACTTTGGTGAAGCACTGCACAGCTGAATGTAGTTCATAGACATCTAATATCTATATATGATGCTTGTTCTGCATATTATATGCTGAAATTTTTACTAAAATTGGTAGGTATTTGTATTGACATTACCTTCAAACATTTTGTTCTTGAAGGTTATTCTATAAAAGAGAGAAATTTTTCCTAAGGTGACTACTTTTTTAGATCTGAGGATAGTTGTAGTGACATTTGAAATAAGTTTAGTCATTATATTTTAATTGCTATATATGCATGCAATCTAACAATTGAAAGATTTTCTAAATTTTATTATAACTTTAATTGTAACTGTGTATTACATTAAGGAATCTGCATATGTTTCATACTCGGAATCTTAACCTATTTGATAAGTAATTCTCTTTTCGTACAGAGATCGTGTTTTCGAGTTATTGAACTTCCGTTTCTGTGGGGAAGCTTGTTACATCATTGTCTCTGGCCGTGTTTACATTTTGTATTTAGTGTATTATGAACTTCTTACCGCATATTAGGAAATTATGTATTTTAAGTGATATAGCACTAATAATTCATTAAAACACTTCACTTTTAGTACAGTTAGTTGTGTTAAAGAGTCAGAAAATATCTCATCAATGTGTAGAACACCATTGGGACACAACTAGAGCTATGTTAAAATGCTGTTTTAGTAAAGCAATAATGTCAGTTACACTATGTGACCAAAAGTATCCGGACACCCCCCGAAACATACATTTTTCATATTAGGTGCATTAGGCTGCCTCCTGCTGCCAGATACTCCATATGAGCGACATCATCAGTCATTACACATCGTGAGAGAGCAGAATGGGGCGCTCCGCGGAACTCACGGACTTCGAACGTGGTCAGGTGATTGTGTGTCACTTGTTTCATACGTCTGTAAGCGGGGTTTGACACTCCTAAACATCCCTAGGTCCACTGTTTCCGGTGTGATAGTGAAGTGGAAACGTGAAGGGATACGTACAGCACAAAAGCGTACAGGCCGACCTCGTCTTTTGACAGACGGAGACCACCGACTGTTGAAGGGGGTCTTAATGTGTAATAGGCAGACATCTATCCCGACCATCACACAGAAATTCCAAACTGCGTCAGGATCCACTGCAAATACTATGACAGTTCGGCGGGAGGTGAGAAAACTTGGATTTCATGGTCGAGCGGCAGCTCATAAGCCACATATCACGCCGGTAAATGCCAAACGACGCCTCGCTAGATGTAAGGATCGCAAACATTGAACGATTGAACAGTGGAAAAACGTTGTGTGGAGTGACGGTACACAATGTGGCGATCCGACGGCAGGTTGTAGGTATGACGAATGCCCGGTGAACGTCACCTGCAAGCGTGAGTGGGGCCAACAGTAAAATTCGGGGGCGGTGGTGTTATGGTGTGGTCGTGTTTTTCATGGCGAGGGCTTGCATCCCTTGTTGTGCTGCGTGGAACTATCACAGCACAGGCCTACACTGATATTTTAAGTTCCTTCTTGCTTGCCACTGTTGAAGAGCAATTCGGGCATAGCGATTGCATCTTTCTACACGATCGAGTAGTTGTTCATAATGCACGGCCTATGGCGGAGTGGTTACACGACAATAACATCCCTATAATGGACTGGCCTGCACAGAGTCCTGACATGAATCCTACAGAACACCTTTGGAATATTTTGGAACGCCGACTTCGTGCCAAGCCTCAGCGACCGACACCGATCGCTCTCCTCAGTGTAGCACTCCGTGAAGAATGGGCTGCCATTCCCTAAGAAACCATCCAGCACCTGACTGAAAGTATGTCTGCGAGAGTGGAAGCTGTCATCAAGGCTAAGGGTGGACCAACACCATATCGAATTCCAGGATTACCGATGGAGGGCGCTACGAACTTGTAAGTCATTATCAGCCTGTTTCGGGATATTTTTGATCACACAGTGTATATTTTTCTATTACAGAAAATGATGCATTATCTTCTTCTTCCCTTAAGTGGAGGTGGGGGAGGTGCAGCATTATTGAAAAATTTCTTGTAATGAAAGATTCTTCTGTGTACCACCAAAAATATAGTCTCATATCGAAATGTCAGTATCTTTGAATGTTTTGATAAATATTATTGACAGTGTAGAGCCTTGCCACAATTGTTCTGATCGGTAAATGTTGCTGGCTCCCTCGAAAGTAGAACATGACCTCAAGTAGGCTTACATCAAATTTAATAAAAAGTATTATTAGACAGGCAAAACATCGATTATAATTTTCTACTGAAGAACAGGGTGTACTATCTTCTTCCCCCTTAATGGTGCTTGGTGCAGTGAAGCATTACTGAAAAAAGTCTATAAATGTCAGAGGCTTATAGTTCATCTTTATACCACGAGTAATGAAGCCCCAAGTAATCCTATGATCGAAATGCCAACAGTCTTTGTATCTTTTGACAGATATTTTAGCGTTGCGATACCATTGTAACACTTGATAATAAACACTATGTTTCTGACGTATTTTTTGACATAATTTTAGAGATGAAAATACTGTAAGTTACATCCTTCACGATTTTGATGGACATTTCAAACATGAAAATAACTTTGTGATACTTGATATAAATATTGTGTGTGTTGTTACCTTCTTCCCCCTAAAGTGATGCTTAGCTAGATCTGTATTTGTGCATGCTCTGTATTAGGACTAATACGAAATGTTAAGTACCCGCCTAGTATGCTAGTGTGGCAGAGCACGTGCGTTTTGTACAGTTGCAGGATAGTTTAGAAGTGGAAATACTGTATGTCGCACCTTTTATTTATTTGAGACGTGAAAAAACAATGTGACACGTAAACTTTGCGTTCCTGAGAAATTTTTCACATATATTTGGGAAATCTGAATACTCTAAGGTGCAACCCACATACACTCCTGGAAATTGAAATAAGAACACCGTGAATTCATTGTCCCAGGAAGGGGAAACTTTATTGACACATTCCTGGGGTCAGATACATCACATGATCACACTGACAGAACCACAGGCACATAGACACAGGCAACAGAGCATGCACAATGTCGGCACTAGTACAGTGTATATCCACCTTTCGCAGCAATGCAGGCTGCTATTCTCCCATGGACACGATCGTAGAGATGCTGGATGTAGCCCTGTGGAACGGCTTGCCATGCCATTTCCACCTGGCGCCTCAGTTGGACCAGCGTTCGTGCTGGACGTGCAGACCGCGTGAGACGACGCTTCATCCAGCCCCAAACATGCTCAATGGGGGACAGATCCGGAGATCTTGCCGGCCAGGGTAGTTGACTTACACCTTCTAGAGCACGTTGGGTGGCACGGGATACATGCGGACGTGCATTGTCCTGTTGGAACAGCAAGTTCCCTTGCCGGTCTAGGAATGGTAGAACGATGGGTTCGATGGCGGTTTGGATGTACCGTGCACTATTCAGTGTCCCCTCGACGATCACCAGTGGTGTACGGCCAGTGTAGGAGATCGCTCCCCACACCATGATGCCGGGTGTTGGCCCTGTGTGCCTCGGTCGTATGCAGTCCTGATTGTGGCGCTCACCTGCACGGCGCCAAACACGCATACGACCATCATTGGCACCAAGGCAGAAGCGACTCTCATCGCTGAAGACGACACGTCTCCATTCGTCCCTCCATTCACGCCTGTCGCGACACCACTGGAGGCGGGCTGCACGATGTTGGGGCGTGAGCGGAAGACGGCCTAACGGTGTGCGGGACCGTAGCCCAGCTTCATGGAGACGGTTGCGAATGGTCCTCGCCGATACCCCAGGAGCAACAGTGTCCCTAATTTGCTGGGAAGTGGCGGTGCGGTCCCCTACGGCACTGCGTAGGATCCTACGGTCTTGGCGTGCATCCGTGCGTCGCTGCGGTCCGGTCCCAGGTCGACGGGCACGTGCACCTTCCGCCGACCACTGGCGACAACATCGATGTACTGTGGAGACCTCACGCCCCACGTGTTGAGCAATTCGGCGGTACGTCCACCCGGCCTCCCGCATGCCCACTATACGCCCTCGCTCAAAGTCCGTCAACTGCACATACGGTTCACGTCCACGCTGTCGCGGCATGCTACCAGTGTTAAAGACTGCGATGGAGCTCCGTATGCCACGGCAAACTGGCTGACACTGACGGCGGCGGTGCACAAATGCTGCGCAGCTAGCGCCATTCGACGGCCAACACCGCGGTTCCTGGTGTGTCCGCTGTGCCGTGCGTGTGATCATTGCTTGTACAGCCCTCTCGCAGTGTCCGGAGCAAGTATGGTGGGTCTGACACACCGGTGTCAATGTGTTCTTTTTTCCATTTCCAGGAGTGTATATTTGATAAATACACTCTACGACAAAAATAAAAGTATTAAATAAACGACACATGAGGAGGAATTATCCGAAAGTGTCGGAAATCGGTAGATGTGATATACATGTACAGACAAACAGACGATTATAATTTCAGGAACGTTGGATGATTTATTCACGAGAAAGAGCTTCACAAATTGGGAAGGTCAAAAATGTGTTGGTCGGCCTCTTACGTTATGCAAGCAGTTATTCATCTTGGTATTGATTGACAGGATTATTGGATGTCCTCCTGAGTGACATAGTCGCAAAATCCGTCCAATTGGCGCAGTAGATCGTTAAAACTCCGAGATGGTTAGAGGGCCTTGCCCTTAATGCTCCAATCGTTCGCAACTGCGGAGAGATCTGGCAATCGTGCTGGCGAGGGTATGGTTTTGCAAGCACAAAGACAAGCATCAGAAACTCTCAGTGTTTGGCCGGGCTTTTTCTTGCTGCAGTTTAAGACCAGGATGGCTTGCCAGGAAGGAACAAAGTGGGGCACGGAATATCGTCGACGTATCGCTGTGCTATGAAGCTGCCGCGGATAACAACCAAAAGCGTATCGCTTTGAAAACAAGTCGTACCGCATACCATCATTCGTGATTTCCGGTCCGTATGGCGGGCAACAATTAAGTTGGTATTCGACCACAGTGAGGTGCATCTACAGACACGTCTTCGCTCGTCATCGGGGATCAGTTCGAAGCAGGACACTCCACTGAAGACTTATCTGGAGACTCCCTGGACGTTGGTGGCATGACAACCTGATTGTCGCCCGCCGTACGGCCCGACAGCCAAGAGTGATGGTCTGGGGTGGCATTCCTATTCATAGCAGGACCCATACAGTTGTCATCTGCGGCATCCTTACAGCAGTACGTCGACGTTATTTTACACCCGGTTTGTTGCCCTCCATGGAAAACAATCCCGAATTTCATTTCAGCAACATAATTGCCGCCTGCACACTGCGAGAGTTTCTACTGCTTGTCTGCGTGCTTTCGAAACTGTACCTCGGCAGGCAGGGTCGCCGGATCTCTCCTCGATTAAGAACGTTTGGAGCATTATGGGCAGGGTCCTCCAGACAATTCTCCGGGATTTTGACGATCTAACACACCATTTCAACAGAATTTGGCACGACACCCCTCAGGAGCACATCTAACAACTCTATCAGTGAATTCCAAGCCGAATAACTGCTTGCATAAGGGCCAGAGGTGGGCCAAGGTGTTACAGAGTTCTCAATTTGTGTATATTTTTCTCTTTAATAGTTCATTTAGTTTTCCTGAAACTGTAATCATTTGTTTGTCTGTTAATGTACATCACATTCGTGTCAGTATAATTTCTTCGTTTTGCGTCTTCTTTTGTCTTAGAGTGTAATCAAAGTAGTTTAGATACTTTTGAACATGGTGCAAAATTCACATCGTTTGTATGTGTGTGTGTGTGTGTGTGTGTGTATGTGTGCGAGAAAAAGAGAGAGAAAGAGAGAGAGATAGAGGGAGAGAGAGGGAGAGAGAGGGAGAGAGAGAGAGAGAGAGAGACAGAAGAAAAAGATGAATCCTTTTATTATAACATCAGTCATTGAGATATTTTTGAAGATGGTGCAGAAAAGCTCAGGCTTTGTATGTGTTTTGCTGAAAACTGTGCTTACTATTTTATACATAGAAAAACTGTAACTTACACCATTTATGCTATTTTTTTTCATAAATACTTTTGAACTTTGCAACAATCTACGTCGTTCAGATGAATCTTACGTATTTTGTAACACTAGTATTGTAGATGTAACATGCCTCATGCTTCCTGACTGCCTGTTTGGCAGCTTTTTCTAATTTTACGCCAACGTGACGTCATAGGAAAAGAAACGTGGCTTGTGACATCATAATGACGACGTCGTAGATAAGGGGCTAGACTTGGGGGTACAAATTGGCGATGTTTACACTTTTAAGTGTGCCAGATTCTCCATAACCGTACTGCTGTTTCATCCTCACTGACAAAAGCAAAGATACAATGGTCACTGGCAAGGCTGATGCTAGGTGTTTTTTTATTGGACAGTCCTAGTGTGACAGTAACAGGTTGTGTGCGAAAGAGGAAAACCGTCAGAGGAGCGTACAATCGAAATATCCTGACGACATGAAGCACTGCGTGAAGTTGTCCAAGAGGGTGTTTTTGCTGCACGACATAGCCCTAGCTTACACTCTATAGGTCACAGTCAAAAATGGTTCAAATGGCTCTGAGCACTATGGGACTTTACATCTGTGGTCATCAGTCCCCTAGAACTTAGAACTACTTAAACCTAACTAACCTAAGGACATCACACACATCCATGCCCGAGGCAGGATTCGAACCTGCGACCGCAGCAGTCACGCGGCTCCGGACTGAGCGCCCAGAACCGCGAGACCACCGCAAGGCCACAGTCATACATATTTTTCTGGGCTACCAAACTTCGAGCTGTTCCCACTATTCTCGTTATTTGGCACCCAGTAAGTTCTTTCTCTCTCCTCGGATGAAGAAACCATTATGGGACAGGCATTTCCAGAATGAGGATGACGTGGAACGTTTCTTGAACAGCCAAAATGCAGACCTGTACAACCAAGGTGTCCACCATCTCATGCAATATGGGAGAAAATGAGTCGCCTTGATGGGTGCGCATGTAGAGTATGATTTAAACTTTATGACTTCCCTCGAAAACGCTATTCACGTAACTATAGTCTATTCTTATTTGTCCAGTTTCTTGCATTCAGGTTCCCCTATTTGGTGGCAGCATCCAGAAACAGATCCTCCACCTCTTCTGTAAATAGCTTCAGATATATATCGTGGATGTCTCTTAAAAAGGTCACAATACAACCACTTTCTCCTACAGATTTCAGCAACATATTGGAATATCAGCTGCAAAAGATGAATGAGAACTAACTGTACCTACGAGTATTTAGCCGCAATTCGCTCAATCTCTAATAACTTCTACATGGATTAAAAACGTTATACATCAAGATATTTCTTATCGTAACTTTTTCCATTTTTTATTTCATATCGTAGCTTTTTCTATTTTTTTCATATAGTGAAATGATTTAATTTTGCATCAGTCTGATAATGCCTTTCCAGAGTGACACGTAGTCGCTAAAAATTTTGTCAACTGGAGCTACACAGAGGCGGAATACTACATTTAGTATTTAGAAGACGTGGACATCTTTAGATCCGACTCATTAACATTTTCCGGTGTAAGGTGAATGCCGCCAATATACTGAGCGTAAATCGGAGCTCGCAGCTGAGCGGTCGACGATTCGAATCCCACAAAGGGCTGTGTACCTGTGTAGCTCAGTAGAAAGGCGAGGCAGTTCCTTTGTCAGGGAAAAAATGCATCGTGCTGAATGCCGCGCTACTGTGTGCGGCTAAAGGACGCGTGTTTGCTGCGTCGACGGAAAGAAATGACTGTGCACCGCCTCGGAACGCCAGCGTGGTACAATCGGCCGACACGGCGCCACACGTCACCGCCAACCGCCAACGGCCAACCCCAGGGCGCTGCTCTGCCCAATACGTCGAATGCTCCAGCGACGCCTCGTTTTCGGGTTGCAGAGCGAACGCTCGATCTTATTTTCGTTAAATTTAAGTATCTACTAACATCGATATGGTTCTAGTATGAGGTAAGAACACCTTCTGCCGTGCCCATACTGAAATTTCGGAACCGCTGGTAATGGGACGATGTAGTGTTTCAAGAAAACAAGTCTATTAAAATTATGGAGCAGGTGATCAAGGTGAAACAAGCTATTGCGCAAGAGTTGCATTTAGAGTTCTTCTGTGTGTTTGTACAGTACTCAGTCCTTCTGTTATACACTTTTCTGCTTTTAAGAGAGGCACACACGATCTTTAGTTCATCACTTAGACGTGTTACAATTTACTTATTTTTGTGATAATTGTAATGTGCACAACATGTAATTTTATTTCGTTTTTTACATGCGAATTGTTGTGCAATCTTGTGTTATGGCTCTGCAGTGTAGTACACTGCACAACAGAATTGAAAAATCATTTCTTCGAAACCCTATAACTGTCTCTAATTCCAAGGCATAAGTCTGAAATAATTTGGCCCAAAGATGCCTACAACTTTCCTCTGTAATGGTGCAAAAGCGTGACCCTCGGCTCCATAAAGCTTCAAACAGCAAGGTGTCGACGCACGTGACAAAAAGAAGTTCATGTGAAGTGTAATGTGGTTAATGCTGTCACACTGGCACCAAATTTCACAACAGTTGTCCCCAGCGCCACCGTAGACGTGTCACACGATGGAAAGCTCGACAAAACGTCTCTTACCCACACTTTACCCCTTACTTTCATGGCTTTGTGGATGGAGACCACAACAACGACACCCATTTTTTCTTACGTGGTTTTCTTATGTGTTGCCGAGGGAAGCATTTCAGACGCAGCCCCGCTCATAATCGAAACGAAATGGCTTCAGCGGGTGACAGAAAGAGTGTCAATGAAACCACCTCTTTCCTTGGGACGTTGATTTCCTCACATTTCCTGGTCGAAAACAACAGTTCGCAGTGCGATGAGCAATGACACTGCTGACATCCTCAGACGTTTCAGACCTTCACAATGGATACTGTGGGGCTGAAACCTCATTGACTGTGAGTGGGGATGCAATGCGACAGCAAGTTTAACTGTGGTCTGCACACTGGAACCGCTAGAGACCGTTCAAAACCATTCGACGAAACCTGAATCTGATCAGAAGAAGCAAAGTGTCCTTAAACGTTTTCGGTGCTCCTGTGTGATGGACAGGTGCTGCACAAACGCATGCAAGAATAAAACGGCAAACAGTCGCTCTAAGACCCTCCAGTTATGCAAAACCATCGGTGCCACCTGCCCATATTTATTGAGAATTTTTTAAAAAATGTGCCTTTACAAAGGAAACCTGCAAAGTAGCATAAGGCACCTATAGGTAGGCAGCCACTTGACACACCTCCGAGGCCAGTTGCTGTCTGCAGGCGCCTATGAGTATTTTGCAGGTTTTCTCTGAAAAGGTACATTTTCAAAATTCTCAATAAATGTGGGTGAACACCACCGGGGGTTCTCCCAAATGTGGGGGGGAGGGGGGGCCGGGGCGGGGGGGGGGCTTCAGGGAGCCTTTACAACTTTGTTCACACATTTGTGTGTCGCAACCCTCTCTGATCATATCAGTATAATAAACCTTTCCTGCTTCAGATCATGTTCAGATTTAGTGGAATGGTTTTGAATGGGTCCTAGTGGTTCTACCCTGCATACCACAGAAATCTGAACATGATATGAAGCAGCAAAGGTTTGTTACACTTATGTGATCATAGGGGATTGCTGTCATACTCCACACCAGAGGGATGATATCACGTTCAGTGGGGTTGCAGCTCCGCGATGTCCGTCGAGCAGGGTTGAATCGCCGAGTTGTCAACACTGTCAGAGATTGTCAATAACATCGTTCTTTCACTCGTCGCGTTATGAACTATTGTTTTTGACCACCAATTGTGTGGGACTCAACATCCCAAGGAATCGGGTGGTTTCATTGACGCCCCTTTATGTCACCCCCTGAGGCCTTTTCGTTTCGATTAGGAGCGGCGGTGTTCAAAATGGTTCAAATGGCTCTAAACACTATGGGACTTAACGTCTGAGATCATCAGCACCCTGACTTAGAACTACTGAAACCTAACTAACCTAGGGGCATCACACACATCCATGCCCGAGGCAGGATTCGAACCTACGACCGTAACAGCAGCCCGGTTCTGGACTGTATAACGATATGTTTACGTAATGTGTATACATAAACTTACAGTTATAAATGTCCCCGTTCGTAGTCGCTAATTATAACAATATGTTACTTTTGTGCTGTAACATATTGCTATAATCAGCGGTGGAAACATATTTGCGAACGCCGACCGTGTGCGGCTGTTTCTTGTTGGATCGTCTGATCAGTCGGAAGTTGCATTGCAGAGGAGAGTAAATGCCTATTCAAAATATAATTATTTTGGATAGCTCAACATGAATTTCCTAAGGGATCGTAGTTTATCATGCATTTACCAGTAGAATATGGCGCGAAGAAAATATTTCGCCGCATGCAACTTCCGTCCGAACTCGACGAAAGAATTCGTGACTGTGAACTCCCTATTTGGCAGAAACATATAGAAAATTAAATAATTTCATGAAGAAGTGAGACATAGATTCTATAGTAAATGAATAGTCCATACACCAGTTCCATTTAACTCTGAATTTATGGCAATTAATAGACGAACTTACACTGCAATGAAGGATTTAACATGGATGCCGTTTTGACTGGCACTTCTCGTAATGAAAACAATTCCTTTGACGTTTTCACATACACGTCGCACAATAAATCTACTGCTAGGCACTTTTAGTATTACACATTTACTTTACACTAGAACAATATTATTTTTAACAATAATAATACGGCGGCAAGACATGCGCGTCCGACACAAGTTACAGGAGACAAGAGAAGAATGAGTAACTGTTCATCGAGAATATCTCCCACCTAAAAAAAAAAAAAAAAAAAAAAAAAAAAAAAAAAAAAAAAATGTGTAAAAGTGTTCTTCTTCTGTCCGTTTTTCGCGCCGCGGTTTTCAAAGTCAATAACTCACTGCATCTCTGACGGCGCTTCGACAATAAACAAGTTACGTCACAGGTCGCTCACCTTTTACATTCTCGCAACATTATTTGCTAACTGTAGCTGTTGCCGAGCGACTGCTCGATTAGTGGATGATTTAAAATGATAAGGCAATCACATAATGTTACATTGCCTTCCATGGGAATCTTGGAAATCAAGGAGATTACCAAGATTCACATGTCGCCGTTAACATTATGGGATTGAGTACTTTACAGATTTACATTGATCAAACACAGTATTCCTATCATTTGATTATTAGGATTACACAAATATGGTGATCTCTCATTCATAGACAAAGACAGTTTTTAAAGTAAATATACACAAAAAATTTAAAAACTAAGACAGTAAATCTACGAAGTTTACAATGGAGATTATACATTATACTCATTACAGTCTTTTTTTTACAGAGTTCATAACGACCATCTTTGTGGCCTCAAGCTATTGTCCAGAGCTCATAGGCTCTTTGCTCCTGAAAGAAAACACATAGGATTCATCTTTTTATACGCACATAATTCTCACACATGGAATTTCTCACACGTGTCCATTTTCCATTGCTCACTATTGTTATGATTTTTACGCTTTCATTGTTTGTGTATTGACAGGTAAGTTAAAATTTGATTCTTCTCCAGGTGAAGCTTATGCCTTGAGAAGTTGGATCGCTACTTTGCGGTCTCCGAGTAGAAAACTTTTCATCAGCTCTGGCGGGCGAGTCTCACTCGCACGTTACGTACACACGTTACATGTAACAAAAAATATAAATACCCATTAGTCTAAAAACTAAGCTTAAATCTATTTGAGGACTTGGGATTCATAGGAATTTGACTTTGTCACTATTCGCATGTGGTTTGGCTGTTCACATTTCATCCACGGGATGTAACATCAGCATAGTATGTGATATGTTGTGAACTTATATGAGAGTCTTTTATTTTGGGAGCGGCTTTCATGGAAAGTCCGTTTCGTCGAACTGCAGCGGGAGTGCTGTGCTAGTACATCACTTTAAATTTAACGCGTTTGTTGCGTCGATGGACGTTGACACAGGCTGATTGTTACAGCTGAATCGCAACTCGAGGCCCTCACTAGCCTCCACGCGGTACTTCAGCTTTTCCGCGCACGGTTCAGCGAACACGTTGCGTCGATGGTGTTGTGGTTTGCTGAGCTGGTGCGAAGGGACGAGGATTACCAGGGACAGAGACTCCATTGGAACCATCCCTGCCTCCACATTTTCCAGCCGATTTGGAAGATTCTAAGGTAGGCTAGCGCTCGCACTTTGCAAAGCAGCTAAACACACTTGGTTTCCGATGCACTGCACGTAATCACATCACCGCCTTCGGTTACACAACCGGACTATCATTGTCCGTCGGCCTATCTGCACGTTTAACACTTTTTATCTTCATCGTGAATGAAATTATCACTTACTTATAACAACGATGCATTGCTTCGTGTCTGTGGCAGACTTCCACACCATTTTAAGCCTTCACTTATACACTACTATGTACACAATTTTATTACAGTTTATAATCAAATAGTTTGTCTCACTTTGAAGCTTGCTAATTCAGAGCTTTGATTATCATGTCCATTTCAATTTCTGTTACTTTGTTGGTAACTATCTTTAACATTTCGCTTTACATTGTTCATCATCTTTCTCTAAGACTAATTATGCTTTTAATTCACAATCACAATACATTTGTTTCTCCGATCTGTTAGCAATTATTATTATTTTAATTAATTTGAATCGTTCTTTTTATTTATTAGATTAATTAAAGTTATCACTGTCATTTCAACAGAAATTTCCTCTTTACTAGCTGTGAGGATCAATCAGTCACATTTGACCGCCCTCTCACATGAGAACAGAACACCATTCAAGAAAATATTCAGATTCCTTATCGCGATCTCGGTTTGCGTCTCGGATTGACTTTAAAAGGAAAAAATAAAGACATTTCAAAACTAGCTTTTCCCTATTTCGTTCACGCGTTTCCTTTTGAAAATCGTATGCCAAACCAGCCTTCCACGTCAACCGCATTTCTCAATCTGTGACGTCAAGTCTACGGGACGGGGTTAGGCGGGTTAGGGTATTTACACAAATTCAGAAGAAAGACATAGATATAATAGTATATAGAAGAAGAAATCTAGCAAACAACTCCTTGTTCCTTATGACTTGGAAATTAATTTCCCTTTGCGCCGTACGTCTGCGTACGCGCTCCAATTAAGAACTAGTTGGGTTGTTTTGCCGGCTGTTTCATTGTCATTTTATTCTCGCCTTGACGCCTGCTTGCGCTACACTGCATTGACCTCTATATATGACCTTAAGTCATCATTGCTTTGTCCTTGCCACTTACGCTCTTATACTTGGTATTTATTTCACTTATGGCTTTGAATGTATCTGTCCTGCGTATTGCAATTTCAATTAATGCTACTTTGTTTATCTAGCTGAAGGATAGCACTTTCGTGGTCATGTTGGTACTTACAAGTAACTCACATGCTTCGTAAACATTACGTTATTTTAATGCAGAGATGAACCTGTTCCAGATTTCTATGTACATTGGAACTTAATCTAGACATAGCTGACTTAGAAACTAGTTACTTGTTTTCCTTTTTAGTGGGATCAGGAACTAATAATTGTCAAGCGACCCTTGTCCTTGACGAAAATAAATTTCGTTTCTGGATCATTGCTCCTTGAACTTAAAAAAAAAAAAAATTCTTACATACTATGTTTTATTTTCACTTCTTTAGCATTTCATATCGCAGAAGCCGGCTTGTTAGGCACATCCTTCGCTTTATATTTCATTTTTCTCTCTTAAATATTATCTCCTTAAAACTAAATCTTAAAACTAGAGTTCTTGGAGTTGATCACTTTCTTTGTTAAACAAGAATTTTTTTTAATTATTTATCAGCTTGTCTGTACTTAAATTATGGCTCAAGATAACATATTTTAAATTCTCTGCTGTATAGCAAGATAGACTCACTGTCGTGTAATTTATTCCAAGTAACCATTTATTTTTATTTTATTTTATTTATTTTTTTTTTTTTTTTACGACTTCAGATCAGTTGATCACTTAGTCACTAGCGGCTAACCTTCTCTTGCCATTATAAAGCTTTCCATTTGACTTATTCTGTAGCATGATATTTTTTAAGATCAGAGTAATGGTATAACCCTTTTATTTTTCCATTTGCGGGATCAGAAATCAGATAACAACATGTATGCGGTATACGAAGGATCTCGTAAGGTCGCTCAAAAAGACTTTGCCATTTTCGATTTTTGTGTAAGAGCAACGATGGTTTAAAGTGTGTTTTTAGCAATACCTTTTCGCCTACTTTATAAGTTAACACTTATTAATATGTTTGTCATACGCCTTCTTGCGTAAATTGGCTTGGGTGGTCAACGTTGTTAGAGCTTGTCTTATTCTGGCGTCTAAACTAGCACTTGTGTTGTTACACTTAGGAATTGAATTGACCTTGAACATCCTTGGACGGGTAATGTTGGAATTTTAATTAATGTACTAATTTGCTTATAGAAACATAAGAACAAAACATTAATATTTGGACCTGTATATAGGATTACAGTCGTCAAAATTCCGGCTATAGAAAGTTTTGTCACAGCTTGCACTTGGTCATCTATCGGTTCATCACCGTCAGTCGTCTCTTTCTCTTGCAATAATTCTTGTCTCACGTCAATCCCGTCATTGTATCTCAGTCCAAGTACGTCATGGTTAGTCTCTCCGTCGAAGTGGTCGCCCCCATTCTGTCTCACAGCATCACTTAGGGCGCTTTCAGATGCTGAACTTAGTTTTCCTGTTTGTGTGGTTTTGATTGGCCTTCATCATTAGAAAGTTCGACCAATCTGACATTGTGAAAACACTGAGGAACAAAATTACTGTTATGCACAAACCTTGTGTCAAAATGTTGCTGCGTTTGTTCTGGTGTCCAATAAGTGTTACTGTCTTCCGCGATTGCGAAAAATACATGGGGATTGTAATGCCTTCGCGGGGTCTGATGATTTTTATTACTATTATGATTTCCGGAATTGTTACTGTGAAATACACCTTCACACTGTGGTTTGCCGCTAAACTGCGTGTTTCTGTGCATTCCCTGCGCTTGATTTTTACTAGGCGCGGAGTTCTGTTGGTATGAGTGGGCGTTATCAGCTGTTTGTTGCTGCCCGTAATTTGAGTGTTGGCTGCGCGAGTACGGTGCATTCCATTGCGATCCGCTCTGCTGTTGCCAACCTTTTTGATTGAAACCGTTTCCAAACTTCTGCTTGTACGATTGATTGCCGTACTGGTTACCAGTCGTGTTATACACGGGATTGAATCGGTTGTGTTGATTATGTCTATTCCTTTTGTGCGGATACCCATTGCCTTTATTTCCGTTTTGCCAATCGTTACTATTTTTGTAACCGTTCCCTGGCTTTTTATAGCCATTACTCTCGTAATGTTGTGGCCAAGAATTGTGCGGAGTATTCCGCGGTTTGTTAGCTCTCATGTCCTCATAGATCAGGTCTAGGGAATCTAATATCGACAGAAAGGTATCTGGATCATCTTCTGGTATGGCTATCAGCTTTTCACGAATCGAAATGGGTAATTTAGACTTGAGAATCATAATTACATCTTTACTATTGATAGGGTTATCCCAATACCTAATTTTGTCAAGATATTTTTCGAAGTACTTTCTCAGGCTACTATTCCTGGGGTCAAATTGTTCTGCATTATAGACTTCTTTACGAAGGCGCTTCTGAACATCTTCGCTCCAAAATTTGCTCAAGAAACAGTGCTCAAACTCCTCATATGTTCGACACTTATCAACCATTTCGGTTCCCCATATTGCCGATTCGCCACCTATATATCCGGTAACAAATTGGATACGCTGTCTATCAGTCCACGAATTTGGAAAAATGCCGGAGAATCCACGAAGAAAAACAATTGGGTGGATATTTCGTTTTTCCGGGTTAAAGGTTTGAAAAACTCGATGCTTTATCATGCTTTCTTCCTTCATCATTTTTACTACTGAGTCAGATTCTTCGTTTCGGTGACTAACTGGAATATGTGGTGGTGAAGTGTGTTCATTAGATACAACAGGTATTCGGAATTGCCGAAATAATTCATCTTCTTCCTCTGAGGCTAAAGAGTTAGGATAATTCGGTCTCTGTATTCGGGAACTACTACTCACTTGTGCCTTCAGGTTATTTAGCTGTTCCGTTACCTCTTGCTTCCAATTTGATAATTCTTGCTGAAGGGTACGCCTAATGCTACCGAGTTCAGACATTACGGTATCTCCGGAGCTTCCAGGAGATACCAATAGTGGTTGCTTTCACAGTCTCTACTAAGTCTTTGTTAATTTTATCTTCGACAAATTTGTCCTTTCCAGCAATCCAGTTCTCATACTTTTCTCTAAATTCTCTCTCATGACTATCTAGCCTCTCCTTTACTTTCGTTTCCGTTTCCAGAGTCAAATTTGACATTCCCTCGGTTAGTTTTTCTACCTGCGTAGTTACTCTGTCTAATCTGTGATTAACCGTGGTTACGGTGGAGTCAAGATTCTTGGTTGCGTTTCGGATGTCAGTTGTCTCGCTTTGCATGGTAGCTAAAGTGTCATTCAGTTCGAAAATTATTCCACTTCGCATTTGAGAGACAGCATCCTTAACTTGCTTTGCTACTTCTTTGGCTACGTTTTCTCTAACAGTTTTTATTTCTTCGCTTACTGTAGAAAGTTTATCTTCAATTACTGTAGAAAGTTTATCTTCAAGCGAGGCTAACATTTGTCTATTTTCGTCTTTCAAATCATTTTTAATGGAATTCACCATTTGGCGATTTTCCTCTTTCAATTGGCCATTTCCGTCCTGCATCCTTTGACTTATTTGACTCAGTAGCTGTTTGAATACATCGTCTGTCACTACCCCTGAATTGCTTTCACCTGTCTCCCTTGTAACCAGTATATGGCTACGACTACAAGTGGCAGAAACAATGTTGGCATTGTCTAGTTCAGTACCGGTAACATTATGGTGTGAGGCACCAAAGTCCGTAAGATTTCCCACTTCACTTTCTACAATTGTTTCAATTGGTGTCTCAGCCCTACTAATTATCGTGCGGGACCGTAAGCGACGCGACACTTCACTCGTTTCATTCCGTTCATTTGAATCTAGTGATGACATTTTATCGTCTGCCATAGCTCACTTATTTACAAACAGTAAGCCAATGAAGTTCGTTTGAGCTACGGCCGTCAGCTGTCGACAGAGATGTAATTTATCGGTGGCGAGTCAGTTGTCACTGCTACGTCACAAGATCGGAATGTCACGAGATGCACGTCACGAGAACAAGAGACTATTCTGGACCGTAAAGAAAGTATGGCTGCACACTGGTCAAAATAAATGAAAACTAAGGCTGGTCAGCTCCGTGAACAGGCAGCGGACATTTAAAAACAATTGATATGCAATACACAACAATGTAATTTAAACAATACTTGAAGAAATTTCTACTCTACTAAATGCAATCTACTGAATTCAAAGCAAATTTTTACTGTAACTACTAAATATCGTCACAACTTGATTAATGTCGGCTGAAATTAAGGAAGCTTGGCTACGGGTAACGAAATTTTAACTTACGTTGTTGATGACTGCCTTGGGCGTTGCAACTAGATTTTCGCACAAATTCTGTTCCAAAAAAAAAAAAAAAAAAATCTCTCTTCCGTAATTTTCTCTAAATATCTCGTTTCTTTCGCTCAATGGAAATTTTATTGGATGGCGTCTGATGTCATGTAACAAATAAAAAGCACATGATTAGCTACAATTATTTATGAATATTTCCACAATGCCTATCATACATAAATTTTTATTCCTTTAAGTTTTTTTTTTTTTTTTTTTTTTTTTTAATCCGGGTCCCTGTTCGGGCGCCAATTATAACGATATGTTTACGTAATGTGTATACGTAAACTTACAGTTATAAATGTCCCCGTTCGTAGTCGCTAATTATAACAATATGTTACTTTTGTGCTGTAACATATTGCTATAATCAGCGGTGGAAACATATTTGCGAACGCCGACCGTGTGCGGCTGTTTCTTGTTGGATCGTCTGATCAGTCGGAAGTTGCATTGCAGAGGAGAGTAAATGCCTATTCAAAATATAATTATTTTGGATAGCTCAACATGAATTTCCTAAGGGATCGTAGTTTATCATGCATTTACCAGTAGAATATGGCGCGAAGAAAATATTTCGCCGCATGCAACTTCCGTCCGAACTCGACGAAAGAATTCGTGACTGTGAACTCCCTATTTGGCAGAAACATATAGAAAATTAAATAATTTCATGAAGAAGTGAGACATAGATTCTATAGTAAATGAATAGTCCATACACCAGTTCCATTTAACTCTGAATTTATGGCAATTAATAGACGAACTTACACTGCAATGAAGGATTTAACATGGATGCCGTTTTGACTGGCACTTCTCGTAATGAAAACAATTCCTTTGACGTTTTCACATACACGTCGCACAATAAATCTACTGCTAGGCACTTTTAGTATTACACATTTACTTTACACTAGAACAATATTATTTTTAACAATAATAATACGGCGGCAAGACATGCGCGTCCGACACAAGTTACAGGAGACAAGAGAAGAATGAGTAACTGTTCATCGAGAATATCTCCCACCTCAAAAAAAAAAAAAAAAAAAAAAAAAAAAAATGTGTAAAAGTGTTCTTCTTCTGTCCGTTTTTCGCGCCGCGGTTTTCAAAGTCAATAACTCACTGCATCTCTGACGGCGCTTCGACAATAAACAAGTTACGTCACAGGTCGCTCACCTTTTACATTCTCGCAACATTATTTGCTAACTGTAGCTGTTGCCGAGCGACTGCTCGATTAGTGGATGATTTAAAATGATAAGGCAATCACATAATGTTACAACTGAAGCGCCTAGAACTGCTTGGCCACAGATTCCGCCGGCGGCGGTGTATCTAAAGTGCTTTCCTCGGTTACTCATAAGAAAATCACGTGACTTCAACGTGGGGCGTCGCTGTTCTGACCTCCATCGCAGAGGCGTCAAAAGGAAGGGTGAAATGTGGGTAAGGAAGGCTGTAATGAACTTCCTATGGTGGGACACGTCCACGGTGGTGTTGGGCAGAATTGTTGTGAAATTTGGTGCCAATACGACATCACTAACCAATTTTACACGTCGCATCAACTTCTGAGCTCTGGCCTTTTTTCCGCATATGCCGGACACCTTACTGTATGAAGTGTCGTCGAGCCCGCAGGTGACGTCTCAAGATGTCACGCTCTTGCACCATTAAGTGGAGATGTAACGGATTTGGTCAAAAATATTATTTTCTTGGTCTACACAGTTTAATCTATGTTGTGTGTGAATTTTATCGTGATAGTAGCTTTAGAAATGGCTTTCAATTGTTAAACTGATTAATTCTGTACTGGCGGCCACTCCCACCTTTTCCGACTTTTGGGAAACTGCTTGCTTCAGCAAAATTTTTGTCGGTGTGAAGGCTATTTTCTTTCAATATCTTTGGCTGACATCTATATCTCTGCCTGAAAACTTTATTTACGTTTTGACAATACTAACACATATTACAATTTTGGTAAACATTTTTGGAATACAGTGATCAATAGATTATTATATTTTTGACTATAGTTCAGTCTTGATCATTCAAACATAAATGGTGTGATCAAGACTGAACTATAGTCAAAATATAACACATATTAGTAGGTGGAAGGTTGAATTCGCAAAACTTTACGTGGAAGATTTATGGATAATGGGTGATGGAAAAACTGGGTTTAGGAAAACGAGGTTTCATGGAAATCGGTTTACCAACAAAAAAGAGGAAGCAGCTCAAGTGGGGGTATGGAGGCTGCTGCGGTTGTGAGGATGTTCTCCAGATCTGAGGACAAGTATTGTGTTACATACACTAAATACCTTGGTGATGAGATGAGGACTCCTCTTCGTTCGAGCCGGCCGAAGTGGCCGTGCGGTTAAAGGCGCTGCAGCCTGGAACCGCAAGACCGCTACGGTCGCAGGTTCGAATCCTGCCTCGGGCATGGATGTTTGTGATGTCCTTAGGTTAGTTAGGTTTAACTAGTTCTAAGTTCTAGGGGACTAATGACCTCAGCAGTTGAGTCCCATAGTGCTCAGAGCCATTTGAACCATCTTCGTTCGAAGCTGTAACAGATAAAAATCCGTACGACACAACAACAGACAAGTTGGAATGTGTTGGCCACATCTAGAAGAGGCTTGGTGGTAGGCTTCGTCGCTTGGTGAAAGAGAAGAAAGGTGAAGCACTTGAGGATGGGAGACCACTAGAAGGAAAAGGCAGGCTTACTCTGAAATAAATTTATTCTCTTCAGTTATTTTTATGGGAGAGCTGTCAGGAAAAACATACATTATTTAGAGGCAATGAGGCGTGCTGTGTGGGCAATTATTTTTTCCATAAACTATCCACTGACCAGTCACCAATGCACAATCTGTGTCCGAAAGACGATTGGTATAAGTCCAACAATAGAAATAAGACGTATTCACATAAACACTTATTACCAGAGCCTGTTATGAATGCAATTAAGCCCACATTAAGGTTTCTTGCAAACCCTGCTTTATTGAGGACGTGTCTTCACGGAAAGACACAAACTGCAAATGAAAACCTCAGTAATTTAATTTGGATTAGACGCTCATAAAGGACATTCTGTGGACTTGAAGTACTCAAAATAGGTGTCTATGATGCAGCTTTATGTTACAATAACGGAAATAATGGCAGAATTGAAGTGCTGAAGAGAGTTCGTATAGACCCTGGTGTGTTTACAACAAAAGCATTTTACACCATCGACGAGAGTAGGGTCAAGAAACCTAACAGATCAGTGTCTTACCTACAAATACAGACCAGGCAGATTCGAAGAGGAGAGAAGAGAAACCTGGAGGATGAGAAGTATCAGTATGAAGGATTTTAAAATTGAGGGAAGAAGTATGAGAAGAAAATCTTTGAACCTCATTTTCTCTGTTCTACATTTTTTACGTTATTAGAAGTCTTTTTTCAAAAAGCATATGCGCTAATGCTATGAAATTTTCAGGAACTGTTCACAACGTGTTGCTGTCTCGCTGGAACTAAAAAATACAAGATTCTGCAATTAAATTCTGATTTTTAGATGATTGTGCGTAGAAAAAAAGTTAATGTTGGACGTACAAAATTAAAAACTCTGTTTACGATACAATTTGTACCATAAATTTATAATCGCAGTTCAATGGTCTTGTAACCTTCTCAGGACCCTATAATAAAATTTTCAGATAAATTGCATGATTAGTATTTGAGTTTATGGTTTTTTATAAACAAGACAATAAAAAAATTAAAAATTCAAATTTCCGGCAAATTATTAATCCTCCGTGTTTTATTATACTTTCCCGTTAAAACACAGCTCTTTTGCTTTACACATGCAAAATTTTAGATTTGTACATTAATAAATATCGCTGTAATGATTTTTTAAATAAATGTTTACATTTTCTGTTACATCCGCCCATAGGATTCCGAAAAAGTGATCCTTTAATTTTGTTGCGCAGTGTAGTATTTTGTAAACCGTATGCAGGACATTTGTGCTAGAGCACTGGTTTCCAAACTGGTTGTAATTATCCCTGTGAGAAGGGGGGGGGGGGGGAGGGGGAGGACGGCGGCGGTGGGGTAGAAGTTAAAAAATCAAAACAATTTAAAAAATTTTTTTTCTTTGTCACTACTGCGGTAAACTAATATTTATTCGATAATTTCCTGAAAGGTTTATATCAGAGGATTAATGCGTGATGTAATGCGCTGAAAGCCACAGCTTGTAAAACGATTTTGTGAAGAGAGTTATATAAATTAGGGCAATGACCACAGCGTAACGTAAAGGTCTGCTGACTAGACGCGTCACGTCCTGTGGTTCAAGGGCGTTGCAACCAAACGTTTTGCTCTTCGTTTCACCAGTCGGATGTTCGCCCATTGTTTGAGCCAAAAAAACTGCATTAATTACAAAAGAGAATTGCTGGTGGTTATGGATGCAAGCAATGAGAACTGATCACGTCCAGCTAAAATATGGCGGCAGCTGGCATCGGTGATAAATTCTATTAGTAACTATATTTTTGATTTGGATAAATGACAAGTGAATATTAGGATTCTAGGGCCATTATCAGCGAATGAAGCGTTATTACAGAGAGTGAAATTCGAGTGAAAACTCATTTTCTTCAGGTCAGCAAAGCCAGCAAACTGAAAATAGATTTTCATTAATCGGAACTTGCAAAATTTTAGTTAAAGGTAGGCGATGTGTCCCCATTAACACCTGAAAATAAAACAGCAAGAAATCGGACTCCAATAGGTACAATTTAAAGGCGTGAAAGGGGATTTTCGACTATGGTAGCAATCAAAACAAAAACGAAGAATTCCATGAACTTGGAGCATGATTTGCAATATGCAATGGCAGTGACCAAAAGCAAATTTAAAAAACCGGTTGATAGACGTAGGTAGTGCCAATGGTTTCAGAGACTCATTATTTCTCGGTCCTGCATCTATTCTAAGGAAACCACAGTGTAGCGCATGGCACAGAGTACTTCTCATTGCGTTTTCTTCCAGTTCCACTTATTCATGGAGTGCGGAAAGAACGACTCCTTAAGCACCTCCGTGCACTTTGAAATTAGTTTAATCTTGTCTAGTCATCCCTACGGGGCTAACACTTCGAAGTTTGCGGAATGTTTCTAGATCCGTTAATGGAAACTGTTTTCTAAAACCTTGTAAGTTAAACTTCAAAGAATAGTCTTCAAAATGAATGTTCTCTCTGCAGCAGAGTGTGTGCTGATTTGAAACTTCCTGTCGGATTAAAACTGTGTGCGGACAAGGACTCAAAAGTTGAGGACTTTATTTTTCGCAGCCATGTGGTCTACCGACTGAGCTATCCAAGCAAGTCTCATGACTCACTCTCACAGCTTCACCTCGCCCAGTATCCCTCTATTACCTTCCAAACTTCAGGGATGTTATTCTGCACACCTTGAGGTATTTTCTTCCTGCGTCTTCACTTCAGGAATTTTCACTATATCTAATTTTCTATGTTAAGACATAATTGTCGTAAAGAGTGTGACTAAATATAAGTTAAATGTTTATTTGACACTACAATATCGAAACCATAGTCACAGTACATAAAATGTTTCTTTAAAAAAGGGGGATACATTACTGGTTCAGTTGGTGAATATATAATGGGAATTATGACCATACGTCTGACAACAATTACGAGAAATAATGAGAGCAGGTAACCGAGGCAATGATAGCACAACCAAGTTACTACAAGTGACAAGTGATGCAGAGCAAGACCTGGTAAGTGTTAAAGACAGTATTAATGAAATGAACCAAAGTTTACTGTTTACTCTAGAGTTAGAAAAAGACAATTCTTTGAATTTTCTTGACCTGACTATTGAGAAATTAGGTGATTCCCATTCGTACAGCATCTGCAGGAAACCAACAAACAGTGATGTGATTATAAATGGAACATCCTGTCACCCTGAAAATTACAAAAGAAATTTTTTTAATTCTATGACCACTTTCGGAAGTAGATATTAAAATAGAATTAGAAATTTTGAAACAGATTACCAGTGATAATGGACATGAAAGAGATTTTGTAGGTGAAATACATAATAAAAATAAAAGTTTAATTGAAAGTATATGTATTTGCTTGTGATATGTAGTGTTTTGAAGCGATACACAGTTATTATATCTGGTAAATAGAATTTTAATTTGTTCTTGTAATTGTCTGTGTGAAAGACTGTAACAAAGAACGCCTTAATAGGAAGCATGGGATTCACATTTTGTAATGTGTGCACAACAATATTTTGGTTGATATAATACTGTATTGAGACGAAACTTTGGTTGTGCCATACCTTATCGACTGTACTGTGCTATCTAATTTTAAAGCTGTAAACAATGCATACCAATGCTCCATTAAGTTTCGGGTGTGCAGCCGCAAGAAATCTCCTTCTTCTTCTAATATTTCGGCTGTATACCGTCCAGCCATCTTCAGAGTGAGTCGCAAGACTGCCCCTCCAGTTTTTTTCCTTTATTGTTAATTTCACATCTGATACAGGTAGGCTAGCAGCGGTATATTACGCCGCTCTTCGGCCACAGATAAAACAGATACAAAAGGAGACAATGGTAGAACAGACAGGGTGGATATACAGACGTAGACATACAAAATTACGTGGACACGCACAAAGATGATAGGTAGCACACGTGAATGTTGGAGCACAAACGAATAAACACTGGAACACTTGAGCATGAACACAACGGCACACACAAACACTAGGCAATGATCTCTGGCGCGCCAATGTCCACGTAATGGGTGCGAGTCCGGAGACCTGCCAAGAGGGGAAGAAGGGGGTGGGGGAGGGAGAGGGGAGACCAAAGATGTTAATGGCAGAGGAGATGGTAGGAGGAATGGAGGTATGTGTGTAGGGGAAGACCGGGGGAAAAGTGGGGAGAAAGGGAGGAGGGAGGGAAGGGGGAGAGAAGTGAGAGAGGGTGCCCATAGGAACAAACACAGGAAGAGGGAGGGAGGATCAAAGTTGGTAGGAGGGGTAGATGGAGGGGAGGAGGGCATCATCAGAAAGGGGGAGCTGGCGGAAGCCACCTTGGGAGAGGGTATGGGGAGTGGAGAGATGGAGAGCAGCTGGGACATGGAAATACAGGCGCAGCAGCAGACGGGAGCGGGAGAGGATGGGAGAGACCAGCGGGTGAGGAGGATCGAGTTTACGGGAGGTGTAGAGGATCCGTATCCGTTCGAGGAAAAGAAGGAGGTGGGGGAACGGAATAAGGTCGTACAGGATCCGCATGGGGGAGGGGAGACCAATGTGATAGGCGAGGCGAAGAGCATGGCATTCTAGGATCTGAAGGGATTTGTAAAAGGTAGGGGGTGCGGAGATCCAAGCAGGGTGGGCATGGCAAAGGATAGGGCGAATGAGGGATTTATAGGTATGGAGGATGGTGGACGAGTCCAGACCCCATGTACGGCCAGAAAGGAGCTTGAGTAGACGGAGTTGAGAGTGTGCCTTGGCTTGGATTGTCCGGAGGTGGGGGTCCAGGAGAGGTGACGGCCGAGAGTGACGCCAAGGTACTTAAGGGTGGGGGTGAGGGCGATAGGACAGCCATAGATGGTGATATAGAAATTGAGGAGACGGAAGGAAGGGGTGGTTTTGCCTACAATGATCGCCTGGGTTTTGGAAGGATTGACCTTAAGCAACCACTGGTTGCACCAAGTGGTGAACCGGTCAAGATAGGATTGGAGAAGGTGTTGGGAGCACTGCAGGGTGGGGGCGAGGGCAAGGAAGGCGGTGTCATCGGCGTACTGGAGAAGGTGGATGGGGGGCAAAGGCGGCGGCATGTCCAATACAAAAGGTACAGTACAGGGGAGAGGACGGGACCTTGGGGCACACCGGCAGAGGAGAAAAAGGTGTAGGAATCCGTGTTATGGATGGTGACGTAGGAAGGACGTTGGGAAAGAAAGGAGCCGATCAGACAGATGTAGTTAATAGGAAGTGCGAAGATTTGGAGCTTGAAGAGGAGACCGGAATGCCACATGCAGTCATAGGCTCGTTCAAGGTCAAGGGAGAGGAAGATAGCGGAGCAACGGGAATTAAGCTGTTCAGAGAGGAGATGAGTGAGGTGAAGGAGGTCATCGGAAGAGAAGGACGGCCGAAAGCCACACTGGGTAATGGGAAGGAGGCGGTGCTGGCGGAGATGCTGGTGGATGCGTTGGGTTAGAATGGATTCCAGGACCTTGCTGAAGTCTGAGGTAAGGCTGATGGGATCATAGGAGGAGACAGCAGACGGCGGTTTATCAGGTTTAAGGAACATCAGGATATGGGAGGTTTTCCACAGGTCGCGGTAGTAGCCAGTGGACAGGACTACATTATAGAGCCTGGCCAGGGTGGAGAGGAAACAGGCAGGAGCTTCACGAAGGTGGCAATAGGTGACACGATCGTGACCAGGAGCGGTGTTGCCTTTCGTGAGGAGTGTAGCGATGAGATCCTGTGTAGTGATAAGGGCATTGGGTTCGGTGTGTGCAATTTTGTCCAAATACTGGAAACCAGGTGCGTGGGGAGGGACAGAGGTGTCAGTTCGATCGCGGACATCTGGGAAAAGGGAGTAATCGAACTAGGGATCGTCTGGGATGGTAAAGACATCGGAGAGGTAGGAGGCGAAGTGATTGGCCTTACTAAGGTTTTCAGGGAAGGGTTGATTATCATGAAGGAGAGGTTAGTAGGTGGGGGGGGGGGGGTTTGATCTGGTAAGGTGGCGGAAGGCTGACCAGAACTTGGACGTGTTTATAGGAAGTGTAGCATTTAAACGGGTGCATGTCTGTCGCCAGTCCCGGCATTTCTTAGCCGCGAGCAAGTTTCTGATGTGTTGCTGGAGTTGCCGGTGGCGTCGTAGTGTGTCTGGGTCACGCATGTGGAGGAAGGCATGGTAGAGATGGCTGGATTCATGGAGGAGGAGGACTGCATGTGGGGGTCCACAGCCTCAGACAAGGTCTGCTGGAGAAAGGAGGCAGCATGGGTAATATCATCAGGGTGGCGGTACGTGAAGGGGTGGCCATCGACCTGGGTAGATAGGGTATCCTGGTAGGCATTCCAGTCGGCACAGGAATAATCATGGACATACTTTGGGGGAGGTTCATTACGAGGGTCGGGGTGGGGGCGACGACCGTCTGAAATGGTGAGGAGGACAGGGAGATGGCCACTACCAATGGGGTCCAGGACATCCACCACTATGCGGCCAAGGAGGTTAGGGGAGGAAGGGATGACATCAGGAGTGGAGTTGGATTCAGGGTGGGTGTGCTGGTGAATGGGGACAAGGTCACCTTGGAGGGAGGAGAGGAACTGATGCCACCGATGTGACTGGGTGGCGGAACGACTATGAATGTTGAAGTCAGCGCCGATCACGTAGGAGGAGAAGGTACAGTCAATGTGGGAGAGGAAGTCAAAAGGAATAGGGGCGTGAGGGCGGACATAGATGGTGGCGCAGGTGATGGTAAGGCCAGGGAAGAAGAGACTAAGGATCAGGTGTTTGGTGGGGTCGGGAAGGAGAGACTGGAGCCGAACTGGGATCTGGTGGTGGTGACCAATGGCAGCTCCACCACGCGCTATCGGGAAGGGATTATCGGAGCGGTGTAGGAGGTAGGGTGAGGTGTGTATGGTGTGGTGGGGCTGAAGAAAGGTTTCATTGAGGAGGAAGACATCCACGCGGTGGGTGGCGAGGGTGTGCATGAAGAGGTTCTTGTTGGTGGGAAGGGAACGGATGTTGTTGAACAGGATACAGTGCTGTCATGCCATGACAGGGATTTAGACGAGAGTGTCGAGACGGGAGAACGTAAAATGGGCCTGGTTGTGGGAGTAGGTGGCATACATTTTGTGGTGGAAGATGGAACAGGTGGCGAGGGATATCTGCTGGATGGTGTGACAGCGCTGGAAAGGGTGGACATTTTGGAGAACGATGGTGAGGAACCTGATGATGTCCTCAGCGGTGGGGGAGGGGGAGGAAGGGAATTGCTAGGAGGGGTGGGGGCGTCCAGAGGGCGGACAGGGATGGTGAGTTCAGGAGTGGTGGGAGGAGGTTGGGCCTTACATTTTTGGGAGTACGTGGGATGTGGGAGATTACAGGTGTTACAGGAGGGAGGGGACTGGAGGTAGGGGCACTGCCAGAGGAAATGCCCTTGTTTACAGTCTGGGCAGATGGGGGCCTCGTGGCACTCAGATGTTGTATGCATATTATAGCGCAGACACCTCTGGCAGCAGAGGGATTGAGGAGGGGAATGGGAGGGGTCGACTTTGTAGCGTTGGTTGAAGAGGAGGGCACCCTCCTTCAGGCGATGGTCAATGGAGGGGGCGTGTTCCAAAAAAACCCGCATAAGGCAGGTGGGGCCAGCTGAGTTGAAAATGCGGCGGACTGCCTGTACTTCCAACAAGGGATGCGCCTTGCGCTCTGCCAACACTCCCTCCTCTGTGATCGTCTGACTAAGCCGAGTGATCACGGCAGTGAGGGTCGGTGGGCGATGCGGGGGTTGGGGTTGCTGGGAGGGAGATGGGGAAGGTGCAGGGGTGAGGGAGGCATTGGGGCCAAAGCGAGTGACGGGGATGCGGGAAAGGATGTCAGTGTGAAGGGTAGGGCTGGGGGAGGAGATCAGGATGGAGTCATGGCGAGGAGTGAGGAGGGAGAGGGGGGCACCCGGAAAGTGTTGGCGGAAGAAGAGAGTGAGGTTCCGGGCCTCAAGGAGAGAGGGATCAGGACGGGAGAGGAGGTATCTGTAGGAGGAGGGAGAGGAGGAGGAGGAGGAGAAGGAGGAGGAAGAGGGGGCAGGGACATCCATTGAAGAAGCTGTTCAACCACTTCCCTCAGATTCAGCAGAGGAAATAAGACGTGAAACATGCCATGCAATTATGAAGGCTCGCTCACAAAGGAACAATATATCTGTGGCAGAGAGGGCTGCTCTACAGAAGCTTTGCCTGGATACTCAGACGGTGGTACTCCCAGCAGATAAAGGTAATGCTACTGTTTTATTGTCTCGGGACGAATACCATGATAAAATGTACAATTTATTGAGTGACAGCATGTACCGGAAGATCAGCAGGGATCCCACTAATCGAGTGGCGAAGAAAACTGTTTCGCTTCTGAATGATTCTCCCTTTCCACCAGATGTTGTTCGCAGATCGAAACCAAGTGGTCTGGTGCCTCCTAGACTTTATCGACTACCATAGGTCCACAAGAAAGATGTTCCTCTATACCCCATAGTGAGTAACATAGGATCTCCGACCTATGACGTTGCCAAACATCTGGCATCATTGTTGAGGCCTCTTGTGGGAAAATGTACTCACCACATAAGAAAATCTGCTGACTTCATTAGTAAACTGAAATCATTGAAAATGAACCCGTCTGATATATTAGTTAGTTTTGATGTGGTGGCTTTATTTACATAGGTTTCCCTTCCAGAATCTCTACAACTTATTGAAAGAAGTTTTGACAAAGAGGTTTCAGATTTATTTAAACATGTTCTGACCTCCACATATTTCTTATTTAACAACGAATTTTTTGAACAGACGGACGGAGTGGCAATGGGTAGTCCCTTATTCCTTCTGGTGGCCAATTTATTTATGGAGGACTTCGGGGAGAAGGCGCTTGAATCTGCTGACTTGAAACCCACGGTATTCTGGAGGTATGTTGATGACACCTTTGCAGTTTGGCCCCATGGTGAAGAAAATTTGCAAGACTTCTTAAGACATCTGAACTCCCTCCACGATCAAATGAAGTTCACAATGGAAATTGAAAAGGAGGGATGCCTTCCATTCTTGAATGTTTTGGTTCGGCGCAGAGAGGATGGCACTTTGGGACATGAAGTGTATAGGAAGCCGACGCACACCAATCTGTATTTACGTGCAAATAGCTGCCACCATCCTGCCCAGACAATGAGTGTTCTCCGAACTTTGACCCACAGAGTGCATATTATTTCTGACGAAAGCAGTCTGCAAGATGAACTTTCCCACTTACAAAGAGTGTTTGAAGGCAATGAGTACTCTCCATAACAAATACAGAGGGCACTGAAAATGAAACCGAAAGAGGCCACAAAGAAAGCAGAAGAAGGTGAAGAAACCTTTAAATCGATGGCCTTCCTGCCATATGTGGGTAGCCTCTCATCAAAAATAGGATGGATTCTCGGCAGACACAAAGTAAAAGTGATTTTTCGTCCTCCACCCAAGACAGCTACACTCGTGGGCTCCGTCAAAGATGATTTGCCGCTCCGGAAATATGTAGTTTACAAAATTCCATGTGAATGTGGCCTTTCTTACTTCGGACAAACAACTTGTACTGTCCAAGAAAGTTGTACAGAACACCGGAGGTACACACGACTTTTACAACCAAACAATTCGGCAGTGGCAGAGCACTGTATTGATAATGGTCAAAGTATGTTGTATGACAACGTCGAAATTTAGGCAACTACATCATCCTTTTGGGACTCGATAGTGAAGGGGCCAATTGAAATTCGCTTGACGACGAATTTAATTAATAGAGATAGTGGTTTCAGTCTTGATAAATCATGGAATCCGGCACTTGCTGTAATAAACTCACAAAGACGTCGTCACAGTGCAGCTCACAATGATATATCGATATGCCAACACAGATCGACTGCGGAGTCATAGATACAACTCGCGCATTATGCATGTCTCTGCCGCTGACCGACGTCTCTGCCGCCGACCGACGTCTCTGGCTCATTTGCATCTGTGGCCGCATGCGCAGTCGCGCGGTACACAAGTATAAAGGGACGAAGCGAGCACTGGAGCGGCAGTTTTGCGACTCACTCTGAAGATGGCTGGACGGTATACAGCCGAAATATTAGAAGAAGAAGGAGATTTCTTGCGGCTGCACACTCGAAACTTAATGGAGCAGTCTTTGCGCCGCCAAAACCTGAAGATTCACAATGTATACCAGTATTTGGTTTGTGTTTATATTTCAACTAGAGTCTAGTTTCGTTAAAAATTGACAGTGGCACCATCTAGCACTTGTTGTTGTACATTATGTAGGTCCTGTTGTGTTTCTATACTACGTTCATGCCCTCTAGTGACAGAATGGGTTACCAGGCAAATGGAGCAATGTTATGTTAGCAAGTTAGTCCTACAAGAGAGAACGGTGTATTCTGAGATCCTTTTTTCGGAACATAGTAAAATTATGTGCTGCATTCTATATGGAAGCTTGCTGTGCTTGATACACCTACGCTGATGTTATTATATGTGCCTATCTCATGGAAGTTTGCACCATGATAGTGATCAAATATACATATATCTGTTTCATTTTCATTCCTCTTTCGTCCCTTCCCTTCCCTTCCCTTCCCTTCGACGCACCCCCCCCCCCCCCCACTTCATCCCCCTTTCTCTCCCCTTCTTCTCGCCTCCTTTCTCTTTTCCCTCGTCCCCCACCCCTGGCAGATCCTCCCAGGTTTTTTTTGTTCGTCATCAAGTGTGCTGCGTTAGTGTTGTGTCAGGTGCCGTTCTATAGCATCATTAGTGATGTGGTTTTAATTGTGTGATCGACCTGTATATAGTCCATGATTGTTCTGCGCTACGCTTTCGTTAAGTGGCTGTTTCAACCGTTCTACGACTGTTTATGCTCTGGCTGTACTTTGTCTGGTGCCTTTTAATCCTTAAAGTGTGTGTTTTTGTGTGTACAATAGTTTTTTAGATTTTTCCACAGTCGCCACTTTTTGTGTGCTTTCTTCTCTTATGTTCCGCCTTTTCTGTTTCTATGTTGCGCCACGTTTTTTCTGTATATTGTTTTAAAAGTCTTCCTGTCTACTTGTAATGTCTTTCGGCTGAAGAGCACCGCCTATGCTGCTGCTAGCTCGCATCAGGTTGGGAATTGGAAATACAGTAAAGAAAAAATATAAATTTTCAGACTTGTGCATTTATATCAGCCATACAATCGTTATGTCACAGCAGGACACATTGCAAGAATCCTTGGCAATTTTTACCCTGGAGTAGTTTTATCTATTCTATGTTAGGACATGGAATGAACTATTGGGCAAGCAGGGACATAACTTGTAGTTACTTGGTTGTGTCTCCATTGCCTCAGCAGCCGGATCTCATTATTTCTCGTAATTGTTGTAAGATGTATGATCATAATTCTCATTATATATTCTCCAACCGATGTATTGCATTTGAAAATGACGACGTAGTTCGCTGAAACCGGTAACTTAACCTCTTTTTTTTAAAGAAAAATGTTATGTACTGTGACTATGGCTTTACTATTGTAATGTAAAATAAATGTTTGAAATGTCTAGTAGGGATAGGGTATATCCAATTATTTTGTATCCTACCTACCTGGTTAATCTAGCTTTCCACACTCAGACGTGTAAGCCACCAGATTCGTTCAGCTAATAGCAACACACCTCAGGGGTTTCCGCGCGTGGAGATCGAAATTGTGTACCAGTCTGCCACAAAATATTTCACTCAAAAGGCCGCCATCATCATTAAACCGTAAAGCGGAGGTGCATCTTGTCTAGAAGTACACTCCTGGAAATTGAAATAAGAACACCGTGAATTCATTGTCCCAGGAAGGGGAAACTTTATTGACACATTCCTGGGGTCAGATACATCACATGATCACACTGACAGAACCACAGGCACATAGACACAGGCAACAGAGCATGCACAATGTCGGCACTAGTACAGTGTATATCCACCTTTCGCAGCAATGCAGGCTGCTATTCTCCCATGGAGACGATCGTAGAGATGCTGGATGTAGTCCTGTGGAACGGCTTGCCATGCCATTTCCACCTGGCGCCTCAGTTGGACCAGCGTTCGTGCTGGACGTGCAGACCGCGTGAGACGACGCTTCATCCAGTCCCAAACATGCTTAATGGGGGACAGATCCGAAGATCTTGCTGGCCAGGGTAGTTGACTTACACCTTCTAGAGCACGTTGGGTGGCACGGGATACATGCGGACGTGCATTGTCCTGTTGGAACAGCAAGTTCCCTTGCCGGTCTAGGAATGGTAGAACGATGGGTTCGATGACGGTTTGGATGTACCGTGCACTATTCAGTGTCCCCTCGACGATCACCAGTGGTGTACGGCCAGTGTAGAAGATCGCTCCCCACACCATGATGCCGGGTGTTGGCCCTGTGTGCCTCGGTCGTATGCAGTCCTGATTGTGGCGCTCACCTGCACGGCGCCAAACACGCATACGACCATCATTGGCACCAAGGCAGAAGCGACTCTCATCGCTGAAGACGACACGTCTCCATTCGTCCCTCCATTCACGCCTGTCGCGACACCACTGGAGGCGGGCTGCACGATGTTGGGGCATGAACGGAAGACGGCCTAACGGTGTGCGGGACCGTAGCCCAGCTTCATGGAGACGGTTGCGAATGGTCCTCGCCGATACCCCAGGAGCAACAGTGTCCCTAATTTGCTGGGAAGTGGCGGTGCGGTCCCCTACGGCACTGCGTAGGATCCTACGGTCTTGGCGTGCATCCGTGCGTCGCTGCGGTCCGGTCCCAGGTCGACGGGCACGTGCACCTTCCGCCGACCACTGGCGACAACATCGATTTACTGTGGAGACCTCACACCCCACGTGTTGAGCAATTCGGCGGTACGTCCACCCGGCCTCCCGCATGCCCACTATACGCCCTCGCTCAAAGTCCGTCAACTGCACATACGGTTCACGTCCACGCTGTCGCGGCATGCTACCAGTGTTAAAGACTGCGATGGAGCTCCGTATGCCACGGCAAACTGGCTGACACTGACGGCGGCGGTGCACAAATGCTGCGCAGCTAGCGCCATTCGATGGCCAACACCGCGGTTCCTGGTGTGTCCGCTGTGCCGTGCGTGTGATCATTGCTGTACAGCCCTCTCGCAGTGTCCGGAGCAAGTATGGTGGGTCTGACACACCAGTGTCAATGTGTTCTTTTTTCCATTTCCAGGAGTGTATAAGAACTTCTGGTCGTTTGCAGTACCAATGTAGCGAAGCCATATTGACTCCCGTTCTATTTCATAGTAATATTTGAGGTTTATGGTTTTGTGTGAGGATTGTTGGATATTATGTCTTTATGGCGTGTAATTTGCCTTTTGTTGTTGTGACGCAGCCTTTTTTGAAAGGGTTGAAATATTTTATGCATCCAGATTTATGACTGATGTTGCAGTGTTCCATGTACATTTACACATAATTTTATAAACTGGAGATACAAATAACGTGTGATATCACATGCAAATGTGATAGTTCTATTCTGGGAGCCAAAAATGTGGTAAAATGTGTAACTGGTGTGATAGGGCCCCACGTTGGGCGCCAAAATGGAATAAAATGAATTGAATTGAGATCATATGGGATGTACGAGGTGCGTTCAAGTTCTAAGGCCTCCGATTTTTTTTCTAATTAACTACTCACCCGAAATCGATGAAACTGGCGTTACTTCTCGACGTAATCGCCCTGCAGACGTAGACATTTTTCACAACGCTGACGCTATGATTCCATGGCAGCGGCGAAGATTTCTTTAGGAGTCTGTTTTGACCACTGGAAAATCGCTGAGGCAATAGCAGCACGGCTGGTGAATGTGCGGCCACGGAGAGTGTCTTTCATTGTTGGAAAAAGCCAAAAGTCACTAGGAGCCAGGTCAGGTGAGTAGGGAGCATGAGGAATCACTTCAAAGTTGTTATCACGAAGAAATTGTTGCGTAACGTTAGCTCGATGTGCGGGTGCATTGTCTTGGGAAACAGCACACGCGCAGCCCTTCCTGGACGTTTTTGTTGCAGTGCAGGAAGGAATTTGTTCTTCAAAACATTTTCGTAGGATGCGCCTGTTACCGTAGTGCCCTTTGGAACGCAATGGGTAAGGATTACGCCCTCGCTGTCCCAGAACATGTACACCATCATTTTTTCAGCAGTGGCCGTTACCCGAAATTTTTTTGGTGGCGGTGAATCTGTGTGCTTCCATTGAGCTGGCTGGCGCTTTGTTTCTGGATTGAAAAATGGCATCCACTTCTCATCCATTGTCACAACCGACGAAAAGAAAGTCCCATTCATGCTGTCGTTGCGTGTCAACATTGCTTGGCAACATGCCACACAGGCAGCCATGTGGTCGCCCGTCAGCATTCGTGGCACCTACCTGGATGACACTTTTCGCATTTTCAGGTCGTCATGCAGGATTGTGTGCACAGAACCCACAGAAATGCCAACTCTGGAGGCGATCTGTTCAACAGTCATTCGGCGATCCTCCAAAACTATTCTCTCCACTTTCTCGATCATGTCGTCAGACCAGCTTGTGCGAGTCCGAGGTTGTTTCGGTTTGTTGTCACATGATGTTCTGCCTTCATTAAACTGTCGCACCCATGAACGCACTTTCGACACATCCATAACTCCATCACCACATGTCTCCTTCAACTGTCGATGAATTTCAATTGGTTTCACACCACGCAAATTCAGAAAACGAATAATTGCACGCTGTTCAAGTAAGGAAAACGTCGCCATTTTAAGTATTTAAAACACTTCTCATTCTCGCCGCTGGCGGTAAAATTCCATCTGCCATACGGTGCTGCCATCTCTGGGACGTATTGACAATGAACGTGGCCTCATTTTAAAACAATGCGCATGTTTCTATCTCTTTCCAGTCCGGAGAAAAAAAAATCGGAGGCCTTAGAACTTGAATGCATGGTATGGTCCTAACCTGGGCCCAGTGAAAATGGAAACGACATGTCCCCATGTAGGGGCTCAAAATGTACTAAACACAGATTAGTAAAGCAAGGGAAAATTTATATTTATTTTCGTAAAGTATAAATAATCATTATAAATTTCTGAGGGCTAATTTGATTGGGAAAACGCTCGAAACAGTAACTGGGCATGTAGGAGGCGGTGGTGGTGGTGGAGGAGGGGGGGGGTTATCACTTATCTCACCATGTATAAGTTACGGGCAGCTGACATGATGTCGATCTCCAGATGAGTCAGTGTGGTGTTACGTGGACGTTAGTTGATAGCTGGCAGCTCTCATCACCTCAAGTGTTGTTTTTAGTGCGAATCTCAGAGCAGCTGAGATCGTCTCTCGTTCCTTACCTCCTGCATAATTGCTCTGCACAGAATACCACTACCGAGATGTCAACGCAGCTGAATTAAAGTAGCCACAGCGGCCACTCATCAGTTTCCAGTGCACATACAGCGTCTACTGTCTGTATTAAGTAGACAGCAGAGGTGTAGTCCATGTGATATTTGGGAGGTGAAGTCAGATGTCAGGAAAAGAGTTGGATGTTTAAAGATTGAAACATCGGACGGCAAGGAAGATCATCTGACATGGAATAGTATGAGATAATATCACAAAGAGACAACAGTAATCAGGATGAATGCATGGATCAGACTAAAAGTCCGAATACTGCTTGGGAAACAGACTGATAAGAGCGCAGGACGAGAAATCAGAATACTCTGAGCAAAATAGCGTGCATATCGCTTAGCGTGACCTCGCATCAAAATCTCCAGTGGGACTCTCAGTATCAGCACCAAGTGAATCCGAACGAGCTCAACACGAACTCAGAATTATCACCAAAAAGTCCCGAATGAACTCTGAATGACTAATATTAGGATGAAGTCAAAATGGAAGCTTGAATCTTAGCACAACGCTGTCCGAATCAGAGTCCCAGAGAGTGAATTTAGAATGAAACCCAGAACTATCTCAGATTGTGTCTATTTAGCAGTTTCGTTCTCCTCGCCCCCCCCCCCTCCCCCACTGTTCTTTATCAGGGTGGTGAATTTCCCTTCGTTCGTCTCGTCATTGGAGGAGTCAATGTTCTGTGTGAGTCAATGACAGATCGATACTGAGTAGCTCTCTCCTGTCAGTCTTGCCTCCAAAGTCCCTTGACTGTGGTTAGTTTGAGTCACGGGAATTCAGGAGTTTTTCTTGTTAAATCCTGCCTAGTCGTCGAATATTAGGTGTCTAGGAAACCTGCTTTTTCGGATCGCTAGACAACAAGAAAACAAATCGAATTAATGAGTTTTATTACAGAATGAACAAATATAATACTTAACTTTGTGTTGCACAGATGTATTGCACCCAAAGGGCAACAGACGAATTAAGAAATCTCTTCAGTGTAACAATTCCAAGTCTGTGTACACGCGAAGTAATGAGCTTTTTCGCTTCTAAGCACGTCGCTAGCTTCTCTCAGAGAATATGTGGTCACCAAGATCTTACTCGTATATTACTTTTTCCTTGTGAGTATTAAATTACTTTAATCACATTAACTTTCTGCACTTCTTCTGAAAATAGCGGGTAATTCCCACCCTAAGCAGAATGATTATATGAGCAAGTTCTATAGAAATCTGGCATTGAAGACAGTGACGTGGCTTCATGGACATCTTTCTGTCATTTGCCGCATTTTTCGTTATCATTATACCCCACTGTGGTGCAGCATATGTTTGGCAGTCGTAGCTCCGGGTAAGGGTGGGTAGGAAACGTCTTATGTTTAGTCGAATAAATCTTGTCCTGATGTGCTCTGAAAAGATGGACGAACCGATTTTTAGGATTGCATGCATGAGTCATTCCCCTCATTACGTTTCTATATTCTGTTACGCCATCCATTTCAAATTCCTTTCACAGTTGGGCGGTGTCTTCACCCATTACACCACACTGACATCCTTACTCGAACTGAGTCTACTGCGTATTGTTACTGCATACTGGCCACAATTATTAGTGTACAGAAATGGTTTTGATGAGATGTATCACTTTCAACCAAGAATCATCCGTTGTGAAGACTTTTGATAGATACAAATACCTCGGGCAATGCAGCTGATTGCGTCCTCGACAATAACCGATGTTTCGAGCACCTCGTCATTTTCAAAGCACAAATGCAACAAAAATCTCTTCCCGCGGCAATTTAAGCCCTCGGGCACCGGGGCTGCGCTGACGCGGATACCAAGAGACGGCGAACGGAGAGAGAGGTAACACACATAATAAACGACAAGCACCAGCACAGAACCAACGATAACCAACGTCGTACGTTATCTGTAATTAAACATTAACCAAGAACAAGTCAGCAAGTAGGGCTAACTCTGCCCCCCTTTTTGAACTAAGAAGAAAGCAAATGCTCGAGACTAATTTAGGCAAAAGTCTCTATTGATAAAATTACATGTTGTTTTAATGTCAGCACCTTCGTTAATAACATTATCCGAGTATCTGAAAGTGCACGCCAAATTTCTATTGTTACTTCCTACAGGATGACCGGTGCATAGGCTATGTTCCGCAATTGCAAAGTTTCCCGGCTGTTGTGAGTGTCTGTGTCTGAACCGTGGAAGATTGAAAACTGAATAGCTAAAAAATATTTTCAGACATTAATTTCACAATCGACTGGAGTTCAAGCGACAATTTCCTCACTTTGTGTGTATATTCAGGTCCTTCTGAAAAGCGTGACTGAGCTGCAGGGGCAAGAATTTTTTTGAGTGTCCTCATAACTTTGTCCTACACCGACATTATTATTTTGTGCCCAAAGCAGAAACACTCACGGGCGGCCGCTAGTCAATCGTATGTCGGCTTAGGACCGACGCACATCTGGTGGATAGCACAGTTGCTCGAGCAGATTTCTGTGAGGTGTGCTGATGCTCGAGCAAATAAATTTCGACACTGCTGCAGTTGAAATAAAGTAAAAACAAGTAAGCTTAATTATAGTAATCGTCTGCTCGCGTATGCTCGAGCATTCGCTTTGATGCTCTTACAGACAAGGAAAATTTATTTATCAATGAAGACGGCGCTGCTCGGCACTCGGCCAGATGTGTTTCGATCCTAAGTCGACAGAAGTGAGTGTTGCAGTGCGGGCAGTGGTGGGCTGGCTTTTGTCCATTCAAATCTCATACGACGCTACTGTCCGTTCGTTTGCGTTCTTTATTGAAATGTGCTAATGAAGTTTTGTGCATCAATCAATATGCATCGTAAAACTTCTTTAACAGCGATAGTAGAAAGCTTCTGACTGAATGAAGCGAATAGTGTTGTTTCACACTGACTGATAGGGCTAGATCAGTTCCAGTTGGCATCATATGCAACTACACGGTAGCTATTATTCAAAGCCCTAATTTACAGCGACACTACTAAACAACTCTTTCCCCATATATTGCAGCTTCAGGCTTGAGGCATATCTAATGTCTCTTTTTTAGGGTTCCGTGCCCCAGTCAGTAAAAACGGAAAGCTTATAGCATGGCTTTGTCGTCAGTCTGACTGTCCGACTGTTAAAAACCGTTTTTCTCGGGAACGGGTAGACGTGTGAAGTTGAAATTTGTCACATACTGAGGTCTATAGTCCCTTGGCGGTGTAAAAAATGGAAGCTTCTTAGTCAATGCTGTCACAAAAGGGCCATTTATGTCATATATTTAAATACAAAGGAGTGGGAGATTAGTGTTTAAGTACCGTCAACAGTGAGGTCAGTAGGGACAGAGCACAAGCTCGGATTAGGGAAGGTTGAGGATGGAAGTCGGCCGCGCGCTTTCAAAGGAACCATCCCGGCATTTGCCTGAAGTGTTTTGGGGAAATCACGGATAACCTAAATCTGAATGGCCGGACGCGAGTTTGAACTGTCGTCCTCCCGAATGCGAGTCCAGTGTGCTAACCACTGCACCACCCCGCTCGGTCGTCTGTTAAGACCTCTTTTTCTTAGGAACGGGGAAGAAGTATCAAGTTTTAGTTTATGTCATATACTAAGGTGTATGGTCCCTTTGCGGTATAATAAAACTTTAGCTTCTAGGTCAATGCAGTCCAAAGGTACCGTCCTTTATGTCACGTATTTTGATACTGGCTAAAACACTCATCAAAACTTTAGGATACTTCCCGTTGATCTACGATGATGAATTCTGGTAACAAGTAACGTCTCACAGTACAAGGAAAGGAAAAAAATCCGAAAATTGTTAATCTGTAACTACATCACATGAAACAAACATAAATATATTTCTTTCGTCATTTGTTGTCCGACGTCAAAGTCCTCCCCTGGTAGCTGAGTGATCGGCGCGACGGAATGTCATACCTACCGGCACGGGTTCGATTCCCGGCTGGGTCGGGGATTTTCTCCGCTGGGAGACTGGGTGTTGTGTTGTCCTTATCATCATCATTTCACCCCCATCAACACGCAAGTCGCCGAAGTGGCGTCAACTCGAAAGACTTGCACCAGGCGAACGGTCTGGCCGACGAGAGGCCCTAGCCACACGGCACTTCCATCCGACGTCATAGCTGAGATTAAAACAGTCAGTATACCTGCATTCACGCTGACTGGATAGCAGTGTCAAAAGTCAAACATCAGGCAAAGAATGACTTTGTTGTACATACGACGCGTTTCAGAATTTATCCATCATCAGATATCCAAGAGCGATTACTACAAGTAGATATGACGTTTCAAGTCGTAGGTGACAGAAACATTCGCAGTCTGTCATTCCTTGCCTGATATTTGAATTTTAACACTGCGGTCCAGGGAGCCAAAATGGAAAAGTACTAACTGTTATAACGATGGTCATCTACCTCCTGCATCACTTTATATCATATTTATATTACTGAAATTAGAACATTCTCGAAAATCTTGGAACCCCTGGGACCGATATCTCCCCAGTATCAGTGTCGATAAGAGGCAAAAATGGTCGAGATCCTCGATTCCCGTAACGGACTGTCTATATAATCTGTTGAGTTTGTAACAGAATTCTCAGTGCGCAAGTGCAACTCGCACATGGCCACTTTTTTATGGGGAAAAAAAGAAACAGACTCATACTAACCTGGTGTATGAGCGAGCAAGAGGAACCTACAGAAGCAGCTTGCGTGTGTGCTAGAAGCTTAATAAGAACCAGCAGGCGTCTTCAGACTCCGAGGCGGTAAAAGAATATATGTTGGAAGTGCCCGCGGCAGTTTTTGAACGAAATTGAATATCGTTGACGTCATTCAAGTATTGTACAGTGCGAAGCAGCACATTTGTACTTCTACCCGTCGGTGCCGAGATCTTTGCCGCGACAGGGCACTAGCTTTAGGTGGGCATCCATACTAACGTACCTCGGGCCAACCTCGGATGGTGCGGCGGAGCGAGCGAGAGGTTATTGACAACTAACAAGCGAGCAAGACAGGTTGGAACGTTGAGTGTGTGTTTCCAGAGCCACATCAGTCCACGCGGGGCGTGACCACACTCTAGGTGAACGTCGTCTAATTGTGGATCGCACGGTGTCTTTCCCCGGTGTCTAGAATAGGATGGCAGCCGACAGCCAGAGACGAGGAATCGTGGAGAGGTTAGTTACTACAACACTGTTCAGAGCAGGAAGTGTTGTACTCTATCGGTCCACGTCTCTGTGTGGTCAGCTGCCAGGGTTTGTTGGAGTGAATCATCGTACGGCGAGTGTTAAAGTTGGTGAAGTCATCTGGTGGCTGTTGTGTTCTCGAACCTGACGAAGCTTTTATAAGTGGTATGAAATGAAATTTTGTGTTTCAGTGCGGGGCTGTGATGCATGAGGGAGTGGTTTTATTGGTCTGTGATTATTGAGTTCAAATAGATAATGTGATTCAGTCAGTGTATTCGCATACGGTTTTATCTGTGCTATCCTTCTTCTTATATATAATAGGTAGTTTCGTGTGCTTATACTGTACATTAATGTTGGTTGGGTACATGTTGGAGGATGATTCTGGTAGAGTGTATCTCTTCGTATAGCAGTTGCTAGTCTTACTTCTACAGTGGTACTCTGGATGCCCATTTGTACAGCTATTACGGGCTGACATCGCAATATTCGTTTCTTGATTGGTGCCGCCTTGTTCTGTCACCTGACAGAGTGAAAACATTTGGCCTGCCTGGAATGATTTTTTGTTATTATTTTACTGTACCCATTTCAAGTAAGAATGATTCCTGGACTGAATACTGATTCTTTCTGATTTTCATTGTTCAAGATATCTCTATTGATGTTGCTTGAGCTTCCATGTTATAATACTTGTTTGTGAATAAAAGTTATTTAAACATAACTCAATCTCATACCACACCCAAACCAAAAAACCCTCCGCCCAATCCCTGCGCTACAAGCTAATGTCAGTTTATCGTTACTGCCGTTTAAAGGCAAGATTTGTTCAGTGCTTTTGATGACATCGTGACAGGATGAAACATTAATAAAGGCAGAATGGTTTTTCTTTCAACGGACGGGGCCTCGGAGATAATGAACGAAGACAATGGCTTGACAAAGAAAATTAAGGATGCTGGGTTACGCGGTACATAATTCACCAGACATGGCGAACTAAGTGCTCCGATGAAAGGTGTGATGGACATCTTGGTCAAATCGACCAGTTTTCAGCGTCGTTTTGGTCTTCTGCACAGGCATTTCAACTAGTCTCCATATGAATATCATTCGGCGTATCCTGACCTCCTGCAACATAATAATGTTCGTTGGGTCAGTGAAGGCCAAGTAATAGAACGTTTCTGGCAAATACAAGAACAAGCAACTTCGTTCTTAGAAAACTTGCATACAAAGGAAGGAAGCGAATACCTGGAGTTCCTAGCAAACAAGTGCAATATGCTAGCTGTAACTATCCTGAAAAACAGTCTGAAATATAAAATGCGCACAGCACCGACCTACAAAGAACGGGAGCTTAATATTTGATTCGATGCAAAGTGTGTCTGTTTTCCGTTGCAAGATGCACGGGTGTGTCTTCGAAAAAAGTATTGAAAATCAAGGTATTTATTCATTTTCCAACAATACTCGTATATGAAAAGAAGAATTCCGGAATAAATTAACGTAAAGTTTGTAAGCTTAATTTAGATGTCGGCAAGGAATTTGCAGAAGGATTCCTAGACTTTTCAGAAACAGTGAAGCTGTTGCAATTCTTAAAATAGCAGTATGAAGTTTCTTTAGCTGCGGAATGGAGTGATATTGCTCCAAACTTGTTCGATCTTCCGAATTCTTCACTTCAAATGGGGATGACTGACTTGCAAGAATATTTTTGCTCGGAAACGTACAAAACAGCATCCACTGAAAAATTTTGGGGTAGACATGTTTCGGAAAAGTATGAAAAAGAAACTGTTTGTTGCACAACTGTTATGCTTCCACGTACATAAGTGAATCATTCTTCTCAAAAATGAAATTTTTAAAAAATAAATGTCGCTCAAAGTTTATGGATGCTTATCCTGGAGATACTCTTCACGTAAGTAGTTCCCTGCAGGAACCAGACTATAGACAAAATGAAATGAAATGATCGTATGGCATTGTTGGGCGGGAGGCCCAATGCGGGGAAGTTCGGCCGCCGAATTGAAGTCTTATTTCAGTCGACACCACATTGGGCGACTTGCGTGCCGGAGATGAGGATGAGTCCACTAGCGGAGAAAATCTCCAACCGTCCGGGAATCGAAAACGGGCCCGCTTGAATGGGAGGCAAGCACGTTACCACCTAGCTAAGCAGGCGGACAACTATAAACAGTTCGCTGAAGACCACAAGTGTTTTTTCTCCCATTTATTCGTAAACACGTTTATCTTATTTTTCAAAGAAAAAAATGAAGATCAAAAAGCTATCTAAAATGTGAGCTATTATAAGTAAATCAACACCTTTTTAAAAAGCTAAAATTTACCTGCATCTGTGTTTTTTTCTTTTTTCTCTGGATCTTTATAAAATTTTACGGGCAGATCCATATCTCACTATAATTTACTTGCTGACCGCTGCTGAGTACACTGGTCCACCACAGTTATGACGTTCTGATCGATGTATGACATCCACAACAAAATAGATATGGTCTACAAAAGCACTTTGCTAAGCAAGATCATCCTTGACAGACCCTAAAGGAGGTCTAATCTCAGAAGATGGTTGACAAACACACTTCATAAAATGTTTCCGCATAACACCACTATTCTTGTAGCAAATACTACATGTGAGGCAAAAATTTGTAGCACCTCGTTATTCACCCGTTTTTCCGTTGGCCAGTAGCTACCCCTCTCTGTACTGATTCTGGTGAATGGTGACGTCAAGTGGGGCTAACTCAGCTCACAAATTTTCGGGGTGAGATGATGTGGGCCCTTTGAACCACAGTACAAGTACTCATTTATGCTGAGACGAATAATGCCAACATCAACCTGGAAATATGAATCCGTTGGCTCCCTAAAAACGCCATATTACAACGTACCATCATATTTTCTACTAAACAACACATCAAGGAAGGGAAAGCAGCCAGCAGGGTGTAAACTGCCAGAGTTTTCATTGTTGATAGATTTACTTAAGTAAACAGCATGTGTCATGTCAATGTAACCACTTCCACAGCCCCACCCTTCCCCTACCCCCTCCCCCTCCATTCTAGCTCAACTGGGTGAATTGCAAATGGCGGGATATTCAACTGTGCATAGTCCTGTTGGTTGGGAGATCTGGCACAGCCTGAATTGCTGCCTGATTGCCCATGTATATCTGGAATTTAATTTAGAATTGACCCATCTTAGTTAATGCATTTTATGGCCCAACATCATAACAGCTGCCTCTATAATGAACCTTATCTTAAAATGCATACATTACACTTACTGATGTCTTAAAACTTTTCAATATTGTTAATTCGTTTAGGAAGGTTTCTACTACATTAGAGCACAAACACACACACACACACACACACACACACACACACACACACACACACACACACACGACATTGCTAAATTACACTAATCTTCCAAGTTAAAACAATTTGTCATACTTGTGCTGTTACCACCACGACTGGAGTCAGACAGGATCAACGCCTTTATTTCAAACAATACAAAATGCAGGAATGTGTCTTCCATGAACTACAAAATATATTCGTAAGTGTCCTAGTCCACTCCATAATATAGATATAGATAGCAATTCTTGCTGCAGCCGCCGCCACATCCGCCAGTGCCATCATACAATGCCATGCCTCACTCAGGCTGCCATATCTGCCCGAATCAGAGACTGAGTTCTGAATGGCCGTTGTGGCTCACAGTGCTACCGTTGAGACGGCTCTCGTCCCTTCGACTGCACGTGGGTCGACGGCTGCACAAACAAGGAATGCTCCCATCATAGCTGCGAGAACCGATAAGCGTTTGTTCAACTCTCCGCGATGCTAAGTTCAGAGCCATTGTATTGCTTGATTGCCATAGGTAGGCTGTTGCCATCAGTCATAATGCTCTAGTAATTTTATAAGTGGCCTCACACAAAGAGAGAATTTTGCCTGTCATAGGGTTTCTATTATTTTATTTATTTTTCTATGACTCATCATTTCTCTGACTGATTTGATGAGACTCAACACGAATTGCACTCCTATGCCAACTTTTTCATCTCAGAGTAACAATTGCGACTTATGACCTCAATTGTTTGCTAGATGTATTAGAATCTCTGTCTTCCTCTAGAGTTTTTACTCCCTCTAGTTCCTTGGAAATTATTCCCTGATGCCTTAATAGATGTACACTATCATCTTCTCCCTTCTCCTAGTCAATGTTTTCCATGTATTCCTTTGCTCGTCTATTTGTTGGAGAGCCTCCTCATTCCTTACCTTATGACTTCACCTAATTTTCAGCATCCTTCTGTAGCACCACATTTCCAATGTTTCGATTCACTTCTGCTCCGGTTTTCCCACAGTGTAATTTTATATCTTTTCGAAATGCTTTACAGTGCTTCCCAGTACTCCTTTTCGTGTCACATCGCCGTTCTCATATAGGAGAAGTGGTATTTTTGCCTTGACACCTTATTTCACAGAGACGAACTTCAACAACCAACCCCGTTGCTCTAGTGAAACAGTTGCACTTGACATTCATTCCACGAACAAAATGATTTTGTAGCGGAATTTAACGGACCTATTCGATATAGCGGTCCCAAATTAATCTAGTGGGGCATTCGTTCAACCGATACTTGTTAACAGGGACACTAAAGCAAGAAGAATAGCCAGTAATCCAGTGGACCAATAAGCAGCACCCTCAAGAGAGGTTACCACACAAGCTCAAGTATTAACACCCAATACCACTAAGCTATCCCAATCAAATAAGAAGCAGATGTACTCTGACGTATAATCCAGTCCATTAGTGTATACTCTCCAGTCGTCTCAAAATAAAATGCTGTCATCATGGGAACCTGTCAACATTTTTAGTTGTGGAAGGAGTTTACCATTACAATAACGAGGTATCAGTGCATCGTTGGACAATAGCCAAATTGTGAGATAACGATTACAGAAAGATAAGAGCTGATGACAATAAGCAAATCGCATTTCAAATTCATTGTTTACGTCCCGTCTGAGGCCGGTTTAAGGGCTTCATAGCGACTAGCACTACTCAAAAATTGATCGAACTAGCATGTTTTACTCGCATTCGGAAGGACGACGGTTCAATCCCGCGCCCGGCCATCCTGATTTAGGTTTTCCGTGATTTCCCTAAATCGCTTCAGGCAAATGCCGGGATGGTTCCTTAGAAAGGGCACGGCCGATTTCCTTCCCCATCCTTCCATAATCCGAGCTTGTGCTCCGTAATGACCTCGTTGTCGACGGCACGTTAAACAGTAGTCTCCTCCTCCTAGCATTTTGTGTGCGACCTCGCCCATGACTGATGATTCTACGATAAATCTCATTCTTATATCTGTTTTCCCCACGGACAACTTTGTGTCCAAGGTGTCTTAAGTCCGGCTACATTTCAAAAGATCTTTTCTTGTTGTAAAACGTTTAGCAGTTCTCAGAGTTCTTTTCTTTTGTTCTATATAGCAGACTTGACTTGGGGTGCATCAAAACAGCGACAGACCAAGAGATGGTACACTCTGTCATGTGATATCAATAATCAAAATCTATAATCTGTGCTACGAAATTATCTACCCCAGTGTGGCAGGGCACCACCGGCAGAAATAAGCGTATTGAGGTGCTTCAAAAACTTTAAAGAGACAGACGATATCAGAGACCTTCCTCGAAGTGGACGTTTCGTAAACCGCCAGTACGATTCGCAAGCCCGGCATTCGCTATAAATCCCACGACTGCGCCAGGTCTCTTCAGTACTTCGTCCACTCACCTGAGGATGGCTGGACGTCTCTGGGCCGAAATATTGTGGCAGAATGTTGATGGGATCCGCCTGCAAACCCGAAAATTACTGGAAGACGATATACAATTTCTATATTAAAGTAAGGAATCTTATATGTTTCTGTCCGGACCGCCACCACATTTAATTCGGACTAATCACGTTTTTCAATGTTTACTTTAATCCCCCAGCGAAAGCTCCGAGTGATTAGTTTATAGTCAACGCTATGTAATGCCACCGGACTTTGAATCTGTAAATTCGACTTTTCTTTAGTTTTTGGTAGGAATGTGATGCAACCTCTTAGAAATTCTTCGGGTATGTCGACACCGCTGCGGATTTCATTAGCGATATCTAGTAAAAGTTCCTCAAAAATATTAATGTGTTTAGAGTCGACTCATGGAGATCTTCCATTAGAACTCTTTCTGATTGCTTCCTCAATGTCGTCTAAAGTGAAAGCCCCTTTAAGGTGTGTCCTGTCATTTCTCGTAAGCGTGTGAGGTGTTACCTGATGAAAACTGCTAACTGCGGATGGGATGACGTCGCTTTTCTTTAATAGGTTTATAAAGCGGGTGAGGATTTAGTTTTTGATTTCTTTCTCATCGAAGGCTTTCTGACAGTTAAATTTTCTCCATTATCTTTTAAAGCTGTTGTCCAAGCGGTGGATTGCAATAGGTTCTTGCGCGCTGCCACATACAGCTTGACTTCTTACAAGGATACCCTGTGTTTTGCTTCGAAGGTCGCTTAAAAGTTTTGCCTTAATTTGTCACAAATTCTGCAGTGATTTTGGCTCAGTTATTTTAGTAATGTTATACTGTAGACAATTCTGATAGAACTGTGAGGTTGATTAGAGCCAGTGGACTTTCTCGGCACTACAGTTCATTAATAAATTTCGCATAGCAGGCTACGACGGACATTCTTTTTCCTGATCCCTGCAATGTCATTAAGCTCGCTCAAAACTAAAGAATTATAGAACTTTTGAAAATGGGTCCGTACATTACAACTAGATTTCCGACTATCAGTCATGAGCTACGACCCAAAGCACAATAAAATTATCCTTGGTAAATCTTGGTGCTGATTTCCCCTATGGAAGGCACGGAGCAGGATTATTACCCAGAACTGGAACTCGGTGGTGCAACGGATAGCACAACTGACAGTGGATAAAGAGGTCATGTGTTTGAGTCCTGGAAATGACATGTATTTCTAGAAATTTTATACGGAATACGAAAATAGTGTAAGGGAAAACTGATTATATCAGTTGTTTCGATGGTGGGATGTATTATATATAGCTTTACATTAGTCTTAGTTTGAGAAAAGGATAACAGAACATAAATGCATTCACTTTGCGAACAGACAATTCACTCATTTGGAAAGCATTGCTAGTAGAGAAGATATCACTATACGCCCACAGTACGACGAGTTGTAGGACGATGAGATACAATGGATATGGAACAGGAAGGTAACGCAAACGTAAGGGCTGTTATGTTTGCGAGCGTGCACTAACGTCAGTGCCTGAAGCAGACTTACTTCATATTTGTGTAAGATGAGAAAGCTTCAATAGTTTAAACGACAACGATCCTAGCTGGACAGTACGAATATAAAAAAAAAACATTGTTTCTAATAAAGTAAAAAGAGTTTGGTCACATTAACTAGAAAGTATCTTTTGAACGTGACGTTTATAAACAGCAAATGCAAAGACACTGGTATCCAAAATTAAGGCAACAAAAGCCTATTTCCGCGTTCTGTGCCTAATTCATAATATAATCATACGAACTGTCTACCAGATGTCCGTACGATTGTGTTCTGCGTGGAAGATGGTATTCCGGTCAACGGACAACCATGCAAAGGATGATGTTATGGCACCTATGTAACGAGGCAATATTTGCCGGGTAGACCCACATCTGCAGTCGCTGTGTACGCAGTGACACGCGGTGCAATATGGCGCTGAGAAGATGCCTACCAGACCCTCTGCGGTGGAGGGCCATAGAAAGAAAGGAAGCAGCACAGTCGCAAACTGATTTGGTCCGATGACTTAATGCGAATCGTTCTATTGATTCTCGGATGTGGCGACAGTTTATAGAGACCAAAACTATATCCCGAAGACCAGGGCAGGGCCGACCACGTGTGACTTCAGAAGAGAGGACCGTTATTTGGCCGTAAGGGCAGGGCGGTACCGCCTTAGTACTGCACTGCAGCAGGCATCTGATCTCGCAGCATACACTGGACGTGTTGTATCGAGCCAAACTGTGTGCAGAAGGCTTCTGCAGGGTGGCCTTTACTGTCGGAGACCTGGTGTATGTCTACCTCTTGACGCGTCTTCACAGAAGGGAACGTCTAGAGTGGAGTCATCAACATGCCACCTGCACGGTCCAACGTCGGCCAATGTTGTTTTCCTATAGGAGTCCCGACTTAGTCTGGAGAGTAATTCTCGACGGATGTGCATCTCGAGGAAACGTGGAACACGATTTTGGGCGCAAAACATTGTGGAAAGAGGCCGGTGTCGAGCAGGATCCCTAACGATGTTGACAGGGATTATGTTTACCATTCGAAACCCTCTTTGTGAAACAATACAGGTGAATCGGCAAGGATTAATTGCCGTTAGGCATCGTGACGAGTTCTTACGACCTCATTTGCGGTTGTTGCGAGGTGCTGTGGGCCCAGACTTCGTATTTATTGACGATAATGCTCGACCTCAAACAGCACGGGTGGTTCATGTTTTCTTGGGAACGGAAAATGTTGCACGCCTGTCGTGGCCTGCCCGCTCTGCCGATTTAAATCCCATAGAGGATGTCTGGGATGCACTAGGGAGACGGCTTGCATCACATCAGCATCCACCAACCACTATCCAAGACTTCGAGCAGCTCTGCGGGAAGAATGGCCGTTATTGCATCAACATGAGACTGATGACATATTCACAGCATGCGCCGTCGTTGTAAGTCCTGTAATGCTGACAGAGGCACCCCATACTGAGCACATTAACCAATTGTTGGAATGTGAAAGGTGGCTACACTGAGCCACGGCGCCAGAGATTGCGCCAAAGAGTTTTATTTCGCCGCCTCCACTGGCAGTGCTTGTCGAGGACTCGTAGTAGGCTGTGTTTGTTGAGATGTGCTAGTGAAAAGTGCTTGCTGAGAAGTCGTAGTGAAAAGTTCTTGTCGAGAAGTCGTAGTGGAGAATGCTTGTTCCATGTTTTATACAGTTGTTTGATGGGATAGACAGCAGATGTTGTTCGAATGGAGATATTGTAATGATCAGAGTGCTTTTCGTCAATATATATGAAGGTAACAAATTCCCTGTTTTTTCTTTTTATTATTTCAGTCTCTTAAATAATGCGTCATTACAGGTTCAGTCAACAAAGCATCTGGCTTGTGTTCTTGTATTAGAGTGTAATCCTGGTTTTCTTGCGCAATTATAGTATTTCTATTTTCTTTTAATTACTTCAGTATAAATGGTATTTGAAATTTCTTGTCTTATTGAAGAAGAACCGTGCCAGATGTGTACGTTGAGTCATACTTCCACACACAGAACAGTTATACTTGTGCTTTGGTTTCGTAGGTTTTATAGTTGCTGGGGGCTTAATTAATTAATTGTGCTAACGAAAATTTTCATTTTATTCTTTGTTGTTGTTCTATGCAGTCAGATTGCGTACAAAAACTAGTGAGGGCCAACCGTTTACGAGACTACGTAATCGGACATACAGCTATAAACTAAAAAATAAAAATTATTTTCAAAAATAATAATTAAGCCCCATGACGTGGCGACCGCTGCTTCGGATCGTCCCTTGGAATTCTTCTGATTGTAAAAATAGTAGACAGTAGTATTGTTGTAGTAATTTGTAGTTTAGTAATTGTAGTCTATTTTGCATGTGTAGATTTGGTAATTGTCATTCTTCTAATGGTATTTCAGAATTTAATTTTGTTGTCTTGTATACGCGTTTGACAATTTAGTGCAATTATTCCAATTGTTCGTTAATCGTGTTTGAAGGAAACATTTCGTGTGAATGGTATTGTTGGAGATAAAGAGTCATTGTGTGTAATTTTCGTACAGTGACGAGTTTTGTATGTTTTGTAAATGATTACGCGATCGATGAAAAAGGCAAAAATGATGGATAGTCAGGATGACGAAATTGTTGACATGGCGAACTCGCCAACACAGGAGAACAGTATGATGAATAATGAAGTGGAAAACAATTTAATAAGTCGGGAAAATAGTCCAGAACCATTTCAAAATTTTTCTCAATCAGAAAATTCACAGAATACGAGATTAACGATAGAAGATTCTGGAATAGTATCGAACACAGATAGCTTTACAGCTATGACGAAGGAGACTGGTTTTGCGGGAAATGTTAGGGGCGAAAAGAATTTCGAACAAGTTAATATGGAGCAGTTGATGGGTGCAATATTAAATTTGGGATCTCGGTTAGACTCACAAATGGGAACAATGGAGCAGTTTCGATCTGAATTTAAAACAGAGATAGGAACAATTAAAACAGAGATGGGAACTTTGGGATCTGAATTAAAATCTGATATGGGAACAATGGAAACACAGTTAAGATCTGAATTAAAAACAGTGGGATCACAAATAGGAACAATTAAAACAGAGATGGAGACAATGGAAACACGGTTAGATTCACGAATAGGGACATGTTTCAAAAATATGAGAGATAAATTAAAGAAAGAAATCAGAGAAGAAGTACAACCGATTTTGAATGCTCACAATAATAGATTAATTGCAGTAGAGATTAGACAAAGGGAACAGGATAGAGAACAGGAAGAAAGAGATCGCGTGATAGTACAAAAATTTTCAGAGTTAAATTTACAACGTGCACACGATAAGGAGGAAATATTTGAGAGAATCGAGGAATCCGTACCAAATGACAGAATAAATAATCTAACACAACAATATGAACAGTTAACTACCAAATGTGTTAATACTGAAACCCGAGTCGCGACACTTACGGAAGACTTAAATAAACAGAAAGAACAAATAGGTGATTTATCGGAAAGAGTTGAGGAGATTTCAGACAAATTGACAAGTCTTAATTTAAATGGGGACAGAGATTCAGATGATACAGCACCATTGCCATTTGCAGAAACCATAGAGTACCAGAACATAAATAAGCATGTTGAAAATCAGGGAAAATTTAATGAACGCGTCAAAAGGGAATTTGAGGCATTACGAAAGCAAGTCAAACAAATTGAAGGCGAAATCGTAGGAAAAGACAGCAGAAGAAATTTAGAATGACAGATAGTAGAGGGCTTTGAAGAAAATAATTTGTTTCATTTACGGGATGCAACAAGAGAGCGCCAGGCGCGTGAACTTGACAATAATCGACATTCGGACTGGGACAAACGCGGTAGGTCTTTGTCGCCACGAGGCGAAAACTTTGACTATAAACACTTTTTGACTGTTCGGAAATTTAAGATCTTTCGCAATTCTAAGAATGACATACATCCATGTCCATGGTTAGATCAATTTGCGTACGCACTTCCGCCAAAGTTGCCACTAAGTCACAAACTGGAAATTATGTGCAGCTATTAATGTCCTCAGGGGATTCACTACACTAAGTGTATATGTGCCGTAGCGTGCATAGGGCCCCGAGCTGTAGTGGTGCTATTTCCCTTTTAGTTTTCTGCACCGCTGCCTACTCTTTTACTATTCTTTGCATCTGTCAAAACAACTCTTCGACTATCAATCTATCTAGACAGTAAGTAAACAATAACCGGATATGACTATTTTACCCAAAAGTGATCTCGGAAATTACCATTTAGACTTACTGTACCTTCAGCAGCATTCATTCGTAGTTTAAACGAAATTTTACCTGTTTATCTTCGTGACAATATTACTTCATATGTTGACGATATTCTTATTGCTAAACATTCTTGGAGTGAGCACAACAAAATTTTGGATTCATTATTACGTATCTTTGCAAGAGTTGGCATTACAGTGAACTTGGAAAAATCCGAATTTGGTCGTTCTCAGGTGAAATTTCTCGGTCACATTATTTCTACAGAAGGTATTCTTCCTGATCCAGAAAAACTATACGCAATTCGTAATTATGCTGTTCCTACCACAAAACGTGATGTTCGTAGTTTCCTTGGTGTCTGTAATTTTCTTATACGCTTTGTTAGATTGGACGATTTGGCCACGCCTCGTTTATGTGAACTATCTGGAAAGAATTCTAATTGGTGTTGGGATGAGGAAGCTCAGTCAGAATTTGAACAACTTCGTTATGCTTTAGTTGCTGCTCCACTTCTTTCACATCCGGATTTATCTAAAGATTTTTGTTTGGCGACGGACTCATCATACAAAGGCCTAGGTGCACATTTATTTCAAGAGATAGAAGAAAACGGCGTTTTAGTACAGAAGAAGTCGTGTTCTCTCTAAATCCGAAAAGAATTATTCGATTACGGAACTTGAAGCTTTAGCTGTTGTTTGGGCCTTTACAAAATTTCGGACATTTTTGTTTGGCAGACATACTAAGGTTTACACCGACCACCGAGCTCTGGAATTTCTTATGTCAACAAAATTAACTCATGGAAGATTGTCACGATGGGCGCTGTACCTACAGGAATTTGACTTTAGTATTGTTTACATACAGGGTTCTTCAAATATTGTTGCTGATGCTTTATCACGTGAACTTATGGGTTTGAAACAAAGTGCTGAAGAGGACTGCATAGAAAAAAATTATTGTTTGATGTATATTCAAGGTGTTGCGTTTGAGAACTTTATTTCGTCTTCGCTCCAGGACATCGCTAAGGAGCAAAATAAGGATCCAATCTGGAAGGACATTAAGGAGAAGTGGAGGAGAAAGGAAAGCGTAGCGATTAGACAGCATTATTTAGTTCGCAATGATATTCTTTTTAAACGAAAATCGGTCGACAACTCTGTTTGGTTAGTTTGTATTCCTGATGAGTGGGTCAATAAATTGATTTCGTACACACATTTCAGTTAAGCGCACTTTGGTCCCAGAAAATGCTTTCATAAATTACGAGAAAATTGCTACTTCAGCAATATGGAAAAACGTATTCGATTTGTTCTTGCCAAATGCAAATTATGTCAAAAGGCTAAGCCGTCAACTATTTCTCACAGAGCACCGTTGTTTCCTATCATTCCAGCGAAATTAAAGGACATGGCTGCAGTCGATTTGTTCGGTCCAGTGGTTCGTTCTACTAATGGTTTTGCGTACATTTTGGTAGCAGTGGAATTGACATCAAAATATGTGTGTTTTACACCTTTACGCAAAGCAACAGCTCGTTCAGTATCTAATGCTTTCATCAAAAATTTTCTTAAAGAAGTGGGTCATGTTGATAAGGTTATATCAGATAATGGACCACAGTTTCGCTCTAAAATTTGGCTTCGTACTCTACAGCGTCGTAAGATTAAACCAATTTTCATTTCACTTTTTCACCCTCAATCTAACGCTTCAGAGAGATGGATGAAGGAAATCAATAAATTGTGTCGACTTTATTGTCATCAGAATCACAGAACGTGGGATCAGTATCTTCATATTTTTCAAAACATTCTGAATGAACTTCCTAATGACTCAACTTCTTTACTGCCAAAACTGATATCAAAAAACAAAGCACCAACAAATCGCATTTCTGAAATCGTTCCTTTTCCGCGTTCACCGAAACTGCGGCATTCTGAAGTTGTCAACCTGGCTCTACAAAATATTGTATCTGCGGCTGCTAGAAGAGAGCAAAACGTCCTGGTCGTTTAAAAACTTTTTCAGTTGGCCAAAAGGTGTTAATTAAGTCTCATCGTTTGTCTCACAAAGGAAAGGGCTTGTGTCGTAAATTTTTTCTGCTTTATAACGGTCCATATAGAATTCGCAAAATTATTCATGATAACACTGTCGAAGTAGAAACTCTTAAATCTCGACGCTCTAAGGGAATACATCATATATCAAACGTTAAAATTTTTGTGGAATGACATACTTTAGAGAAACTAACAGCTACATGTAAACATGCAGAGAATACAAGGATACCGCGCTGTGTTTTGGCGGCGGCACATATACAAAGCAACAGTCAAGTCTGCGCGCCGCACAAGGCAGTCGTTGACCGCAAACAATTACTTCCTACGTCACGCGCCTACAGCTGATCGAGCGCTCAGTGCGAATGCACTGACAGCCGTAAACAAATACACAGTCTAATTTCTCCGATTAAATTCAGTAGAAAGCTATAGTGACTTGATAAATTATGTTATTAATGTTCAGTATTTTTCAGGATACGGTTGTATAAAATATTTAAGAACTTCAAGTAAATTCTGTGCGTGTCCGACGTTAAGACGACTTGCTATGGAGAAAATTTCAGGAAGAATGTAATTTCGAAGAAAAAAGGTAATAAACTAAAAAGGGTAACTATTAATTGAGTTTATTTTTCAGGTAACATATTTCCACTTAGGTACGTACTTTAGACGTAATTTGCTGCTCGCGATTACGTGATTCATACTTTGTGCTAATTTCATGTTCTATAAATTTACTTGTGAAGCGACGTGCTTGCGTACGTTAACTGATTTTGACAATGATTGATTAATGAACAGGGTTGTTACTTGTATATATTATGCATCGCTTGGCTGCACTGCTTTTTCTCTGACGTCATATTTTTTAATTATGTGCCTGCTGTGCTTACTTATTTAAATTATAATTGTCTTCTGATTAATTGTGCTGACTATGGTTTTGTATGTAGGTTATACTTTTTTGATTTATCTGCTTGCGCCATCATGTTTACTTATTAAGATTACATACGAACATTTATTTGCTTATGCTGATATGATGCTAATGACCTGTTCATTACGTAAGATATATGTTTGCTGCTATGTGTATGGATTGCATATTTATACATTTCTGTGTGTTGTCATAACTACTCTTTAATTGCTATATATAGAAATGCTGATATACAGTGTACGAACATAGAGTTTAGGTTACACTATGGTATTAATTATTGTTCGCTTGGCAGAGCCTCGTTGTAGGGATTGTGCTGCATCCACTTGTTGACATTCTGTTCTCTACTGGTATATTTACTCGCTGTTGCATGTTTTGCTTACGCTCAGTGCCTTATATTTTTAAGATAAGAAAATGAACTGCAGTAATTCGACGAACGACATTAGTACAAGAAACGTCATAGAAGTCACATGAGCTGGAGGTTTTATGGAAGCTGTATAAATTTATGCTAATAGGAAGGAAGCTAACGACATGAAATACCAACACTAGGGTTAGACCATTGACAGTTATTACACTGCATTCTTCGTGAGCAACTGAAATAGGAAGTGACACTTGACACAAAAAATACTCCACATGTTTGCTTCTGCCATGATTCTTTAAGTGGTGTACACACTGTGAAATATTATGATCATTCACACTCCGTAATCGTACTTAATTACTGAGAGTTATTCGAACTAAAGGCTGTTAGAAGTCATATATGCATTTCTTTTGTTTAATGATGGACAAGGTAACCAAAATGTATCTTATAATTCATAATGAGTAGAAGATTTGGGTCAGATGGATTACACAGAGGTTGTGTGTGGACACTGTGTCTTCGGATTGTATGGGATGATGAATTGAAGTTTGCTCTAGGATTTTATCTGTACTTGTTCGAGGAGACTGACTAGAGGAAAGAGTTGTTATGTAAGTGAAATGATATTGGTAATAAGGTTTGTATGTATCGACGTATTGAAGAGGTATTATTGAGGTATTGAGATTGTGTGAGGTTGATGATTATTGGAGTTTTGGTGGACAAGAGGTAAGGTAAATGATATTGATGATAAGATTTATATGTATCGACGTAAGAGGTATTATTGAAGTATTGAGATTATGTGATGCTGATGATTATTGGAGTTTTGGTGGATAAGAGGTAAAGTAAGTGAGGAGCATATTTTGTTTGTTTGTTGGTTTATGTGGAACAAGGAGGATGAAGATGGCAGACTAGAACACTAAAGTAGAAGGAAGATTGTCTACACACACACTTTGTTAAATCACTAAGCAGTATATACTTTTTTTTGGAGAGAGGAAGCAATTGCATATCTTGGCACACTGACAGTTGTTCAGCAACCGTACATTTGATCTGGCTTGGCAAACATTGGTCTTGACATGATGACTACGACGTTGACTAACTATTATTGACTGTTATACATTGCTGCCACTACTACTTGATACACATGATGGACATCAAATTTTGACAGAATTGCATTTACACAGTTAACACTATTCAATTACACAGTAGCACTAATGTGGACGAAAGATGAGAGAGTGTGTTTTGTGTGTTTTCCTTTCCCAATTCCAAATTGGTACCGACCTATCTCCTAAATATTATCTTACTTGTTTGTAGTGGCTTACACTGACACCCATAAATATTATAGGTTTACTGATATTTGTGTATTTGTAATAGTTAATATGACAATTATCTGACATCATTTGTGTGTTTGTTATAATTGTATGTTTAGTGTAAGAGCATAGAGAATAATTTTGTAAAAGCAATTGTGTGTGCATTCAAACTATTGTTCATGCCTGAACTGTCTGATTAGCGATGTTGAATATTATCTACTGTTACCTGCACTTCTTCAACATAATGGGTGCCACTTAGAAACGTTTAATTTCTGCTGATGACTGCTGATCAACTTTCTGATTAGTGATGGTGAATATTATGGACTGTTATCTGCACTTGTTCAACATAGTGCGTGCCACTTAGAAATTAATTTCTGCTGATGAATTGTGTGATTAGTGATAGTGAATATTATGGACTGTTACTTGCACTTTTTCTACATGATTGGTGCCACTGGGACATGTTTAATTTCTGCTGATAAGCTCTGATAAACAGTGTGATTAGTGATAGTGAATATTATGGACTGCTGTCTGCACCTGTTCAACACTACTGGGTGCCACAGATGGAACTGCTTCTACTGAAATGAAGTCGCTTGTTGGTGTCTGCACCTGTTCAACATTACTGGGTGCCACTGATGGACTGCTTCTATTGAAATAATGTCACTTGTTGGTGTCTGCACCTGCTCAACAATGCTTGGTGCCACTGGTGGAACTGCTTCTACTGAAATGAAGTCACTTATTGGTGTCTGCACCTACTTAACATTACTGGTTGCCACTGATGGACTGCTTCTACTGAAAAGATGTCACTTGTTGGTGTCTGCACTTGCTTAAAATTACTGGGTGCCACTGATGAAACTGCTTCTACTGAAATGTCACTTGTTGGTGTCTGCACCTGTTCAACATTACTGGGTGCCACTGATGGAACTGCTTCTACTGAAATGATTTCACTTGTTGCTGTAGCACCTGTTCAACATTGCTGGGTGCAACTGATGGAACTGATTCTACTGAGATGATTTCACTTGTTGCTGTCTGCACCTGCTCAACATTGCTAGGTGCCACTGATGGACTGCTTCTACTGAAATGGTGTCACTTGTTGCTGTAGCACCTGTTCAACATTGCTGGGTGTCACTGATGGAACTGCTTCTACTAAAATGATGCCACTTGTTGGTATTTGCACCTGTTGACCATTGCTGGGTGCTACTACTGGAACTAATCATTGAAAGCATTTTATGTGAACATTTGTATAAACTGATTTTTTGTGTATTGTGTAAACTATTATGTAAAGTCATATGTATGAAAAAATTTGTATTGCTTACTGTATTTGATATATTAGGTTATTGAAAGGTCAGTGCAAAGCCAAAATTTTATCTAATTATGTGATTTTACGTATTAATATTATCTTTTATGTTTGTATTTTTGTGAACGAATTTGGTGGTATTTTCACCACCAATGCTGGCAAAAATACCATCAAATTCTGGCCCGTGGAGGAAGGGCATATGAAAGGTGGCTACACTGAGCCACGGCGCCAGAGATTGCGCCAAAGAGTTTTATTTCGCCGCCTCCACTGGCAGTGCTTGTCGAGGACTCGTAGTAGGCTGTGTTTGTTGAGATGTGCTTGTGAAAAGTGCTTGCTGAGATGTCGTAGTGAAAAGTTCTTGTCGCGAAGTCGTAGTGGAGAATGCTTGTTCCATGTTTTATGCAGTTGTTTGATGGGATAGACAGCAGATGTTGTTCGAATGGAGATATTGTAATGATCGGAGTGCTTTTCGTCAATATATATGAAGGTAACAAATTCCCTGTTTTTTCTTTTTATTATTTCAGTGTCTTAAATAATGCGTCATTACAGGTTCAGTCAACAAAGCATCTGGCTTGTGTTCTTGTATTAGAGTGTAATCCTGGTTTTCTTGCGCAATTATAGTATTTCTATTTTCTTTTAATTACTTCAGTATAAATGGTATTTGAAATTTCTTGTCTTATTGAAGAAGAACCGTGCCAGATGTGTACGTTGAGTCATACTTCCACACACAGAACAGTTATACTTGTGCTTTGGTTTCGTAGGTTTTATAGTTGCTGGGGGACTTAATTAATTAATTGTGCTAACGAAAATTTTCATTTTATTCTTTGTTGTTGTTCTATGCAGTCAGATTGCGTACAAAAACTAGTGAGGGCCAACCGTTTACGAGACTACGTAATCGGACATACAGCTATAAACTAAAAATAAAAATTATTTTCAAAAATAATAATTAAGCCCCATGCAAATGTGTGTGCAAAATCTGTTGAGCTGGAAAAACCAAGAATATTTTTGTCTACCGTTATGCATGTTGCAGTTGTTTACGTCCTGTATTCTTTAGATTGTTTCTCCTTTAATGTCACCTGTTTATACTGTTGTGGCAAACTAAAGGCAACCTTGCAAAAATTTCCGTTTCTTGCTTTAGTTTTGACACCACTGTATAGGCGCGAGTAAACAGCAAGGAAAACACAATAATAATCTGTTTCTCGGAGGTGTGCTGAAGTTTTGTAGTTGTAGTTTGGTTTCCATATCAGAGGACTGTCGAGTCGTTTTACAACTAAGTTAAAATACTCTTTCGGGTTGGATTTGAAGCAGTGATCTATGGACTGCATCTTATAAAATTGGACGAATTACTGCGCTAACAACCGGCTACCAAACAATTTACGCGAAGTTGGGTGAAACGACAGTTTTCAGTAATAAACGCATAAACGCATAAACCCTCGCAAGGTTTCCACAATCAGCATTCACAAAATTCCTTTCTATTGTTATTTAAAAGTTGTAGCTGCGTTTTCCATCACTAAATAGGTAAACCGTTTGCAGAAAAAGTACATAAAAACATCCTAACTTTGGTTAACACTCCTATAGGACACGTAAGCTTCGTCTTACGAAGCGATGTCACCTGAGCTTCAGTCAATGAAAAAGCATTTTCGATCACGTGACCAAATCTTGTTATTTAATTATTTTTAAGCTTTAATTAAATAAAAATAGCAGATATTCTGTGAGAATATTTTCCGTAAATGCTATTTGAATGTTGTTTTCAAATAACAGCAATCCGAACCATATTTTTAACATAGGAAAGTAGCCTATTACACATCCCGTTTACATGGGGCTCCTAAAACCGGGTTTCGCAAACAGATTTCCCAATACCGCTTCTGGGTGGTCATGTAAACACTTCAAAATAGCTTCTGGAAATCTGCATCTGGTGGACAGTTTTCCAGTTCCGCAATCAATTTTCGCTCCCATGTAAACGCAACCAGTTTTGAAACGTTCTTGACCTGTCGCGATTCGCCACGTTTTCAAAAATTTTCGGCTAATGTGGACGGAGTGGCTTTTTTTACAGTGAAGGATAAGTGGAAATTTTGGACTGAAGGTGTTTACACCTCATATAATTGAGGAGAAGTAGCGACTGTCCTGACTAAATCTAAACTGTAACAGTTGTTTCCCAGGCGCCGTATTTAACTGGAATAGCAAGTCCGCTTCAGACCTTAACATATAAACACTACAGCGAAAAACGTTTTCCGAAATCCGGTTTTTCTCTTTCGGAGGATGTGTCGCATGTCGCAGTTAAAATTGCCACCGACCGTAAGTTTATTATTATTTCTACGAAGTAACGGGCAAAGTTCTTGATCAGAGAAACGAATTCTCTTAGCTTTGTTTTCTCTAGCGGATGAAGCACGAAGATTCACAACGATTTCATCGTGAATGGAAGAATTGATTCCACGTCCATTCGGTGAAAATTATACTTTCTATATTTCTATGTCGCTATATGTTATAATGTCGGTACCAGTTTTAGTATGGGTTGATGTAAGTAATTACCGTGAAGTCGACAATTTCATTAATTGCTTCTGGCGATTTTTTTACATTCTCCACTGCAAGGAGCAGAGCGGGCTATTTATGTTCAGGCCCTTTAAGGAGTCGCGGTTCTTTTCAGCCAAATGCTCCAAGTGCCAGGTAGTGGAACAGCGGGATTCCAACTGTATTTGGGGTCCGGAAGTCGCCTGATAACCAACGACAACTTCCCGAAAGCCTTGTTCGGAACCGGGGGACTGGGATTACTATAATGTACTTCTGTGACAATCTATACTACTACATGAAGACAAGACGTTATTTAAGTTCGTGACCGATTTACATCAGATTTTTACACGACAAACTAATAAATATTTGAACAGGAATGGGTTAAGAAATGTTAGCGAAAACGTGGAAAAATTCTTGAGTGATTTACTTAATATTTTACACGATACTCTGATAAACCATCAGACGGACAGAGGCTATATCTATTCTTTAAACAACAATGTACAGGTTTCCTGGTACAACTACAGTGAGAAAAAAAATTGTGTGCTGTGCTGTGCTGTGCTGTGAAAATGTTCGGCTTATTTTTTCTTTTCCGCAGTCAGTTTTAACTACGATTGCAAAGTATTTAAAAAAAATTGTTCAAATGGCTCTGAGCACTATGGGACTTAACTGCGGAGGTCATCAGTCCCCTAGAACTTAGAACTACTTAAACCTAACTAACATAAGGACATCACTCACATCCATGCCCGAGGCAGGATTCGAACCTGCGACCGTAGCGGTCGCGCGGTTCCAGACTGTAGCGCCTAGAACCGCTCGGCCCCTCCGGCCGGCTGCAAAGTATTAAAACCATTAGACAAATTGTTTTTCCCTTCTTACATTCCTTCTCTTTACACACAGTTTTAAATAAAAATTGTGTACACAAACATATGCCGTTCTGATTTCTTCCTCACAGTCGGTTTTAGCACAAAACGGGAAAGTTTTATCTAGAGTATGGCTTGTCCGTTTATGATTAGAGTAATACTACGGGATCTGAAACATTGTAATCCTATACGTTCGAGAAATACTGTCATTGAAGTAGCTGAAAAGGTCTCTCTCATACCACGGATTCCACTGATCACCACCAATTTACTCGCGCATTGAAGTGATTTATATTCCCAATCAATGTTTTGTTTGTAATAACAATAAACAAGACTCAATGTCAGAGAGATGTGAGAAAAGGTGAGCGGGTAGGGGAAAATGGGCGTTGCGAAAGGAAAGGAGGAGGTGAACAGAGAAAGATGGGATGTGGAAGAGGTGGACAAAGAAGGGGGGGGGGGGGCGCAGATAGACCGAGAGAGGGGGAAAAGAAAATTAGGACGTATATCCAATTCTGACATATATTTAGCAATTGCGAAGCAGTGCCTGGTTCGTTAGTGTTATATATTGTCAAAAACAAAAATGGATTATTGTCTACATTTTGTGTGGTCACATGAGTGTGTGGTCGCTAATATCGACAACCGACGGCGCTCTAGTGTATTACTATTTATTAGCGCGCTGTATGGGTTTTGCGCATGCGTATGGTCGTAACTGCAAGACCGACCCCACTGCCAGCAGGTAGCGCGCTCCGTGGTAGAAATGTCCGGTGCGTCGCCGCTCGTCATGGCCCTTGCCCTACCTCGACATCTTCGCTGACTTTGAGGGCAAATCGTGGAAATAATGATAGCCCATTCGCTACTCGGTTTTAAAGGGGGCATTAGGCAATGATTGAATGAAACTGGGGGAAGGAATACAACAGAAGTGGAATTAATAGGTTTGAGAAATGAAAGACTGAAGGCAACAGAGGATCGCGTAAGCAAATAGGAAAAACCCACTACGAATTCTTGGATAACACTCGAGGTGGGCAATTTAATTGACGAAAGAAAATATAAAAAATTATTTACGCTGAAAGGAACACAAACGTCGAAAAAATTATATTGGCAGAAAGTACAAAATGCTAAATTGGAATGCGTATAGGAGAAACGCAATGATGTCGAACTATGATTGACTATGGGAAAGTAAAGAAACTTTGGAGAAGGGAATGCAGATATATGAAAATCAGTAGCATAGATGACAAGTCAGTACTTGTCAAAGAAGGGAAGGGGGAAAGATGGAAGGTGTGGTATCGATAGCTACGATGCCACTGCTTAGGTTGGCACTACGACAGACACCGACGACAGCACCCTCTAGCGGGCGCTGGAGAGCTCTACGAGCATCGCCACTAGCAAATCACTTTTACTTAAGTGCAGTACCGACGTATTTTACCTTTTCTTGCTCCTGATCCTACCCACGCTCCGCCTTCCAGGCGGGATGCCAAAGAAGGCATATATGAAGGTCTATACACAGGAAGAAAGCTTGAAAACCATAACACGGAAATCGTAGTGGAAGTAGATGATAAGAAGAATTGACTGATTACTGAAAGATCTAAGTCGAAGCAAGATACAAGGAGTCCACGAGATTCCCTCTGAATTATTGAGATCCTTGAGAGAACCACCTATGACAAAAGATTCGAAGAGGTATGCGAAATGTATGAGACGGTCTAAATATCCTCATACTACTAGAAAATATTATAAAGCCAATTCAAAAGAAGGCAGGAGCTGACAGGAATGAATGTTACCGAGCATCAGTTCAACAAATGATGGTTGCAAAATACTGACACAAATTGTTTATAGAAGAGTAGAACTCCGCCATAGCCGGTCCCAAGCCCGGTTGAAAAAGGAGGAGGGGGAGGAGTAACACCGAATAAGAAACCTTGGTTCATCTGGCCCGGGTGATAGTACCTCGTGAGGGCCCCTTGCCAGGGACACGGTGAAGACCTCAACGGCAGTGAAGGCGGAGATGAAGATCATCGGTACGGCGGAACTGGCGGAAGAGGCAACCTTGCTTTTTGGGATACTACAAAAGCTATCGTCCAAGGTTATTTGGACAAAGGGCACGACGGTTCCACAGGTTAGTGGCGGTAACCCTACAGCGTCTGTGCCACATGTTAGTGGCGGCTGATCTATAAAACTCAGAAGTGGAACTCTGAGCTTAACCAGACTGAAATCTCAGTTTCAGTTACAAACCCAGTCCAATTAAATCAACGTGGATACAGCACCTTCAGAGACAAATTACCCCACTGGGTCAAATCCCACGGTTGAAAAACCGCAAGTGGTCTATTCGGATTCTGGGGAGACCACAGAAGTGTGCATAAAGGTAAATCGGAGTACCTCAAAACCCCGTACTAACAAAATCAAACCAAAATCTAGAATTTGGCTAATGACATTTAATGTAAATTCTCTCTTAAAAATGGGAAAACTAAAAAACATCCTGGACAAATCCAGAGAACGTAAAATCAAAATTATTGCATTTCAAGAATCACGATATACAGATGAAAATCCTTTTGATTCGGAAGGATACAGGATATACACAGGAAAACCTAGAAAACGAGCCATGGCAAATTGTCCACAATTTGGAACTGGATTTATAGTAGATACATCAATACTTGATTCAGTCGCAACTTTCAAATCTTACTCGGGTCGGCTCTCCACGATGACAATAAAATCAGCTAATAAGATATACACCCTAATCAACGACATGCACCAACTAACATCACTAACAAAAACAAAATAGAAGAAGTAGAAGAATTCTGGAACCAATTAGATAATATTCTTCAAAAAATCCGAAATAACCATGTCAAAATCCTTATGGGCGATTTCAATGCACAAATCGGCAAAGAAAAGAAATACCGATATTGGGTAGGTAAATGGTCAGGGCATACACAGACCAACCGGAATGGCATGCTATTCATTGAAATCTGCAAAAACCATGACCTATTTTTCAAATCAACATTTTTCAAGAAAAGAGCTTCGAAAACGAAAACTTGGATCTCACCTAATCCATTACTAGGTGAATATCAGTTGGATCATGTAATGATCTCCCACGTAAATACAGTAGAAATCATGAAACTTAAAGTCCTTAATGGACTAGACCTAGATTCCGACCATTACCCAACAAAATTCTCCCTAGATGTCATTCCAGAAAAAAGAAAATTCACTAAGAAATCTCCACACCGTAAATATGATGTACAAAAGATAAATGGCAATGAACATTTTACAAAAGAAACGCAAAATTTAAAACCACAAAATTGGCAACAGCTGCAAGCAGGACTTTTAAATGCAGCTGAAACTGTAGGACCGCAAACAAGAACACGTAAACACCCATGGTGGACAGATGAGTGTGACCAACTGATAAATCTCAGACAACAGGCGCGGCAAAATTGGTTGTGCAACAAAAATCAAAAGACCCTGGAAGATCTCAAAGATACCAGGAAAACAGTCACAAAAGCAATACGAACAGTCCGTAAACAACACGAAGACAAAAAATTGCAAGACATAGAAAATGATTTCAAGAAAAACAATTCCCGAAATTTCTACAGAGTATTCAAACAAAAATTAACAAAGTACTCTCCTCCATCACTCCAGTTCAAAAATGACCATGGGGAAATTGCTCATACCAACACCGAAAACTGTGAAATTCTTGCAAAATACTTTTCTAAATTACTGAATTGTGAAAAGCTTGCAGAAAAATTTGAGTTCCATCGTACACAACGAAACCCAGACTCAAAGCCACCAAGTTTACAAGAGATTAAAGAGATAATTCAGTCACTGAAAAAAACAAAGCATCAGGAGAAGACCAAATCATCTCAGAATTATGGAAAAATGCAGGAGAAAATCTTATTGTGAAACTCAAAGAAATTATACACAAAATCTGGAAAACTGAAAAAATCCCCACAGATTGGAAGACTGCAATCATACATCCTCTGTACAAAAAAGAAAGTAAAACAGACCCCAACAACTATCGTGGAATCTCTTTATTGTCAATAACATACAAAATTCTGTCTAAAGCCTTACTAAATCGCGCAGAACCTCAGCTGGATTCAAAACTAGGCGAATACCAAGGTGGGTTCAGAAAAGGTCGATCTTGCATAGAACAAATCCTTAACTTGAAAAGCTCAATGAAATATTTACATAGTACTTCAAACAAAAGTTTTGTCATCACGTTTGTCGACTTTAAAAAATCATATGACAGTATAGACCGAGAATCCCTTTTTGAAGTATTAGCAGAATTTGGACTAGATCAAAAGACAACAAACATCATAAAAGAAACACTCACGGAGACCAAATCCAAAGTAAAATTTATGGGAGAATTGAGCACAGAATTTGAAATAGACACAGGAGTACGACAAGGGGATGTACTGTCCCCAGTACTCTTCAGTTGTGCTCTTGAAAAAGTTGTTAGAGAATGGAAAAAAGCAGGTGCACCAGCACACAGACTGGGACCAAGACATAAGGGCATAGAATTACACTGTTTAGCATTTGCTGATGACATGGCGGTGATCGCACAAGACATTACCGATGCACAGAAACAGCTAGAATTATTACAAGAACCGGCAGCTAAAATAGGATTACAAATTTCATTTGAAAAAACAAAATTTATGACTGACGTCAAAGATGCACCTTCTGATCTCAAAATTGGTAATAACTACATCTCTCGAGTAAAAGAATTTAAATATTTAGGTGAATGGATTGCAGAAAATTGTAATGAAAAGAAATCTGTCAGATCAAGAGTCCAGAAAATGGAGATGTCGTTTCAGTTAACTAATAACATTTACAACAAAAAGAGTCTCTCGTGGAACTGCAAAATACGACACTACACAACAGTAATTAGACCCGAAGCTCTCTACGCATCTGAGACACTAAACCTTCAACACAGAACACTAAAAGAGGAATTAGAAGTGAAAGAACGTAAGATAATGAGGAAAATCCTAGGTCCAAGAACTAAAGATGGGGTACATATCCAAAACCCAATGCAGAAATATATAAAAATATCTCCAAAATAACAGACACAATGCGCATGAGAAGAATCCAATTCATGGGGCACTTAGAAAGAATGGACTCAAACAGGTTAACGCACAAAATCCATACATTTTTAAAGAACAAAACTACAAGACCGAACTGGTACAAACAGACGGAAAAAGACCTGAGAGAATTAGGGTCTCCAAATCTACATGATAGAAATGAAATCAGAAAAATCACAAACACACGGGGTTTTGAGGAAGAAGAGAGAAAAACTAACCGACGTACATGGTCTACGCAACGAAAGCTAGCCCATTCGTTGTTTATGAAGGAATACTGGGCGAAAAGGAAGGCCAACAAATGTTGATTACGCGTGGTCCTAAGTGATCCATCCGCGAAGAAGAAGAAGAAGAAGAGTAGAAAGACTGATAGAAGCCGACGTCGGCAAAGATCAGAGAGTGCCGGAGAAACGATATTGACACTATGATTTGTCATCATAGATAGACTGAAGAAACGCAAATCAAGGTTGTAACTCATATTGTTTAGCAAAAAGCGAAGGAAAACAAAGATAAATTAGGAAAGAAGGTTAAAATTTAGAAGGAAGAAATAAAACTTTTTAGGTTTCCCCCTGAAATTGTAGATCTGCAGGGCCCAGGCGGCGGTTCCTGCAGTGCAGCATAGTCCACATGTAGTTTCTTGTGAAAAACTGCCTGACTGCCGGCCGCGGTGGTCTAGCGGTTCAGGCGCTCAGTCCGGAACCGCGCGACTGCTACGGTCGCAGGTTCGAATCCTGCCTCGGGCATGGATGTGTGTGATGTCCTTAGGTTAGTTAGGTTTAAGTAGTTCTAAGTTCTAGGGGACTGATGACCACAGATGTTAAGTCCCATAGTGCTCATAACCATTCGAACCATTCGAACTGCCTGGCTGACTTCTGTCTGTTCACTCGCAGATGCTTTTTGTGTCAACTGCTAACTCAATTGTAGGGCACCACTGCCAAGTCAAGAGAGGCTGTGATGCAACTTCTGTCCCCTCTTTGGAAGACCTGGTCAACCTGATGGCAGTTTGTGTCAATGTCTCCGAAAATGATTCAACAACACATCTTACATAAATGTACATTATATTCGGGTCTCCCTTGTTTTCCTTGATCCAATTTCATTGGCTGTGTATTTCAGAATCACTATTTACTAAGGTTGATCCATTCTACTAATGAATAGTGCATAGTGAGTTCAAATTGGTGGTCGATTTTCCGCCTTAAATAGATACAGGCTGCTCGGAGAAGAGTCAAGACGACAACGGCATCCGAAATTGAAACATTCATTATCACGACTCTGTGGTGTTGATCACTAAGATACTGCTCACCTGCTGGAGTATTTCCTAGGGTATTCTTGAGATAGGTTAGGTTTTGGTCTGAGAGGATTTCTAGTGGCTTTTCAGGCCAGTACAACAAAGGATGTGTTATGTTTACAACTGTAGCTCCTGTTATGGTAGCTGGAAGATGAAAGTTTGGTCCTCAGATGTCAGAGATGTCAGAAGATGTACCATTGCTTGATATACTATTTCCTCATAACTCTAATTGTTCTCCACCCTTAAGTAGACTCTGCCCATAACAGTCTACGATAATCACTAACTGTCTGCACATGGAAGGTACTCAGTGTATTCTGCTCTATGAAAATATGATTGTGGTGCAAGGATGGCCAGTGGTCATTCTCCCACTCCTGTTGCTCCTGAGGATATTTGTGCCTCGCATGTTTCTACAGCAAACAGGTTCACTTTGATTGGTATTGTCCAAAATTAGTTCGCTGTGCGTTACTTCTACAATATGATATTCCCATCCTTACAATTATTTACAACTAAGTAAACATCATCTCAGGTATACCGCCAAATGAAACTAAGCAAAGGTTCCAACTCCCTATATTAACAAGACAACTAGCCAATACTCTAAGCAAAATTCGATAAACAGAACACAATTGTCCGCAGTGATTCCAATAACACCTATTCCTTTGCACACAACCAAAGAAGTACACTCTAGATTAACATCTCAAATGAAATTCATACACACAGAAAATAAAAACGTAGGTAAACGAAATTCTTCACAAACTCTGCATTTAATTACTCTCTCACCTCATTCTAAATCAATCGTCTACGGCTAACCACTGTATTAGATATACACAAAAAAAAACTATTCTCATCATCCGATGTTGCTTGTTGTCATAATTCCACAAATATCTTTTCTACAAAAATTCGTAGCACAGTCCGTTTACTTTCGTAATATTATCTCTCATGTGTGCCTTGTTTACGTGGTTGCGTCTGCTTTCCTATTCTTTGTGTGGGATACGGAGCGGGAAGGGTGAGCATTAGAAGGGAAGGAACGTAAAAATAAACAAAAGAGAAATAAAAGAAATAAATTAATATTGGTCTCTAGCCTTGGCGCTCGTATTACAGGCAGGGTTTGCCCTAGGAGCAGAGATAAAGGCTGACTGTCACTCTACGACTTCGCACAACGAAATGAGCGGAACATGAAACAGGAGAGGTGCTGGTTCGCGCTCTGAGTTCGCAAATGGCCGTGGTTTGGGGTAAGTGGAATGCACCCCACAGGGAGTCTGGTTCGGAGCTGTCCTTGAAGTATCCGATTTGTAACAGTTCGTTGTGTCGCTGTGGTGCCAACTGCTGCTCAGACTGCTGCTGCAGATGCAGTACGATGCGCCAGAGCCATACGCCGAACAGCGTGGTTTTCCCCGTCGGTAATGCCATGTGGCCGTCCAGAGCTTGGTCTTCTTGCGACGGTGTAGTCTTGTGGCCACTGCTGCCATCAATCATGTGCAGTCGCTACATTCCTGTCAATCCTTCTGCAGTACTGCAGAAGAAACATCTAGCTTCTCATATCCCTATTACACGACCTCATGCAAACTCTCGATAATGACGTCTTTGTTGTGTTAAAGACATTCTTAACTAACGTCATCTTTCCAAGTCCAATCTCAAAGGTAACTAACGCTCACGACCATTACAGAGTGTATTTAAAGCAAATTTGATTTGTATCCTGTCAGTGGCCCTACAAGCGCCACTCTTGTGCGACTGGCGCGAAATTCGAACAGACATCATGTTTCAGTTGTAGAAACACGCCTAGCAACTTTCGTTTAGGTCGCACAACTCCTTCTTGATGTTGCGATTTTTCCCATCAGTGTAAGTATGGTGGACAGATTCATTTCTGCTAGTTGTTGGTCTGTAGTGCACTGTGTGTCATGTCTGGGAAGAGTTAATTGCCATTCGCTTTTCACACTGTTTTATTGTTATTTGATCTCATCGCATTTTTATCATTTTACTGTAGATCCCAAAATGCGTAAGGTATAACTAATTCAATAAAAACTGCAGTTAACACAAAGATGTTATTATAATGCAACTAACTGACCACGACTTCTTACAAAGCATTTATGCAACTTAATTTTAATATACAGCATTTCGTAGCTGGCTGTAGGCAGTGACTGACACAGCCTGGCTGTAATCGGTGGTATTTACGCAGGTTTGGCCCGACCTCATTTTGATAGGGCATCATTGTCCATCAAGCAGGCCACAACAGAGCCACAGTGCTAGGCTTGTTCACCACTACCACCATCTGGTGTCTGTATTTCCATTGTGCCAGTGGTGCTATAATTCTGACTGTGGCACGGGGTCTTTCATGTGTGGTAACTTCATCTACCGCGTGGCCTGGGTGGCGATTCTTGCCGTGTCAGCATCGCACAGATGAAGTTTCTTGTGAAAGAAAACCCTAGCTGGCCCCCACTGCTTCACTCTCTGTTGTTCTTAAGTCAGGCTGCAGTGACGTGTTTTGCTAACTCGGTCACGAATCTACACCGCCACGTCAGCAAAAGACGCGGCGCTACAATCTAAACCACCGGTGGCCAACATTTCGGCTGCGAGCCATGCCCACGCACTCACACTCGTTTCACATTTCCCCCACCGTCACGCCGCGCTGTATGAGAGCGAGCAGGGGGAAGGGGGCAAAACAGAGAACGCCTCGCATTTAAATGGCAGTACAGTGGTAGTGCACAAGACTTGATTTTATATTTCACATTTCTCAACAACATAGATCACAAACAATACAAATTTTCAGTATCGATTAATCATTTTTGGCGCGCTGAAGACGCCCAATGTTGCAGGGAGGTCAATCTGTACTGGGCTTAAAGAACATCACAGAAGCTGGAGACTGAAGAAGCCTGATTCCGCCTCTGCATAACATTGCCTGAACAAAACCACAAATACACAATAGATGTACAGGTCCTACACACAGAGGAAAAGGGGGCCAAACTCAACCGATTAGAAATTTTAGAAATTAAGAGACAGATGTGTATATCCCCACACCTGCTATTAAACGCGCAAACCCAATTCAATTACTCACCTCTTTTAGATGAGATCACAACCTCAGAACAGAAGCATAACTTTGGGTTCCAGTCCATCGGAGTTAAAAAGTTCTTGGCTGATATATGCGATTGCAGTCTTCTGGCGAAGTGATGGGTACGAAACTCATCGGAACGTTGCGACAAGACGACGCCACCACTCGGCTGATAATCCGAGAAGAATTCTTCTTGGCTGATGCATAACTTTAGTCTGGTCACTGTATTGTAATTGCTGAATGTGTAATAATGTATGTAATTTGTTAAAAATGGTCATTGACGTAATTGTACATTAAGCTGTGGATCGATACCTTAACAACTCGACATGATTATCTTTGCCTTGTCATCAAGTTTATCTGTGCATTATTATCTTTGGGAATATACTTAAAAATGGGCTTATAGCCCGAAACCTACGTTGTGCAATAACATTAATAATAAAATTGTGAAAGAAGGCCAAAAACAGTGTTTGTTTAGTTAAAATGTGTATTAATTTCGCTGGGTAGCCCTTACACATCCTCCATACTGTGCCGATCTATCCCCCTGTGAGTTCTCTGTTCTTGGTGCCCTGAAGAAAGACTTTCGTGGCCGTCGGTTTGGTTCGGACGAAGAGGTGCACTCATGGGAACAATCACGGTTACGTAGGCAAGCGCAAACATTTTTTCATGATGGCATTTGCCGTCTCATCTCACAGTGGGTTTCATCTGTACCACCTGTTAACAGTTATGGCGATTACTTTTGAAATAATACATAGTTTACTTTGTTTTTCATCTGTCTCGTTTTCGTATGACTGCCCCTTATAGATATACAAGGTGTTACAAAAAGGTACGGCCAAACTTTCAGGAAACATTCCTCACACACAAAGAAAGAAAATATGTTATGTGGACATGTGTCCGGAAACGCTCACTTTCCATGTTAGAGCTCATTTTATTACTTCTCTTCATATCACATTAGTCATGGAATGGAAACACACAGCAACATAACGTACCAGCGTGACTTCAAACACATTGTTACAGGAAATGTTCAAAATGTCCTCCGTTAGAGAGGATACATGCATCCACCCTCCGTCGCATGGAATCCCTGATGCGCTGATGCAGCCCTGGAGAATGGCGTATTGTATCACAGCCGTCAACAATACGAGCACGAAGAGTCTCTACATTTGGTACCAGGGTTACGTAGACAAGAGCTTTTAAATGCCCCCATAAATGAAAGTCAAGAGGGTTGAGGTCAGGAGAGCGTGGAGGCCATGGAATTGGTCCGCCTCTACCAATCCATCGGTCACCGAATCTGTTGTTGAGAGGCGTACGTACACTTCAACTGAAATGTGCAGGAGCTCCATCGTGCATGAACCACATGTTGTGTCGTACTTGTAAAGCCACATTTTCTGGCAGCACAGGTAAAGTATTCCGTATGAAATCATGATAACGTGCTCCATTGAGCGTACATACTGACGAAACTAAAATGACCTCTAACATGGAAATTAAGCGTTTCCGGACACATGTCCACATAACATCTTTTCTTTATTTGTGTGTGAGGAATGTTTCTTAGGGGACTGATGACCATAGACGTTAAGTCCCATAGTGCTCAGAGCCATTTGAACTAGCCATTTTGAATGTTTCTTGAAAGTTTGGCCGTACCTTTTTGTAACACCCTGTATATCCACTCGATATTAATCTAATCTGGTATGGATCCAACTCAGTTGGGCCGTTTTCCGGTATGCGATACAGATGTGCTTTGTGGGCAGCCTCTTCTGTAAACAAACTGCAGATTCCCAGTATCGTACTGATAAATCTAAGCCTGCCACTTACTTCCCTACTTCGTACTTCGCATCTCTACGTTTTGCTAGGCTCAGTTATTTGTATAACATGGCTGACAACCGTCCAGTAAAAGGCTGCTACAGTTTTCCACTCTGTGTAGCGAATAGTTTTGCATTTCACTGCTTTAAGAGGAAGCTGTCAGTATTTAAAAAAACGATATTTTTTCACTGTCTAAAGGTCTATTACCACGCTGTAAATCGACTTAAACGTTGCGGTAGGTAACTGCATCTCCAATGAAACATTTGCGGTTGTAACTAAGTTAATATACTATAACTTGAACTGTAATGATCCTATTACTTTTAACTGGGGCACTCAAGATATTATTTATGTGTATGATGAAGACCCCATTGAGTAATACAGCAACGTTTTACCAGTCACCAACTTCCTTAAATATTCTTTATAACGGTATTTTGTTCAGTATGTGTCGGTGTGTTTCAGAATCAGAAGCGTGTAGCGACACAAACCCCATCTCACCACCCTACGCGTGGTTGGTAGTCTATCACGTGCGAATGACTTCAATTAATCGATGTTTTCTGTTAGAGCGATGGTTTTCAGGTGGCTCATTATGACTGAACTGATAACATGTTCTAGACAAGAACTCTGCTACTATGGATGGTGAATGATATTAAACGATAGTTTTTTGAATCAGATCTGTTGCTTCTTTTGTAGACAAGTGTGTCCTGTACTCTTTCCCAATCGTTTGTAAGCAGTGCTGTGCTCAAGGAATCTACCGCAGATTATGAGCAAACGTAGCGCTAATTCACTTGCAATTTGTGCTTAGGACTGGAGATTTCCATAGTATTCTGTGGCTTTTCACTAAGAACAGCTTCTCTTGGAATTACATGAGCTGTAGTGTTAGGCAGTTCAGGCTAAAAGCGGACACCGTAACGCCCACGGGGACAACCATCCTTAATCGTTACATTTCAGGTAATGAAGTGCCTGAAATACGTCCACTAGCTCAGCTATCATTAACTTCGATAGTCTATGATCTTACACTGTGCTTACTGTCAAAGAAAAATTTCGTTGGTTTTATTGCTTTTCATTCCTATAGTATTAAAAATGTTGCATTTTAATAAATGCTTATGATGGGGGCTCAGTTTATTATGGTGAGTATATTTGCGTCAGTTCTAATGCCACGCACGGTTTGGGGCATTACTAGACAAATACTTACGTCTCATTTTTCTCGCCGTAATAGATAATTCAGTGGTCGACCGGGTTATATTACCTATTTTTTCGCTTATCTAAAAGCCGCCATGTAAACTTTAGCCATTTCGTTTTCAGCTTTATTTGATTCAAGTTAACATAATTATTAAGTTTTAACTTGAGTGCAACGTGGAACTGTTGCAGAGAGATTTTCCATCATAAGCTGTATCGTGGTTAAGCAACGACGACTTGAGGCTGCGATGCGCCATCGCCAATTACTGTCACCATAAATACCGCAGAAGCGATGCCCGCCTCCCAGGGAGCGGCTCGAATGGCCACTTGGTTCCTGTTTCTGGGATAAAGAGCTGCATGTTTATCCGCGTGATGTATTACCGCTACGGCATCTCACACGAGCTGTCTTGGGGCTCGTTTCATTTTACAGCTTTGAACAATATCTATTCCGCTTTATGGCTATAAATCGTTAAGAAACTCATACAATATACTGCAAAGCTTTCGAACCAGAGTTATGGCAGAGTTATGGTGTCTCCGTATATTTTTACTCTGGTTTCCTAACGTAATAGAGGCACAAGCAACAGAATAAAACAGCCGTCTCTCTGAACACTCAAAATGGTAGACCATGCATCATTCTCATGTGGTACGGTGGTGACCAGTTTGTTAATAACACATGCATCCTAACCATTTGCAATCTAATGAGGTACGGCTGGTGTTACAATGAAATTTCTACAACTTAGTTATTACTAAAACGATTGTTATGTCTTCTTCTACCTAAATCGTATTACAAACTTTAAATACAGCACGCTTCAGATGGAAAAAAAATTCCTAGGATTTTAGTGTGTGGATTGTTACTATATTGTAGAGAAATTTTGGCGAGACGTTATAAGGCGAAAAAATGAAAAGCCTCCTCGTTGCCTTTAAACTGTTGGACTCAAAATTGGAATCAAGCAGTTCATTATACGCACATCACAGAAACAAGCGTTACATAGAGCGGACGGGACCAGCACAAAGCCCTTAGGATCAGATGGGAAGCAAAGTTTACCGTGTTCCGATGAGGTGAGTTTAGAGGATAGGAGGGCATTGTTCAGAAATGAGACAAAGGCGGGAACAGCCTAGCAGGACAAAGCGCCGTTGATAATGACGGACAGGACTTCGGAGTGCGATGCCAGGCACCAGCCTGCGTTATCTGAGGAACCGGCAGCCGGCAGCCAATGTGCAAGTACTAAACGGTACACTGTGCTCCAGCCGCAAAATGTGTACGTGGAAGTTATCAGCTGGTGTGCATCGGATCGTTACTGAATGTCTGAGGAGAATGCATTCTGAATCTGTGCGAGATTAGACTCCAAATCAAGGATTGTGTTTTGGTCGTCATCAACGTCAAGTGTTATTATTTCGTCTGTTTGAACTGATTCGGCAGATATTGCTTCTCGCAATATGTGTTGAATATAGCTCGATGATCTTCATAGTCATGGTCAGCCACAACTTTATCTGCTGTGTGTAAAGCGTAATAAAGAATTAACACTTTTTTTTAACTAGGACTCTCCACTTACGTCAAACAACATTGTAATCAGCTTAGCTGTAGCATGAACGACCCGTTGTGACAGACGGCATCATTACATTTTCTATTTTCAGCGTGTGTTCTGTTGTACATATGGTAACTGTAACAGTAGTAACAGAATATCGTTGTCAACACTGTAATGGAAACCTGTTGCACTGGTGGATTTCAGTGGACTCAAGATTTTAATCATTGTGTTGAATAACAATGAAATAAGCAATCACATATTACCGACGAAAGTATTTCATGTCACTACTCTGAGTGATCTGCATTCCGTTTAGTTTCTCAACGATTTGATTGCGAAATGATATTTCAGTTCAAAACGTATTCAGTACTACTTAAGGCGGTAGGTATATTTATTGCATAGTAAGTTTAGGGTTCTTTCTAATTTTTGCTCCTTAAAAATGTAAGAGATAATTCCATTAAATCTGTTGTGTGAAGAACTACGCATACAGGCAACGAGAAACACAGACAGTTGGATAAATAATTAGTTTGCAAATGCCTTAACTAACAATTAAAATTTAATCTTGAAACAATGTTGATATTATGGTTTTCTTGATACTGCAATAACTAATAAGCATTTTGCATTTATTCAAATTTAATTTCTTAGCTACAATACATTGGCTGAACATTCACTGCAGCCATCAAGTCACTCCATGTGAAAATTGTTTTGTAATAATTTGAGTTCCTTAAGCACTTTTTGTACCATTTCTGTATCTAGTAATAACTTATTACCTGAAAAGTTTTCAGTCTTCAGCAGAAATTCTACTGTAAATTGTAGACCATCAGAAGTACACTATCTCCTGAGAGGTACAGGATGATTCATACATTGGACGAAAAGTTACCAGGGAAACCATTTTGTAAATATGCGAACTGACAAAAGTTTCAGATATGCTTTCCTGCACCTTAGGATGGCTTCTGTGAACTAAAAGTGCCCATCAGCTTCATTCTGTAGTTTCAGCTTATTCTCTGCTTTCCTTGTCTCCTGATGGATCATGACCCTTTCTTTGAAAGAATTTATTTTCCACTTGTTTCATTCTTCAACAAATTTGTCCTAATTTGCTCCACAGGTATTTTAAGCCTCTCAGTAATTTTTACTCTGCCGTCCGTTCCGTTACTGAAAGAAATTACGGCATCACAAGTCGCTAGTTGCACTATTCTTCCAAAAAAACTAGTCTTTGGATATGTATGTTCCACAATGAGTCATTAGTGTTTTGAGTGGCTCCCTCACTTTCTCTCTAAAAATTAAATCTACGAGTGTATTAAAAATCTCGTTTGCACTATTTGCTGTAGATTCTGTAGGACTGAAATAGGTTTTCACTTTCTCTTCATAGTAGAACGATGTTTGGATATGATTATTTACGTTCCCCTGTAAATTGCTGTGTCTGTTTCCTTGAAAGCATGTCTTTTTCGTTTTATAAGATGCTTTGAGCTTTCCCATTTCTCTATCAAAAAGACTCATTTCAGAAATCGCACTGAAACAGCTACATAAAGTAGCCTGTTCACTCAATAAAACAACACAATTCAAGCAACAAACAGTTCCAAGGTGAACAATTATGAGATTACTAATACACTGTCATTCTGTATACAAAAGTGCAGTATGAGAAATACATGTCAAAGTAAAACCGACAGTTAGAAAAATAACAAAAAGTGAAAAGATCGTATGGCATTGATGGTCGAGAGTCGCCACCTAGGGAAGTTCGGCCGCCGACTTTTAAATCTTTTCAGCTGACGCAGCATTGGGCGACTTGCGTGTCGATGATGGTGAAACGATGTTGAGCATAGCACAGCACCCAGTCCCCGAGCGGAGGAAATCTCCGACCACTTTTTTGCCATCATGTTTTTTTCCCCCATGTCCTAGAGCAGTCAGCTTCAGGCCGATGGTGAGAGGGTGGGCACGGATCGAAACCCGAGGTCTGGCCACAACGCCTTCCCCTTCCCGTCCCTGAACAACTACCTTCTGTACTTTATTAATATGTTTTTTAAACATACAGCGTGTTCAACAAAACATCTTGATTCGCACAAGCATAATTGCAACGTTAGTGCCGTCTTTCCGACGGAAACAAAATTTTTTTTCTCTTTTTAGGAACAAGGCGTACATAAGTCTTTATTACCTACGTGCGGGGGTAATAGAAATATGTTCACATATATACAAGCAAAGAAAGCTAAGAGCTGTGACGCCGTAGAGAAAGAGGGGAGTAGGTGCGGGGGCTTGGAAAGACTTGCAGGCATCCTCTTACTCGGAAGATGGGGCATGGGAGCAGAAAGAGCAAGGAACATGCGAGACCTGGTCACAGCGTCTCCGGCACCACCACTGGGCAGTGGCGGACGAGAGGAGGCCGGAAGCCAAGAGGGGGGGGGGGGGGGGAGGCAATTGCAGGCCGGACGTGGCACGATGCAAACTGAGCGGGGGTGACGCAAAAGATCGCTCGAAGGTAATTGGCGAAGAAGGATCGATAACGTCATCGGTGCTCAGTTTTATTGTGGTAGTTTTTATATACTATCATAAGACAAGGCGTGGTTTATCGCCATCACTATTCGTGTAAGTGATCGTCTTCCCTAGACCCACACAACAGAGTGATTTTTTACCGTGGGGAAATGAATGTCATCAGGATGGTTGAAACTTCATGGGTCAATTGTGTCAGACAGGGTACAGAGTTAGCAGGCAACGAATTGTCCACAAGTCACTGGTGGCAGGAAAAGCCAGGTGGTGGCCATCATCATCCACAAGATGGCAAATTATACATGGCAGAATGTCTGACAAAACCGATTGCGTGAAGATGCTGATTTGTGGCGAATTTTCCACATGTGACGTGGTACCATGTTGCCCGGACGTTGGAGGGAAGGAAAGGCTGGTGGACATGACGCCAAACTGCGGGACACCGGGTCGATGGACGTTTGAGTACCACGTTGTTGCGGAATATGCAGTGCAATAGCTGGGTAGAAATATTTGGCTCGAGGAAGAAGTGCATTTGGTACACTATGTGATCAACGGAAACTTCGCTGAAAATTCATGGTGCCCTCCATCGGTAATACTGGAATTCAATATGGTGTTGGCCCACTCTTAGTCTTGATGAAAAATTCCACTCTCGCAGGCATACGTTCAACCAGGTGCTGGAAGTTTTCTTGCGGAATGGCAGCCCATTCTTCACGGAGTGATGCGCTGAGGAGAGGTATCGATGTCGGTCGGTGAGGCCTGGCACAGAGTCGGCGTTACAAAACATCACGAAGGTGTTCTATAGGATTCAGGTCAGGATTCTGTGCAGGCCAGTCTATTACAGGGATGTTATTGTCGTGTAACCACTCCGCCACAGGCTGTGCGTTATGAACAGGTGCTCGACCCTGCTGAAAGATGCAAACGCCATCCCCGAATTGTTCTTCAACAGTGGGAAGAAAGAAGGTGTTTAAAACATCAATGTAAGCCTGTGCTGTAATAATGCCACGCAAAACAACGAGAGGTGCAAGCCCTCTCCATGAAAAACACGACCATACCATAACACCAACGCCTCCGATTTTTACTGTTGGCACTACACACGCTGGCAGATGACGTTCATCGAGCATTCGCCATACCCAAACCATGCCATTGGATCGCCACATTATGTACCGTGATTCGTTGCTCCACACAACGTATTTCCACTGTTCAATCGTGCAATGCAAAAAGCTCTGATTTTACTATAAATATTGTCCGCAAGGTTATTAATATACAACATGAACAGCAAGGGTCTCAACACACTTCCCTGGGCTACACCCGAAGTTACTTCTACATCTGACGATGACTCTCCATCCAAGATAACATGCTGTGTCCTTGCTACCAAAAAGTCCTCAATCCAGTCACATATTTCACTTGATACCCCATATCGTACTTTTGATAGTAAGCGTAGGTGCGGTGCTGGGTCAAATGCTTTTCGGAAATCAAGAAATACTGCATCTACCCCGCTGCCTTGCCCCAAAGCTTTCAGTATGTCATATGAGAAAAGTGCGAGTTGAGTTTCACATGATTGATGTTTTCGAAAACCATGCTGGTTGGCATTGAGGAGGTCATTCTGTTCCATATATCTCATTATGTTTGAGCTCAGAATATGTTCTAAGATTCTAGAACAAATCGATCTCAAGGACAGTGGATGGTAGTTTTGTGGATCACTCAGCCGCAAATTCAATATGGAATCTGACAGGAATTCCATCGGGGCCTAGAGCTTCGCTCAACACCACTGACGCTAATACTTATTTGATTCATCTTTTCAGTGGTAGGAGGATTAAATTGGGGCAATTCTCCTGGGTTTTCCCTTGTAAAAGAGTTATGCATTTCAGCATTTCCTTTGCTACCCTCAATTTCAGTTCCTGTCTCATTCGCTAGGGACTGGACACTAACTTTGGTACCACTGACAGCCTTTACATACGACCAGAATTTCTTTGGATTTGTGAAATGTCGTATGTCATTTGACAATATTCTACTACGGTAGTCATTGAAGGAATCGCGTATTGCTGTCTTGACAGCCAAAAGCGTTTCATTCAGCATATCTCTACCCATAGTCCTACACTTTCTTTAACACCTATTATGCAGTCCCCCCCCTCCATGAACTGTGGACCTTGCCGTTGGTGGGGAGGCTTGCGTGCCTCAGCGATACAGATAGCCGTACCGTAGGTGCAACCACAACGGAGGGGTATCTGTTGAGAGACCAGACAAACACGTGGTTCCTGAAGAGGGGCAGCAGCCTTTTCAGTAGTCGCAGGGGCAACAGTCTGGATGATTGACTGATCTGGCCTTGTAACACTAACCTAAACAGCCTTGCTGTGCTGGTACTGCGAACGGTTGAAAGCAAGTGGAAACTACAGCCGTAATTTTTCCCGAGGGCATGCAGCTCTACCGTATGGTTGATGGCGTCCTCTTGGGCAAAATATTCCGGAGGTAAAATAGTCCCCCATTCGGATCTCCGGGCGGGGACTACTCAAGAGGACGTCGTTATCAGGAGAAAGAAAACTGGCGTTCTGCGGATCGGAGCGTGGAATGTCAGGTCCCTTAATCGGGCAGGTAGGTTAGAAAATTTAAAAAGGGAAATGGATAGGTTAAAGTTAGATATAGTGGGAATTAGTGAAGTTCGGTGGCAGGAGGAACAAGACTTTTGGTCAGGCGAATACAGGTTTATAAATACAAAGTCAAATAGGGGTAATGCAGAAGTAGGTTTAATAATGAATAAAAAAATAGGAAAGCGGGTAAGTTACTACAAACAGCATAGTGAACGCATTGTTGTGGCCAAGATAGACACGAAGCCCACGCCTACTACAGTAGTACAAGTTTATATGCCTACTAGCTCTGCAGATGACGAAAAAATTGAAGAAATGTATGACGAAATAAAAGAAATTATTCAGATAGTGAAAAGAGACGAAAATTTAATAGTCACGGGTGACTGGAATTCGGTAGTAGGAAAAGGGAGAGAAGGAAACGTAGTAGGTGAATATGGATTGGGGCTAAGAAATGAAAGAGGAGGCCGCCTGGTAGAATTTTGCACAGAGCACAACTTAATCATAGCTAACACTTGGTTCAAGAATCATGAAAGAAGATTGTATACATGGAAGAAGCCTGGAGATACTGACAGATTTCAAGTAGATTATATAATGGTAAGACAGAGATTTAGCAACCAGGTTTTAAATTGTAAGACACTTCCAGAGGCAGATGTGGACTCTGGCCACAATCTATTGGTTATGAACTGTAGATTAAAACTGAAGAAACTGCAAAAAGGTGGAAATTTAAGGAGATGGGACCTGGATAAACTGACTAAACCAGAGGCTGTACAGTGTTTCAGGGAGAGCGTAAGGGAACAAATGGCAGGAATGGGGGAAAGAAATACAGTAGAAGAAGATGGGGAGCTTTGAGGGATGAAGTAGTGAAGGCAGCAGAGGATCAAGTAGGTAAAAAGACGAGGGCTAGTAGAAATCCTTGGGTAACAGGAGAAATATTGAATTTAATTGATGAAAGGAGAAAATATAAAAATGCAGTAAATGAAGCAGGCAAAAAGGAATACAAACGTCTCAAAAATGCGATCGACAGGAAGTGCAAAATGGCTAAGCAGGGATGGCTAGAGGACAAATGTAAGGATGTAGAGGCTTATCTCACTAGGGGTAAGATAGATACTGTCTACAGGAAAATTAAAGAGACCTTGGGAGAAAACAGAACCACTTGTATGAATATTAATAGCTGAGATGGAATCCCAGTTCCAAACAAAGAAGGGAAAGCAGAAAGGTGGAAGGAGTATATAGAAGGTCTATACAAGGGCGATGTACTTGAGGACAATATTATGGAAATGGAAGAGAATGTAGATGAAGATGAAATGGGAGATATGATACTGCGTGAAGAGTTTGACAGAGCACTGAAAGACCTTAGTCGAAACAAGGCCCCAGGAGTAGACAACATTCCATTAGAACTACAGACGGCCTTGGGAGAGCCAGTCATGACAAAACTCTACCATCTGGTGAGCAAGATGTAAGAGACAGGCGAAATACCATCAGACTTCAAGAAGAATATAGTAATTCCAATCCCAAAGAAAGCAGGTGTTGACACATGTGAAAATTACCGAACTATCAGTTTAATAAGTCACAGCTGCAAAATATTAACGCGAATTCTTTACAGACGAATGGAAAAACTAGTAGAAGCCGACCTAGGGGAAGATCAGTTTGGATTCTGTAGAAATATTGGAACACGTGAGGCAATACTGACCCTACGACTTATCTTAGAAGCTAGATTAAGGAAAGGGAAACCTACGTCTCTAGCATTTGTAGACTTAGAGAAAGCTTTTGACAATGTTGACTGGAATACTCTCTTACAAATTCTGAAGGTGGCAGGGTTAAAATATAGGGAGCGAAAACCTATTTACAATTTATATAGAAACCAAATGGCAGTTATAAGAGTTGAGGGGCATGAAAGGGAAGCGGTGGTTGGGAAGGGAGTGAGACAGGGTTGTAGCCTCTCCCAGATTTTATTCAATCTGTATATTGAGCAAGCAGTGAAGGAAACAAAAGAAAAGTTGGGAGTAGGTATTAAAATCCACGGAGAAGAAATAAAAACTTTGAGGTTCGCCGATGACGTAATTCTGTCAGAGACAGCAAAGGACTTGGAAGAGCAGTTGAACGGAATGGACAGTGTCTTGAAAGGAGGATATAAGATGAACATCAACAAAAGCAAAACGAAAATAATGGAATGTAGTCGAATTAAGTCGGGTGATGCTGAGGGTATTACATTAGGAAATGAGACACTTAAAGTAGTAAAGGAGTTTTGCTATTTGGGGAGCAAAATAACAGATGATGGTCGAAGTAGAGAGGATATAAAATGTAGACTGGCAATGGGAAGGAAAGCGTTTCTGAAGAAGAAAAATTTGTTAACATCGAGTTTAGATTTAAATGTAAGGAAGTCGTTTCTGAAAGTATTTGTATGGAATGTAGCCATGTGTGGAAGTGAAACGTGGACGACAAATAGTTTAGACAAGAAGAGCATAGAAGCTTTCGAAATGTGGTGCTACAGAAGAATGCTGAAGATTAGATGGTTAGATCACATAACTAATGAGGAGGTGTTGAATAGGATTGGGGAGAAGAGACGTTTGTGGCACAACTTGACTAGGAGAAGGGATCAGTTGGTAGGACATTTTCTAAGTCATCAAGGGATCACCAATTTAGTATTGGAGGGCAGCGTGGAGGGTAAAAATCGTTGAGGGAGACCAAGAGATGAATACACGAAGCAGATTCAGAAGGATGTAGGTTGCAGTAGGTACTGGGAGATGAAGAAGCTTGCACAGAATAGAGTAGCATGGAGAACTGCATCAAACCAGTCTCAGGACCACAACAACAACATGCAGTAACCTCTGTTTCTTTGGAAGTTTATTTACAGTGAGTATGTACACTCTTTGACATAAAACTCGACCGGCGGCCGGCCGCTTCAGAGGCTAAGTCCGCGCCGATCGCGACATGGGACAATAAAACTGGCCAACTCGCTAATTCTCTAAGTCCGGTTATCTGCACAATCTAGCAACACTGCAGACTGCGGCGCTTCCTGGAGGAAAACTTGTCCCATGATAGAGAAACACTAGGCTGATTACGCCTGTGGTCTAGCGGTAGCGTGCGTTGTTTCTGTTCGTAATGTCAGTGGATCGAGAGCAGCTGGCATAAAATATTTTTATAGCCTCTTCTGTCTGAATGCTGAAGACGTGAATGTAATGGTAGCGCAGATTCAATCTATTTCGCTTTCTGACACACCGATATCAAAAGTTTATCCAGTAACGATTTTGCGGCAGATTTCCTGCAGACTGTCCTCCTCTGGACGCCGTATGCGGCAAAGCTCCGGGATCCATTTGCTGGCTACCGGCAGCGGCCATGGCGACAGCAGCGGCGCTGCACTCCCCCGTTCTTTATCGAAAGCGCCTGCTCCCGCTCATCGCTTTTGATGATTTAAAACGCTTTATTATTAAATGTTGCTCCACAGAAAATTTCTACGATTTCCATTCACGCTCAAAAGCAACGGAGACAGACGCCCTGATTAGTAGGCGGGTATTATATTACATTAATCGGCAAGAGCTGGGTATGGCCCGAAATTAATTTTATAGACTGGGACGAAATTAAACCACCTCGCTACATTCGATGAATTTATAAATGCTTCATACCTCGTTTCTATTCCTTCCAAACTCAATTATTTGTGCATCTTTTGGTCAATGTTCAGATGTTTTCGTCAAGCCGGGGTGAGCGTCTGTGGTGTAAAGTGTATTACAGATCTTGTTTCATTCCTTATGGTAACTCTGTGCGATAAACTGTGTGAATACCTTGCAATGCATGCTCTGTAGCAGTGCAGGAACACTGCACATTTGGAGTTCCATGTATGGGTTCGTGAAGTCTTTAATGTTGATCGGAAGTGATAGTTAAGGTAATCAGATTTAGACCAGAAAAATTTGTCGTTTTGGAGGTTTCAGAGAACGGAAAGGAATTGCTAACGCCGGTGTTAGAATACGTCTACAGTTAAATGCTATTGCAAAAATTTAGAAGAGGGGAACTATATTAATCAACATGTGCACTTCATAAACAACCTTCTGACATGTTAGACCTATATGACGAACAAAACTCAAATTTATATCGTTGACAGTCGCTTTGAATCTTTTCAGGCTCTATTTTACAGTGAAGAACCTTGGCATTTGCAAAGCAGACATCCATGATATTAACTTAATTTACTAAGTCGAATCGGACGAAGATTGATGTTTAAGGCATTCTTCAGATTTCGTATAAAGAATTTTTACTAGCCGTTTGCAACTCCATTAATTAAAATGGAAAATAAACGGTTGTAGTCAGCGGCTTCCACCGAGATTGGAACTGCTTTGTCATACAGTACGACCACCGCAACGCACAAGGGAACCTCTTTTTTTTAATTTTGCTTTTTTTCTTTTACTTTGTTTGACGATTACCCCTTTTTTTCTCTCTTATTTTAAAGCCCCTTAGGAAAATGGCAATAAAAAAAGGAACTAAGTGCCACCGCCACTTTTCATCCTATAACAAAAAAAAAAAAAAAAAAAAAAAAAAAATCTGGTCCACTTTAGGCGTTGGCTTCTGACTAAACCTACCCCAAGAGCTGCCTATATACCAGGGGAAATATAGGAATTCAAGGTTAGGGCTCTCATTACAAACAAAACAAAATCTTCCTTTTTCTGAATTTTATTTTTATTTTGATTTTTGTTTTGTTTATTTTTGTTGTGTAATTGATCAGACGCCTTCTGCGCCCCGCTGGTAATACGTTGAGTCACGTCTTCTCGAAATTGGTGTGTTCCGTTCAGTAGCTCAGAAATGTTCATTGGTTCAACCTGGAAACCTTCTTCACTCTTGGCTTAACACATTCCACCTGCGAGGCGGGTCGTGGAAAGCACTCCCAAGGAAGTTCGAGAAAAATTGTCTGTATTTTGGGTGGCGGACAACGACATAATGACGGTCGTTGAGGTATGTCCAAAAATCGAGTACAGAGTCTACAGTTTGTCCAACTATGTAGTGAATGGCATGTCCGCGAATCCAATTCACAGCATTGGTCTTTGCCCGAGGAAAATAGTCACGTCCCGGAACTAATAATGGAAGGGGAGTAGTCCGATTCAGAATGTCCCGCGTTAGAAAAGCCACAATATGACGAAGCTATCGACACACTGGCGACCACAGACGGACTATAGTCACTGCGATGTTGCTTGAGCCTCAAAACGCAACCTTAAAACACGCAAACAAGTGTTACTTATGTGAAGAACGCCGTTCTTGGAGTCCAGAAATTAATTATACTTTCTAAGTGTCTCATCTTACAGTGGATTCTATCGCACGAGTCTTCGATGTGGAAAACGAATGTCAAGTGAATTTAGCGAGGTAACACCGGCCTACACCCGGAAGCAAATGCACTATCAGAGTGTTGACAAATACTTGCTACGACGCTGCCATTTCTCGGTTCTCTTACGAGGCAGCTCTTCAGCGAAATGCTTGCCGTGATTCTCCGATACGGTCCTTCAGAGTGGAGACGCGCGCGCACGTTTGGTTTTTATGCGGCGTTCTCCCCTGATGGTTTCTGACGTCGCCTTGTGGGCTATGTCTACATTTCAGACATTCAATTATCATTAATCCAGAATGATACAAGTTTCAGCTTCCGGCGTGGAAGAAGGCTGTTGACGCCGACATTATATCATTTCAACGTAGGGAAAGCAAAACGGGTCGTTCAATGTTTCTCATTCAACATAAAGCATGTGAGATAATTTTCCGTAACGTTCATAATCATCTAAAAATATAAACGAAGTAAAAATACATCTGAAGCTTATTCGAATTGAATATAATGTAAGATACCAAACGCTTTGCACCTCGATGTCGAATTTGTCCACGTGCAATCTTTTGCAGCGTACAAAAAGAATGTCATGATTACCACGAGAATGAAGAAATATGTTGGTACGGATGGAAGCAAGGAGAGACGCAGTCAACAAATATTCGATTCCTCATGGCATTCATTTAATTTGAGACGTAAGAAGAGTTAAAGCGGGATATTACTTTCGTTAACACGAAAGATATGCCGCACATATTGATAACGAGGAAGTCTGCGTCTTCATACGTTTCCTCCTTGAAATCTGCATGCTCTCTTACGTATATACTAAGTAGCCTGATCATTGTTTCAATAATGTTACCCTCTTGTTTGACCCCGTAACGATGAACAGATTTCAAATGCATGTCTCTGCATGAAAGCAGCTGTTCGAACCCTTCCTGGGTAGCTTTTTGTGTTTTATTGCTTGGAATTCCTGAAGCAGACCACTGTGCCTTCTCCCCTTGTGGGTTAGGTCTCAAAACTAAACCGCTTTTTATCCAATGGCATAATTTATTCAGACAGCATCAGCACAAGACTGTCAAACAAAGCCTTCCATTTACAGTTGCAACACTCTAACCAGCACTGACCGAAGTGTAATCCACGGTCACGGTCCGAAATTAGCAGGTGTCTGCTACTGTGGCAAAGTCCGTACTACACTTTCGATTCCGCAGCACCATTTTATCTGGTAACACTGTGTAGTTGCAGAGTTGTGCCTGCATGTCTGTCCTCACACTGTCAACTTTATGTATCTCACTTCTCCTGCAGCGTTGATCACGAGGAGCAGAAGTAAATGAGTGTATTCTGCATGACGTAACATTCAGTATTCCCTTCTTTCATAGCCACTCTTCATGTGCATCGATACCAAATAGGAATGTGAAAACTCTTGCGAGTGAGGGGATGACAATAACAATCGTAACAAGAACAATCAAATAATGGATGATGTTTATTCCAACGCAGAACGAGAATGGCTTTAAATATAAAAATCTGTATCTATATCCATATCTATTGATCTTTGAGTTGGCACAATGAAAATATATTCTTTGCATTTAGTTACCGAATTTAGTTCGGGATATTTGCAGAGAAAAGGAAAAGTCGGTACTTCTCGCTAGTGTAATATAATGTGAACCAGCAACCACCCTTTCCTTAGAACATGACTCAAGCAGGTCCCCAAGTAGGTACCAAGGCACTGCTGCATTCTGTTCCCTGACATTGCTCTGATGACGGTTAATGCAGATAGTTCCGATTATGAAATACAAAACGTATTGCAGGTTAGTTCCTAGGATAGTAACATTAAATTTGCGTTGTAGACGGCACATGAACGTGACTACTATCCATATTACTCATCAATATAAAAAGACAATATTATGGGAATTTAGCAGGATTACTCAACATGAATTCTGAAATTGGTTGACTGACCGTACAGGTGCTAAACGTCGTCAGGAGTATACGATGTCCTAATCGCATTAGGAATATGAAGATCGTCTTCGACAGCACGCAACTTTCACATTGCTATCTCCACCCTACTCCAGACAGCCCTCGGTGGAGTTGCACTAAGATGCCGATGCAATGGAAGGCCTTCAAACCGACAACAGACCACATATTGAAAATTACAAGCGAGTTCTCTTGCAGCGTAAGCTTATTGTAACTAATCTAAAAATTATTGGACAGGAACATTGTCCTATTCAAAAAAAGCTGTCCAGCAGGTCCTCTAATCGCTCCTTGGTACAGTCGTTTGACTATTGAAAATGGCTCCAACAAGTCACCACTAGAAAACACTGCTCTGTCTCGCAATAACTCAAGATGTAATGTAATACCACGGTACTACAAATATCAGGGAACATCTTATCACAGATAAGACTGTCCTTAAGGCTTGTAAGCTCACATTTAAGTTCGTCGTATTCATGGTTTCCTCTTCAAAGTAACATACCGTACTTATTATTTAACACAAAATGACATTAAAAATTTAAGTTATTCACGAGCAGCTAGTTGAGAATATGTATGAACTTCAAATGACACGACGAACCGTCTTGTTCCGCATATGAATTCAAACCCAGCTCATGCAGACTAAGCAAAGATTTCGTTACTGACGGAAACTAACAGTCATTCCTGATTAAGCATACAGAGAGTGATATACCTCGATTTTAGACAGTATCAGTTAGCAAATATCAACTTTAAATTACATAACGCAAACATGTTTAACAGACGCGAATTCCTACCCATCATCTGTTGTCCCTGTTAACGAACTACGAGAGATGTTAAATATTGCTTCTTCACAAGTAACTTACACCTATCGCTGTTATATTCTAGAGAAAACGAACGTTAAATATGGGTTTGTTGCGCCAGCACTGATATGTGAGCATGTTTGAACTACAAATAATATAACGAAGAGTTCAGCGCTCACTGGGAATAGAGCCCACATATATCGTTGTTGACTACACACAAAGAGACGTCAGCTACTGAATTTTTCTCCACCAGCTGCTCTGAATAACATCTTGAACTTACAGTCATCTCGCAAATAGTTCTGTGTCTCACTGGGAGTTAAAAACGTCAGATATCGTTAGTGTTGACAACGAATGAAAACACATTAAAAATCAAAATTCTTATCCACCAGCAGATAGGTGTTCTCATTCTAGAGCTTGATAATACATAATTAAATCTTTAGTGCCGGGCCAGGATTCGATCCCATTCACGCGTAATATGTGGAGATGTTGAGGAATCTGCAGTTTTGAACAAACAACAAATTGTAGCCGAGCTGTATTGTCACGAAGGGATCAAATTCCGCGTTAAGGGCAGTCTGAGTTGCATTCCCAGTTCAGAACCAATCTTATCGACATACAGAAGCTCAGATAAAAGATGGAATAAGTGTCCTGTGACCATACATAGCGTTTGTTTCGTCACTTGAAATAAATAACGAGTATAAGAAAGGTTACTGGTGATAGAGTTTCTACATGTCGCCACTCCAGACTTTATTGTGGTTCAACCTACCGTCTACTTGGTAGAGAAGGAAAATCATCTTTAATGTGAATTTTCAGACCACACTGCCATTACATCTTCTTCACTTGGTGTAGCCAGGAGAGAATGGACTCTGTCTCTCCCTATCTAAAATCATTGACAGAAGTGGGAATCCAACCCAGACCATAGGTATAACAACCTACCATCCGTCCAAGAGACCACGAAATCCTCTTCTCTCATTTTTCTATCGTAACGCCGTTGCGCCACACTGGATGAGAATTCTGACACACAGGCGTCCTGTAGTAATTTGCACCATGTTCAGTAAATTCATTTACTTGGTTGACCGAATCACCATGTACTAGCTGCCTCGGCTACCCAGTGCATACATTCCACTCTATATTTTGTAATCACCGAAATAAAATCACGTAACTGCCACCTACACAGAATTGCCAACAGTGTAGGATGCAGAATTTTAAATAGGAAGTGTTTCTTTCCACTTGAGCTATTCTATTGCGCTATCTGTTTGTAGAAAACGTCGTTCAGTAAAAAAAAAAAAAGAAAAGCTGTAACTGTTTGTCTCTCAGAAGTCAAGACCTGGCCATATGCATAATCTCACAGTGCTGTGGAATCAAAAAATTCTGGAGGAATAGTTGTCGAGCTCTGGAGCTGTTGTAGCTACGTGTCAGCTAGTAGCGTAGATAAGATGTCGCGAGTTCGAATACATTCAGTGCTACATTTTTTAAAACGCAATTCTGCTGTCTGCTGAAATTGTCAGTCTAATGGAACTTTGAACATACTTCCCTTCACTTCTCAACCCAAAGTAGTCGCATGTGGAAAAAGTGCTAACTACTGTGACATTTTGTTCTGTTCAGGTTTAATAGACAGCAGGCAGCAGATGCATCTCGAAGATGTGTAGGGAGAGTGCATCGTGCCATAATATGTCAGAAAAGTATTTTCTACATTAGCTGTCGTGTGGTAGTGAGATTTTATTCTTCTTCAAATTTTGTTTGACAGCTTTAACTCAGAACAAGTTTTCTACATGCATGTAATCAATAAACTGCACGTGCATTGTCATACTGTCATAGATAACATCAGAGAATTCGCATATATCGTTGATGATTAATTTCTCTCTCATGTTTACTATTGTTTTAACAACACTAAAGTAAACCTTACGAAAATTGTGCACTATATTATAAGAAATGAAATAAAATTAACCACGATAACCTTACGACGAAAGTATGTTTTAATAAAACCGAGTATCTGTACACAGATGTGCCTCTATCGACACGAATTAGTAAAATACTACTCACTTAGATTTTGATTGGGTCTGTGTTTCATTGGTATGCTGTGTCGTACTCAAGAGGTATGCAAATGTGGCATTTCATAAATATAGTTACGTATTCCTAGAAACCCGAAATTCGCTTGTCAGCAGCGGAAAGAGGCGTTTCCTGTTGTGCAGCATTGTAAGTTTTTCAACATTGCACTATGAGCCGCAAGTATTTTCTTGCGATTTCCTTATTGATGTTTGATCGGACTCCTTGTAGCTCTTTCACAGAAGGGATAAAAACGTTGCAGTCAGTGAGACTGGAACTGCAAACCATAACAGACGCTATTCCACAGGCCAGCACGTTACCACAGAGCTGCCGAACAGGTATGGGTGTGAGCTTCCTCTTACGGGGGCAATGGTGCCTAGAACTCGTAAACCGCTATTTAAAGGTCGAGATTAGTTGCGATTTTCACCTGCAACGACTTTCCTGGGCTGAAAACCGTAAATTTACAATCTTTTGTTACCCTTCAAGCGATAATAACTCAGATTATTCAATGGAAATGACAGGTAAAATCAAGTGAACTTTGAGGCTTAATTCCGTGGACACCAGGAAGTAACTCGTCGATCACAGAGTTGCCAAACATACGTTGCCTTGTTGCCAAATCTCAGTTACAGTACCAGCAGGAAGAAGACTAACCGATGCGATCCTACAGCGGGCTGGGAAGTGACCATAGCTGGTGTCTCCAAGTCGCGGCTGCTACGGCCTGGAATACGTAATGCGTCTGACTCGCTTACTGTAACTAGGTTTAGGAACTGGAGGGTAGTTACTAATAATACTCAGAACTGACTGCAAACTAAGCATCATAAATCAGTAACTCTCATTGTTGTTTTTATATTTCTTTAGTAAGTGTACTCAAAACTAAGAAACTCATTCACAGGCGTTTTCGTGCCTCGCCGATAGTCGAGCACAACAAACAAACAAAAATAAAAAAGAATGTTTGTGTGTGTGTGTGTGTGTGTGTGTGTGTGTGTGTGTGTGTGAGTGTGTGTGTGTGTGTGTGTGTGTGTGTGTGTGTGAGAGAGAGAGAGAGAGAGAGAGAGATAAAAAAGAATGAGAGTGTAAAAAATTGTTGTAAAGAAATTGAATCATGGTATTTAAAGAAATCTTTCATTGTAATGACACGTTCCACATCATTACGAAATGTCGTATTCATGATCTATGGAACAAGAAGTAATCTAATGTAATGTAATCTAATCTAAATACATCATATGGATGACTAGCCATAAAGAGTCATGAATTACCGAAATTTTTGCCAATACCAGTAACTAAATATAAACTTGAAAATAAAAGACGACAAGTTTTGTAATAAACCGTGACTCCTATCAAGACCCTTTCGTCCCTGTTATCTAACCACGAAAGATGTCTGATATACCTCCATTCTGAAGTAACAAAGTGTGCATGCATTTAAAGATGAAGTGCATGATCTGAAGTTCTGTGACGGAGATACAAACCCAACACGTAATCGGATTGTTAACTAAGAAAAATCAAATGTTACGTATCGGTTTTTCTTACGAGCCGCTAGGTGTCTGAATCTAAAATAAGGATACAAACTTTTGTGCCTAAGAGACAATCGAACTGCACACCTACCGTGCATCCACGAATGTAGCTTAAGTATCAGTTTCTTACTCACGAACAGTAAGATGTGTGCGTGTTTGACCAGAAATAACGACACCTGTTGCGATTGTTGGCAACACATGAACAGACATTAAAAATGCGCGTTAATTTTCACTAGCAGGTGGGTGTGCACTTGATAGAGCTGGAAATGAAATTATGAATATTTTTGTACTGGATCAGGATTCGGACCCACATATTTACCTTTGGAGGAGACCTAGAGAAGACTAAGAGCCCTGTCCCTTTAAATGGCTATCGGTTCATGAAATAAAATAAAATTTTCTAATGTAAGTAAGCTTACTGGCAACTGTATTTCTGTTTACAATGACTTCCGCTATGTCTTTTCCCAACGTAAACTGGCTCTGCCCAGTTGGTAATGAAGGAACGTGATGTTTAATGCGGATTCTGGATTATAACGTCTTTTTCTTGAGGTTACCAGAGGTAAAATAAATCTGTTTGTGCCTCTTAAAAGGAAATGCCTGAACCCACGAATTGCACCTGTGATAGTTCGTTCCACCAGACCATTGTGGCCACATTTCCCAGCCCCAGGAGTGTGCTGTAACGGATGATGTGCTTAGCTTACAAAATTAATCACGGTGGAAAAAATGCGAGTCTATTAAATGGTTAAGTAGAAGCAAGCTTCTGACGCAGAGATTATGCTATTCTCATGTCAGCAGGATGTAAAGGCTCTTCTAGGCATCATAGGCTGGATGTGAAGCCATTTTGATTTTTCACAAATTCAGCAAATTTCTTAGTTCGAGAAAATCCACTGTGAAGTGTGAAGTTGCCGGATAATTCGATTATTACTGTTATTATTACTATCATTTAATTCATACCGCTGCTGGAACACGACCATAGTCTTGAGGTAAAACGCGAGACCAGCTAATATGACGTCTGGCGACCGAAAGCACATATCGACAAAATTTTTATCGCCCCTTTCCTCTCGGTGCTGAAGCTATGAGTGTAATTCAAGCGAATCTACTATATAATATTATCTGGTCTCGCGTTTTACCTCAAGACAACGGTCGTAGTGAAGAGTAATGTACTAAGACTGGAGTCAATACTTCCTCTGGGAAGTGCCGCAATCTACATGCTGCCAGATCGGGCATGTTGCCAGACATAGAATTCTGAGAGGAGCACGACTGTATTGTCCACCTTACGTGAACGACTCGGCGGTCAATTTTTTGGTCTAAGACTGTATCTACAACACATATTGCACGCTGGAGACCCAGAAGAATTAAAAAAACAAAAGTAGTTTACGAGAGCAACGTTAACCATAGCGTTCGAAGTATTCATAGTATTGTATACGTGTGTGTAAACGCCTTCCAATGACCACTCAAGGAAGACAAGGATACACAGTCTAGCTTCAATATTATAAATACGCCTCAGTTTGTGGATGAACTCAGACTTAGGTTGATAATAATTTTGAATATTTAGCAGCACTGTACCAATTGGTGTTAAACTCGTTTTCAACCAATGATTCCCATAGCTACAGGAACACTACTTGTGATACCTCTTAGACAAAATACTTAAGCAGTGTTATCAGACGAAAAGATCAACCTGACACAAACTGTGGGAAGTTTGTTTCACAATCTTCGTACCTGGATAATGAGCTTTTTCCTATTTGAGATATCTGTGAATGTTGCTGCTTAAGACGACTTAAGCAGAAACTAAATTCCCTCAGCTTCGATAATGTTTAAAGAAATCGTCTTATCGGCACTAACTCGTGATTTGTGAATTGTTTACCGGCCGCACTCTGCCGTATTTCGCCGGTTGGAAGGCAAAAGGTTACTGACAAATTTCATACAGAAATTATTGTTACAGTGTACTTATGGAGCCAAATGAGTGGATTGCGTATTTTCCGGTGAGAAAGAGCACTGGCAAACAGTCTTCGCTACATGATGTTATTTAAACTGGTGTCACTCTGAGCTAGAATTTATGGTCAGGTCAATGTTTCGGATGCGAGTTTTGCAACTGTGAAATACTTTCCTACATTATAGAAGCGAATATTAAATTTGAACTAATATTGCGAAAATTTTGTACTTGGACAGCTTAGAATGAAAATACTTCTTTTTATTTCAAAGGGAAACAATAGATTTTCTAAAACATTGTCTCTCATACACAACTTGAAACAGGTCATGTCGACCAAATCATGTGGAAGAACTGACAGCGACGTATATCGGAAGGCAGTAAGATCTCTTGCCGTTTGGTTTGTCAGTACTCGATAGCCATTTCTAGGTGCAAGTCAATGACGAAAGGCAGCGCGTTTTTGTCATCAAGTAACGTCTTCGACAATTACTTTAGTTTTAATGTAATCTAAGAGTAATTGCTGATGTTTGATATTAACATGAAAAGGATTCCGTAGACAGGGAAAGAACCTGTTCTTGGGAAACTACTTCTATAGTAACCAAAAGGCATTAAATGATCTTCAAGCACTTGTGTTCCAGCAGCGGTATGAATAAAATGATAGTAATAATAACAGTAATAATCGAATTATCCGGCAACTTCACACTTCACAGTGGATTTTCTCGAACTAAGAAATTTGCTGAATTTGTGAAAAATCAAAATGGCTTCACATCCAGCCTATGATGCCTAGAAGAGTCTTTACATCCTGCTGACATGAGAATAGCATAATCTCTGCGTCAGAAGCTTGCTTCTACTTAACCATTTAATAGACTCGCATTTTTTCCACCGTGATTAATTTTGTAAGCTAAGCACATCATCCGTTACAGCACACTCCTGGGGCTGGGAAATGTGGCCACAATGGTCTGGTGGAACGAACTATCACAGGTGCAATTCGTGGGTTCAGGCATTTGCTTTTAAGAGGCACAAACGGATTTATTTTACCTCTGGTAACCTCAAGAGAAAGACGTTATAATCCAGAATCAGCATTAAGCATCACGTTCCTTCATTACCAACTGGGCAGAGCCAGTTTACGTTGGGAAAAGACATAGCGGAAGTCATTGTAAACAGAAATACAGTTGCCAGTAAGCTTACTTACATTAGAAAATTTTATTTTATTTCATGAACCGATAGCCATTTAAAGGGACAGGGCTCTTAGTCTTCTCTAGGTCTCCTCCAAAGGTAAATATGTGGGTCCGAATCCTGATCCAGTACAAAAATATTCATAATTTCATTTCCAGCTCTATCAAGTGCACACCCACCTGCTAGTGAAAATTAACGCGCATTTTTAATGTCTGTTCATGTGTTGCCAACAATCGCAACAGGTGTCGTTATTTCTGGTCAAACACGCACACATCTTACTGTTCGTGAGTAAGAAACTGATACTTAAGCTACATTCGTGGATGCACGGTAGGTGTGCAGTTCGATTGTCTCTTAGGCACAAAAGTTTGTATCCTTATTTTAGATTCAGACACCTAGCGGCTCGTAAGAAAAACCGATACGTAACATTTGATTTTTCTTAGTTAACAATCCGATTACGTGTTGGGTTTGTATCTCCGTCACAGAACTTCAGATCATGCACTTCATCTTTAAATGCATGCACACTTTGTTACTTCAGAATGGAGGTATATCAGACATCTTTCGTGGTTAGATAACAGGGACGAAAGGGTCTTGATAGGTGTCACGGTTTATTACAAAACTTGTCGTCTTTTATTTTCAAGTTTATATTTAGTTACTGGTATTGGCAAAAATTTCGGTAATTCATGACTCTTTATGGCTAGTCATCAATATGATGTATTTAGATTAGATTACATTACATTAGATTACTTCTTGTTCCATAGAACATGAATACGACATTTCGTAATGATGTGGAACGTGTCATTACAATGAAAGATTTCTTTAAATACCATGATTCAATTTCTTTACAACAATTTTTTACACTCTCATTCTTTTTTATCTCTCTCTCTGTCTCTCTCTCTCTCTCTCTCTCTCTCACACACACACACACACACACACACACACTCACTCACTCACTCACACACACACACACACACACACACACACACACACACACACACACACACACACATAAACATTCTTTTTTATTTTTATTTGTTTGTTGTGCTCGACTATCGGCGAGGCACGAAAACGCCTGTGAATGAGTTTCTTAGTTTTGAGTACACTTACTAAAGAAATATAAAAACAACAATGAGAGTTACTGATTTATGATGCTTAGTTTGCAGTCAGTTCTGAGTATTATTAGTAACTACGCTCCAGTCCCTAAACCTAGTTACAGTAAGCGAGTCAGACGCATTACGTATTCCAGGCCGTAGTAGCCGCGACTTGGAGACACCAGCTATGGTCACTTCCCAGCCCGCTGTAGGATCACATCGGTTCGTCTTCTTCCTGCTGGTACTGTAACTGAGATTTGGCAACGAGGCAACGTATGTTTGGCAACTCTGTGATCGACGAGTTACTTCCTGGTGTGCACGGAATTAAGCCTCAAAGTTCACTTGATTTTACCTGTCATTTCCATTGAATAATCTGAGTTATTATCGCTTGAAAGGTAACAAAAGATTGCAAATTTACGGTTTTCAGCCCAGGAAAGTCGTTGCAGGTGGAAATCGCAACTAATCTCGACCTTTAAATAGCGGTTTACGACTGCGACTGGGCAGGCCTATTCAGGATGACCGCTGCCCACCCTGAATTGGGAAGGCCCTAGAAAATGTGGGCTAAACATCGGAAGTCACACTTGAACCGGGCTGGGAATCCGCACCCAGTAGGTCACTCCTTATACTGCGGACGTAAACAAAAGAAGAATGAAATGATTATGACAATAGGGACATGGAATGTCGGGACCCTCCTGGACGTGAACGATTACAGACCAGAGAGAAGAACCGCTCTTATCACCCAAGAACTAGCCTTGAGTGAGACAAGACTCTCAGGTGAGGGACACATTAGTGAGGTACGTTCAGGGTACACCATCTTCTGGAAGGGAAAGGATGCAGGAGAACCACGCATCCATGGTGCAGGATTTGCCGTAAAAACGAAAATAGTGAAAGATCTTCGACTTACACCTGTCTCAATTAATGAAAGACTGATGACTCTTAGAGTACCCATTGGTTCAGACAGATTCATCACCTTCGTCTCTGCATATGCTCCTACTTTAGACAGTGATGAAGACACAAAGAATCAGTTCTACCACCAACTGAACAGTACTCTCTCTAAAATACCCATTCAAGATAAACTAATTTTACTTGGTGATTTCAATGCCAGAGTGGGAAGGGACAACCGTTTTTGGAGAGATGTCATGGGTAAACAAGGGGTGGGAAACTGCAATGCAAATGGGTTGCAACTTCTTGGTCTATGTGCTGAGCACGAGCCTTTCATCTCCAATACCCAATTCCGTTTGCGTAACCGCTATAAGACCACATGGATGCACCCACGCTCCAAACATTGGCATCTTATAGACTACGTTATTACGCGACAGCGTGACAAGAAAGACATTCTCATCACAAAAGCAGCACTAAACATCGATGAGTGCTGGACGGACCATAGACTTTTAGTCAGCCGTTTGAGAGTACCAAAGTATCGCAAGCCACGATCCCACTTTTCAAACCCACCATGCAGAAAATTCAACATAAGCAACCTCAACAACAAAAACGTTCGCTCACACTTCCAAGACATACTGTCTGAACAACTTAACAAAGCTCCAGCAACCACAGATGACGTCGAACAAGAATGGACCACATTAAAGAACATCATCAAAGAAACTGCTGAGAATGTTGTTGGTTGTAGTGCACGGAAAAGAAGTGACTGGTTTGATGACAACCACGGAGAAATCCAAGCCATCATCAATGCAAAGCGGGATGCTTACCTATCCCTTGTTCAAGATCCATCCTGCGCAGAAAAGAAAGCACACTTTCAAGAACTCAAGCAGAAATGTCAAAGTGAAATACGAGTAATCAAGAACAAATGGTGGCAACAGAAAGCCACAGAACTCCAAAATCTTTCTGATGCAAGGAACCTGCCTGGCTTTTACGCTGGTATTAAAGAGCTGTATGGACCTATCCGCTCCTCATCAGGAGCACTGAAAGCTGCTGACAACTCCAACATTCTTACTGAAAGTCAGGACATCTTAAATCGTTGGAAAGAGCACTTCAGCTCACTGTTAAACAGCCCTTCTACTGCCACTGGAGATTTTCTCAAAAATGTCCCACAGCACCCTCCAAAACCCTGGCTGGCTGATCCTCCAACTTTTCAAGAATTTTGCAAGGCACTCAAGAGTGTGAAACCTGGGAAGGCTCCTGGACCTGACAGCATCCCGATGGAGCTTATTGAGGGTGGCGGCTTGCCTCTAAAAACTAGACTCTTCTCACTTATTATATCAATGTGGGAAACCCGCAAGGTACCAGCTGACTTGAAGAACTCCGCAATTGTCACCATCTTCAAAAAGGGCGACAGAAGCGTCTGTGGTAACTACCGGGGAATATCTCTACTCTCTGTCACTGGAAAAATTTTTGCAAGAATCCTTTTAAATCGCCTCCAGACTATACTACCTGAGTCTCAATACGGGTTTCGACCTTCAAGAGGGACAATTGACATGATCTTCTGTGCACGACAACTACAGGAGAAGTGCAGAGAACAGCAAAAGCCTTTACTACTTGTTTTCTACGATCTAGAAAAGGCCTTTGATACAGTTCCCAGAGAAGCCATGTGGATGGTCTTAAAACGCTTCGGCTGCCCTGAACATTTTGTTGACCTGATTGAAGCTCTCCACGTTGATATGACTGGACAGGTCCTCTGCCAGAATGAAATGACTGGTGAATTCCCAATAACAAGTGGGCTTAAACAAGGATGCGTTCTTGCACCAACTTTATTTGCATTGTATCTGGCAGCTATGCTTTACGAGACAACCGTAAACAATGCAGGAATAGAACTAAAGTACAGGTTTGATGGAGGATTATTCAACCAGTCCAGACTCCATTCAAAAAGGTTCACCAGTACCACTCTTGTGACAGAGCTGCAGTATGCTGATGACAATGCCTCTCCAGCTCATTCACCTGCAGAGTTGCAGCTGTCAGTTGATTCCTTCAGCAGGGCGTACGAACGATTTGGTCTCTCCATCAATATTCCAAAGACAAAGGTGATGGCGCAGCCAACTCCTGGCTCCTCCGTTCCTGACTTCAGCATATCCATCTATGATACATCCTTGGAACAAGTGGACCATTTCCTCTACCTGGGAAGCATACTGTCATCCAACTGTCATCTGGAAAAGATGTGGAGAATGGATTACGTGCTGCACATGTCTTACAAAGCGTGTCTTCCTGAATAAAGACCTAACACTGTACACCAAACTGATGGTGTACAAAGCTGTAGTCATTTCCACCCTGCTATATGGTTGCGAAACCTGGACGTTATATCGCTGCGATCTGAAGAAACTAGAACGCTTCAACCAACAGAAGCTAAGATATATCATGAACCTGAAATGGGATAACTTCGTATCCAACACGGCTGTTCTAGAGAAAGCAAAAATGCATAGCATGGAAGCTCTCATCATTGGGCATCAACTCAGATGGGTCGGACATGTCCAGCGGATGAAAAATGACAGACTTCCACGCCAAATACTGTACAGCGAAGTGAGCACAGGTAAAAGGCCACGAGGTGCCCCTCTCAAACGTTATAAGAATCAGTACAAGAAAAATCTGAAAAACTTGAACATCGATCCGAGTAACTGGTCCACAATAGCAGAAGACCGAAGTCGCTGGCGCTCAGTTACCTCAAATGCTCTTCAAAACTTTGAGCTGGAACGTCGAAGAATGGAGAATGACAAACGCCAGAGACATAACTCCTCCAGGCTCAGCCACGTCCTCCACCTTCCATCAGCTGTAATGTCTGTGGCCGCCTGTTCCACGCTAGGATTGGATTGCTAAGCCATCAACGACACTTCCACGCCTGAACCGTGACAAAGGAAATCTCAGGAGAGAAATGAAAACTCGGATACGAGTATCAGCCGACGACGAGTTCTAGGCACTATTGCCCCCGTAAGAGGAAGCTCAGACCCATACCTGTTCGGCAGCTCTGTGGTAACGTGCTGACCTGTGGAAAAGCGTCTGTTATGGTTTGCAGTTCCAGTCTCACTGACTGCAACGTTTTTATCCCTTCTGTGAAAGAGCTACAAGGAGTCCGATCAAACATCAATAAGGAAATCGCAAGAAAATACTTGCGGCTCATAGTGCAATGTTGAAAAACTTACAATGCTGCACAACAGGAAACGCCTCTTTCCGCTGCTGACAAGCGAATTTTGGGTTTCTAGGAATACGTAACTATATTTATGAAATGCCACATTTGCATACCTCTTGAGAACGACACAGCATACCAATGAAACATAGACCCAATCAAAATCTAAGTGAGTAGTATTTTACTAATTCGTGTCGATAGAGGCACATCTGTGTACAGATACTCGGTTTTATTAAAACATACTTTCGTCGTAAGGTTATCGTGGTTAATTTTATTTCATTTCTTATAATATAGTGCACAATTTTCGTAAGGTTTACTTTAGTGTTGTTAAAACAATAGTAAACATGAGAGAGAAATTAATCATCAACGATATATGCGAATTCTCTGATGTTATCTATGACAGTATGACAATGCACGTGCAGTTTATTGATTACATGCATGTAGAAAACTTGTTCTGAGTTAAAGCTGTCAAACAAAATTTGAAGAAGAATAAAATCTCACTACCACACGACAGCTAATGTAGAAAATACTTTTCTGACATATTATGGCACGATGCGCTCTCCCTACACATCTTCGAGTTGCATCTGCTGCCTGCTGTCTATTAAACCTGAACAGAACAAAATGTCACAGTAGTTAGCCCTTTTTCCACATGCGACTACTTTGGGTTGAGAAGTGAAGGGAAGTATGTTCAAAGTTCCATTAGACTGTGTAACGTCTATTAGCAAAAGACTTATTTTGTAGTAAAGAGAAAATATTGTGTATCATGTTTTGTTATTGTATGCAATTACGTATTTTTTTTATTATTATTTATTTTAGATAATATCTGTGTCGGCGAGTACTGAAACCGCACAGACGATAAATATCGTACAAAGATGAAAAAATACCACTAATATAAATAATGCAGAACGAACATTAATTTCTCTGTCTTCTTCTTGGAGTTGTACGAGTAAGATAGCCTGTGACGTTGCAGTAAATGCTAATGTAGTCTTCTTTTGTCATGGTCAACAGATGTACGCCATTACGTAATCATTGTAAAAGGTGTGTATTAGTTAACATATTTGAATGTTTTGAATACAGTTATTTAATGAAACCTTGCATTATTATTTGTAGTAGCTTGCTTGGAATATTATCCCACCCTTTTAAGAAATTTTCAGTTATTTAAATATTATCCGTGGTGCAGAGCTGCGCTACGAACGAACGAGCCGCTGCCGCGGCGCATTCAAACTGCATTAAAAGAAATCGATCATACTGCAAAGAAGCGGGAAGGTAATACTGAAATAAAATCATCTTTTTCAGCTTCCGGACTCGCAGAGCAGCGCAGCAGATTTTATGATGTGTTTTGCAGGTTGACGCAGGCTGCTGATAATATATTGCTAACAGTACAAAAGAGATAATTTACCTTCGTAACATAATAGGAATTTTGCTGTGCTTAGTCTGGTCTGGCAAACCTTATAGTAAAAACGTATTTTTCTCCGACAGTAGTCTCATGTTCTTGTGCTAGTCGTGGTAATTATTGGTGTTTTACTCTTAACAAAAATCCACTGCAAAATTTTGATGTTGAACAACTTTGTGAACTGTAACATCAGTATTTCATAACAAAGTAATTTTCATTTTCAATAACTATAAAGTAGGGAAGATATGTTGACTTTTATAGTGAGTTACAGTAACGGAAAATGTTCCTTTAACAGAAAGCCAGATACAGAACAATAAGAACCCAATATATTCAGTTTTGTTGAAAATTAATGATTATAAAGAAATTCAAGGCACAGCATTATTAAAAGGTATTTCGCTTCTCTTTTCGTATATGCGTCATTACGCGAGCAATGATAAAGCAAATAATAGAAAAGAGTTTTTACGAAAAGTGAAACTGACGCGAAACTGTCGCCCAAAAACGCGGGGCTCGAATTTGCAGTGGCCACGAAAATAAATGTTTAAGTAATTTCATTTCATTGTCTATTGTTATATATATATATATATATATATATATATATATATATATATATATATATATATATATGTATGTATATGTATTTAGTGATAAATGTATGTATGTGTATCATGATTAATGCCATGTATTAATGAATGTACAAAAATTTTTCATGAAAAAACGCACCACTGCAAGCGAGTCAGAGGAAACGATCCTGATAGTACTGAGAAACTGTAACGACTACATAATCCGGGGGCAGCCGAACCCCAAGATCAGATAAACTTAAGGTAAGACTACAGTGTAGTTGTCCTGTTTGTAGAAGCTTAACTCCAGTGAAGTGATCTCATATCGCTAGTGGCGTGTGTAGTTTGATGTTAGTGTTTAGAACAGGACAAACCTGATTGTAGATAGCAATTTTTAGTGTGCATTGTATTGTAGATAAATTAACATATTTTGTGTGCAAGTGTAAAAACTGTCAGGTCTTGTGTTCGAGTAGGTAATTTATGAATATGGTTAAATTGCGTAGTCAACATCCAAGCAATATGGATACTGAGGAACAGCCATTAGTTAGCGCAGGAAATGTAGAAACGGGTGCATTAAGCAGTACAAGTACTCTCTTTGAGGATATACCATGCGAAAATGTGGGGTCAGGGGCACAGGAAGTGGTGCCACCGCCCACCAGTGCTCAAGGAGAGGTAGATAAAGAAATTGCACCACCCCCAGAAAAGCAGGAACCAGAGAGTGGTAATCTGCCTGGAGGGTATTCACTTCAGGCGATATTAGAGCGCGTGCTGGATTACCAGTCAAAATTTGCACAACAACAAGCTGAAAAGGACGAAAAAATTGAGATCTTTCTCGCTCAGCAAGCTAAGCGAGATCGCCAGTTAACAGAAAATTTCCTTGCCCAGCAGGCTGAGAGGGATCGCCAGCAAATTGAGCGAGATCGCCAGCTAGCTGAGCGGGACCAGCAACTTGTGCAATCGTTAGAAATTATGAAAAAAGAGATTGCCTGTATGAAACAGAATTATGAGTCGATACCTAAGGCCGTGCAGGAGTTGACTGTACAGGTCAACAACCTGCAAGTAGCAAACACTAACAGGGTAGATGAAATAGGTGTCTTAACCAACCGATTAGAAAAGCTAGAAGTAGATTCCACACAGCTTGTAGAGCAGAAGTGGAACGAACAAGCAACTAAAATGGAAACTGAATTCAACTCATGGCTAGAAGTGAAGGAGAGTGAGATCGAAAAAAATATTAATTCTAAGGTACAAGCAGCTATGGCAGATAGAGATTCCGAATCGTTCAGTACCGCAATAAATACTCAGGTACAGAACGACGTGCAAACCATCAAACAAATACTCAGTGAGGATGTTCCGCAGTGGCAAGTGAATATTAATAAACGGATATCCGACTTGGAAAAGGGTTTAGCACAAAGTAGCAAACATCTTGAACACGAAACTATGTCGCCAACAGCCAATGTTTTTGGCAACGCACAAACTTATATGCGACGCAACAATGGTGAATCTTTAGGCGATAATGCGAGGAGCTGTAGCTTCGGTTCGGAGCACACAGCCTATGTCCCAGGAACAAACCAGTATAGTCCAAAAATATTAGTTGAAGAAAGTTTAATAAAAAATAGGCAGTTTCAAACGTTTACTACTGAACGGAAGTCAGTACACCCAGTAGTATTCATAAAGAGCTTCAAAAATATCTTGCCTAGTGTGTGGAACGAAGCACAGAAAATTCAATACGTAATGTCATACATTCAGGGTGATGCAGCATTGTGGGCTACGGAAGTAGCAGACAGCTGCATGACATACGAACAGTTCGAGAGGGCATTTTTGTCGAAATACTGGTCGCGGCTAAGAAAAGAAGTATACAATCCCGAACCGTACTCACCCCGTCTTGGGAATTTGAGACGGTATTTCGAGAAGTACATAAACAAAACGCGTTACTGGGACGTGCCTATCTCACCAAGAGACATAATAAGACTCCTAAAATCACATTTACCCCTTCATATCAAAGAGAAATTAATACACGTACCAGAAAGCGACATGGAACATTTCCTGTCTGTTCTAGATTCAATAGACTTAATCCAGGAAGACGCAAAAGCAGCGTGTGATCACTCGCGGAATAATGGATCAGGGTGTAAACATGACAGAAATAATAGTGCACAAAACCACAACCAGGGAAATGGTGGGGGTGGTAACAAGCGGCAAGAGTACTCGCAAAATTGTAATAATGGGAGAAGTCAGAACGGGTATGGTCAACCGTCCCATAATAAAAAGCGTCGATTTGACGACCGGTACGATTCCGGACTGCCAGGGACCAACCGCTGGAAAAATGCGCGAGGTCAGTGGCATAACAATTACAGTGACAGTAATCGCAATTGGAATCAGAATCAGCGACCAAGCCCAGAGCGGCAGGGTAATGACCGGTACGACAACAATAGACCACCACTGCAAAACGCGCCTATTACGCAGTCGTGGCGGCCCACAAACCAAAACGTAAACATTGTAGGGGTCGCGGACAATAGCCGTCCAAGTACCTCGCAAGTAAGCCATCCAACAAACTAGAATCGGCCTCGATATGCTCTCCATCGCTGGCCGAGGGGTGGAGTGAGAGCAACACGAATGACAATAATATCCCTGGAATACATATGCTGCGATACAACGACGGTATCAGTATGGATAAAGATCTACTGACCGAACCGCATGAATGTAAGAGAGATAGCAACGAAAATCAATGATGTTGCAGTGAATATAATCATTGACACAGGTGCCTCAGTGAGTGTAATGAGTACAGAGTTGTTTAAAGCGCTAGGGAAGGGACGTAGCATACCGACTTTCCCGGTTAATAATTGCAAGGTGTCTGGAGCTATAAGTGCACAGAGCCAGTTAGTTAAGTACCAGGTGCAGGTGGAGATTTGTAAGGAGGGCGAAGCCATAGTGAGCTCGTTCCTCATTGTTAAAGGGTTAAAGGTGGCCTGCATTCTGGGAGTAGATTTTCTCCGTGAGAGGGACGCAGTGATCGACCTCTCCTCGGGAAAACTAAGCATAGTTAATAAAGGTAGGAGGATTGAGTTGTCTATGATGAAAACGAAGGGGGTACTTGTGCCATGTTGCAATCGAATTAACGTCAAATGTAGGAGCCCCTGGGTACTACACCTCAATGATTATTCACCTGTGACGGATCTCTATTATCCGAATATAGAAGATAGAAATTTTGAACCAAATGTTGATGAATTTCAAACCAAAGTACAGGAATCTGAAAGTTTAAGCAACATACAAAAGCAACAGTTGACGCAGCTGTTATCAGAATATAACATGGTATTTACTGACCGACCAGGAATAGTCAAAGGGTACCACTATCACATAGAGGTGATGCCCCATAAAACATACTGTCGCGCATCTTACTCCATCCCTTGGTCGAGGAGGGAGGTAGTGGCTAAAGAGATTCGGAAGATGTTAGGATGGGTATATTCAGGGCCCTTTGAAGTAATAAAGGTGCCACACGAATGTAGCTATTTGCTAACGCATCCCCAGACGGGGAAAATAAAAGGACTGTATCCACGTAAAGATGTAAAATTATTTATTCAGTGACATGTCTGATGTAAATAGTAGTAGTAAGAAGATTTCAATTGTGTTTTAGAGTATAAGTATGTTAGTTTTAAGAAAGAATGTGTGTATAGTTAAAACTTTGAGGAAGTAGAGTCAGTAAACTGAGCAATAACAGGCAAATTGAAGACTTTGTTTACAGACAGTTAGTGTCATTAAAATACGATATGCTCTTCAAGCAATGAATAATCTTTTTGTTGACAAAATAATGGTTAATTTCTTGAATCATTTTTCATTTGTAGTAAGTAAGTACAATTAATGATGCAATCTCATATAATTAGGTAACAGATGTAATTGTGTTAGAATTAAGGAACCCTGAGAGAGAGTCTCTACTAGACAAAAATGGACTTTGTAGTACGAAATAATTATGTGATGCAATGTTTACTGCCAATAGTGATCTGAGAACGACACTGGAGCAGAATTCAATCAAAACAAAACCGTTCCATGTGACCTACGCTTTGTATGTATCGATGCTTCAATTGAAGCCTGTGTACTGGGTACACGCCCTTGAATATTAATTACGCGGTACGCGAATAAAGTTACGCGGAAACTACACTGTAGTCCTGTAGGACAAACCGTTAAAAATAATACTAGTACTAAATGAAGTATTTATTGAACAATATGCCCAAGTCAAGCTGTCATGCACATGGTAAAATCTGTTTGCTAGATGGGTGATAACCTGGCAAGCTACACTAAAAAAGGAAAAGAAAGCTGTGTAACAAAAATCACACACCTTTAAATAATTACAAAAAAAAGCCATATATGCCTAGTAATAGTAGTAAAAATGTGTAATGACAAGGTAAACACAATGGACTCAATGTAGATGAGAGTGATTATGCTAAGAACAGTTGTTATGCATTAAAAATAAACTGTGTGCATAAACAATCTAGGAAAGGACGGAATATTGTGTGTAGTAGGGACAGAAAATGACTGTTGTATCTGCACCAATATATACGTCGGTATAAGTTAAGTGTTGAGTGACTAACTGTCATAGTGCAGTGCTCAACGAACAAGACACTGTGAGTAAAAACGGTAGTTAGTGATCCGTTTGGAGTCGATACAAACAAACATCGCTCGACGGAAACATTTAGTGTGTGTGTGAACCGAAACATTTCACGTGTTGAGAGACGCTTTGGCAGCGAATCGACCGTGAGAACAAATGAAAGTGTGTAGTACAATGTGTGTGTGACGAACCCTATATACCAGTGTCACAAGAAACCCGTTATCACGCCAAAACAGCCTGTGCATACCAGCGAAGCGACGGAGTAATGAACAATAAACGCTTTTAACCAAAGTGCATTTTCTTCCACAGCTAATAATTTGTATCCTTAAAGACAGTACACCGTTGTGGAATATTTGTTTCATGCGTTACGACGGGGAGCCATGCGGAGAAGCAGAGACGGGTGCCGTGCCGCCAGCCAGCCGGTCGCGGGAAACCACTGCACCATGCCGACATTGGTGAATGGTTCGGCGCGGTTCGCGACTGCTCGGGCGCCACCTCAGCACGCCGTCGCTGTTACTGCGAGCAGGTCGTCGACCTCAGCGGTCGTTGGCACGCCGCGTTCCAGACGACGCTACGCAACAATTGCTTCGCGCCGCCCGCTCCGGACGACATTGTTGACATTCAATCGAACATTACCAACTACGTTGTTAATGTACTAATATGAAAACGATTTATTGGACACGAAAGTACGTGACAAACATTTTTCCTTTTTTTAATTTACTGTGTATAAACTCAGAACATTCACTTGTTCGATGATATGTGTGATATGTTTTCGTCATATTAGTGAAGCAAACTGACACGAATGCCATACAATGGTAGAACATTTGTCGTGAGTAAGTGTAGAGACAATCCATTACCTTGCTATAAAACTGTTTAATGATTGACTTTCATTGTGACACAGAACACAAATGTGAAAGAGTGTAGAAGGTACATTTTTAACAGAGAGACTAAAAGTTTAACATTGGGTAATAAATAACCTTTGTTATCTGTGAACATTGGATAAAGTCCAACCTTTTTTGATGAACAATCAAACTGGGTGTTAAGACAAACCAAGCGAGATGACCATGGCTCCGGCGCAATTTTCCCAGGTTTCCTGGCCGCACGTAGCCCAAATGGGGGAGCCAGAAAATTGTAATGACCCTGGGACTAGGTTTACGGTCACCTCGCAAAGTGTGAAAAAACTATAATGAGTGTAATTAAAACTATAATGTAAAAGAGCAAAGAAGTAAACAGTGAATATTCCAAACAAGGTGATAGACAATGACAAAACGGACGTTAGTGGCAGCATATTGCCGAACATTCTTAACGTTAGTCAATTGCTGCCAGGGGGCATTGTAACGTCTATTAGCAAAAGACATATTTTGTAGTAAAGAGAAAATATTGTGTATCATGTTTTGTTATTGTATGGAATTATGTATTTTTTTTTATTATTATTTATTTTAGATAATATCTGTGTCGGCGAGTACTGAAACCGCACAGACGATAAATATCATACAAAGATGAAAACATACCACTAGTATAAATAATACAGAACGAACATTAATTTCTCTGTCTTCTTCTTGGAGTTGTACGAGTAAGATAGCCTGTGACGTTGCAGTAAATGCAAATGTAGTCTTCTTTTGTCATGGTCAACAGATGTACGCCATTACGTAATCATTGTAAAAGGTGTGTATTAGTTAACATATTTGAATGTTTTGAATAGAGTTATTTAATGAAACCTTGCTTTATTATTTCTAGTAGCTTGCTTGGTATATTATCCCATCCTTTTAAGAAATTTTCAGTTATTTAAATATTATCCGTGGTGCAGAGCTGCGCTACGAACGAACGAGCCGCTGTCGCGGCGCATTCAAACTGCATTAAAAGAAATCGATCATACTGCAAAGAAGCGGGAAGGTAATAGTGAAATAAAATCATCTTTTTCAGCTTCCGGACTTGCAGAGCAGCGCAGCAGATTTTATGATGTGTTTTGCAGGTTGACGCGGGCTGCTGATAATATATTGCTAACAGTACAAAAGAGATAATTTACCTTCGTAACATAATAGGAATTTTGCTGTGCTTAGTTCTGGTCTGGCAAACCTTATAGTAAAAACGTATTTTTCTCCGACAATAGTCTCATGTTCTTGTGCTAGTCGTGGTAATTATTGGTGTTTTACTCTTAACAAAAATCCACTGCAAAATTTTGATGTTGAACAATCTTCGTGAACTGTAACATCAGTATTTCATAACAAAGTAATTTTCATTTTCAATAACTATAAAGTAGGGAAGATATGTTGACTTTTATAGTGAGTTACAGTAACGGAAAATGTTCCTTTAACAGAAAGCCAGATACAGAACAATAAGAACCCAATATATTCAGTTTTGTTGAAAATAAATGATTATAAAGAAATTCAAGGCACAGCATAATTAAAAGGTATTTCGCGGCTCTTTTCGTATATGCGTTATTACGCAAATAATAATAATAATAATAATAAAACAAAGCAAAATAAGAGAAAAGAGTTTTTACGAAAAGTGAAATTGACGCGAAACTGGCGCCCAACGTGGGGCTCGAACCCACGACCCTGAGGTTAAGAGTGTCATGCTCTACCGACTGAGCAAGGTCGTCGACCTCAGCGGTCGTTGGAACGCCGCGTTCCAGACGACACTACGCAACAATTGCTTCGCGCCGCCCGCTCCAACGACATTGTTGACATTCAATCGAACATTACCAACTACGTTGTTAATGTACTAATATGAAAATCATTTATTGGACACGAAAGTACGTGACAAACATTTTTCCTTTTTTTAATTTACTGTGTATTAACTCAAAACATTCACTTGTTCGATGATGTATGTGATATGTTTTCGTCATATTAGTGAAGCAAACTGACACGAATGCCATACAATGGTAGAACATTTGTCGTGAGTAAGTGTAGAGACAATCCATTACCTTGCTATAAAACTGTTTAATGATTGACTTTCATTGTGACACAGAACACAAATGTGAAAGAGTGTAGAAGGTACATTTTTAACAGAGAGACTAAAAGTTTAACATTGGGTAATAAATAACCTTTGTTATCTGTGAACATTGGATAAAGTCCAACCTTTTTTGATGAACAATCAAACTGGGTGTTAAGACAAACCAAGCGAGATGACCATGGCTCCGGCGCAATTTTCCCAGGTTTCCTGGCCGCACGTAGCCCAAATGGGGGAGCCAGAAAATTGTAATGACCCTGGGACTAGGTTTACGGTCACCTCGCAAAGTGTGAAAAAACTATAATGAGTGTAATTAAAACTATAATGTAAAAGAGCAAAGAAGTAAACAGTGAATATTCCAAACAAGGTGATAGACAATGACAAAACGGACGTTAGTGGCAGCATATTGCCGAACATTCTTAACGTTAGTCAATTGCTGCCAGGGGGCATTGTAACGTCTATTAGCAAAAGACATATTTTGTAGTAAAGAGAAAATATTGTGTATCATGTTTTGTTATTGTATGGAATTATGTATTTTTTTTTATTATTATTTATTTTAGATAATATCTGTGTCGGCGAGTACTGAAACCGCACAGACGATAAATATCATACAAAGATGAAAACATACCACTAGTATAAATAATACAGAACGAACATTAATTTCTCTGTCTTCTTCTTGGAGTTGTACGAGTAAGATAGCCTGTGACGTTGCAGTAAATGCAAATGTAGTCTTCTTTTGTCATGGTCAACAGATGTACGCCATTACGTAATCATTGTAAAAGGTGTGTATTAGTTAACATATTTGAATGTTTTGAATAGAGTTATTTAATGAAACCTTGCTTTATTATTTCTAGTAGCTTGCTTGGTATATTATCCCATCCTTTTAAGAAATTTTCAGTTATTTAAATATTATCCGTGGTGCAGAGCTGCGCTACGAACGAACGAGCCGCTGTCGCGGCGCATTCAAACTGCATTAAAAGAAATCGATCATACTGCAAAGAAGCGGGAAGGTAATAGTGAAATAAAATCATCTTTTTCAGCTTCCGGACTTGCAGAGCAGCGCAGCAGATTTTATGATGTGTTTTGCAGGTTGACGCGGGCTGCTGATAATATATTGCTAACAGTACAAAAGAGATAATTTACCTTCGTAACATAATAGGAATTTTGCTGTGCTTAGTTCTGGTCTGGCAAACCTTATAGTAAAAACGTATTTTTCTCCGACAATAGTCTCATGTTCTTGTGCTAGTCGTGGTAATTATTGGTGTTTTACTCTTAACAAAAATCCACTGCAAAATTTTGATGTTGAACAATCTTCGTGAACTGTAACATCAGTATTTCATAACAAAGTAATTTTCATTTTCAATAACTATAAAGTAGGGAAGATATGTTGACTTTTATAGTGAGTTACAGTAACGGAAAATGTTCCTTTAACAGAAAGCCAGATACAGAACAATAAGAACCCAATATATTCAGTTTTGTTGAAAATAAATGATTATAAAGAAATTCAAGGCACAGCATAATTAAAAGGTATTTCGCGGCTCTTTTCGTATATGCGTTATTACGCAAATAATAATAATAATAATAATAATAAAACAAAGCAAAATAAGAGAAAAGAGTTTTTACGAAAAGTGAAATTGACGCGAAACTGGCGCCCAACGTGGGGCTCGAACCCACGACCCTGAGGTTAAGAGTGTCATGCTCTACCGACTGAGCAAGGTCGTCGACCTCAGCGGTCGTTGGAACGCCGCGTTCCAGACGACACTACGCAACAATTGCTTCGCGCCGCCCGCTCCAACGACATTGTTGACATTCAATCGAACATTACCAACTACGTTGTTAATGTACTAATATGAAAATCATTTATTGGACACGAAAGTACGTGACAAACATTTTTCCTTTTTTTAATTTACTGTGTATTAACTCAAAACATTCACTTGTTCGATGATGTATGTGATATGTTTTCGTCATATTAGTGAAGCAAACTGACACGAATGCCATACAATGGTAGAACATTTGTCGTGAGTAAGTGTAGAGACAATCCATTACCTTGCTATAAAACTGTTTAATGATTGACTTTCATTGTGACACAGAACACAAATGTGAAAGAGTGTAGAAGGTACATTTTTAACAGAGAGACTAAAAGTTTAACATTGGGTAATAAATAACCTTTGTTATCTGTGAACATTGGATAAAGTCCAACCTTTTTTGATGAACAATCAAACTGGGTGTTAAGACAAACCAAGCGAGATGACCATGGCTCCGGCGCAATTTTCCCAGGTTTCCTGGCCGCACGTAGCCCAAATGGGGGAGCCAGAAAATTGTAATGACCCTGGGACTAGGTTTACGGTCACCTCGCAAAGTGTGAAAAAACTATAATGAGTGTAATTAAAACTATAATGCAAAAGAGTAAAGAAGTGAACAGTGAATATTTCAAACAAGGTAATAGACAATGACAAAATGGACGTTAGTGGCAGCATATTGCCGAACATTCTTAACGTTAGTCAATTGCTGCCAGGGGGCATTGTAACGTCTATTAGCAAAAGACATATTTTGTAGTAAAGAGAAAATATTGTGTATCATGTTTTGTTATTGTATGGAATTACGTATTTTTTTATTATTATTTATTTTAGATAATATCTGTGTCGGCGAGTACTGAAACCGCACAGACGATAAATATCGTACAAAGATGAAAAAATACCACTAGTATAAATAATACAGAACGAACATTAATTTCTCTGTCTTCTTCTTGGAGTTGTACGAGTAAGATAGCCTGTGACGTTGCAGTAAATGCTAATGTAGTCTTCTTTTGTCATGGTCAACAGATGTACGCCATTACGTAATCATTGTAAAAGGTGTATATTAGTTTACATATTTGAATGTTTTGAATAGAGTTAATTAATGAAACCTTGCATTATTATTTCTAGTAGCTTGCTTGGTATATTATCCCATCCTTTTAAGAAATTTTCAGTTATTTAAATATTATCCGTGGTGCAGAGCTGCGCTACGAACGAACGAGCCGCTGTCGCGGCGCATTCAAACTGCATTAAAAGAAATCGATCATACTGCAAAGAAGCGGGAAGGTAATAGTGAAATAAAATCATCTTTTTCAGCTTCCGGACTTGCAGAGCAGCGCAGCAGATTTTATGATGTGTTTTGCAGGTTGACGCGGGCTGCTGATAATATATTGCTAACAGTACAAAAGAGATAATTTACCTTCGTCACATAATAGGAATTTTGCTGTGCTTAGTTCTGGTCTGGCAAACCTTATAGTAAAAACGTATTTTTCTCCGACAATAGTCTCATGTTCTTGTGCTGGTCGTGGTAATTATTGGTGTTTTACTCTTAACAAAAATCCACTGCAAAATTTTGATGTTGAACAATCTTTGTGAACTGTAACATCAGTATTTCATAACAAAGTAATTTTCATTTTCAATAACTATAAAGTAGGGAAGATATTTTGACTTTTATAGTGAGTTACAGTAACGGAAAATGTTCCTTTAACAGAATGCCAGATACAGAACAATAAGAACCCAATATATTCGGTTTTGTTGAAAATTAATGATTATAAAGAAATTCAAGGCACAGCATTATTAAAAGGTATTTCGCGGCTCTTTTCGTATATGCGTTATTACGCAAATAATAATAATAATAATAAAACAAAGCAAAGTAAGAGAAAAAAGTTTTTACGAAAAGTGAAACTGACGCGAAAACTGACAATTTCAGCAGACAGCAGAATTGCGTTTTAAAAAATGTAGGACTGAATGTATTCGAACTCGCGACATCTTATCTACGCTACTAGCTGACACGTAGCCACAACATCTCCAGAGCTCGACAACTATTCCTCCAGAACTTTTTGATTCCACAGCACTGTGAGATTATGCATATGACCAGGTCTTGACTTGTGAGACACAAACAGTTACAGCTTTGCTTTTTTTTTTTACTGAACGTCTGATAGCGCAATAGAATAGCTCAAGTGGAAAGAAACACTTCCTATTTAAAATTCAGCAGCCTACACTGTTGGCAATTCTGTGTAGGTGGCTGTTACGTGATTTTATTTCGGTGATTACAAAATATAGAGTGGAATGTATGCACTGGGTAGCCGAGGCAGCTAGTACATGGTGATTCGGTCAACCAAGTAAATGAATTTACTGAACATGGTGCAAATTACTACAGGACGCCTGTGTGTCAGAATTCTCATCCAGTGTGGCGCAACGGCGTTACGATAGAAAAATGAGAGAAGAGGATTTCGTGGTCTCTTGGACGGATGGTAGGTTGTTATACCTATGGTCTGGGTTGGATTCCCACTTCTGTCAATGATTTTAGATAGGGAGAGACAGAGTCCATTCTCTCCTGGCTACACCAAGTGAAGAAGATGTAATGGCAGTGTGGTCTGAAAATTCACATTAAAGATGATTTTCCTTCTCTACCAAGTAGACGGTAGGTTGAACCACAATAAAGTCTGGAGTGGCGACATGTAGAAACTCTATCACCAGTAACCTTTCTTATACTCGTTATTTATTTCAAGTGACGAAACAAACGCTATGTATGGTCACAGGACACTTATTCCATCTTTTATCTGAGCTTCTGTATGTCGATAAGATTGGTTCTGAACTGGGAATGCAACTCAGACTGCCCTTAACGCGGAATTTGATCCCTTCGTGACAATACAGCTCGGCTACAATTTGTTGTTTGTTCAAAACTGCAGATTCCTCAACATCTCCACATATTACGCGTGAATGGGATCGAATCCTGGCCCGGCACTAAAGATTTAATTATGTATTATCAAGCTCTAGAATGAGAACACCTATCTGCTGGTGGATAAGAATTTTGATTTTTAATGTGTTTTCATTCGTTGTCAACACTAACGATATCTGACGTTTTTAACTCCCAGTGAGACACAGAACTATTTGCGAGATGACTGTAAGTTCAAGATGTTATTCAGAGCAGCTGGTGGAGAAAAATTCAGTAGCTGACGTCTCTTTGTGTGTAGTCAACAACGATATATGTGGGGCTCTATTCCCAGTGAGCGCTGAACTCTTCGTCATATTATTTCTAGTTCAAACATGCTCACATGTCACTGCTGGTGCAACAAACCCATATTTAACGTTCGTTTTCCCTAGAATATAACAGCGATAGGTGCCGGGTTGGTGCCTGGGAAGGAAAAAATTAATGTTTCGTCTCGTCATTTCAGTAAAAACATCTAGCTATTGCCGCGAGAATCCGATATGTCACATTTGACTGTGCTTCGATAGCAATCCGATTAGGTTCTGGGTTCGAATCCGTGTCCAACACAAAGCTTTACGTCACGGCATTTCAAGTAAGTTACTTGTGAAGAAGCAATATTTAACATCTCTCGTAGTTCGTTAACAGGGACAACAGATGATGGGTAGGAATTCGCGTCTGTTAAACATGTTTGCGTTATGTAATTTAAAGTTGATATTTGCTAACTGATACTGTCTAAAATCGAGGTATATCACTCTCTGTATGCTTAATCAGGAATGACTGTTAGTTTCCGTCAGTAACGAAATCTTTGCTTAGTCTGCATGAGCTTGGTTTGAATCCATATGCGGAACAAGACGGTTCGTCGTGTCATTTGAAGTTCATACATATTCTCAACTAGCTGCTCGTGAATAACTTAAGTTTTTAATGTCATTTTGTGTTAAATAATAAGTACGGTATGTTACTTTGAAGAGGAAATCATGAATACGACGAACTTACTACGTGCATTACCAATCTGACGTAATAATGAGAGTGGTAACATTTCAGGTATGTCATTTATTGTTATAAATGTGAGCTTACAAGCCTTAAGGACAGTCATACCTGTGATAAGGTGTTCCCTGATATTTGTAGTACCGTGGTATTACTTTACATCTTGAGTTATTGCGATACAGAGCAGTGTTTTCTAGTGGTGACTTGTTGGAACCATTTTCAATAGTCAAACGACTGTACCAAGGAGCGATTAGAGGGCCTGCTGGACAGCTTTTTTTGAATAGGACAATGTTCCTGTCCAATAATTTTTAGATTAGTTACAATAAGCTTACGCTGCAAGAGAACTCGCTTGTGATTTTCAATATGTGGTCTGTTGTCGGTTTGAAGGCCTTACATTGCATCGGCATCTTGGTGCAACTCCACCGAGGGCTGTCTGGAGTAGGGTGGAGATAGCAATGTGAAAATTGCGAGCTGTCGAAGACGATCTTCATATTCCTAATGCGATTAGGACATCGTATACTCCTGACGACGTTTAGCACCTGTGCGGTCAGTCAACCAATTTCAGAATTCATGTTGAGTAATCCTGCTAAATTCCCATAATATTGTCTTTTTATATTGATGAGTAATATGGATAGTCGTCACGTTCATGTGCCGTCTACAACACAAATTTAATGTTACTATCCTAGGAACTAACCTGCAATACGTTTTGTATTTCATAATCGGAACTATCTGCATTAACCGTCATCAGAGCAATGTCAGGGAACAGAATTCAGCAGTGCCTTGGTACCTACTTGGGGACCTGCTTGAGTCGTGTTCTAAGGAAAGGGTAGTTGCTGGTTCACATTATATTACACTAGCGAGAAGTACCGACTTTTCCTTTTCTCTGCAAATATCCCGAACTAAATTCGGTAACTAAATGCTAAGAATATATTTGCATTCTGCGAACTCAAAGATCAATAGATATGGATATAGATACAGATTTTTATATTTAAAGCCATTCTCGTTCTGCGTTGGAATAAACATCATCCATTATTTGATTGTTCTTGTTACGATTGTTATTGTCATCCCCTCACTCGCAAGAGTTTTCACATTCCTATTTGGTATCGATGCACATCAAGAGTGGCTATGAAAGAAGGGAATACTGAGTGTTACGTCATGCAGAATACACTCATTTACTTCTGCTCCTCGTGATCAACGCTGCAGGAGAAGTGAGATACATAAAGTTGACAGTGTGAGGACAGACATGCTGGCACAACTCTGCAACTACATAGTGTTACCAGATAAAATGGTGCTGCGGAATCGAAAGTGTAGTAAGGACTTTGCCACAGTAGCAGACACCTGCTAATTTCGGACCATGACCGTGGATTACACTTCGGTCAGTGCTGGTTAGAGTGTTGCAACTGTAAATGGAAGGCTTTGTTTGACAGTCTTGTGCTGATGCTGTCTGAATAAATTATGCCATTGGATAAAAAGCGGTTTAGTTTTGAGACCTAACCCACAAGGGGAGAAGGCCCAGTGGTCTGCTTCAGGAATTCCAAGCAATAAAACACAAAAAGCTACCCAGGAAGGGTTCGAACAGCTACTTTCATGCAGAGACATGCATTTGAAATCTGTTCATCGTTACGGGGTCAAACAAGAGGGTAACATTATTGAAACAATGATCAGGCTACTTAGTATATACGTAAGAGAGCATACAGATTTCAAGGAGGAAACGTATGAAGACGCAGACTTCCTCGTTATCAATATGTGCGGCATATCTTTCGTGTTAACGAAAGTAATATCCCGCTTTAACTCTTCTTACGTCTCAAATGAAATGAATGCCATGAGGAATCGAATATTTGTTGACTGCGTCTCTCCTTGCTTCCATCCGTACCAACATATTTCTTCATTCTCGTGGTAATCATGACATTCTTTTTGTATGCTGCAAAAGATTGCACGTGGACAAATTCGACATCGAGGTGCAAAGCGTTTGGTATCTTACATTATATTCAATTCGAATAAGCTTCAGATGTATTTTTACTTCGTTTGTATTTTTAGATGATTATGAACGTTACGGAAAATTATCTCACATGCTTTATGTTGAATGAGAAACATTGAATGACCCGTTTTGCTTTCCCTACGTTGAAATTATATAATGTCGGCGTCAACAGCCTTCTTCCACGCCGGAAGCTGAAACTTGTATCATTCTGGATTAATGATAATTGAATGTCTGAAATGTAGACATAGCTCACAAGGTGACGTCAGAAACCATCAGGGGAGAACGCCGCATAAAAACCAAACGTGCGCGCGCGTCTCCACTCTGAAGGACCGTATCGGAGAATCACGGCAAGCATTTCGCTGAAGAGCTGCCTCGTAAGAGAACCGGGAAATGGCAGCGTCGTAGCAAGTATTTGTCAACACTCTGATAGTGCATTTGCTTCCGGGTGTAGGCCGGTGTTACCTCGCTAAATTCACTTGACATTCGTTTTCCACATCGAAGACTCGTACGATAGAATCCACTGTAGGATGAGACACTTAGAAAGTATAATTAATTTCTGGACTCCAAGAACGGCGTTCTTCACATAAGTAACACCTATTTGTGTGTTTTAAGGATGCGTTTTGAGGCTCAGGCACCATCGCAGTGACTATAGTCCGTCTGTGGTCGCCAGTGTGTCGTTAGCTCAGCGGTTATTCGTCATATTGTGGCTTTTCTAACGCGGGACATTCTGAATCGGAATACTCCCCTTTCATTATTAGTTCCGGGACGTGACTATTTTCCTCGGACAAAGACCAATGCTGTGAATTGGATTCGCGGACATGCCATTCACTACATAGTTGGACAAACTGTAGACTCTGTACTCGATTTTTGGACATACCTCAACGACCATCATTATGTCGTTGTCCGCCACCCAAAATACAGACAATTTTTCTCGAACTTCCTTGGGAGTGCTTTCCACGACCCGCCTTGCAGCTGGAATGTGTTAAGCCAAGAGTGAAGAAGGTTTCCAGTTTGAACCAATGAACATTTCTGAACTACTGAACGGAACACACCAATTTTGAGAAGACGTGACTCAACATATTACCAGCGGGGCGCAGAAGGCGTCTGATCAATTACACAACAAAAGTAAACAAAACAAAAATCAAAATAAAAATAAAATTTAGAAAAAGGAAGATTTTGTTTTGTTTGTAATGATAGCCCTAACCTTGAATTCCCATATTTCCCCTGGTATATAGGCAGCTCTTGGGGTAGGTTTAGTCAGAAGCCAACGCCTAAAGTGGACCAGATTTTTTTTTTTTTTTTTTTTTTTTTTGTTATAGGATGAAAAGTGGCGGTGGCACTTAGTTCCTTTTTTTATTGCCATTTTCCTAAGGTGCTTTAAAATAAGAGAGAAAAAAAGGGGTAATCGTCAAACAAAGTAAAAGAAAAAAAGCAAAATTAAAAAAAAGAGGTTCCCTTGTGCGTTGCGGTGGTCGTACTGTATGACAAAGCAGTTCCAATCTCGGTGGAAGCCGCTGACTACAACCTTTTATTTTCCATTTTAATTAATGGAGTTGCAAACGGCTAGTAAAAATTCTTTATACGAAATCTGAAGAATGCCTTTAAACATCAATCTTCGTCCGATTCGACTTAGTAAATTAAGTTAATATCATGGATGTCTGCTTTGCAAATGCCAAGGTTCTTCACTGTAAAATAGAGCCTGAAAAGATTCAAAGCGACTGTCAACGATATAAATTTGAGTTTTGTTCGTCATATAGGTCTAACATGACAGAAGGTTGTTTATGAAGTGCACATGTTGATTATTATAGTTCCCCTCTTCTAAATTTTTGCAATAGCATTTAATTGTAGACGGATTCTAACATCGGCGTTAGCAATTCCTTTCCGTTCTCTGAAACCTCCAAAACGACAAATTTTTCTGGTCTAAATCTGATGACCTTAACTATCACTTCCGATCAGCATTAAATACTTCATGAACCCATACATGGAACTCCAAATGTGCAGTGTTCCTGCACTGCTGCAGAGCATGCATTGCAAGGTATTCGCACAGTTTATCGCATAGAGTTACCATAAGGAATGAAACAAGAACTGTAATACACTTTACACCACAGACGCTCACCCCGGCTTGACGAAAACATCCGAACATTGACCAAAAGATGCACAAATAATTGAGTTTGAAAGGAAAAGAAACGAGGTATGAAGCATTTATAAATTCATCGAATGTAGCGAGGTGGTTTAATTTCGTCCCAGTCTATAAAATTAATTTCGGGCCATACCCAGCTCTTGCCGATTAATGTAATATAATACCCGCCTACTAATCAGGGCGTCTGTCTCCGTTGCTTTTGAGCGTGAATGGAAATCGTAGAAATTTTCTGTGGAGCAACATTTAATAATAAAGCGTTTTAAATCATCAAAAGCGATGAGCGGGAGCAGGCGCTTTCGATAAAGAACGGGGGAGTGCAGCGCCGCTGCTGTCGCCACGGCCGCTGCCGGTAGCCAGCAAATGGATCCCGGAGCTTTGCCGCATACGGCGTCCAGAGGAGGACAGTCTGCAGGAAATCTGCCGCAAAATCGTTACTGGATAAAATTTTGATATCGGTGTGTCAGAAAGCGAAATAGATTGAATCTGCGCTACCATTACATTCACGTCTTCAGCATTCAGACAGAAGAGGCTATAAAAATATTTTATGCCAGCTGCTCTCGATCCACTGACATTACGAACAGAAACAACGCACGCTACCGCTAGACCACAGGCGTGATCAGCCTAGTGTTTCTCTATCATGGGACAAGTTTTCCTCCAGGAAGTGCCGCAGTCTGCAGTGTTGCGAGATTGTGCAGATAACCGGACTTAGAGAATTAGCGAGTTGGCCAGTTTTATTGTCCCATGTCGCGATCGGCGCGGACTTAGCCTCTGAAGCGGCGGCTGCCGGTCGAGTTTTATGTCAAAGAGTGTACCATGGAGGTTCCCTCCCATAACGAGCTGTTCTACTGCGTACATCTCTATCCAGTGTGTGGTCAACTGTTCTTTTAAACTTGAGCCAGAGCTCCCCTACGTACTCCTGACCTATGCTGATAGTTTCAAGTACCTCTTTGAGATTCGACATCAGTGATTTTTCATCTGGTTTACTGAACATATATAACTTTATGCTTGTTTTAGTTGTTCTTTGTACTTTGGTAATCATTGTTACCACAACCGCGTCATGGTTACTGATACCAGTTTCGTTGTGGACATCCTCAAGGATGTCAGGTCTATTTGTTAGATCCAATATATTTCCACCATGAGTGGGGTTCCTAATGCTCTGTCCTAGATAGTTTTCAGAGAAGACATTTAGCAAAGTTTCACAGTATGTCTTATCACGCCCACCACTAGCAAAACTGTAGTTTTCTCAATTGATTATTGGATGATTGAAGTCTCCACCGATGATTGCAGTATGATTGGGGAACTTACGCACAAGTAAACTGAGTTTTTTTCTGAAGTTTTCGCTTCCATCACGAGGTGCATCTGGTGGACGATAGAAGGATCAAATTATCATTTTATGCCCACACCTGATATTGAGTCTTGCCAAAACATGCAGCTTCAGTTTCTATCTTGGTGGCTTTTGGATTTTGTCTACTGTAACAAATACACCATCTCCATTTTCCATTTGCCTGTCCTTTCGATATAAACTTAAATTTTCCTCAAAACTCTATCAATTTCAGGTTTCAACCAGCTTTCTGTACCCAGTATTATGCGTGCTTCACCGCTTTTCATGGGCGTTTCAAACTCTGTCAGTTTGTTCCAAATGCTTCGGCAGTTTACCATAAGGATTTTAATACCCTCAACTGGGGCAGGCGTTTCTTTCGATCCTACGCTGATACTTCTGGGTTTCCTACAGCTATCATTATCTAGATTGGATGGAGATTCGCCTAATCTAAAAAAAACCTTGTGTTCACCCGACACAGCTAAGTAGCAGCCTCTGTTGTGGAGTGCACATCTGACTTATTTAAGGGGACCCTACAGTTGTCAACTCTATGGCGCAAGTCCAGGACAGGTACTTAAACTGTAATGCTATGTGCGTGGGTTAGGTAAATGCTGAGCAAGCGATGAAGTAAACAAAGCACATGGTAATCACGTAATTTGTCTCGGCGCAACCATCCTAACCTGTCTTATTAAGATCTGACAAGATCAAATAGATGGACAAGAACAGGAACCATTATCTTCCAAACATAGTGATCGTTAGTCAAGAACTGTTACAGTTGAGTTTTTACCACGCTTCACATAGCAAGCAAAAATCACCGTTTACAGAAATAAATAGTTGAATGTTACTCCATGAATTGTCTTCCTGTCCTACGAGAAAATGGCTGAAAATCTGAAGAGGCTCTGCAGTAACGTGTAAAGACAGTCAGGTCGAAGAGATCGATACTGTCTCGTTTCTAAGTAAGTCGTTCTGAATCGATTCTACCGGTCAACCTCAGTGTGCTTTTTAATCGCTTACCCGCTTTCATATAGGTAGGTCCTGTTTAGCTGTATAAAAGATTCCTACTTCGTTCATACTTTACCCAGTCAGGAAAGATTTGAAGCAATACGTCCACATTAGAATACACTGGTCTGAAGACTCATACACCCACCTGTAAATTTAATCATTAATCACCGTGTTTAGAAAAACTCGGGGCAGAAGGACATTTGTACAAAAGTTATTCACATTGTAAATGATGAAGAGAACGACTATTTTCATCCAAGTTACTTGTTGTAGGACTAGCACGGTCATAAGTCTGAAAACTTTACTCAGTTTACCTTTTACGAAAAAGTGCTCTCTGTTATAAAATTGAAATAAAATATTTGACCACTATCTACTGAAAGAGTGAACAGCGCGCTTTCTTGTTTGTGACAAAGTAGGAGGAATAAAGGAACTTAAGTTATAGTTCTCGATCACCACTCAGACTGCCGGCAAACAGAACTGACAGCTGCCGTTAGTTGAGGGCGCTGGTTTGTCCAGTCATATATTATTACAGTTCACGTTAAAAAGTGAAATACATCATATTCTAAAGTTGAGACCGCGACACTCTCCATAGGACTATACTACACCGTAAAACATCACCATTCATTCATCGTGTTTCATAGATACCATCAACAGTGCAAACCTTCATGAATGGGAAACGAGCCAATGTATACAGTAACACGAGACGAAGACATCCTGGCGACTTAATCCATATGCAATCTGCCACTGTACTGCTTACAGCTATTTATGCTCAAGCACCAAAATGTAAGGGAATAAATTGGTAAGGAAACTGCTTCTTTAAGAATAAAGCTGCAGCCTTCCGGGGTTTATTATACAACTGCTGTTTATCTATCATTATTGGCTTTATATTATAGTGACTGCAACACTATTTTTCAGATATACTCTAAGATAAAAATAAGGCACACCATGAAGGAATAATCCGACTGGGATACAAATCGGTGGATTCGATGTAAATGTACAGACAAGCAAGTGATTACAGTTAAAAAAGAGCTTCACAAATTGACCAAGATAGTAACGCGTTGGTCCATCTCTGGTCCTTACGCAAGCAGTTATTCGGCTTGCCATTGATTGAAAGAGTTATTGGATGTCCTCCTGAGGAACATCGTGCCAAATTATGTGTCACTGGCACCTTAGATGATCAAAACCCCCAGCTGGTTGGACGACATTGCCCATAATGCTTCAAAGGTTCTCAAGTCGGGAGAGATCTTCCTGGCCATGGTAGGGCTTGGAAAGCAGGAAAATAAGCAATAGAAACCATCGCCGTGCGTGCAGGGCATTATCTTGCTGAAATGTACGCCCAGGATGGCTCGCCAAAAAGGGCAAGGAAAAAGGACGCATAATGTCGTCGACGTAACCCTGTGCTGTAAGGGATTGTAACCAAAGCGGTCCTGCTGTGAAAAGAAATGACACCTTAGACTATCACTCTTCATTGTCAGGCCATAAGGCGGTTGTCAATCAGATTGGTATCCCATCGCGTTTTGGGGTGGAGGGAGGGGTTTGTGTGTCTCCATACAGCTCTTCGCTATCATCGGGGCTGGATTCGAAGGGGCGAGGCTCGTCACTGAAGACAATTCTACCCCAGTCAGTGAGGTTCAAATGGCTCTGATCACTATGGGACTCAACATCTGAGGTCATCAGTCCCCTAGAACTTAGAACTACATAAACCTAACTAACCTAAGGACATCACACATGCATGCCCGAGGCAGGATTCGAACCTGCGACCGAAGAGATCGCGCGGTTCCAGACTGAAGCACCTAGAACTACTCGGCCACAGCGGCCGGCCCAGTCAGGGAGAGTCCAGGCTGAAGACGTCTCTGATGTAAGATGTGAGATCGAGACAGACATTTTGTAAAGTATGCGCAGGTGACATGAAATACAATACTGAAGCTTCGACACTGGCAAAGCCGGTGCGATGATGCCAGAAAAGACTTGAAGTATGCGCTGCAAAGTTGTTAACAATTGATCTAATGGTTATGGTAGAAATTATGCGAATACCAGGCAATAACAGCTGTAGTAGGAATAGACTGGAGTATGTGTCACAGGCACTGTATACGATAGTTATTGTAAGGATATAGAAACGAAAGGTTTGACCAAGACGAACAAAGGGGAGTGCAACAGCATAGTCATTTATAGTATATATTTTATTATTTTCATTGAGCGCCAATTTAAGGAAGTATAGAAGTGTCATAAATTTAAAGGCTGGGAAGTCTTTTCTGAACGTTTTTGTCTGCAATGCAGCCTTGTACAGAACTGAAACCCGGAAAGTAAACAGCTCAAGCTTGGACGTTGCTTGGTGTTTTACAGTCCTAGACGAGAACTGAGAAATGACACCCCCTCTTTTTTTCTGCCATCGGTCTCCCAATATCCCCCCAACCTCCGCCATCAACAACATTCAACGGCACAACAATGCAAGTCTCCTATTATACTTTTAATCATTAAACTAAGATGACCAGATATCCTCATTTTCTTGTGACAGTCCTCAGTTTTCATGCTTTGTCATAAATTCCTTTGAAACTGATCGAGGACAAAAAATGTCTTCATTTCTTATCGTTTGTCCTCAATTTTTGAAATTTCCTAAAATAAAATAAGTAGGAAGAATGGTGCGAATGAATTTTTTCTCGAATTTAGAGATTATGTTACACTGATGGGAGACATGCCGAAGCATCACAATAGTTCACCTGGATAATCGTTGTGTTGTTTCGTTTCCGTTTTAACGGAGATAGTTTTAGAATGAGAAATAAATCATACCTTTCTCAGTATCTCCTTTTTTGCGATTAAATAAATAATGATACCTTGTTTGCATTTTCTGTTAAGAATTCCACAACTTTTATTAGTATTAGTGGCGCAGTGGTATAAGCGATTGGTTTCTCATCATTCGTCCGAGTGTTTTGAGGCAGGTAGAAGCCGCATGTTTACTTTCGTCAGAGTAAAAAAGGATTTATTAAGTAACTGTTCCGTATGCTTTTGAAAACATTTCGGTTTTTTAATTTATCCTCGTTTTTCTTTTTTCTCCCCATTTTCTCAATTTTTTCGCTGTTTGATTTGAAATTAATTTTTTTCTGCTCTTTGGTGCCACTAATAATTTGCGACGTTGTCTTTCGTAGTGATAGAAACGGCCTTGAGTTCAGAGTAGCTAATTTGAAAAGCAATGCTACAGAAAAATGCTGAAAATTATAACTACTGAAGAGGTGCTGAATCAAAATGGGCAGAAAAGAAACTTATGGCACAACTAGAATAAAAAAAGTGAACGATTGGCGGGACATATCCTGAAGCATATCAAGGAATTATCCGTTTGATGATGGAGGGATGTGTGTGTGCGTGGGGGGGGGGAATTCGAGAGGGTGAGAAAGGCTTGACCACAGTAAACAGTTTCGTTCAGATGGATACAAGTTGCAAGAGTTATGCTGAGGTGAAGAAGCTTACACATCACAGACTAACGTAAAGTGTTACATTAAATTACACTTTGGACTAGAGAACGTAAAGAATAGTGATGCCTTAGAGTTTCGAAAGCTACTTTGTAGTCCTGTAAATTCAGTGATTAAATTAAAAATGACGTCATCTTTCGTAACGAAGTTCATTTCGCGTTAGAAGAAGGACTACAGGTAGCTGGGTGGCAAGTATGCACAAACAACGTGGTTAACACTATATTTTCGTTCCTGAATGCCAAATTGACTAAAGTTCTATGAATTTTAATTGATTATTTCCCCTAGTCTCTATGATAGTGAGAAAATTGCGTAATGGAATTTTAATTATTGAACACTAGAAATGACAGATCAGGAGTCACATTTTCCCAAACTTGTTAAGTAATTCTCTCTCACAGGGTACAAGAGGTTAAGGATTACAGGGCGAGCGAAAACATGCTGGCGTAGAAATTGGATTTTGGGGGGAGGGGGGGGGGGGGGGGGAACGGGAGGGAGTTTAATGAAATAGGTAGCTGCATTATTAAGTTTATTTGGTAGATGGAGCCTATCTTCAGTCTGCATTTACACGGGACACACGTAAAAATACTAATCTTATTGTTTCTTATGAACAAACAATATAAACGTACCGATCGTACGGCAGCAAAGGGTTAAATGTATTAAGGAAGCAAAACATGGACGCACAATTACTCACACACAAAGATTCGAAAGCAAAGTTCACCACTTTCCATTACTGACTGAATCATCAAAAACAACTCGTGACTCACGGCGAAAAGAATCGAGGCAAACAACTGGGCACAAGTTACATGAAGTGCTATGTGACCAATCAAACTCAGAATTCTATTCCGTCCGAGTTTACGTAAAACGATACTGAAATCATCACTCGCGGTAACTCCACACTGCTCTTACCGATGAACCGAAACTAACACCCATGCGAAATCACTACTTACCTGTGCACGGAGCAGCAACTGGTCTCGTCCACGTCCCGTTAAGTCCTCTTAAAATTTTAAACTGCCTCGCCTCAGCGTACAGCGAGCGACAGAACTTGGTGGGGCGTAATCCCCGAACTGCTTCTTTCAAAAAGAGCAGGCGTTTCCTCCAGTCATCTATTATGTGTTTAAACAGCAAACATAGCTTAAAGCTTAAGTTGTCGATAGAGGACACTGATACTTGCTGTTCATTTCTGAACTGGGCACGATTTCGGAGGATAATGTTAGGCAGGAACTTTAGAACAGAAGTTATGTTTCTGAGAGTGAAACGGTTAGTAGTTATAAATATAATGTTGTTTCTTATACGTTTTAGGCTGTTTTGTAACGCGGCAAGTTTTTTCAGGATCAGATGAGCCAAGTACGTAAGTGCTTTGCTCATATGGTCGCAAGAGAAAAGGGTTGTAACTCTATTCAGATTTTTCGTTTTTTCCTATAATTTGCTTTTTCCAATGTGACGTCGTTGAATCGCTGCGTATATGAAATCTATTGTTCTATTATATGCCGTGCTGTTGTTAATGGCGGGTCAATCTTGTAGGAAATGTGTTTTTTTTCACTAATGTGGCTTGTAGTAATAATTTAGTTAAGCTGGACTGAGTCTTTGGTGTATATTAGTTAGTTTTTTCTGACGTTAATTTTCGTTTGTACTGCATTTTCAATTTTTTGGATGTATTTCGTTCCTGTTTATTGTGGAGAATTATTTTTTTAATTAATCGTTACTTTATGGGGCTGTGTAAGGTATGCCTGTTTCCGTTTGAGCTATGTAGATCAAGCGAATTATTGTATCGCAATTTTGCATTTTCTTTCTATTTTCGTTCCTTTTATTCCAGATGAATTCACGTGTCCTATTTTTCGACGCCTTGATTTCTCTGAAGTGATGTTATCTTTATTAACTTTCGTTTTAAGTTTGTCCCCGGCCAGAACCCCCTCATTCCCGCAGTTGTTCCATTAACTTCATCTTCTTTGCCAGTAGATATAATTTGAGTGTTTTTTACCTTTATGAACTTAATGGTCTGTCTTGTCGAAATCATCCTGAATAACGTAGTTAGCGTGTTTTTAAATGTTATCCGTGGTAGTCTCCACGCGTAAACGAGGTCATTGGTCAAACCTGACGGATGGGATCGGACGTTACACTTTTCCCTTGTGAAAAATGGTAATAGATGTGAGGTGCGACAATAAAGTAACGAGACTGATGTGAAAAAAAAGTTGCTTACCGTTTCAGTCAAGTTTAGTGTTGTCTCCTTCAAAGTAGTTCCTTCTGATTGCGCACTTTTTCCAGCGCTTCTGCCATTGATGGTAACATTTCTGGAACTCATCTGCTGTAATATCCTCCAAGACCCTCGTCACAGCTTTTTGGACAGCTTGTGTTGTTTGAATATGGTGTCCCTTTACCGCCGTTTTGACTGTTGGAAATAGAAAAAAGTTGCACGGAGCGATATCTGGTGAATAAGGTGGCTGTGGTAGTACTGAAATTTGTTTTGAGGTGAAAAATTGCCATACTGACACAGCAGTATGGGATGGCGCATTATCGTGATGCAGAATCCGATCTTTCTCATACCAAGATCTTCAGTTATTATTAGACGAACCGTTTCTCTATTCATATTCAGTTCTTCTGCAATCATTTTCACGGCTAAACTTCGATCAGATCGTACGAGTTCACGCACCCAGGCCAAGGTGACATCCGTCCGTGAGGTTGATGGTCGTGCACTGTGCTCTTCATCTTCATCATTCGTTCTGCCTTCACTAAACATTTTATGCCGATGGAAAACTTGAGCTCTTGACATAAACTCCTCTCTAAAATCCTTCTGAAGCTTACCGTAAGTTCGTCGCGTTTTCACCCAGTTTAACGCAAAAAGTAATGGCATACCGTTCCGCACTCGTATTATGTGGTTACATTTTCGTTACGAGAGACACAAACACGTGTTAACTTATTACAGCACAACTCACGACTGAGCAGTTGCATCGATGTGCTGCTTGGACTAGAAGCAGCTTATAGATATTTTGCCTACGCAAGCCTGCAGGGTTGCCACATCTTGCAAAGAAAATCAGTCTCATTACTTTATTGTCACACCTCGTATATGTTATGCTGACTACCAATAGGTGAGAATAAAGACGCACAAATCCAGATCCCCAACGTGATCCTCTTCCATAGCATTAAAAATATGAGCATAGGAAATAAGGTCTAATGAAGGCAGAGACAAGATACTCTGCCGAACTTGATAAGGCAAGACCACCAAGATTAGCGGGGCAGATTGCCTAACGCCTTTTAAAATAAATAGCCAAACAGTGAAATGTGGTTTCTCAGTTCCATCAAGCCGTAGCTGTCAGGTATGGCCGCCAGCCGGAAGACAGCAGTGCGCAGCTGACATAGGTCTCTCTCTGGTGGGTGGACAGCGGCTGCACCGACTGGCCGGCCGGCTGCTATCTCCGGATGTGCGGCTCAGCGGTCAGTGGTCGCTGCAGTCGGCTGGCCGGCAGCGCGCCGCACGTTTCCAGCTCACCCACCATCGCCGGGCAGCAGGACACCAGCACCACTGCTGGACTTGGCTGCCGCTCAGTGTTTCTTGACGGGGCTCAATACGTTGTGAGAATTCGACACCTGTCCAACACTGAACCGCGTGTTTGTTAGAGCTGGACCACACTTGAGGGTTTTTTTCTCTCAGTGAGTTTGGTACTCTCAGTACTCGAGGAACTGTTTACGCTAGGGGCGAATTTTCACTGACAGTTGCTATCTAATAGATCCTTGGCAGTATTTCCTGTAAGAGTCTGAGAGTTTTGTGGGAGCAGATGTCTGAAGCGTTTACAGAAAGCAGGTAAGAGTGTCTGTGAGAGCTGGGAGATCACTTGCGGCGAGGATTTTCGTGGAAGGACTGTGCGCGGCAGAAGAGATGGCGATGTAAGAGCGTCAGGCTGCAGCTACACTTTTAATTTCTTTAGTGGCAAAGAAAAAATGTAAAAGACCGTGATCGTGTGGGACAAGAGAGCGGATTAGGCGACGGGGTGATTTTCGAGAATGCAAGAATCTCACTGGAGAGCTTGTGACGGGAGGTTCACAACAATATTCAAATTTTAGGAGAATGGCACCGATGAAGATGAAACAACACTTTTTTTTACCTGTACTCAAAATTGTCAATCTAGATACTATTACGCATAAAGCCATTAGTGTTAAAACACAGACTGCTGGTGACATATTTATAGCATCAGCTCCATTTATTCTGTTTAATATTTGGTGACATAACAATTTCGACGAAATAATATTATATCAGTTTCATCTTGAATGCTACAAAAGTACAAAAGCCTAATAGGTCAGATATCTGATAAATGAAGCGTTTCCGACTATACTTTTTTTTTGAGCATTTTTACGTGTATTCACTTAAGGAACCACTCCTAAATTCCTACAGGCTGGTCTTCAACACGAAACAAATAATATAATCAATTAATACCACGCATATATATTGTAGATGCATCTGTATTACTTGAAATGGCAGTTTCTAAGTTCCAAAATTATACTTTCAAACATTACTTCACTTCCTTCTTTATGTTAATTAATCTGTGTTATAACGGTGTTTTGCCTGATTCCTTGAGTTATGGAATATCTGATACATTTCTTCTGTGGAAGTGTGAAAAACTGTAACCACTTCAGCCAACAATCTTTGCTTCTTAACTCAGTTTCTGTAGTCCACTAACTCTGCACGCTATAATCCTGGCCTTTCCGCCAACGAACTAAGTAAATGCACAACTTCTTCCTGAGTCCTCTTCCTGGCAGCTTTCTTCATAGCTTCTTCTATTAACACGTCTCTGACTTTCGCTCAGATTGCGTATCCATCACGACAGTAATTTCAACACATATTCACAAATCTGACAGTTCATCGCCAATGGATATACATTAAAAGCTGATGACGTTTTACACGCACAGACCCCGAAGAAATAAAAAGAAAATATGCACTATGTGATCAAAAGTATCCGGGCACCTGGCTGAAAAAGATTTACAGGTTCGTGGCGCCCTCCATCGGTAATGCTGGAATTCAATATGGCGTTGGCTCAGCCTTGATGCAGCTTCCGCTCTCGCACGCATACGTTCAGTCAGGTGCTGGAAGATTTCTTGGGGAATGATAGCCCATTCTTCACGGAGTGCTGCACTGAAGAGAGGTATCGATGTCGGTCGGTGAGACCTGGCACGAAGTCGGCGTTCCAAAACATCTCAGAGGTGTTCTATAGGATTCAGGTCGGGACTGTGTGCAGGCCAGTCTACTACAGGGATGTTATTGTCGTGTAACCACTCCGCCACAGCCCGTGCATTATGAGCAGGTGCTCGATCGTGTTAAAAGATGCAAACGCCATCCCCGAATTGCTCTTCAACAGTGGGGAGCAAGAAGGTGCTTAAAACATCAATGTAGGCCTGTGCTGTGATAGTGCCACGCACAACAACAAGGGGTGCAAGCGCCTCTATGAAAAACGTGACCACACCATGACATCACCGCCTCCGAATTTTACTGTTGGCACTACACACGCTGGTAGATGGCGTTCACTGGGCATTCGCCATACCCCAAACCCTGCCATCGGATCGCCACATTGTGTACCGTGATTCGTCACTCCACACAACGTTTCTCCACTGTTCAATCGTCCAAGGTTTACGCTCATTACACCAAGGGAGGCGTCGTTTAGCATTCACCAGCGTGATGTTTGGTTTATGAGCAGCCCCTCGACCATGAAATCCAAGTTTTCTCACCTCCTGCTTAACTGTCATAGTACTTGCAGTGTATCCTGATGCAGTTTAGAATTCCTGTGTTATGGTCTGGATAGATGTCTGCCTATTACACATGACGACCCCCTTCAACCGTCGGCGGTCTCTGTCAGTCAACAGACGAGGTCAGGCTCTACGCTTTTATGCTGTACGTCTTCCTTCACGTTTCCACTTCACTATCACATCGGAAACAGTGAACCTAGGGATGTTTGAGAGTGTGGAAATCTCGCGTACGGACGTATGACACAAGTGACACCCGATCATCTGACCACGTTCGAAGTCCGCGAGTTCCGCAGAGCTCCCCATTCTGCTCTCTCACGACATCTAATGACTACTGAGTTCGCTGATAAGGAGTACCTGGCAGTAGGTGGCGGCGCAATGCACCTAATATGGGTAACGTATGTTTTTTGGGGGTGTCCGGATACTTTTGATCACATAATGTATTCCCACACCTATCCATACTTAAGACTGAATTGTGAACATGTTACAGTCTGCACAGCAATTCATAAACTCATTATTTTATTCATATGTTGCTGTAATGTTCGTGTGCGGCGTTATTTTATTAAATGAAGTTTTGAGGAGAAAAAAAGTGGCGCAATGGGTACGTGCTACATCTCATTCACAGTTTCAAATTAACGTGGGATCGTTCTCTCCAGCAACAATTTTATTATTTCCGTTTGTTAATTCGACAGAATATGTCTACGATGTTTTTATACGTTATTTGCTGCGCAGAACTATTTAAGTCTAGAACTTTCAAAGCCGATTAACGGTTTAGGAAGTAAAACGGGCGGTTTCTTCACCCAGAAATGTACCACGGCCGCATATAATTGCTCAAAACACACAGTTTAGCCGGCCGGGGTGGCCGAGTGATTCTAGGCGCTACAGTCTGGAACCGCGCGACCTCTACGGTCGCAGGTTCGAATCCTGCCTCGGGCATGGATGTGTGTGATGTCCTTAGGTTAGTTAGGTTTAAGTAGTTCTAAGTTATAGGGGACTGATGACCTCAGAAGTTAACTCCTATAGTGCTCAGAGCCATTTGAACCACACAGTTTAATGGCTACCTTTATTTAATTGGCGCATGAGTACGGCAAAATATATTACCAAGATGTGGTTGTGTACAAACTGTGAAATATGTCACAACTCTAGGACGCAATACGACCACTCAGCTCTCACTGAGTACTCTCAGCTCTCCCAATAATAACGGTAAATATTTTCTTGTCTGATGGCTATGGCGAGCAGCGCTCGAGAGATGGAGGTTGCCGTCTACACGAGATGTAGAAACTCGCAGTGAGCGACTGTCTGAGATCTTTTCCCGCTCTCGGACACTACCGGCGAGCTGGCTCTCCGTGCTGTTTAGACGACACGTATTACTCGCGAAAGCTCTCTAAGAGTGAGAAACTCTGACGTGTATTGCTTGCTTCCTTACGATGGTATCCCAATCTAACAGTAATAACAATTAAACACGACTTATTTATGCCCAGTTGCAAAACTACAAAAAAAAGCAAAAAAGAAATCGTCGCCTACGCATCGTCTCTCACCGTACGTTCTTACTAGACGTACAGCTTCTTGCGTCCAGTTAAGAGTTTTCTGTTACGCTCACTTGCCAGTCAAACAAGTCATCAATCCTGTAACCATACCCACTGACCCTCTCCTACTCGTAGACTAAATAACCGTTTCTGACTCAGCGTAGAACATAAGTATTTTAAAATATTTCTAGCGCGGGAAAAGAACGATCAATTTCTCCCACAGTAGTAGGTTCCGTTAGAGGCATCAGGGCAGTTGTGCACAAATCGATCTTTGTCATAGAAGGTAGATATGAAGAAAAGTTGGATTGCTCCGTATGCGACAATGGCTTACATCCCATAAAGGAAGTATTTTGTCCCGAACAAATGTTGCGGATCACTAGGTACGCCTAAATAAAGATTCTAAGTCTATTTAAGAGCTCTCGCATAGCTTGTCGAAGTGCTTCATTAATATTTTTATTCGTTTGTTAGGAATTTTACACTTTATGCAGCATCTTTCACAGATGTTGCATATTGCCGAATGAATCTTTAAGACAGCACCGTTCCTAAATGGTCATATGTAGCTACCACGTCCAGTCTCTTAAATTTTGAGGCATTAGGTACTATATTGATTCGTTCTAATATTTTACACTGAACCACGGAACTGTAGGATTCAGTTATGTTTTTAGGACCTATTGCTTCACTCCGTTCGTTGTATTTGATACGCTTAGGAATTCTATTTGTCAGATCCTTAAGAACACAATGAAGCTATCTGTAAGTGGCTGGGGTGGCCGTGCGGTTCTAGGCGCTTCAGTCTGGAACCGCGCGACCGTTACGGTCGCAGGTTCGAATCCTGCCTCGGGCATGGATGTTTGTGATGTCCTTAGGTTAGTTAGGTTTAAGTAGTTCTAAGTCTAGGGGACTGATGACCTCAGAAGTTAAGTCCCATAGTGCTCAGAGCCATTTGAACCATTTTTTTGTAAGTGCGTGAATGGTGAATGGCGTTATCTTTGTCAATTCAACGTGCTCTGTTTGGTACTGGGAAGTGCTCATCTAATAAGTTTTAAATCTTACCACCATAAAATGTTCTGAGAAAAAAAACTGTAGGTGTTCGCAGATATTTCGAAATACAGGGCTGTTTCTTGGTTAGCCTGTACAAAGTCTTTAGTGACTTAATGTAAACTGTAAATTGTTCCTTTTTTGCACACAATTCTGTACGACAATTATGATGCATGCTCCGCCATAGTCTTGGCCACAACATATACTCGCGTCCAGTTCCTTTCGTTCTATAAATTTAATTAACTGATACTAAATTAACTAAAGACTCGAGTCTTAATGTAGACCGATCACTGACTTGGGTAAAAGATAAGGTTCAAGCTGTCCTCAACCTGAAGGTTTGATAGGAACATCGCGTTGATTAACTAGGTATGACCTGGAAGAGATGGTACGCAGTTGCCTTTTTCTAACCTTTTGAACTGATTTTTTAAAGCCATTTATAGGTGGCCTCCTTTTACGTGGACGCCGATCCATGGTACTGCGTGGAATTTTTTCCACATTATCGAATGCTGGCACAGGTGAAAGATAAGAACTTACGACTGGCCAAAGTTCGTCAGTCTCAATCTTCACCACTGACCCAACGGGTAAACGAATAAAATTATTCACATACGTTTACCTCTGAATGTTTTTCAGAACAACCTTTCATTATTTTAACATAACGAAATATTTCACTTTAATGATTGATTTATCTAATTTTTCTAGTTTTCCTTTCCATTTTAATTTTTTAATGCAAGATATAAAGTTGGTGTCATATTGTTACTTACCACAAGTCAATACCATTTCCAAGACCCGTGTCATTTTTGATTAACTATTCTGTTCAAGAAGTTATTGTCTGAGTCGTATTCGATTTAATTAAAATGTATGCTAAGCAACAACGTTGCACAATAGCTGTATGTTAACTACACAATTTAAAAGTCCTAACAGAAAGCAGCGCGAAGATCATTACCATTGCGCAGATAAAGTTAAGAAATTCTATTATTTCAGGGACAGCATTCATTAAGCACAGGGACCATCATTTTTTAAATTGATCAAGTTTTGTTTTATTACTAGTGCCAATTTCAAATCAATAGCGTTGCATCAAATTCAGTTTTTTTGTGTTACGTAATTTTTTGCAGTTTTGGTTTGGTTTAAAGTTATTGACAGTTTACATCCTCCCAGTCAAGAAAACTTCGGTACAGGGCACAGCGCATAAGTGACGAGACAAAATGTACGTTCGTATGCCATTCTCATTCTAATAGTTCTGTTGTAGACCAGTGTCAGTTCTGTAATTACAATCACATTTCAAACGTAAATTTTTCAGAATAAATAACAAATCGCCGGAATAGATGAAGGTCCTATTTCATCCATATGCTTTGACCAATGACGTCATATTTCGAGTAAAAAAGATAGTTTACACGAGTTACAAAAGACAACCACAGATAATACTGAATAACGGCCGATTGCAATGGCGGTAAAGAAAGGAAGGAGGGGAGCTAAAGATTTAGTCTGTACGTTGTTTTCAAGCCAGAGTAGGCGGGGCCTGCAGCCATGTTAAATAGCCCAAAACATTAGCTGGCTATTGTTTACGATTGCTTCTTGTTTATCATTTCTGTCGTGTGCATGCAACAGCTGTTTTGAATACTAAACATTAGAAAAGGAATTTCGAACGTTTCTCTGTTCCTGAATGTGCATTTTGCTCAAGTGATATGATACATGTCGCCTCGTTAATGTAACTTGTTTTTTTTGTTGATATATTTTAAATAACCAAGAAAAGAAGGATGTGATGTGAAAACGATGCTTTCGTAATCCATTTAACTCCTTTATTACTGTATATGCATCGATAGCAAATCAGGCTGGAACTCCGAAACTAATGCTGGTTTGCTTACTGGTACTGCTTCTTGTTCGTTAAATTTTCAGCTTTCAGTTTCAATGCACAACATTTTTATGGATCACGTTTGCAAAATAATAACTACATCTGTTTTGTTTAGCCCATAGACGTGTGCAATTAGGAAAGAAGCAAGTCAGCAAAATGGACGATTATTCAAATGTGAAAGGGCCAGAACTACATAAAGGCATACCTCCATGCAGCACAGAGTTCCTGTTTTATTAGTGTCAGTGCATTAGTCTCACTGTAACCTCATCTTCTCACTTTGAAATCTTACCTATGATGCGTCATTCAGTGTGTCTCCAAAATAGCAATTATAAGGTAAAAATAAGACTACAATAAAAGTAAACATCGCAGTCATAATTCATGTAAACAAAAGAAAATATCGCCTGAACGGCTCCACTTAACGAATGAAATGTGACTTTAGATAATGGTCGGATCGATTAGTACACCCGTAAAGGACGAAAGCAGACATTTTTCTGACGAGACAACAACGTCTAAAAACAATTAAAGCACCAGAAGCTATTTGGGATACGACCAAGAAGCCGATAGGTATATCCAAAGGTCAGAAACTGAGCACGGCGACGTCAGAGTGACGTCAGGGGGGAGTAGGAGTAAGACTGCTGTGAACCGCAGAGGTATAAATGCGGCGAACCTGATGTTTTGGACTATGTACGATGACGGACGTCGGCTTCAAGTTTGTGACGTAACCAGAACTTCCCTTCTTTTTTCACCTCCAGGCCGATTACTAAGGTGGGAGATGGCGCTAGTAGCCTTCGGCTGTGCGTTTTGAAGCCAGAGCAGGCAACTTACAGGGTAAAAAAGGATAAAATTTTTTAAACATGTTGCCGTATTGTGCAGTACTGTTTATGTGGTTGAGAGAAATAATCTCAAACAGTCTCCAGTAAAATGGATATTTTGCTTTAACATGTATGTAAGTCATTTTTTTGGTAATGGTAGACTAGTCTGTAAAATACACGACTACCTTTCCAACAGTAGCCTACATGCTTATGTCGTGGGAGCGACACGTTTGATTCGATACATCAAAATATTCGGAGCAAAAGCAAACAATTTTCTTGTTTGGCTGGGCAGCGCCACGGCATCTTTCCCTCTGAAAATCGTGTAGAAAAGGCAAAAATGTCATGCTCAGCTATTGTCTGTGGACAGCAATGGTGCCACGACGTCCTCTGCCCTCAGTGAAGACAGCTGCTGGGTCTGGCAACAAAAGCACGGAGCAGGTGCAGCCCGGCTTCCTCCTAAACTGCACTCCTGGGGAAGCTCACCTCTCCTAGAGAGATTCAGTGACTTCCTTTGTGCCATCAAACAGGAAACTGAGACAACACCTGAAGCACACCTTCCCAGTGAGAAAAACGCAACACTCTCTTCCCTAGAAAATATGTCCGGTGCTCACTATAAAATAACCAGAATAATGAAACAATATTGCTTAGTGACATGTGTCAGTAGTGTCACAGTACTAAGACACCAGTTGACAATTATTCTACAGTTTTTCTCTCTTTAAACACTAACATGTGTACACTTTTATCAAATTATATCTGTTATATCTCCACTTTCATATTATGGATGTATGTAATTTTCAATTCTCCCTGTCACCAACAATAAATATGTTATGTTGAGTTTTATTAAAAAATTAAATATGTAAAACACTGACTGAGAAAAGACATACTTCTCTAATACTTACCATATATACATTGAATATAAATCTATATTTAAGTTTATTTGATACAGAGAATTAAATGAAAGATGAGTTGCTGCGCCAAGCAAAAGAATCTATTACAATATTTTACTACTTTAGCAAGGTATAGATAGGCATATTTCACCATTAGATGTAAAGAGCACCTGCTGACCAACAGAGAAAAAATCAAATAATACATTCTGGCTGATGTCAGTCATTTACATGAATCACATCACCAAACAGACAACATCATTTATCACATTGTTTTAAGCATTGAAGCAAAGGAAAGAGAAACTGGAATTACACATACATCAGCCAATATACGAAATTTCCTGACAGATTAAAACTGCGTAACTGACAGAGACTCAAACTCGGGACCTTTGCCATTCGCAGGCAAGTACTCTACCAACTTTTTTTTTGTTGATCTCATTTTGTTCGTGATTGTTCGTTCTATTCGTTCAGGGCGGACGTCCCATGAACTTCGTTCAAGTTCATCTCGTTCCAGTAACTCAGTTTATATATATAACAGAGGGCGGCTAACCATCAACTGAGCTACCGAGCCACGGCTCACGATCCGTCCTCACAGCTTTCTTTCTGCCAGTAAAAGTTTGGGGAGAGGTTATGAGTCGTTCTACGGTAGCTCAGTTGATAGAGCACTTGCCTGCGATAGGCAAAGGTCCCAAGTTCGAGTCCGCAATACAGTTTAAACCTGTCAGAAAGTTTCGTATCAGCGCACACTCCGTTGCAGGGTGAAAATTTCATTCTGGACAGGAACAAATAGCTCAACACCAATCCAACTGACCAAATTTGCAGTATCTTTTTTACCATCATACCGACTTCAATAACAGTAAACACTGACAGTTCCTCCCTTACCTTCCAAGTTTTCTCACTTTGGACACACAATTCACCAAAGTGTTTACATTATCTTACTTGTTCCCGCCACTCCCCCACTGTGCGTTCTCTCTCTCTCTCTCTATCTCTCTCTCTCTCTCTCGCTCCCTGCGTCCATATCTTTCCACTCCCTACATCCTCTCTTCCTCACATACAGGTACACTGATTTAGAGGTAATTACCGAAGAGGCAACTTTGTTAGTAACGTTGCAATGTAATGATAATGTTAAGGCATCTTAGACCCTACTTCCCCTGCCAGATGACTTCTTCATCCCTCTTTTACTATGTTTTATCTGGTTTTATATGAGATGAGGCCATTGTTTGCAACACCCTACTTCATATTTTACTGGTAGTGCTCCGATGAAGCAAGATCTTAAGGATGCCTTATCCTTGACACTAGCTGCTGACGATAGAACATTTGAACAATTTTTATCCTTCCTCCGAGAGAGGAGATGCTATTCCCCTCTTTAAAATTTTGTTTATAACCAATTAGACTTTAGGACGGCTGAGGGGGACGGTTCTCAGCACATGCAGAGCTCTGGGGTCACTCCCTGGATCCAACAACCTACTGACCTGGTTATTTCTCTGGCAGTATTTCATTATTGTTGGTTCAACTTATAAAGATTACTTCTTAGCCTTCACACTTCTACTGTTACCAGTCTTCCGACTAGAAACATTCTTCACTCCGTAATTGTCTTCACCAGTAATCAAGTTATCAGGGTGTCAGATGTGGCTGAAGGTTCTCCTGCCACAGCTGAGCCCTGGGGCCCCCTGACCTATGCACTGGTCTGACTCATGTACTTTTACCTCTCGACAAAGCCAGCAGATTCATTTAATCTTCATGCTATTAATTAGAATTTTGTGGAAATTAATGTCTTTTACAGTAGTGACACAGAGTTCATCTCGGGAACAAAACTGCTGACAAATTACTGTGTACAGTTAGACAATATTTGGTACACACATCATTCTGTGCTTGCACTCTTCAATGCTTATTGACCTGGACATTCATGTCAATAAGAAGAGCGTTTTTTTAATTCATTTATTACCACTTCTGTTAATATCAACACATTGATTTCTCAGCTCTCGTATCTATATCGCTTTCGGTGGCTCGATTTCACCTACGTACTTCCATAATTCTGTCTAACGGCACTAAATCTATACGACTTATATCTTGACCGAGGCATCATGTTCCATTAGCTGTAGAAACTTGTAGCGATACACTCATTGTCAACTAGGAAGACTGTATTTTGACATTAGTTAAATTTAAATTTGTTGACACATTCATCAAACGTCTAGAAATATGTAACATTCTATTTGGAAGCATAAATATTTTTGTAATTGCGCTCATTTCGCCTTTACATTCTTTCTGAAGGATTACCTAATCTTGTGTTATGTGTTGTTATGTGTATGAATGCCTGCGTTGATATCGTACGCCTATTCTAGCCTAGCAATGAAAAATATTCATATATATTAAGTTTCGAGTGAAATCGTAATGTGTTCATTGTGAGGGTAACATTATTTAGTAATTTTTATGTGTGCCGTCAAAGTGTCATAACAGGATAGTCGTGCACACAGCACCCCTAATAACATTAATCTGAAATTGAGGTATAAAGCATAAGATGTGTTATACAATATTAATCCAGTAAAATATGACAGGTTATAATTTAGAATCAATGAGTTGATATTAACAGAACTGGTAATAAATGACTTAAAGAAAACGCTCTTCTTATTGACATGAATGTCCAGGTCAATAATCACTGAAGAGTGCAAGCACAGAATGATGTGTGTACCAATTATTGTCTAACTGTATACAGAAATTTGTCAGCAGTTTTGTTCCCGAGATGAACTCTGTGTCACTACTGTAAAAGACATTAATTTCCACAAAATTCTAATTAATAGCATGAAGATTAAATGAATCTGCTGGCTACAATAATCACTGTTCCAGCAGAAGCAATTGCTGTCATCGGAAACTGAAAAGGAAATTTAATTTCCTATTTCAGCTTCGGTTAATTAAACAATAGGGGAGCTCGAAACGAGTCAAATGATAGCAGCAAGTTCACTGTATGTGAATTTCTTTGTAAGACTATATTTATTTTTTAAGATAGATAGTTGAAAAATAGAATGATATTTGTTAAAATCATTAAAGAGATATGGGCAACTATAATTTTCATCACAGATCCACAAAATAAAAAATAAGTAACACAAAAACTTGAAAAAAAGCTATCGAGCTGTAGATTCATATTACAAACAATTTTGGAACAGAGAAGAAAAAGTTATTAAAGAATTCACAGCTGTCTACATTTTATTTAAAACTATTAGGTTAAAGAATAAAATATAATCTGTGTAGTTGAAAGGGACATATCAGGAAGTTTCATCGAGGAAGTCAGTGTTTCTATGAAAGAGGGAGGAAAGCTCTAATTCACAGCATACATGTAGTAAATACTTAGAGATAATGACTTTCAGATGTCACAAAAAGTACTGATTCAGGTGGTTTGGAAAAAAAAACAGAACAACATTTTGAAGAAACAATATTAAGATCTCACAATATTAGACAGAAATCTCTGCAATTAAATTTTATGCAAGGTATCCATTTGCGACTAGTAAAGCTCCAAAGTATGTCAGAAATGAAGCCTCATATGAGTGCAGTAATATTTTTAAAGAGGGTATCAAAATTTTGTCGATAATTATTGTGCATCTGTTATTTACAAGTAACTCCAGATCAATAATATCTATGATAAGAATGGCCTTAGTTGTTTATTTAATCCAGATGATCTCACTATTTGCATGATTTCGTAAAATTATTGGCATCTCAGTCTCCTTAAGGATTATCACAGGCTTTTGAAGCAATAATGCAATTGGACATAGTTTGGACTCAACGAATGTGCACATTGGCTGAGAAACTTCATCAGCACGTCTGTCAGTGAATCCATGATGATGAAGCATCGCGTGAAATATCGCTCAGCATTACGACACCAGACTCAGTGACGTTTCACGTGTGACAGCAAATTATCCGTCTTGGCAAGACCTGCATCTGTACTTACCACCAAGACGAATGTGAGACTCATCATTTCACATGACCAGGTATTATCCGGAAAGATTTAATGACAGCTGTTTACGACAGCACTGAACTACGATACTGTTGCTGTAGTGTTAATAGTAGTCGTAGTAACCTTGAACGCACAGTACGTCCTGAACAGTATGTGCTTACATGATGCTGATAAAAGAAAATCACTGCTCGCTGAATGGCCTAAATCACGTCAGTTTGGGCTGCTCGCGCTAGTCGAGTAATTGGCCGGACTCTCCACGAGTGGTTCGTGGCGGTCAAGTACAGTAACTGTACTGGGCGAGTCGTGCGTACGTGCCTCCCTGTACCGCGTTGTCATCGACTGTTGGTGAGGGTAACGTCTGCAGTACGGGTGTGCAAGCCAGAATGGCTAAATGTCAGTCCAGGTTTCCCCAACCCCAAAATGCGATCCCGGAGCATGCAGCATATTCAAGTGTTGTCTAACTGTCCTCCAAGACGTACTGTATTTTGCTGTGACAGATTACCACATTAACCAGCCTTGCAATATAAAGCACGCGTGTTATTAACTTCTTAGACAATTCGTATAAGAAATAATTTTCGAAACTTCGGAAGTGGATTCATCACGTCAAAACAAGTTAAAATATGCCCAGAAAGCAGAGCTGAACATTTTCTATGAAAAGACACAAGTAATGCAATTGTTAGATTGGACTGAATAGTGACATATTGTGACTGTTGCAACAGTTGCAATAATGACTGTGTGGTCGATGTTGCCTATTTTACACCTTACTTTAGATTTAAGTGACGATGCTGTGCTGATTATATTTATATGTTTTGACGATGCCATATCACTTTAGGACATGGTGTAAAAAAGATCTGAGGATGGTCATTACGGACTGAAACCGGTCATCGTCTAAAGAATTGATATCGTGATCAAAGACTGGAATAAAAAACATTTACTTGATACATTCTTTAGTTTGCTTGCAGCAAGAAAAGTATCCACGCGGACAGTGCAACGACTTCTGGGACAGCACGGCGATCGTTATCGTGGCTTCCCTTCAGTCGCCTGCGGACAGGTGGATTAACAGTGGTGTGCCAACAACAATACTGCACACAGAAGAGGCACCATCTCATCTTTTCAGAAGAGTCCCCATACGGTATCACAAAGGACGTATTCGTATGTGCAGGCTCTGAAAAGAACTGATGTTGCTGCATTCGTCGTCATCACATGGATCAAGCACCTGCCGTAACGGTGTTGGGTGACATTGGATACACAACGTGTTCAGGTCTGGTTCTCATAGGCTGTGATTTAGAGAGGAACCATTATAGTTTTGCCATGTTAAAGCCATTGGCTGTGCACTGTCTTCAGTCTCCGTTATATTATCTTTAAGCTAGATAATACAAGACTGCATTTTACCTATGTTGTCCTGACCTATCTCGATACAGAGGAAGTTTGATTGCTGTCCTCTCCAGCAAGGTCTCCAAATCTGTGATCCACTGATCTGGTCGAGAAATATCGAGAGAAGATCACACCACCACTCGCCAGCTACTACAATTGATGAACTCTAAAACATAGTCGAAACAGCGTGGAATGACATACCCTTATCTGTCATCCGAGCTCAGATCAACTTGGTGCCCAACCTGATTAGAGCCGCTGTTACTGCCAGAAGAGGTAGCTCTGTGCACTGCTTGCTAAATTTTGCCCCCGAGGAGGGAACTCAGTGCGAGGGACAGAGGGCACGGGTGACAGTTTGACAGGGCTGTGGCACCAAGTTCCGTGAGGAAGCTAGAGCTGGCGGCGGCAAGCGCAAGCTGGTCTCGATCTCACGACTGCTGCTGGCGATTCCGTCTTTCTGTCTGGCGTGGCTCTGATGTGGTGGTGGTGCTGGAAATCTGCTGCAAGAAATGCCTCTATCTAAAAAATCAGACATATTTTTATTTCTCTGCAGTGCTTTTGTTTCATTAAAGCCTGGCATCTAGTCACGTTGCCCATAACAAGAGTGCCTGGTGTGGTGACATCAACCTGCCCACAGCTATCATTACTGATGCATGGTGCAGTTTTCCGCTGAGCGTAGCTAGCCTCATCATCAAACCCTGTCCCATATGTCGCCACACAGTGGCTACCAACCTATGGCCGCCAATGCATTGCGTGGTGGTGGCTTTCTCACTGTTTATATTACTTCTGCCAAAAGACTTGTTACTTTTGCTGAAAGACGTGGTGACGTCACTAAACTACTACATAAATAATATGCATAATAAAATTTCGATACCGTCGGCCCCCGGTAGCTGAGTGGTCAGCGCGACAGAATATCAATCCTAAGGGCCCGGGTTCGATTACCGGCTAGGTCGGAGATTTTCTACGCTCAGGGGCTGGTGTTGCGTTGTCCTAATCATTATCATTTCATCCCCATCGACACGCAAGTCGCCGAAGTGGCGTCAAATCGAAAGACCTGCACCCGGCGAACGGTCTACCCGACGTGAGGTCCTAGTCACACCACATTTACATATTTACATTTATTTATTTATTTCGATACTTGCTATCAATCCAGGTGTAGCAGTTTTCATGGATTGGGCTTGCTAGTAGCGTTCTTTGTCCTGACTATGAAGTACCAGTAAACACTTCCCCCCGCCCCCCTCCCACCAGCGCCGCCAATTCTTCGAAGAATTGGTCTCGCATGTATAAAACAGATTCACTTCTTGTCTGATTACTTTACAAAAGAGTTAATGTATTATATATTTGACGTTAAGCATATAAGCAGAAGAAGTTTAGAAAAGCTTCGAAATTGTGTGTAAAGTTTGTTAGATGTCGCTAAGCCTCTCATTATCAACTACTGGATGGATGAAGTCTGAGTAATAATTTGCTCTCCATTTTAAGCAAAAGCTAGTTTTTCAGGTGTCTCAATGTTTACGGCATTATATCTCGTGAACTATGTGTCGCACAATGATATAACTTTGCAGGTACATTCAGTGGTGTATGTGGATACCGCCTGCAAAATGTGTTGCGAGTGCAGTGCAGAAATAATAAATTAAAACGTCACGCTTGATGGTGAAGATATACTGCATAAACAGCGCAAATGTGTTAAGCAACAAACTTTTCTCCTTTTATCACTTTACGGGTGATGTGAGCGAGAATGCGAGTCTAAAAGATTTGCAGTTACGTGAAAAATTTGTTGAAAGTCGCAAAGCGGTCTCATTCTCAAATACTGGATGAATGTACATTGACGTAAAAAGAATCGCAGTACCAAAAGATAATTCCTGTAGCGTAATGAAATTCCGGGAATACATTTGTCTAGGTAACATGTTTAAGCGATTAACATTGCAAGACCACTGGTAACTGTGAGCGCGAGATAAGCAATTGCAAATGTGAAATGTTTGCGCATTAATAACCAATGCAATGGCCAGAATGTTAAATGCAAGCATGCAACGTGCATGTTGAACAGATGCCGGATGAAAGTTTGTGGGATGGAGTTCCATGGCTGTTGCACTTGGTCGCTTAATACAGTGACGGTTAGTGTTGGTTGTAGATGACGCTGGATTTGTCATCCGATGATGTCCCATATGTGCTAGATTGGAGACAGATCTGGTGATCGAGCAGGCCAAGGCAACATATCGACTCTCTGCAGATCATGTTGGGTTACAACAGCGGTACATGGGCGAGCGTTACCTGCTGGAAAACACTCCCTGGAATGCTCTTCATGAATGGCAGCGCAACGGGTCGAATCACCAGACTGACGTACAAATTTGCAGTCAGGGTGCGTGGGATAGGCACGAGAATGCTCCTGCTGTCATATCGACTCTCTGCAGATCATGTTGGGTTACAACAGCAGTGCGTGGGCGAGCGTTACCTCTTGGAAAACACTCCCTGGAATGCTCTTCACGAATGGCAGCGTAACGGGTCGAATCACCAGACTGACGTACAAATTTGCAGTCAGGGTGCGTGGGATAAGCACGAGAATGCTCCTGCTGTCATAAGAAATCGTACCCCAGACCATAACTCCAGGTGTAGGTCCAGTGTGTGTAGCACGCGGACACGTTGGTTGATGGCCCTCAACTGGCCTCCTCATAATCAACACACGGTCGTCACTCGCACAGAGGCAGAACCGGCTCTCATCGGAAAACAGACTTCCACCTTGCTGACGTCACTGAAGCCGCAAACGGCGGTGGGTTGGGATCAGTGGAATGCTTGCTACAGGGCGTCTGACTCGGATCTGCCCTTGAAGTGGTCGATTTGTCACCGTTCTTTGCGTCAGTGTGCTACCAACTGCTGCTCAAATTGCTGCTGCAAATGCAATACGATGCAACAGAGGTATACGCGGAAAACACGATGGTCTTCCCTGTCGGTAGTGTCATGTCTTCCTGCGCCCGTACATTCTTGTAACCACTGCTGCCAGCAATGATGTACAGTGGCTACATTCCTACAGAGCCTTTCTGCAATACCGCAGAAGGAACATCCAGCTTCTCTCCGTGAGGTGTTGATAACGGACTCTTTGTCACCTTAAAGGCATTCTTCACTAATATCATCTCATCACGTTCAATCTCAAAGGAAATTAACGCTCATAACCGTTGCAGCGTTTATGAAAGCAAACCAGATTTGCATCCCCATAGTGGTGGCACTAGCGCCACACTTATGGGACTGTCGCGAAATCTTCCAGATGTGCAAATACGCCTACCAACTTCCGTTTATGTCGCTCGACCGCTTCATGATATTGCGATTTTTTCCCACGGGCCATGAACTACGCTGTCTTGAGAGATAGGGGAGAGTCGTGGAATATCCGCCGGCTTAAATGTTTCGACTTTAGTGCGAAACTATTGTTGGTAATAGGAATATTAATATAGCTACTACTCTCTTGTCTCAAGACATGTTCTATGAATAGCACAGCGTAATGATTTTTATTTTTTATCTATAGTACTTGTTTACGTTGACAGTAAAACAGCTACAATTACAGGGCTTGCAGAAAGTTTCTTGGGGTATCGGCCATTGTCTTTCCTGCGGTAATATCGGTTGCCCGTGATAAACCTCACTGACACTTCTTTAATAGTAATAGAGCATATAAGCATGAGAACTTGTTGTTAGTATTTCATCTCAGTTCACCAATGTTTAGCTCTGTTTAATAGAGATTGCAAATAAAATAGAAAAATAATCTCCTGTTGCACACATCCAACAAGTGCCCAGCCTATACACCTGGTACACAGCACCCAGTCTTCTTCAAAGGACTACAAACACATAAAAGTATGTGTCAGACTCTCATTTCCAGCAAATTCAAGTTTTCTACGACGCTGTGGAATTGGCTTTCCATGGCCGCCTTTACGGTGTTTACTTTACATTAAAGCACCTGACTTAAAGTTCAGCTTTCTTCAGCTCTCTTTCAGACTTTATTTTCTGTGCATTTAGTTTCTTCTCTTCGGTGGCGATCAGTTTCTATTCTAATTGTTGAAAACGACTCTTCATTCCATTTTTCTCATACCTTTTTCTCATTTTCCGCCGTTTTAATCTGAAAAGGAGGAAAAAAGATGGAAGTATAATATAAAAATTTAAATGACGACTGGCCGATACTGAAAGAAAATCGTGTGGCCCTTGCTGCACGACAAACACGCAGAAGGATCTAGTCATATTGCACGTTCTTTTACAGAAATTATTGTCAAACGTTTGTCACACGTCATTCCTTACAAAACACATATAACCGAAATGCAACAACTAAATCAATGATTTACCTCAAAAGCGGGTACCACAAGTTTCGAAATACCCTTCCATGCGATAAGAGCTACAGCAACATCATCAAGCACTCAGCGCAGACAAAGAGATGGAGAGAGGACGAAGATATCCGATTTAGTGCACATGGATACAGAAGCTTTCTTCTGCTTATTGCACACTTCTGCCATTTCGAGGCTAAAGAGAAATGCCAATATTGGCTGGTACTATAAGCCAGCCGATATTGCACGTCTCTCCCCTATGCGCAGTTTTTAGCAGTAACAAATGTTTTTCTGTACCTTATTTACCTTTGACCTCTTAATGAGTAGATTATCAGAGCATTTAGAATTCTTAAATTAGTTCAACAATCATATCAAATAACAAAATCAAATTGTTGCCCCTGAAAACAGTTAGATAGGCAACCTTGGTACTTGAATTACGTAACCATTACGTCACCTCACCTCAACCTCTCGATACCAGTAATATTCTACTGTGTTTCTGTAAAACAGTTAACATATTTCTGTGACAACATTCAGATTTGATTTCATTAATATAGAGGTACTTCGATACATCGATATGTATATATTGCAATGATATTATTCTTATGTGTATTCTTTCTTTTGTCACTATGATCATTGACGTGCTTGTAACTCTGATTTTTGGGCGCGTAAGCGGTTTTTAGAGAATCAAGTTTTGGTCGTCATGTTAAAAAGACGCAAATTGTAGTCAGTTTATGAAATGTGAACTTTAACAGAGAGGAAGATATTTTCAAGTATGTTTTGTATTGTGAATTGGTGTTTTGGAACGAGTTACGTGATATTGCAACAAAAGTAATAAAAAAGAAGTGTAACTTAAATTCGGAGTGCTGATTACTTTTTTGCATCACCATTGTCTTAACTTGCAAAAGTTTAATCTTCAAGAATGGTTTATGAAACACATCTATAAAAATTTTGAAGGTCGCAGAATAACACCTAGGCCTATTTGCATCCGATCTTGGAATCATCACTACCTAGATTTTCGACGATTGAGCCATGAGTTTACAACGAGACCAGCGTGGGAAAACGAAAAGATGAGTGCCTAGTTTATCCATTATTTCAAGAAATAACTTTATTAACTGTGCTCTGATGACACCTGTCACATAATATAACTTTGTTGTTGCCCGAAAATGCAATATTTAGCAGCGTGAGCAACACTACAATCAAAATTAATTTTTGACCTTTGTTGTGGTAGGGTTGTTGGAACCTGCAGCTGCGTCTGTGCAACATGAAACGGATTAGCCGTCTAGTAATAGAGACCAGTAATTTTGGAAAGATAAACGCAAGTCGTTTTTACGCAGAAAGACGCATTCCAGGAGGAGGCAGCACTTTTACCCGTCACTGGGGAGCAATCATCCGTCCGTGCGTGCGGCTGCGGCGATTATTTCCGCGGACGAGTCTACTCCCGCTTCTGCAGCTGCGGCACAGCGGAATCTTTTAATTTCGGCCCTCGTCATTGATGAACATGACGTCACGTGGTCGATATTGCACTGAGAGCAGTCGGCTCCGGCGGCGGCGGCGGCGGCGGCGGTGGCTGGATGCACCGGCCCACACGGGAATGCGAGCATTTGCAAACAGCCAGTCCCCGCTCCTGCCTGTCTCTGTGTTTATAATCGGGCCAGAGGACGCGCTTTTGAGGATTTAGCGTCTCATTTGCGACTCCGTACAGTGCCTGGGTTTCAGAATGGTACTTTTCTCTTCATTTAGGTCTGTGAAAGCCGCTCTTTCTCGACGTCGCTGCCTATTAAGATCGAGTACAATACATGCTCGTTATTCGGACTTGTACCGGGTGATTGTAATTAAAGTTCAGCTACTCCCAGAGGTCCAGTGTGAGCTGAATTATCGTAGGGCAGTGAAAATTGGTAGATATTCTTATAAATATTTCGCTGGTTAGTCCCTATTTTGACCAGAAGGTGCAATGCTGGCGATGTGAATGCAAGAAAGATGTGTAGAGACGTTTGCTATGTAATGGATTAGGGACGGTAAGTCCACACAAAAGGTCAAACAAGTGAGAAAGGCATAATGTTGATCTCATGATTAGCGCTGCTTAACAAGTTGTTCAATGTGAGGACCCGAGATGTCGACGAGATACTGTACAGTGCCAGATTAGAAACTGTTGGCCGCAACTGGAACTAATTTGTTTTTCTAGCGTAAATCGTTTCCGCATTAACACTCGAACGCCCACAGTGGTCAAAAGCTATGCTTTGAGGAACGATTCAAGTGACATTTACCTTCGTGTCATTTATTTATTTGGCATGTACTTTCATTATATTAAAAAACAGTGCGTTTCACCTAATTGATTATCACTTTTTTCCAGTTTTACCTTTAACGCCCAGATCGGTCATGTTGACCCCTATAATTTTGTTTATAGTTATGCCATATATTTATCTCATGCATTCCCAAGCCTCGACTACTTTAGTCTGTAGTGCAGTAATTTAGTTTCGTTCATGAAATGACAACAGTGGACTCGGTTCACCATTGTTCGTCAATCCCTTATAAGAATCAGTCTTTCAAAGGTGATTCTGAACTGAAGATTGAAATGAATCAGAAAAAGTTTTTACGAGATGAAGAGATTCTTGCAGAGTTTCAAAGGGTTATGGAGTGTGATTCAGATGGTGGCGAACTTTTGTTTTATGATTCAGAGTAAGAGTTTTATCGCAGACATTGAGAAAAGATGAATAATCTAATGCTAATATTCTGATTCTTCAGATGTAGATAATGGAAGTTTACAGTCTAGTAAGTATATTATTATTATTGCTGTTAATTTATAATCATCATATTCTTATCTACATATAGTGATATTGTACTTAATTCAGATTTTATGGTGGCTTTCTTACATTTGTTCTATTATTCCTGCTCCATAGATCGAGAAGTATCATGTAACAGAAGAGGAGATAGTCCTGTTCCTCGGAGTGTAGAACAAGTGATTGCTTTTTCATTGTACCATGAAAGACACAAAGAAGTTGTTACTGATGGAACAGTCTTGATAGAAGCAGTGCCTAATTCACAAGGTGGGCTTCTTCCTAATCACAATATTTTGAGAAAATCTCCTGGACCTACGCCACATGCAAAAAAGAAGTGTAAGTGATGAACTTGTATCGAGTGCTTGGCACTTGTTCATAGACAATTATAATCAAACATATCTTGAAATGTACTATAACAGAGGCATCCAAAGTACTAGGAAATGACAGCTGGTCAATGACCACGGAAGAACTAGAAGAATTTATTGCAATTTTTATGCTTGTGGTGTGAGTGGTTACTGAAGTACAGACCTTCACAGCTTATGGTCAGATTCCTGGGGCCTCCCATTTTGTGTGGAAACCATGAGCAGAAATAGATTCTGTGAGGTTATGAGATTCCTGAGGCTCGACGAGAAGTCTACACGCTCTTTACGATTACAGAATGATAAGTTCGCATTGGTCTCTGCAGTCTGGAACAAATTCACAGAAAACTGTACAATGTGTTACAAACCTGTAAGTGACATAACAATAGACGAGCAGCTGTTCCCAAGTAAAACTTGGTGCTCGTTCACGCAATTCATCGCTTCAAAGCCTGACAGGTATGGGCAAAACTACTGGTTAGCTGTAGATGTTGAAAGCAAGTATATACTCAATGGTTTCCCTCATCTTGGTAAGGATACTGCACGATCCCAACGGTTTCAGGTAATGTAGTGTTACGCCTTATGAAACCATTTCAGGGCAAAGGCAGAAATGTCACTACAGACTATTACTTCACTTCATTCACACAAGCCAAAAAATTGAAAGAAAAATCAATCTCTATTGTAGGAGCAGTAAATACAGCAAGAAGAGAAATACCACATGCTCTGAAGTCCTTGAAGAGTCCTCTGTATTCTACAAAAGTTTAAAACATGATGATATTTCCTTGATAGACTGTCAAGGAAAGAAAGTAAAAAATGTGCTAGTAATGTCTCCCCTTCATCCTATTGTTACCATAAATACAAATGAGAGAAAAATTCTACAAAATGTATGTTATTACAACAAAACAAAACTTGGGATTGACATAGTAGACAAAATGGTGAGGCAGTATTCAGTCAAGGCTTCCTCAAGAAGATGGCCAGTGCACTCCTTCTACAATATCCTTGACCTTATTCATAGCAGGAAAAAATGCATGTGTAGTATTTAGGGCTGTTACTGGGAGAAGATCAAAAGAAGACAATTTATTCAGCTGCTTGCAGATGAACTACGCACAGAGTATGTGGAAAGTCGCTTTCCTCGTCTGACCACATGCAAGTATGAAAAGAATGAAAATGAAGATGAAGACGAAATGCCACAGAAGCACTGTAAATGTCAAGTTCTCAAATTCTACAAATGTAATAAGACTATTTCCAAGTGCATTGTTTGCAAGATGATGGTTTGTGGAAAATGTACAAAGTGGGTTTTGTTGTCTGAAACAGACCGTTAAAGCCAGTCGCGCTCTATCCAGTGAGCTCTATGTGGGATAGGGAAACTTTCTTCTAATATCTATCGTTTGTTGTGTGAGTGATGAGTGTGAACGTGGTATGTGTGATCCTGATCAACTGTAACCAGTAATTTAGGAGACTTGCCCCCACACGTGTCGCTTCAGTTGTTGTGTTCTATAAGGTACCATGTGTCGAGATTCATGCATTAGCATTCCAGGTAACTGTGTTTTAACTTAACAGATGTGGGTGACTTTTTTGTGAGGAAATAAATGTTAATTATTGCTAAATTCGTCTCTGTTATATCTCACAGCGCCATTGCACTTCCTAGTTAGGATACTTAAAATCAGTTAGTTTGCACCTCCCTGTAATAATTTTTCAATCAAAATTATCATGCTTATTGTATATCCAATATATAGATTGATGCTTTATTAGATCATCAAATGATCTGTGTGGTGGCGCGTTTTTATCGTTTTCATCAATTAATATTTAAATAAACTTGGCCCACTGATCAGAAATTTTGTTCAGTATTTTTTAGAGGCAAGTGAACGTAGGCTCTGCTTTCAAAGAAGTCATTCTTGCGATTTATGGAATCAGGAAAGATATTTCGCAAAGCTGATCTTACCAGTACCTTGCAGCAGTAAAAGGCGACAGGTATCATTCAGTGTGTGACAATAACGTATCTTATCGATTATTTTGTGCAAAATATCTTTAAACTATATAACACAAAGGAGTAAAAAGAAATTGGTATTAATACAGATTCAAAATACGAGTAGCGTGTGAAAAAGTACGTGAAATCACTAATTTATTCGTTCACTAGTTAACACATCGTATTATGTGCAACACATCAGGAAGCAAACCATTCAGGCATGCGCCACGTCTCAAGTTATACATCGATTGGCAGAATTAGTTGCCGCCGGCTACTTCTGTACAGTACACTAACAACGAATTACAACTAGCGTTCACATTGATTGTTAGAGAAATTCATTTTCATGGGAATTCAGGTGCGTCTATTACGAAAACAGCTATTTTTATACTAAAACATATTTCAAAACTTTAGTTACATCATCAGTGGGTATTTTTATTTCTGTCTGTGGTATGCAAACATGTAAATATTACCGGGCATACGCCGCCTTTTGCGACTCTAGTAAGTCTTATTTATGCCATACCAGTTTCACTTTATTTTAAAATTTCTTCAGTGGCCACTGTAAAAAGTGGCTTTCACTACAAATGTTTGGCGAAATTGCAAACCATTCTCACGTTTTAAATTACTGTTACTAAAAAGTTTTCATGGTTTAAGTTACCATTGTTGCTCAGGTGTTTTGTCTTCTGCTTAATTTATAGCCTTCTACAAACTGCTGTTCGAGTTTAGGACACTAAACTTCACTGACAAAGTATATTTTCGTTTTCATGTTATGTAGATCCACTCTCGTATCGTGTAGTTTGTTGCTGTGGAAGGCGACCGTGTTTTGTTTTTGTGGTGGAATGTGATCGTCTTTTGCTCTTGTGGCTGTGGCAACGTCTGCCACTGGTGTGGGTGCTACTTTTTTCGACTCTTTTGTGTGTGTGTGTGTGTGTGTGTGTGTGTGTGTGTGTGTGTGTGTGTGTATGCAGCGTAATTTTAAACAGTCTGAGTTCCGCACGCCAGCAGAAGACTTTGAAGACTTGATTTGAAAGAATCAGTTCCTTTCCAACCCTTATAGCCCGACTGAATTAATTCGCATTTGTTTAACTAAGCTGCCACAATCGATAAGACAAATTGCTTTAGCCGGAAGATGTAAAGACGACATTGAAACTTTTAAGACTTTGCTACAAGAACTTGAGTATGACAACGACGACGGGACTTCTAGTAATTTTTTCAGTAACGGTAATCACAATAGATTTTCACACAGAAGGGACAATGATCGGAACGTATGTTATAGCGGTAATTTTGAGAATGACAGACGAAACAGACAGGACAATAGATACCAGCCTTATGACAATAACAGACGTTCTAACAGAAATTACACAGACAATTATAATAACGGAAATTCCTACCGGAATGATCAATCATACGGAAACAGTAGTCGGTATCAACAAGACAGAAATTATTCATACAATAATAGGAATTCTTACTACAGAAATAACCAGGGTAGTAGATATAACAATAATTTCAAAAGTGACAGTCGAAATTACACAAGACGTAGTCATGCAGATAGCCCGGAAAACAGAAATTTTAATAACAGACACAATCAAGAATTTACACGTAACAGACAGGAGGGACCTAATTGGCATCCTCCGCGTGACAGAAATTCAGAGAATGATGTATCATGCAGCGTAACTTGCTGTGACAGTGCGAGAGAGAGACAAAGACATTGTTTATTACTCTGTGGTGGTCAGAGCTCACATAATTATTCTTAGGATATAGAGTTTTTTGTTCTTCTTAAGAGTCATTTTAGGGGAGGAGAGCCATTCTTGTGCTGTAAAAAATCGACGCCATAGAGAGTTTTTGATTCACATTGTAAAATATAAGTGCATATGGAAGGAAATCAGTTAACAGAACAATAAAATATTGTTCATTTCAAGAAGGTACGTGTTATTATACACCCAGCGATCTACTGCTATTGCGATTTACTAATAAACACCAGCTGAGAACAGTTACGACGGGAGCGTTCAGTTCTAGTGAAATAGTTCGATGTTTTCTTCGGAAAAGAAGTCACTTCATGGGTCATTCAAATCCACAATAGTAACTGGACATTTCTCAGAACTGAAAGCAATCTGATTGGTATGCAACAGAGCCCCGAAGAATATTTCTCCGTACTTTGGTTACCACTTTCAGCTCAACACGGTATCTGCAGCATCTGGAGCAGATTTCTACAACAGCGGAAGCGTGTAATCGCTATCAGTTTCACACACCGCCCTGTGTACGCTGTATGTATTTACCCACAACAGCGAACATACAGTTACTCACACACATAGAAAGACAATACTAGGTGGTGTGGGGAAACATTTCAGTATAAAGGCCCTGTAGAGCTAAACAGTAATTAGCCTGGTAAGAAAGGAGTCTTTATAGATGGCGACTGTGACGGGACACGATCCTGATACAACACTCATAGTGAACCTGCAATATAAATATGTTAGTAATTTAGTAATTAATGTTTCATTGTGTGTATATATGTCTAGTTTTATAGAGTAACTACATTATGGTCCTTTGTATGTTTCATGCTAACTGAACGTTCGGGAGTATCTTGTGAAGAGAACGAGTGCGCCGTCCCAGCAGCCGAGCAGAAACTTCAAAAAGGCCAGAACATTTGAATTACTAGCTTTCTTGAGCATTTATGCATTGTAGTGACCTTTCATGTATTAATTTCTAAGTATAAATAGTGTTGCTCCATTACTTTTACTAGAATTCCAGTATTTCAGTAGATATAGTAAGACAATATTTTATGTGTCACATTGTAAAGTGTACAGTAACAGCATTAGGACATTAACGTTTTTTGTGTGTGTAAAATTTAATAGTCACTTTCGTAGGACTTATTTAGAGGATAAACTGTCAATTGCTTATATGCATGGTGATAAATAGATCTATGTTCAAAGCCAATAAGCAAGCACGCATCACAATGCCACAAAATGAATTAAATAGTGTGAATGCATCGTCAACTAGTGCCACAGAATTTAATACCGCCGTAGATAGCGATATGTCGATTACGGCTGAGCAACCAGCAGTAATTAATGCGCTCACGCCGTAGACACAAACGATTGCTAGTTCCGACATTCATATGTCGAAAGAAGTCCAGATAAATATGCAGCAACCAACAAACAACATGAATTTCATCTCTGACACAGACGCGTGCGAAAACGAAATGACTGTACCGAAAATTGTGTCGGTACAATCCTCATTAAGCCCAGTGCAACCGTCAATTGCTGAGAATACCGATTTGTTATCCCAGCTGATGTCAAGTTTGATTGTCATAACACAAGGGATTAAAGCATTGGAAACCACACAATCCACGTTTGCAAACGATATGAATCGCAGATTCCAGGCATTAGAAACCACGCAATCCACGTTTGCAAATGACATGAATCATAGATTCCAAGTATTGGAGAATGCGCAGTATAATTTGGCTCAGGAGCAGTCTAATAAACTAAAAGAAATAAATGATAAGATTACTGAAAAATTCCAGAGTTTGGAAACAAAGCACAGTCACTTGATTGCCAGTCAGGCACAACTCATAGTTACACAAGAACAACAGTATCAGGAATTAACAAACAAATACAAACACATCTTACGTCGTCAAGATACACTAAATCATCAAGTGCAAGGAGTTATTCATGTACAGAACACTATTGCGCAAGACGTGAATACAATTAAGCACGATAACGAGAAAGCTGTCATTGAGCTTACTCGGAGGATAGACACTCTCAGTCTCGAAGGCGAGAAACACATAGAGAAACTTTTCAATGAACATAAGATCGCATTCTCTAAGGACATTGAAGATTGAGCGAAAGAGCAAACCGAGACAGTGCGAAATTATGTTGACAAAACCTTGAAAGAAACGGTTTCTAACGTGCAAGTTAACAACGAAGCTGCACAAGAACAACTTAAAGCAGAAGTTAAAGAGATTAAGGAGAATATAGGAGATGAATTTCCTGCTTGGAAAGCAAAGATAGAAAATACATTAAAAGCATGCCAGCAGGGTCTAGTTAATACTAGAGGGGCACATACTACTTGCAGTTTATCAAAGGCAGACATTATTCCTGATGAAACCAGTGAAACCGAATCCATGCAACAATATCCATGTATTGGTGCATATTTACGTAATCAACCAGAAACAAATTATCGAGATTATCAATCACCGCGAAGTAGCCACAGATTACACCTGTGACTATGAATGAAGAAAAACTGCTTAAATATCGTCAATTCCAGATATTTATTCCCGAAAGAAAGTCGATCAATCCCGTGGAATTTATCAAGCAATTTAAAGGGATATTGCCGCGAATGTGGACTGAGCAACAAAAAATTATGTACTTTGCAGGATTCATACATGGAGATGGATCGATGTGGGCGTCAGAAGCATCCGATTGGTGTCAAGATTATGACCAATTTGAACGCGCTTTCTTGCACAAATACTGGTATAAGGGAGTACAAGAAAGACTACGTAACGAAGTTTTTGACCCACAACCATTTTCTTTCAAAAATGGATCTTTAAGAAAGTATTTCGAGAAGTACATAAAGCAAATACTGGAATGAACCAATCCCGACGCAGGATATCATTCGAATATTAAAGGGCAAACTTCCACTTGAAGTTAAGGAAAAACACATGTGCCTGAACAACATGTGGAAGATTTTCTAGCCACATTGGATTCAATAGACATTCTGTTCGAAGAATCACGTGTGCGCTATAACCAACCAAGTTACCAACCTAACAAATACAATAGTAACAACAAACAGTATGGAAACAAACCTTTTGCACACCGTTCACCAAACCCACAGGTGAATTATTTCCAGAAAAACGTGAAATTTGGTAACGAAAATCCCGACCAGTGTAATCATGACCAACAATGTGAACAAACATATAAACGGAAATGGAGGTAGAATAATAAGAAGAGGAAAGGATACTATGAAGAAGGGAATTATCAGCAAAAATGCCGATATCAGCAACCAACCCAAGAATATCACAACCAACCACAAACTTCAGGTTGGGTACCAAATGATAATGCAAATGAATGGAGAAATCAACCACCAATAATAACCGACGTAACGGAGCAGACATCTACTAATAATGGACAATCGTCAAACTAAACTCGACTGTCAGAAGCCCCGACGGTGCAGTCGAGGAAGTTTTGAGGGGCGAAAATTCAAGCGTCAATTTTTTTCGGTACAATGATGGCAGATTATTAATAGAAGAACTTCAGCAGGATATGATATCACTGTACCTGTTGCGAAAATTCAGGCGGCAATTGAAGGCATTACTGTGCAAGTTACTTTAGATACAGGAGCAGCAGTAAATGTCGTTTCTGAGAAGTTATTTCAAAGAATACTTCAGAAAGCAAATCCACCGATTTTTCCTGTTCAGTGTTGTAGAATTGTAGGTCCTACTGGTCATAAGTCTTCTCAGGTTAAAGTGCAGACTCAACTCCAGTTAGATATAGGAAATGTAGCTATAAATTGCACGTTCCTTGTAACAGAAAAATTGGTTGAGGACTGTATCCTGGGTAGAGATGAATTTAGAGAGAGAAATTGGCATATCGATTTTTCTCTAGGTCGTGCCAGTTTTACAATAATGGATCAGAAACATCAAGTGAATCTTCTCAGGGAATATAGTACCCATGGAAAGTACTGTCAGGGACGAAAGCTGCAAATAAAGTGGATACATAGCAAACCTGTACGGTATTACCAAATTAATTACTTGCAACCAGTTTTAAACCCTGAAGATATGGTATATGAAAAGGTGCAAGAACCTGAATATTTGCAACAACACCAAAGAAAGCAATTATATGATCTTCTACTGGAATATCATGAAGTCTTTCAAGAAAGACTTGATGTAATCAAGGGATACACATGCCATTTAGATGTGATACCACACCAAGTTTTCTGCCGTATTTCTTATCCAGTACCGTGGCACCAACGAAAGGCAGTTGATGCGGAAATCCACCAGATGCTTGAATGGGATCTGATCGAACCTTCGACGAGTCCATACTGTAGTCCGCTTCATGTTGTCTCGAAAAAGGCAGGAAAAGTTCGTCTCGTGCTAGACGCACGGCAGATAAATAAGATTATCGTGCCCGTGCGAACTCATCCGGAAAATATCGATGAGCTAATTCAAAAGTTCGAGGGGATGAAATACTTAACAAATATTGATTTGAGAAGTTCATTTTGGCAGGTGGCTCTAGACGAACCATCAAAAAAGTACACCGCATTTGTACATGCGGGTAGAAGCTATCAATTTAAGGTTTTTCCTTTCGGGCTAAACGTGAGCTCAGGAGTTTTTATAAATGCTCTAGATTATGCATTGGGACCTGCCCTTCGAAGCAATTTAACTTTGTTTGTGGACGACATGCTCATAGCTACGACCACATGGAAGGAGCACGTTGATTTATCGAGAAGAGTGTTAGAACGTTTCAAGGAAGCAGGCATAACCGCAAATCTGCAAAAGTCCCATTTTGCTCGAGATAAAATCAAATTTTTGGGTCATCTTATAAATGGAAAAGGCATCTTACCGGACTCCGAGAAGCTAAAGGCAATCAAAAACTTTGCAGTTCCAACAACAAAAAGGCAGTTAAAGGACTTCCTCGGAGTTGTCTCTTTTTTCAGTCGTTTCATTCACGACCACTCTATTAATGCAGAACCGTTGTACAGCTTGTTGCGTAAAAATACTCCGTGCGTGTGGACGCAACAATGTCAGAATGCATTTGAAGCAATAAAACATGCCTTAGTCAATTCACAAATATTATATCATCCGGATATGAGCCAAGAATTCGGTTTAATGGCAGATGCTTCGGAAATTGGAATAGGTTCATGCCTCTTCCAAGTAAAGATGATAGATAGAAAATCAACTTTCTGTCCAATAGCTTTTGCTAGCCGACTCTTAACTGCTTGTGAAAGAACATATACGACTACCGAAAGGGAAGCATTGGCCGTAGTCTGATCATTTAAGAAATTTTACTATTACTTATATGGAGCGAAGACAACAGTATACTGTGACCACAAAGCGTTAAGTTTTTTGCAAACATGTAAATTATTACATCCAAGATTAGCAAAATGGACGCTCTCAATCCAAGAGTTTCAATTTGAAATTAAATACCTAAGCGGACAGGATAATGTCATCGCTGATGCACTGTCTAGAATGCCAGATGGAGATTTGTCAACTATCAACATCACGGGCAATCCGTCCGAATTTAATGTTCTTATAATGACTGATAGAATTTATAGGAAACATTTTCTTGACATGTGTAAGAACATGCAAAAACTACAGAATGAAGATCCTCGTTTGCATTCAATAAAGGAAACTTTAGCAAAGCCTGGAAACGATGATCTGAAGAGACTGTACAAAGTTGAGGACGACGTCTTATTTTTCAAAGGGCATCTTGATTCAGATAATTGGAAGGTGTGTATTCCCGAGACGAATGAGAATGACTTAATTTTGCACATGCACATCACTTGGGGACATTTTGGAGTATTAAAGTGTGCTCGGAAGATTCAAGCATATTGCTACTTCCCAAACATTCACAGGAAAGTGCACAGACAGTTAAGGAAATGTAAAATTTGTCAGCTAGCCAAACCAGGAAATTTTTGTGTGAAAGATTTCCTACATCCTATTATACCCACTAAACCGCTGTCAATCATTTCAGTCGACTTCTATGGTCCTCTACCATCATCAAGGGGAGGATGCAAATATATTGTAGCTTTTCTTGATATATTCACTAAGTATGTCAAACTTTATCCATTAAAATCAGCTAATGCTGCATCCATAGCCAAGAAGCTGGTCAAGGATTATATAGTCAAGGTAGGCAAACCAGAGGCTAATCTTTCTGACAATGGGTCAATGTTCACTGGATTTCGTTGGAGGCAAACATTAGCCAGTTGTGGTGTAAAACAAATTCTAACATCAGTGTACCACCCTTCGGCGAATCCCGTGGAACGAATTTTTCGTGAATTAAAGCGGTTCATGAGAACATATTGCCACAACCAGCAACCCAAATGGATCGATTATCTTCACGATTTTCAGGAAATTGTAAACTATACGAACTGATGTTTGGAAAACAGGAACAGAATGACTGGATTCGACCAATTCCTAAAGTAGCTATTAACAAAATAGACCTACAAAATAAAGTACGACAATCCTTACTCAATATAATGGACAAGGCAAGAAAAAGGAAAATATATTTTGACAATCGACTTGGAAAAATAAAAACATATAAAGTGAAAGACCAAGTTTTAGTAAAAACTCATCCTAAGGCTTCACTTATACAGAGGAAGAACACAAAATGGCAATTATTGTATCAAGGACCATCTGTGATTACCAAAATACCCCATCCAGGAACTTATGTTTTGAAGGATGTGAAGAATGGAAAGGTGAAAGGAATGTATCCTCATCACTTGTTAAAGCAATTTCATGATGACTGAAGATTCTGAAGATTGAAAATACTATTCTTATCAAATAATATTGATTAGAGAATTTTCATTAAACCTATGAATCATACTTAGGATAGTTTCTTTCTTTTTGCAATTTAGTAGTTAGTTTTTCTTTTCAGGCATAATGTACGAGAGATATGCAGACATTATGTATTGGTTTTCCACTGTAAAGATAAGTTTTCTTTTCAGTATGCAGAGAATTTAACTATAGTATGAATGATTTCTTTTAAAAGTTTTTTTATTTAGTAGATAGTAACTTCAATCAGGTTTCACAATGCATAATGACCATGGGTTAGTGACTCAAATGAATCTGGTCTATGGCAAGATATTTTTTCTTATGTCAATTTAACAATGTCAGTGTATGTTTGTATTTGCTTTTTACTCGCTGAGCTGAAGTCATGCTGTTTGGAAGGGGTAACCCATTCTCAGTTTTAAAAGGACGCCTATTACTTTGTTTCAATCTTTTGTGATGAACATTGTCTTTATAATTGTACTATTGTTGTAACATACCTGTGTATGTCAATTGTTGCTCGCGAAGTTACCAACTGAGCGAATGCCTTTCAGTTATAAGCACATCAACAAGTGTTAAAGTCGATCTGAAAGATGACGAGCATAAGTTGACACGGCAGCACCAGTTGGATTTGTGTATAGTGCATTCTAGGGTTGTTGATAGAAATGAAGAACACCTTACGACTTCCGAATATTTCGAATTCAGGACAGAGAATTAGAAAGAACTTTAGATTAGATTCTATTTCAGCTCAGTATAGATCAAACACCTTTTCCACGGAACTTACACTGACTCTTATTTTCATGTTAACCATATGCGAAAAAACCATAATACCCACGAGGAGACGGTGAAATGGGAATAGAATTCAATCAGTTACCCGGAGATGCCAGACAGAAGGGAATTGTAGATGGACGTAAACCAATGCGTCGACGGTTCACCTCAAGACACAGAAGATTAACAGTGTTGCGTTTCTTTTGTGAACAGTGTTTAAATTCATTAAAAAAAATCCATATTGTAAATATTATTTTTATTTTCCATTGTAATTCAATTAATTTTCTTTTCAAATGAGAAATACGAGGATGGTAAATCTACCCGAGGTTTTCCTTGGTTTTCCTTTGTGGGGCTTGGCCGAATGGCTAGATTATCCGTTTGAGACATCCCAAGGCGAGTGACAGAAGCTTTGAGTGATGATGAAAAAGGTTTCTGATCACATCTCATGCTATCCTCGACAAATGAATAAAAGCAAGCATGTAAGCTATGCATATATGCTGCATCAGGAATTCAGCACAGGCATTGTCAGCAGTATATGCACCCAAATCTATAATTTACATTTTGGTAGTCATTCTCTAATACCAAAATATTATAAGAAATACAGTGGACATTAATACTATAGTGGACATTAATACAGCGTCATAAACAATCACCGATATAGTGTTGTGTGAACGCTCGTGTTTGTTTTTGCCCAAAAACGTTCGTCCACAAGAGGGGCATATATGATGTATCATGCAGTGTAAGTTGCTGTGACAGTGCGAGAGAGAGACAAAGATATTGTTTTTACTCTGTGGCGGTCAGAGCTCACATAATTATTCTTAGGATATAGAGTTTTTTGTTCTTCTTAAGAGTAATTTTAGGGGAGGAGAGCCATTCTTGTGATGTAAAAAATCGACGCCATTGCGAGTTTTTGATTCACATTGTAAAATATAAGTGCATATGGAAGGGAATCAGTTAATAGAACAATAAAATATTGTTCATTTCAAGAAGGTACGTCTGATTATACACCCAGCGATTTACTGCTATTGTGATTTACTAATAAACACCAGCTGAGAACAGTTACGACGGGAGCGTTCAGTTCTAGTGAAATAGTTCGATGTCACTTCATGGATCATTCAAATCCACAATAGTAACTGGACATTTCTCAGAACTGAAAGCAATCTGATTGGTATGCAACAGAGCCCCGAAGAATATTTCTCCGTACTTTGGTTACCACTTTCAGCTCAACACGGTATCTGCAGCATATGGAGCAGATTTCTACAACAGCGGAAGCGTGTAATCGCTATCAGTTTCACACATCGTCTGTGTACGCTGTATGTATTTACCCACAACAGTGAACATACAGTTACTCACACACATAGAAAGACAATACTAGGTGGTGTGGGGAAACATTTCAGTATAAAGGCCCTGTAGAGCTAAACAGTAATTAGCCTAATAAGAAAGGAGTCTTTATACCAGCCTTATGACAATAACAGACGTTCTAACAGAAATTACACAGACAATTATAATAACGGAAATTCCTACCGGAATGATCAATCATACGGAAATAGTAGTCGGTATCATCAAGACAGAAATTATTCATACAATAATAGGAATTCTTACTACAGAAATAACCAGGGTAGTAGATATAACAATAATTTCAGAAGTGACAGTCGAAATTACATAAGTAGTAGTTATGCAGATAGCACAGAAAACAGAAATTTTAATGACACAATCAAGAATTTACATGTAACAGACAGGAGGGACCTAATTGGCATCTTCCGCGTGACAGAAATTCAGAGAGACAAGTGCAAATCGTAGAAACTGATCCGCGAAATGACGCGAATAATCAACGACGTGACCCAAACAATCGACAGTGACTTGTAGCTTCGGCTTCTGGCAGCAATATAGACGGTTCAGAAAGCAATAACACTACGACTTCACACTACGTCCGCCTGGAAGACATGAGTGACATTTTGCTAGACGAAAAGGAAAATAATGTAGACGCATTTTTACATCCTGTTATTGAAGTATGTGTGAGTAAGAATAAGTTCACTGCGGCTTTAGATTCTGGGAGCCCATTGAATGTTATTAGTGAATCAGTTTTTCGTATATGTGTAAGAACTATTGCTTGTGCTGTGTTACCTGTAAAATACAATTCGAGGAGCTATTTCTGAAAAAGTGTGGAAGTCAAACAAGAGACCAACTTAAATTTCATTTGTCAAGGATATGAATTTTCTGCTAATTTTATTATTGTTCCATTACTCAGTACACAAATTATATTAGGCATGGAGTTTCTTAACACACATAAGGCAATTTTAAACTTTAAGGAAGGAAGTGTGAACTTGACTGTTGCCGGAATGCCGAGATGTTTGAGATTTTTCGAGTGTCTAACAAAATCTGAATCAGACACAAAATGTTTAAGGTTTCTTACTTCTGATGTTTTCACTGAGCATTATGACGACAGTGTGTTCATTCATGACAACGACAATAGATACAGAGACGCGATAGATGATATAATTAATAGTGAAGAATTAATTAATGAAAAGGTTAACAAAGCTGAAGTGCCAGATGACGTTGCAAGAGAAGAATTGCACCACATTTTGACTTCACATGCTACAGTATTTAGTCATCACACAGGAACTATACAAGGCTTACAATATTTATTTAAAGTAAAAGAACACATACCATTCCGAGGAAAAACGTACGCTATTCCTTTGACTTACAGAGACAAGGTTAAGAGTAAACTTCAATACATGTTAGATCAAGTCATTATTGAGCCAGCAGTCAGTCCTTATACCAGCCCATTACATGCGCGTTCTTAAAAAGGATGGGTCAATTCGTTTGGTTCTGGATTCCAGACAGATAAATAATATCATCATTCCTGAAACTGACCGTCCACAAAATTTAGATGAACTTCTTCAACATTTCCGTGGAATTAAAGTTTTATCCACGATTGATATGCGCGCAAGTTTTTGGCAAATAGAACTCCACCCTGATTGTAGAAAATACACTGCCTTTTTAGCCTTTGGTAACTGTTACCAATTTCGGAAATTACCGTTTGGACTTACTGTATCTTCAGCAGCATTCATTCGTGGTTTAAACGAAATTTTACCTGTTTATCTCCGTGTCAATATTACTTCATATGTTGACGATATTCTTATTGCTAAACGTTCTTGGAGTGAGCAGAGCAAAATTTTGGATTCATTATTACGTATTTTTGCAAGAGTTGGCATTACAGTGAACTTGGAAGAATCTGAATTTGGTCGTTCTCAGGTGAAATTTCTTGGTCATATTATTTCTACAGAAGGTATTCTTCCTGATCCAGAGAAACTAGACGCTATTCGTAATTATGCTGTTCCTACCACAAAACGTGATGTTCGTAGTTTCCTTGGTGTCTGTAATTTTCTTATACGCTTTGTTAGATTGGATAATTTGGCCACACCTCATTTGTGTGAACTATCTGGAAAGAATTCTAATTGGTGTTGTGATGAGGAAGCTCAATTAGAATTTGAACAACTTCGTGATGCTTTAGTTGCTGCTCCACTTCTTTCACATCCGGATTTATCTAAAGATTTTTGTTTGGCGACGGACTCACCATACAAAGGCCTAGGTGCACACTTATATCAAGAGATAGAAGAAAACGGCGTTGTAGTACAGAAAACTATTGCATTTGGAAGTCGTGTTCTCTCTAAATCAGAAAAGAATGATTTGATTACGGAACTTGAAGCCTTGGCTGTTGTTTGGGCTTTCACAAAATTTAGCATATTTTTGTATGGCAGACATACTAAGGTTTATACCGATCATCGAGCTCTGGAATTTCTTATGTCAACAAAATTAACTCACGGAAGATTGTCTCGATGGGCGCTGTATCTACAGGAATTTGACTTTAGTATTGTTTACATACAGGGTTCTTCAAATATTGTTGCTGATGCTTTATCACGTGTGCCTATGGGTTTGAAACAAAGTGCTGAGGAGGACTGCAAAGAAAACAATTATTGTTTGATGTATATTCAAGGTGTTGCGTTTGAGAACTTTATTTCGTCTTCGCTCCAGGACATCGCTAAGGAGCAAAACAAGGATCGAATCTGGAAGGACATTAAGAAGAAGTGGAGGAGAAATGAAAGCGTAGCGATTAGACAGTATTATTTAGTTCGCAATGATATTCTTTTTAAACGAAAATCGGTCGACAACTCTGTTTGGTTAGTTTGCATTCCTGATGAGTGGGTTAATAAATTGATTTGATATGCACATGTCAGTTATGCACACTTTGGTCCCAGAAAATGCTTTCATAAATTACGAGAAAATAGCTACTTCAGTAATATGAAAAAACGTATTCGATCTGTTCTTGCCAAATGCAAATTATGTCAAAAGGCTAAGCCGCCAACTATTTCTCACAGGGCACCGTTGTTTCCTATCATTCCAGCGAAATTAAAGGAGATGGCTGCAGTCGATTTGTTCGGTCCAGTGGTTCGTTCTACTAATGGTTTTGCGTACATTTTGGTAGCAGTGGAATTGACATCAAAATATGTGTATTTTACACCTTTACGCAAAGCAACAGCTCGTTCAGTATCTAATGCTTTCATCAAACATTTTCTTAAAGAAGTGGGACATGTTGATAAGGTTATATCAGATAATGGATCAAAGTTTCGCTCTAAAATTTGGCTTCGTACTCTACGGCGTCGTAAGATTAAACCAATTTTCATTTCACTTTTTCACCCTCAATCTAACGCTTCAGAGAGATGGATGAAGGAAATCAATACATTGTGCGACTTTATTGTCATCGGAATCACAGAACGTGGGATCAGTATCTTCATATTTTTCAAAACATTCTGAATGAACTCCCTAATGATTCAACTTCTTTACCGCCTATATTGATATTAAAAAATAAAGCGCCGGCAAATCGCATTTCTGAAATCGTTCCTTTTCCGCCTTCACGAAAACTGCGGAATTCTGAAGTTGTCAACCTGGCTCTACAAAATATTGCATCTGCAGCTGCTAGAAGAGAGAAATCAGCTAAACGTCCTGGTCGTTTAAAAACCTTGTCAGTTGGTCAAAAGGTGTTAATTAAGTCTCACCGTTTGTCTCACAAAGGAAAAGGCTTGTGTCGCAAATTTTTTCTGCTTTATAACGGTCCATATATAGTTCGCAAAATTATTCACGATAACACTGTCGAAGTAGAAACTCTTAAATCTCGGCGATCTAAGGGAATACATCATATATCGAACGTTAAAATTTTTGTGGAATGACATACTTTTGAGAAACTAACAGTTATACGTAAACACACGAAGAGTACAAGGATACCGCGCCGTGTTCCGGTGCGGTGACCGCAAACAATTACTTCCTACGTCACGCGTACCTACAGTTGATCGAGCGCTCAGTGCGAATGCACTGACAGTCGTAAACAAATACACAGTCTAATTTCTCTGATTAAATTCAGTATAAAGCTATAGTGACTTGATAAATTGTGTTATTAACGTTCAGTATTTTTCAGGATACAGTTGTATAAAATATTTAAGAACTTCAGGTAAATTCTGTGTGTGTCCGACGTTAAGAGGACTTGCTATCGAGAAAATTTCAGGAAGACTGTAATTTCGAAGAAGAAACTAATATACTAAAAAGGTAACTATTAATTGAGTTTATTTTTCAGGTAACATATTTCCACTTAGGTACGTACTTTAGACGTAATTTGCTGCTCGCGATTACGTGATTTATACTTTGTGCTAAATTTTATGTTCTATGAATTTACTTGTGAAGCGACGTGCTTGCGTACATTTGATGATTTTGATAATGTTTTATTAATGAACAGGGTTGTTACTTGTGTATATTATGCATCGCTTGGCTGCTATGCTTTTTCACTGATGTCACATTCTTTTTTATTATGTGCCTGCTGTGCTTATTTATTTAAATTATAATTGTCACCTGATTAATTGTGCTGATATGGTTATGTATGTAGGTTATACTTTGTGATTTATCTGCTTGCGCCTTCATGTTTACTTATTAAGATTACATATGAACATTTATTTATTTGCTTATGCTGATATGATGATGCTAATGACCTGTTTATTATGTACGATATATATTTGCTGCTTTGCGTATGGATTGCATATTTACACATTTCTGTTTTGTTGTCATAACTGCTCTTTAATTTGGTATATAGAAATGCTGATATACTGTGTACGAACATAGAGTTTAGGTTACACTATGGTATTAATTATAGATTGTTTGCTTGGCAGAGCCTCGTTGTAGGGATTGTGCTGCATCCACATGTTGACATTCTGTTCTCTACTGGTATATTGACTCGCTATTGCACGTTTTGCTTACGCTCAGTGCCTTATATTTTAAGATAAGTAAATGAACTGCTATAATGCTACGAACGACATTGGTACAAGAAACTTCACTGAAGTCACATGAGCTGGAGGTTTTATGGAAGCTGTATAAATTTATGCTAATAGGAAGGAAGCCAACGACGTGACATACCAACACTAGGTTTAGACCATTGACAGTTATTACACTGCATTCTTCGTGAGCAATTGAAATACGAGGTGCATTCAAGTTCTAAGGCCTCCGATTTTTTTTCTAATTAACTACTCACCCGAAATCGATGAAACTGGCGTCACTTCCCGATGTAATCGCCCTGCAGACGTACACATTTTTCACAACGCTGACGCCATGATTCCGTGGCAGCAGCGAAGGCTTCTTTAGGAGTCTGCTTTGACCACTGGAAAATCGCTGGGGCGATCGCTGCACGGCTGGTGAATGTGCGGCCACGGAGAGTGTCTTTCATTGTTGGAAAAAGCCAAAAATCACTAGGAGCCAGGTCAGGTGAGTAGGGAGCATGAGGAATCACTTCAAAATTGTTATCACGAAGAAACTGTTGCGTAACGTTAGCTCGATGTGCGGGTTGCGTTGTATTGGTGAAACAGCAATTGCACAGCCCTTCCCGGACGTTTTTGTTGCAGTGCAGGAAGGAATTTGTTCTTCAAAACATTTTCGTAGGATGCACTTGTTACCATAGTGCCCTTTGGAACGCAATGGGTAAAGATTACGCCCTCGCTGTCCCATAATATGGACACCATAATTTTTTCAGCACTGGCGGTTACCCGAAATTTTTTTGGTGGCGGTGAATCTGTGTGCTTCCATTGAGCTGACTGGCGCTTTGTTTCTGGATTGAAAAATGGCATCCACGTCTCATCCGTTGTCACAACCGACGAAAAGAAAGTCCCATTTGTGCTATTGTTGTGCGTCAACATTGCTTGGCAACATGCCACACGGGCAGCCGTGTGGTCGTCCGTCAGCATTCGTGGCACCCACCTGGATGACACTTTTCGCATTTTCAGGTAGTCATGCAGGACTGTGTGCACAGAACCCACAGAAATGCCAACTCTGGAGGCGATCTGTTCAACAGTCATTTGGCGATCCCCGAAAACAATTCTCTCCACTTTCTCAATCATGTCGTCAGACCGGCTTGTGCGAGCCCGAGGTTGTTTCGGTTTGTTGTCACACGATGTTCTGCCTTCATTAAACTGTCGCACCCACGAACGCACTTTCGACACATCCATAACTCCATCACCACATGTCTCCTTCAACTGTCGATGAATTTCAATTGGTTTCACACCACGCAAATTCAGAAAACGAATGATTGCACGCTGTTCAAGTAAGGAAAACGTCGCCATTTTAAGTATTTAAAACACTTCTCATTCTCGCCGCTGGCGGTAAAATTCCATCTGCCGTACGGTGCTACCATCTCTGGGACGTATTGACAATGAACGCGGCCTCATTTTAAAACAATGTGCATGTTTCTATCTCTTTCCAGTCTGGAGAAAAAAAATCGGAGGCTTTAGAACTTCAATGCACCTTGTAGCAAGTGACACTTGACACAAGAATACTCCACATGTTTGCTTCTGTTTTGCCATGATTCTTAAAGTGGTGTACATACTGTGAAATATTACGACCATTCACACTCCATACTCGTACTTACTTACTGCGAGTTACTCAAACTAAAGGCTGTTAGAGGTCATGTATGCATTTCTTTTATTTAATGATGGACAAGGTAACCAAAATGTATTTTATAATTCATAACGAGTAGAAGATTTTGGTAAGTTGTATTACACAGAGGTTGTGTGTGGACATTGTCTCTTCGGATTGCATTGGATGATAAATTGAAGTTTGCACTAGGATTTTATCTGTACTTGTTTGAGGAGACTGACTAGAGGAAAGAGTTGTTATGGAAGTGAAATGATATTGGCGATAAGGTTTATACGTATCGATGTATTGGAAAGGTATTATTGAGGTATTGAGATTGTGTGAAGTTGATGATTATTGGAATTTTGGTGGACAAGAGGTAAGGTAAATGGTATTGATTATAAGGTTTATATGTATCGACGGAAGAGGTATTATTGAAGTATTAAGATTATGTGATGCTGATGATTATTGGAGCTTTGGTGAATAAGAGGTAAAGTAAGTGAGGAGCATTTTTTTTGTTGGTTTATATGGAACAAGGAGGATGAAGATGGCAGACTAGAGCACTCAAGTGGAAGGAAGATTGTCTACACACACACTTTGTTAAATCAATAAGCAGTATATACTTTTTTTTTGGAGAGATGAAGTAATTGCATATCTTGGCACACTGACAGTTGTTTGGCAACTGTACATTTTGATTTGGCTTGGCAAACATTGGTCTTGACATTATGACTATGACGTTGACTAACTATTATTGACTGTTATACACTGTTGCCACTACTATGTGATACACATGTTGAACATCAAATTTTGACTGAATTCCTAATCCCAAATAATGGGTACCGACCTATCTCCTAAATATTATTTTACTTGTTTGTTGTGGCTTGCACTGACACCCATAAATATTATAGGTTTACTGATATTTGTGTATTTGTAATAGTTAATATGACAATTACCTGATATCATTTGTGTGTTTATTATAATTTGTATGTTTAGTGTAAGAGCATCGATAATAATTTTGTAAAAGCAATTGTGTGTGCATTCAAACTGTTGTTCGTGCTTACACTTATTAACATAGGTGGGTGCCACTTGGAAATGCTTAATTTCTGCTGATGAACTCTGATGAACTGTTTAATTAGCGATAGTGAATATTATGGACTGTTACCTGCACTTGTTCAACATTGATGGGTGCCACTTGGAAATGTTTAATTTGTGCTGATGAACTCTGATAAACTGTCTAATTAGTGATAGTGAATATTATGGACTTTTACCTGCACTTGTTCAACATTACTGGGTGCCACTGTTGGAACTGCTTCTACTGAAATATTGTCACTTGTTGGTGTCCACACCTGTTCAACATTGCTGTGTGCCACTGATGGAACTGCTTCTACTGAAATAATGTCACTTGTTGCTGTCTGCACCTGTTCAATTGCTGGGTGCCACTGATGGAACTGTTTCTACTGACATAATGTCACTTGTTGGTGTCTGCACCTGTTCAACATTGCTGGATGCCACTGATGGAACTGCTTCTACTGAAATGATGTCACTTGTTGGTGTCTGCACCTGCTCAACATTGCTGGGTTGCACGGATGGAACTGCTTCTACTGAAATTAAGTCACTTTTTGCTGTCTGCACCTGTTCAACATTGCTGGGTGCCACTGATGGAACTGCTTCTAATGAAATGATGTCACTTGTTGGTGTCTGCACTTGTTCAACATTGCTGGGTGCCACTGATGGCACTGCTTCTACTGAGATAATGTCACTTGTTGCTGTCTGCACCTGTTCAACATTGCTGGGTGCCACTGTTGGAGCTGTTTAATTACTGCTGATGAAATGTTATGAAACTGCTATTTGCACCTGTTGACCATTGCTGGGTGCTACTGTTGGAAGTGTCAACTACTCTGAGGAGTGCTACTTGTTTATTGAACTATTGAAAGGATTTTATGTGAATATTTGTATAAACTGATTTTTTTGTGTATTTACTGTTTATGAAATGTTATGAGACTCTTACCTACACCTATTCGTGATTGCTGGTGCTATTGATTGAATGATACTTGTGTAAACTATTATGTAAAATCACATGTATGAAAGCATTTGTATTCCTTACTGTATTTTATATATTAGGTTATTGAAGGGTCAGTGCAAAGCCAAAGTTTATTTAGTTATGTGGAACTTACTTACTAATATTATCTTTTATTGTTGTCTGTATTTTTTTCTGGACGAACTTGGTGGTCTTTTCACTACCAATGCTGGTAAAAATATCATCAAATTCTAGCCTGTGGAGAAGGGGCATATAAAAGGTGGCTACACTGAGTCACAGTTCCAGAGATTGCACCAAAGAGTATTATTCAGCCGCCTCCACTAGTAGTTGTAGTTCAGAAGTTGCCGTGGGCAGTGGTAGTTCAGAGGTTGCCGTGGGCACTGCTTGTTGAGACGATGTTGATAGCAGTACTAGTTGTGAGCATGTCGTGTGCAGTTGTTCTGATGGGCTAGACAGCCGATGCTGTTCGATTGGGGATGTTGTAATGATCAGAGCGTATTTTTCGTCAATATATATGAGGTAACAAAAAATTTTTGTATTTCAAATTTCCTAAATAACAATGCCTGCCGCCCAGTGTTGCCACGCGGTTAAAGGCGCTTCAGTCTGGAACCGCGCGACCGCTACGGTCGCAGGTTCGAATCCTGCCTCGGGCATGGATGTGTGTGATGTCCTTAGGTTAGTTAGGTTTAAGTAGTTCTAAGTTCTAGGGGACTGATGACCTCACATGTTAACTCCCATAGCGCTCAGAGCCATTTGAACAATGCCTCTTGGTCACAGATTCAGTCAATAAAGCATCTGGCTTGTGTGCATGTATTAGAGTGTAATTCTGGTTTCTGTGTGCAATCATAGTATTTCTGTTTTTTTAATTACTTCATTATAAATGGCGTTTAAAGCATCTTGCGTATTGAAGAAGAACCGTGCCAGATGTGTACGTTGAATCACACTTCCACACACAGAACAGTTAGACTTGTGCTTTGTTGTTTCGTAGCTTTTATAGTTGCTGGGGACTTAATTAATTAATTGTGTTAACGGAAATTTCCTTTCATTCTTTGTTGTTATTCTATGCAGTCAGATTGCGGACTAATACTAGTCAGGGCCAACCGGTTACGAGACTGCGTAACCGGAGAGACAGCTACTAAAATTAAAATTATTTTCATTGTATTTAATTAAGCCCCCATGCACAAGCTGTACAACGGTTCTGCATTAATAGAGTGGTCGTGAATGAAACGCCTGAAAAAAGAGACAACTCCGAGGAAGCCCTTTAATTGCCTTGTTGTTGTTGGAACTGCAAAGTTTTTGATTGCCTTTAGTTTCTCGGAGTCCAGTAAGATGCCTTTTCCATTTATAAGATGACCCAAAAATTTGATTTTATCTCGAGCAAAATGGGACTTTTGCAGATTTGCGGCTATGCCTGCATCCTTGAAACGTTCTAACACTCTTCTCAATAAATCAATGTGCTCCTTCCATGTGGTCTTAGCTATGAGCATGTCGTCCACAAATAAAGTTAAATTGCTTCGAAGTGCAGGTCCCAATGCGTAATCTAGAGCATTTATAAAAACTCCTGAGCTCACGTTTAGCCCGAAAGGTAAAACTTTAAATTGATAGCTTCTACCCGCATGTACAAATGCGGTGTACTTTTTTGATGGTTCGTCTAGAGCCACCTGCCAAAATGAACTTCTCAGATCAATATTTGTTAAGTATTTTATCCCCTCGAACTTTTGAATTAGCTCATCGATATTTTCCGAATGAGTTCGCACGAGCACGATAATCTTTTTATCTGCCGTGCATCTAGCACGAGACGAACTTTTCCTCCCTTTTTCGAGGCAACATGAAGCGGACTACAGTATGGACTCGTCATAGGTTCGATCAGATCCCATTCAAGCATCTGGTGGATTTCCGCATCAACTGCCTTTCGTTGGTGCCACGGTACTGGATAAAAAGTATGGCAGAAAACTTGGTGTGGTATCACATATAAATGGCATGTGTATCCCTTGATTACACCAGGTCTTTCTTGAAAGACTTCATGATATTCCTGTAGAAGATCATATAATTGCTTTCTTTGGTGTTGTTGCAAATATTCAGGTTCTTGCACCTTTTCATATACCATATCTTCAGGGTTTAAAACTGGTTGCAAGTAATTAATTTGGTAATACTGTACAGGTTTGCTATGTATCCACTGTATTTGCAGCTTTCGTCCCTGACAATACTTTCCATGGGTACTATATTCCCTGAGAAGATTCACTTGATGTTTCTGATCCATTATTGTAAAACTGGACGACCTAGAGAAAAATCGATATGCCAATTTCTCTCTCTAAATTCATCTCTACCCAGGATACAGTCCTCAACCAATTTTTCTGTTACAAGGAACGTGCAATTTATAGCTATATTTCCTATATCTAACTGGAGTTGAGTCTGCACTTTAACCTGAGAAGACTTATGACCAGTAGGACATACAATTCTACAACACTGAACAGGAAAAATCGGTGGATTTGCTTTCTGAAGTATTCTTTGAAATAACTTCTCAGAAACGACATTTACTGCTGCTCCTGTATCTAAAGTAACTTGCACAGTAATGCCTTCAATTGCCGCCTGAATTTTCGCAACAGGTACAGTGATATGTTCCTCTTGACAAGGCATCATATCCTGCTGAAGTTCTTCTATTAATAATCTGCCATCATTGTACCGAAAAAAATTGACGCTTGAATTTTCGCCCCTCAAAACTTCCTCGACTGCACCGTCGGGGCTTCTAACAGTCCAATTTAGTTTTACGATTGTCCATTATTAGTAGATGTCTGCTCCGTTACGTCGGTTATTATTGGTGGTTGATTTCTCCATTCATTTGCATTATCATTTGGTACCCAACCGGAAGTTTGTGGTTGGTTGTGATATTCTTGGGTTGGTTGCTGATATCGGCATTTTTGCTGATAATTCCCTTCTTGATAGTATCCTTTCCTCTTCTTATTATTCTACCTCCATTTCCGTTTATATGTTTGTTCACATTGTTGGTCTTGATTACACTGGTCGGGATTTTCGTTACCAAATTTCACGTTTTTCTGGAAATAATTCACCTGTGGGTTTGGTGAACGGTGTGCAAAAGGTTTGTTTCCATACTGTTTGTTGTTACTATTGTATTTGTTAGGTTGGTAACTTGGTTGGTTATAGCGCACACGTGATTCTTCGAACAGAATTTCTATTGAATCCAATGTGGCTAGGAAATCTTCCACATGTTGTTCAGGCACATGTGTTTTTCCTTAACTTCAAGTGGAAGTTTGCCCTTTAATATTCGAATGATATCCTGCGTCGGGATTGGTTCATTCCAGTATTTGCTTTTATTTATGTACTTCTCGAAATACTTTCTTAAAGATCCATTTTTGAAAGAAAATGGTTGTGGGTCAAAAACTTCGTTACGTAGTCTTTCTTGTACTCCCTTATACCAGTATTTGTGCAAGAAAGCGCGTTCAAATTGGTCATAATCTTGACACCAATCGGATGCTTCTGACGCCCACATCGATCCATCTCCATGTATGAATCCTGCAACGTACATAATTTTTTGTTGGTCAGTCCACATTCGCGGCAATATCCCTTTAAATTGCTTGATAAATTCCACGGGATTGATCGACTTTCTTTCGGGAATAAATATCTGGAATTGACGATATTTAAGCAGTTTTTCTTCATTCATAGTCACAGATGTAATCTGGTGGCTACTTCGCGGTGAATGATAATCTCGATAATTTGTTTCTGGTTGATTACGTAAATATGCACCAATACATGGATATTGTTGCATGGATTCGGTTTCACTGGTTTCATCAGGAATAATGTCTGCCTTTGATAAACTGCAAGTAGTATGTGCCTCTCTAGTATTAACTAGACCCTGCTGGCATGCTTTTAATGTATTTTCTATCTTTGCTTTCCAAGCAGGAAATTCATCTCCTATATTCTCCTTAATCTCTTTAACTTCTGCTTTAAGTTGTTCTTGTGCAGCTTCGTTGTTAACTTGCACGTTAGAAACCGTTTCTTTCAAGGTTTTGTCAACATAATTTCGCACTGTCTCGGTTTGCTCTTTCGCCCAATCTTCAATGTCCTTAGAGAATGCGATCTTATGTTCATTGAAAAGTTTCTCTATGTGTTTCTCGCCTTCGAGGCTGAGAGTGTCTATCCTCCGAGTAAGCTCAATGACAGCTTTCTCGTTATCGTGCTTAATTGTATTCACGTCTTGCGCAATAGTGTTCTGTACATGAATAACTCCTTGCACTTGATGATTTAGTGTATCTTGACGACGTAAGATGTGTTTGTATATGTTTGTTAATTCCTGATACTGTTGTTCTTGTGTAACTATGAGTTGTGCCTGACTGGCAATCAAGTGACTATGCTTTGTTTCCAAACTCTGGAATTTTTCAGTAATCTTATCATTTATTTCTTTTAGTTTATTAGACTGCTCCTGAGCCAAATTATACTGCGCATTCTCCAATACTTGGAATCTATGATTCATGTCATTTGCAAACGTGGATTGCGTGGTTTCTAATGCCTGGAATCTGCGATTCATATCGTTTGCGAACGTGGATTGTGTGGTTTCCAATGCTTTAATCCCTTGTGTTATGACAATCAAACTTGACATCAGCTGGGATAACAAATCAGTATTCTCAGCAATTGACGGTTGCACTGGGCTTAATGAGGATTGTACCGACACAATTTTCGGTACAGTCATTTCGTTTTCGCACGCGTCTGTGTCAGAGATGAAATTCATGTTGTTTGTTGGTTGCTGCATATTTATCTGGACTTCTTTCGACATATGAATGTCGGAACTAGCAATCGTTTGTGTCTACGGCGTGAGTGCATTAATTACTGCTGGTTGCTCAGCCGTAATCGACATATCGCTATCTACGGCGGTATTAAATTCTGTGGCACTAGTTGACGATGCATTCACACTATTTAATTCATTTTGTGGCATTGTGATGCGTGCTTGCTTATTGGCTTTGAACATAGATCTATTTATCACCATGCATATAAGCAATTGACAGTTTATCCTCTAAATAAGTCCTACGAAAGTGACTATTAAATTTTACACACGCAAAAAACGTTAATGTCCAAATGCTGTTAATGTACACTTTACAATGTGACACATAAAATATTGTCTTACTATATCTACTGAAATACTGGAATTCTAGTAAAAGTAATGGAGCAACACTATTTATACTTAGAAAATTAATACATGAAAGGTCACTACAATGCATAAATGCTCAAGAAAGCTAGTAATTCAAATGTTCTGGCCTTTTTGAAGTTTCTGCTCAGCTGCTGGGACGGCGCACTCGTTCTCTTCACAAGATACTCCCGAACGTTCAGTTAGCATGAAACATACAAAGGACCATAATGTAGTTACTCTATAAAACTAGACATATATACACACAATGAAACATTAATTACTAAATTACTAACATATTTATATTGCAGGTTCACTATGAGTGTTGTATCAGGATCGTGTCCCGTCACAGTCGCCATCTATAAAGACTCCTTTCTTACTAGGCTAATTACTGTTTAGCTTTACAGGGCCTTTATACTGAAATGTTTCCCCACACCACCTAGTATTGTCTTTCTATGTGTGTGAGTAACTGTATGTTCGCTGTTGTGGGTAAATACATACAGCGTACACAGGGCGGTGTGTGAAACTGATAGCGATTACACGCTTCCGCTGTTGTAGAAATCTGCTCCAGATGCTGCAGATACCGTGTTGAGCTGAAAGTGGTAACCAAAGTACGGAGAAATATTCTTCGGGGCTCTGTTGCATACCAATCAGATTGCTTTCAGTTCTGAGAAATGTCCAGGTACTATTGTGTATTTGAATGATCCATGAAGTGACTTCTTTTCCGAAGAAACCATCGAACTATTTCACTAGAACTGAACGCTCCCTCGGAACTGTTCTCAAGCTGGTATTTATTAGTAAATCACAATAGAAGTATATCGCTGGGTGTATAATAACACGTACCTTCTTGAAATGAACAATATTTTATTGTTCTGTTAACTGATTTCCTTCCATATACACTTATATTTTACAATGTGAATCAAAAACTCGCAATGGCGTCGATTTTTACGTCACAAGAATGGCTCTCCTCTCCTAAACTTTTTACTCTTAAGAAGAACAAAAGCTCTATCTCCTAAGAATAATTATGTGAGCGCTGACCGCCACAGAGTAATAAACAATATCTTTGTCTCTCTCTCTCTATCTCGCACTGTCACAGCAAGTTACGCTGCATGATACATCATAGTCTTCTCATGCTTGTCTACATGTAAGACCTTCAGTTGGCTGGAGGAAGAAACCTGAAACCTGTGATGGTGTGGGAGATATTTCCTGCCCTCCTCCCCCCCGCCTCACGCTACAGCCTCATTGGCTGTCTGTGACAAAATTGGAGGGAGTAAGAGTCCGCTGAATTAAAAATGTTCAAATGTGTGTGAATTCCTAAGGGACCAAACTGGTGAGGTCATCTGTCCCTAGACTTAACACATTACTTAAACTAACTTATACTAAAAACAACACATACACGCATGCCCGAGGCAGGCCTCGGAACCTCCGCCGGGGGGAGCCGCACACTCAGTGACATGACGCCTCTAACCACGCGGCCACTCCGCGCGTCGTTTGTTGAGCTTTTTTATAAAACTGTTATTGATCGAAACTCGAAAGGTCTGCTGCAACTGACCAACGGTACTCGCATTCGGGAGGACGACGGTTCAATCCCGCGTCCGGCCATCCTGGTTTAGGTTTTCCGTGATTTCCCTAAATCGCTTCGGGCAAATGCCGGGATGGTTCCTCTGAAAGGGCACGGCCGACTTCCTTCCCTGATCCGACGAGACCGATGACGTCGCAGTTTGGTCTCTTCCCACAAACAACCCAACCAACGGTACTCCTGAATTGGTAGACGTGACGAAGTTTTAAATGTCAGACGACACTTGTTACACAGACACTGAAGACATTACACGCTTGCTGTCGAGGCACCGCAGAGATGGATGTGTTCATGTGAATAATGAGTACAGACGGCGAGCTGGGTTCAGGATTTAAGGCCGTTACTCCCACCGTCTTCCACACTCACACCGTGTAGGAGCGGGAAGCATAAGCCAGCGATAGCGTCACCGAAACGATGGGGAGGTGAGGATATCTAATTTGTTTCAGGGCTTAATCGCGCAATTGTAATGTCAGCTCACATACAAATTTGGCGACTTCTGTCCAGGATTAATTTATAAAGCCCCATAAGCTTCTCATTTAAACAGCCACTTTTTATGTCAAAAATTTCTCTCATAGGAATTTGTCGACCCATAGCCAGGATTTTCTAACCATGGAACCTCTGATACACGTAGTCAATGTTTTTATGCACTTGCACTTGCCCGCGAAAGGCAAAGGGCCAGAGTTCGAGTCTCAGTCGGGCACACAGTTTTAATCTGCCAGGAAGTTTCAATGTTTTTATGGTTTACAAAGCTTACCATTTGAATCTTACTGCTCGCATTTTAACTGGAAAAGTAAAGGCAAACATCTTAATAATAAAAGAACTTCAAGAATTTAAGATAAGTAGTCTGTGCTGCACTCGTTTGCGCTTCTCCTACAACACAGGCTGGTGCGTAAGTTCATTGTTTAGATGAGTTTCGACTTTGCGGTTTTAGAGTAATATTTTTATGTGCTTGTATTTTTGGGCCGGCCGTGTCGCCGTCAGTTCTAGGCGCTTCAGTTCGGAACCGCGCTGCTGCTGCTGTCGCAGGTTCGAATTCTGCGTTGGGCAGGGATGTGTACGATGTCCCTAGGTTAGTTAGGTTTAAGTAGGTCTAAGTCTAGGCGACTGATGAATTCAGATGTTAAGTCCCATAGTACTTAGAGCCATCTGAACCATTTGTATTTTTGGTCGCATTTCCTTTAGCGGCCTGTCTAGATTAGAAAATTGGTTATCAGGAGGAAGTGTTTATTTGTGTCGTAATTTCGTTATTCCTAGGTTAACTCGTTCACGTGCACGTAGTTTAGAAGACATGAGCACTATTGACAGGGAAGAAACGAGGCCGTCTGTAACTACAAACTGTGAATTTAACATTGAAGTGGAACTAGGCATTTCGCACAGTTCTGGGAGCACCGAAAGTCGTGACAGTAATTTGGACGAATCATTTGTGGCGGATAGAAAATTAAACAGTTTGCATAAAGACGTGGTAAAATGCGAAGCCGGATAGTTATGTGAAAATAATGTGACAATTTATCACGCAAATGAAGCCTCCGCAGCCGCTAGGCTCGAGGACTGACACAGTGTGTCACAGATTTCACACTACCTTCTTCTTCACCGCCACCTTTTGATCTACAGTCTTTCTTAATTTAAATGGCATTAGAGAACAAGTGTCAGTAAGAGAAGAATAATCAACGTTACAAAAAGTTATGGGACCATCACAAACAGTGCGTGGAGCAGAAGGACAGAGTGAAAGAGTTTTCAGAGACACCAAAAAACAACACAAAAGAGCGGATGAACTTTTCCAAAAGATCAGATGAAAATTTCAAGCAGCTAGACGAGAGGAGTGTTGCTCATTTCACAAAGATTGAAGGAGTAGTCGAAATGGGCAAAAAAAAATTATCAAGGAAGGAATTAAGAAATCAGAAGAAACGGATCATTGAGGAACAAATCAGTAATTGCGAAAATAAATGTGGCACGGTAATTCAGGAAACAAAGGGCGCACAGTTGAATTCGTGAGAATGTTGATGTCATTAAAGAGTGCAAAGACGAAGTCATGGACGAAGCATCTCCCGTCAAGGAATAAGCAGTGAAATTGTCGTTAGGTAATGACGCGGGTCCAGATCGGACCATTCCGGTAAACTTAACGGATCAGGAAGAGATAAAAATGTTGTACCAGTTTAAACAAATACAGACATCAACCGTCGCAATCTTGAAGTACTGGTGGAAATGTTTAAAGAGAGAGGTCATAGTAGTGGGACAGCAAATAGTAAGCGAATGGGGAAGACGTTAATGAGTGAAGAAGATAGGTCTAAGGAAGAGGAGTAACTAAATGCAGGGGAGGAACCGTGTAAATTGACAAACGGACTCTGTCGTATATGCGGCGATCCCGTGCCGTAACCTCTGAACATAGTCAGCTGTTAGTTTTAATCATGGCTCTTTCTCGTCAACCATATATAAAATTTTTAACACTTAGGAATTATACAGCCAACCGGTTGCATATAACTGTTTGGTACAAGTGACCTAGGTTTCGACACCTACTAAGGGTGTCTTCATCAGAATGAAACTCTGAGAAACCGTAAAATTATACTGCGAGAAAGTAATAGTCAAAATTTGGAGCAGCTATGCTCAAGCTAAAAATAAAATAAAATACGTTCCAGCTTTGTCACGTATGCCTAGCTAGGAATATTATTAGGATGTTTTTCCTAGTTAGGCATACGTGACAGGGCTGGAACGTATTTTATTTATTATAGACTTGAGCATGGCTGCTCTAAATTCTGACCGTTTCTTTCTCGCAATGTAATTTTACGGTTTCTCAAAATTTCACTCTGATGAAAATATCCTTAGTAGGTGTCGAAACCTAGGTTAGTTGTACGAAACAGTTATTTGCAACCGGTTGGCTGTATAATTACTATGGCTAAAAAATAATCTGCTGTGTTGGTAACGATAAGTATCAGGACGTCGAAGAGGACGAAATTAGAAAACATTTAGTTTCCGTTCAGAAATGGGCGCCCCTTGAGTGAGACGTTTCCATTATGAATGAAAACACACACAACACTGGGTAATATTCTGCAATATCTTTTATCTATTTCACAAACCAGTTTTCGGCCGTAACAGCATCGTCAGGTACAAAGATAAATGGCGTAACAGCCGAAAACCGGTTTGTAAAATAAATAATAAATATGTAGAATGTTGAGTGTGTGTTCATTCACGATGTATAAAATATTCTACTAAGAAACGACAGAACAGTCAATCAATGAGACGTTTACGTTGCGCTACATTGTTTTTCTAAAATTTGCGAGATCTTATCGCAAGCTTCCCTTTTCCTGTAGACCACCAGGGATCGCACTTACATCATCTTAGCGTATGCTGAACAGCTCAACCAACACCTCACAGAATGAATTATCTTCATTTATACAGAAGTAAGGGGACGAGTTTGACTGTCATCTGCCGATGTTATGTCATGCGCCCGTTCGAATATTTTATTCGTCTTTAAGCACAACAGCAGAAAGCACAGTACGAGGTAAGAGCCCGTATAGGAGAGACACGCAGTCATGGCGTGACCGAAAGGCGGACGTGTGGAAGGCCTATAACAGTGTCTAGAATGTTCTTAGCGGGCGGCCTTCTGGTCTACAGAAATTTTAAACGCGCTGTAGATCTGCGGAGACAAGTAAATAGGCTCGTCAATCTGAATTGGGTAGGGTATGAAAGGAAAATATTGCAGTAGAAAATTATTATTTTACCTACCGTGCAAACAGAATAAACCTTGCGATAATTTCTTTGGAATAGTAGGAAAGATGTTAGAAACATTTGAAGGTGTATCAGACGCGAAAACGAGGAATTACGAGGGACGTAGCAAGTGGATGACCCGTGTATGACGTTTAAAGGGCGGTGACACTCTCGCAAAGTGACTTGGCTGTGGGCGATAAGTGAGGGCAGACGGCTTAGGAGTTAGCCAAAGAATCGCACAGATAACACAATAGTTGTTCAATGTACGCGTCCTGCGAATGCAGAAGTAAAAGATCAAATAGCTATTTCCTTTCAGATTATTTAATGAACTAAGTTTTGTTTCAACTGTTTTTTCAATCTGTGTATAGTGTGGTTAGAAAAGGAACTACACACTGAAGACTCCGTGTCCGTGCTGAACAAGTAAGTACGCTTACGCTACACACTTTGCCTTTTGTCGTTTCAAAGCTCCGTATCAGCGATTTTTTAAAACTGATCACACAGTGGTCAACGTGGGCTTATTGAATCCTTAATATACTAATGCATGCCAAGGTGTGCAGTGAATTACTCTATGCAGTGCTAGATGTTGTGTTCCGATTACTTTATTTCTTGGTCTATGTGTCAAAGAAAGCAATTTTACAGAGTATTGCTGATACTAGGAAGATTAAGCTCACGGTTTCTGTAGAGATAAATTTCCACGTGGTCCACGCCCTGGACACGTCCTGTCGCCAACCATACGGCCCGACAACCCGGAATGATGGGCCTACATTTCAGCAAGGTAAGGTGAGAGTTTCATTGCTTGTCTTCGTGCTTGCCAAACCCCACCTTAGCCAGCGAAGTCGCTGTATCTCTCCTCGATTAATGTGTAGAGCATTATGAACTGGGTCCTCCAATTAGCTTGGGATTTTGACAATCTAACGTGTCAATTGGACAAAATTTGGCATGACGTCCCTCATGAGGACATCCAACAACTCTGTCAGTGCCAAGCCGAGTAACTGCTTGCATAAGGGCTACAGGTGGACCGATACAATATTCAGTTGCTTAATTTGTGAAGCTCTTTCTCTTGAACAAATGATTCATTTTTTCTGAAATTGTAATAATTTCCTTGTGTGTCATGTAAATCACACTTACACACCTACCGATTTCCGTCCTAATCGGATACTTCCATCGTGGTGCGTCGTCAGCCTTTTTTCTTAGAGTGTACGTGCATCTCCCTGCATATGAGGAAGACATCTTTCATATATCAACTTTATGCGAAACCATTCTCCAGTGCGAGCTCTGTCAACGGACGATGAACGCAGTGTGACACCGCGTGTTGTACAGCTCACACGTCCTTTACTCGGCAACTGAATTGAGAGCCGACGTGGACTTGTGAAGTACTGCCTCCCGATATTCCGGCATCAGATTCTCCGATGACGCTCCCGTGCCAATATCTTTCTCCCCGCGGACCTGTCCCTTTTCAGGAGCGAATTTCTCCCGCTTTAGTGGCGGCTGTTTCGCTAAAGCTTCCGCAAAATAAACTGGATATCGCGTTTCCGTGCGCTTCCCCACAATAGCTTCAAGAGTCGTTCCGGAATACACGTAGGCAGAGCTTCCTGGAGAAAGGCAAAACCGTAAGGACGCTTAAAAACCGAATCTCTCTGTCATGTGGAATCTGATATTGGAATTCTCAGCACGGCACAATTCGTTATTGGGTATTTTTCCAGATTTCTCTTTGAGAAGACTGACTCACTTCTAATGAAATTAGAGACGTAAAATCCATGAAAGGCATTAAGTTTAACTAACACCAGTGACTGAGTCCGCTCCCGTTAGCTGAGTGGTCAGCGCGGCGGAATGTCACGCCAAAGGGACCCGGGTTCGATTTCTGGCTGGTGCAGGAGATTTTCTCCGCTCAGGGACTGGGTGTTGTGTTGTCCTCAGCATCATTTCATCGCAAGTCGCTCAATGTGGCGTCGAATGCAATAAATACTTGCTCTCGACGACCGAACTTCCCTTAATGGGGGACTCCTGGCCCACAATGCCGTATGCTCATTTCCGTTTTACCAGTGACTAACAAATGAAAAGCTTCTAGGAAAGGAAGTAGGCAGAGCAGCAACGTGTAACTGAATACTGACAATGACTGTAATCAATCTTACAGGCTTTAGCAAATCACTTGCGTCTCCAATGAGTAGATAATCTGTTATAATTTGGTGTAAAGAGCACATTTTATAAAATTTCTCGATATGAAACTATGATTGTAGTTTTACTACATCCCTCATTTAAAAAAGTCATCTAAACCTACAAACAAAATCTTACTTTAATTAAAAAATAAAGTCTATTTAATTAAAAATCTAATTTACTGTACCCCCCATTAAAAAAATATCTTCACCCAAAATAAAATTATCGTTTATTTAAAAAAATGTAATAAATTTATTTGGTTGAATTTAATGTTCAACAAAATAAATTCATTCAGTTAAAAATTTAAAAAAATCAAAGATTCTAACATTGCATTAAATTCAGTAACATGAATCAAACAAACTTTGTTTTTCTACCATGATACATAAAATTTAATCCAACAAGTTTCTCTTACTTATCTTTGTCTTCTGAAAATATTTTAGTTTAACAGTCTGGAAGAGTAATTTTATTGTTCCCATCTAAAAATAATATAACGTTTTTGACAATATTTAGTTACCAAAATTTCAGCTTTTGAAATGTTGTAATATTTTTTCCAGTTCTGTTAATTTAGTGAACACTTCTTCTAAATGTTTGAAGAACGTTTTAAATTTTTAAAATCAGAATTTTTCTAGCTTAAAAATGTTCAACTAAAATTCTGTATTGTAAATTGTAAGTAAAATTCTCCTTACCAAACACAATTACATATGCAACTGCATCATTTGGTATGTTTCCACTAAAAGTTGGGTGTAATCATTGTTTTTTGTGTAGTTAAAGTGTTCATCTGCCTAATCATATTTATGACATAGATAGCATAAATTTCAATTAAACTGAATGGACTTACATTGTCATGGTTATTTACATTATTCTTTTGTAATCTCTAAAAGTACAGTAAGCTTTAAAGAGTTTTTTGGTGGATGAAGATTCCATAATTCTTCAGGAAAAATTTCATTTCTTCCATTCTTTACATAGACATTTTATAATGTAACATGATCGAATAAAGAAGAGTCAATTATCTGCTAATTTTCTCGTTTTATTTGGAAAACAATGAAAATAAAGCATATAAAATTCAACAGAATTATAATAATTAATAATATCTAGTTCAAAATTTTTATTTTCCAATCAATCCTGCAAACTATATGGTTTGTGGTTCAAAGAAACAAACTGGAATTTTCCGATTGTTCAGACTTACTTGTTCTGAATTCAAGAAAATATTTTGATTCATATTAAGAACTGAAACACGTATTTATGTACATTTTACAACAATTTCACCACCTTTTGCAATGCACTATTATTACTGTTAAATCCCATGCCCAAATAATTTCTTTAAAATCCTTAAAAATAGGCCAAATATTCTAATAGATAAAGTATTTCATTTTGCTTGCTATCAATTTTACCATTGTTAAGAATATATATTCTTTTGACAGAGAAGAATTTAATAGAATGTGAACTGATGAAGAGATGAATGGATCTTCTTTTCCAGACAAAATATTGCTTCCTTTTTAATTGTAATAATATCAAACGATTTTAATACATAATTATCAATATTTGATTTACTATACTGAAAATTTTTTGTGTATGTGTGCATAACATCAAATGTCATATATTATTGTGCATGATTTGGATGAACCCATCCATGATAACTCTCGATTTTGTTCACAATCTATTAAGGAAAAAAGTTCATTAAGACATTATTAAGGTAATAGTTACAACTGAACCATTGAAATCAATAAAACTCTCATTTCATCAGCTACAGTAATAACTAAATTCTATATAGAATCAAAAATTGTAGTATTTACAGGAAAATTTGATTCATAAATTATTGGCTCTTCACATTTAGTTTGGTTTAAATGAAGCAATATTATTAGTTACTCTATGAAAATAATCAATATGTTTTACAAACATTCTATCTGATACATTAAAGCATGATTACTGATTCTGACAATATTATTTTTGGTAAATTATTATTAACTTTTCTTGATTTGGTTCAGTAATTTGATCATTGAAACCTAAAACTTTTCATCTACTATCTTCTTTATTAATAAATAATTTAATATCACTGTCAATACGAACACTAAAATTTTATCTTCCTTAATGTTTATGGTAAGCTGTCTTTGGGTCAGTAAATTGTTCTAAATTTTTCAAACTATGTTGACTAACAGAAATTTCTATTATCTCTAAAACATTAACTCTGCTTAAGTTTTATATTCTTTAATCTGTATATTTGGTTTTTCGAATTAATTAATTTTTCGAAAATTTTTTAACTGTATTGACCAACAGGAATTTTTTTAAATTCTTTATCACAATAGAATTTATTATTTTTCAGAGTAGTATTTGGAATTAAAAAGTTGTTTTAAGACATACTAGTGAAACACTTTTACACGTTTCTCTTATTGGAACATTTATGCTTTTTCTAAGGGACTGATGAATTATCAGTGAATTCAAATAAACAAGTCATTCATTATTAATACAAATTATGTAAATAAATGACACATTGTAAACCAGAAATAAGAATTCCAGAAAAGAAATTAAAAAATAAAAATTGTAAATATTTACCTACTTCTATTTGATATTCACTAATAGGACCAAGTCGTTGTGGAAAAACAATGGTAATGATAGACCGTTATATTTTAGAACTTGATGTTTAAATTGTAGTAAAATCGATCATTTGGAATTTTCAGAATAAGATTTTAACTCTGCAGTGGAGTGTGCTCTGATATGAAACTCCCTGACAGATTAAAACTGTGTGCCAGACCGAGACTCGAACTTGGGACCTTTGCCTTTCGCACACAAGTGCTCTACCAACTGCTTGGGTAGCTGAGTTGGTAGAGCACTTGCCTTCGAAACACAAAGGTCCTGAGTTTGAGTCTCGGTTGGGCATACAGTTTTAATCTGTCAGGAAGTTTCATTTGGAATTTATTTCAAAAGCTTAGGTCAATTGAAATATTAAGAATTCACAAATCGATGAAAAAAATTGTACACAATATTTAAAAATATTACTCTTCTTATTGAAAGTAGTGAAGAAATTATTCCGTTAAATGAATGTGAAAATAATACAGTTCAAGTTTCTGACAGTTAAAGTCTTTAAAATCAAGACATAGAGAATATTTTATTAGAGGTAGACCTACAAAAAACTGTTTTTATTTAACTCAAACATATTTTAAAGCACCAAAACAATTATTTAGAAATAAAGTTAATTTTTGAACCATTTACATTCAAGATCACTTCAATTTAAATCATATTTATCACAAATTCATTGGTGGTGATTTAAAGTTCGACTATTCTAAAGAAATGTGTAGTAAATGTAGGAATAATGATGAATTTGCTTTTATTATGACAGAAATAACAAGAAAAATTAATTACAGTATATACAGAGAAAAAATTAAGAACCTTTTAAACATTGAACATAAATGTTGAATATAAACATGAAACATAAATATTGAATGTAAATGTGACACATATGTTGAACATAACCATAGCACATCAGTGTTAAATGTAAATGTTAAACATAAACATTAAACATAAATGTTGACCATAATCATTTAAGGTAAACATTGGAAGTAAATGTTAAATATAATTGTTGAATGTAAAATTTAAACATAAGAACGTAATTGGTTGTTGTTTTTAACCTTAATAAATGTTTACAAACTGTGATCAAGATATTGTTAAAGAAGTGGGACGAAATAGGAAAGTAAAATGACCATTTAAAGAAGAGTTTAAATAATGGTAAAAACAATCAATTATAAAATATGAAAAATATAAAAAGATCAATCCATTATTGACAAAGTTCAACAAGTTAAACAAGGTATCAAAATATTGAGTGACAAGGTGTTATAAGTGACTAAAGAAAATAGAGAAGCTGAAAAACAAATGTTTCTTTATAATCGACTTTATTTAGGGGAATTTAATGATATTCCTTCACTTAAACAATATAAAAGTTCACAATGTGATTCTACACTAAGTGAATCAAAAATATAAGATTTATTGAAAAAGTATAAAGAAGAAATTGAAGATACAAAAATTTGAAAAATAAAGAAGAGCCATCTAGTGCTAAGAAGGTAAATACAGTTGAGAGAAAGATAAAATTTATCGGCCACAGTGATGATATAGTTATTGGGTTAAGACCTGTTGATACTTGTTATTGGAAGATCACCAGTAACGTTTGTAGGAGATAACTGGACAAAGAAAATAAAAAGAAACTAATGAATTAATCAATCTTTTACCAAAGAAATAAATAACTATGAATGATTTCTGTGTCAAATTTGATTCCAATGATTTATCAGATTATGCAGATTTTTTAATTCATATGCATTATATAGTGTAAATAACCCAAATAAAATGGTATCATATAAAGGTAATAAATATAAACATTTGATGAAAGATGTCAATGTTTATTTTCCAGAAAATTACTGGTAAATCTAGATTCAATTGTTGATTCAAATGTAGATGAAAATGTGGGTTAAAGATTAATTAAAACATACAAATAACAAGTTGAACATGTTTTCAGGGATGATGTTTGTCGGTTAATTGATAGATTGTGAGTAATTCATGGTAAAGAATTATCTCGAAACAAAAATTATCCCAATGAAAAAATTGGAATAACACAGATGTTAACCAATGAATTTAGTGGTTTTGTTATCAATAATCCAAAAGGAAATTTGCATTTGATCCACATTTCGTCAAAGCTATTCAATCACTAGAACCAAATAATGGAAGAATTAGATTCAGAATTGAAAAATTAAAACCATCATTACAGCCATTAGAAAAAAACTAAAAGGCATTCTAAGTTTGCAAAATCAGTACATTTAGAAATAGAAAAATCGATTAATTAATTTTATAAAATTTTAAGCAGGCTTCTTAATTCAAGTACAAATTACGTAAGTTTTCTTGGGAGTATTCTTCTAAATGTAAAAAGTCTAATCAATAAAACACATTTTTAATTAACAGCTTTCAGGAAAGAATTAAAAATCTTGTTACAAAACCCAATTGCACAGGTTTAGCAAACAAATCAATACTTATACTACTAAAACACATTTTAGTGAAATGGTAAATCAACTTAAAAAAAGTAATTTAACTACTTTACAAAAAATAAAATTGAAAATCTTTGTCTGATTACCTTTCAAAAGCAGATTTAACACAATACATAAATCAAACCACTACTCTTCAAAAAACTCTGTGAAAAATAAATAATAGAATTTTGGTTTATAAATGGAAATGTACACAAAATGCAGAATTTCATCAACTACGATTTTATCCTATCGAAGTTATTGTCATTGGTGAAAATTCAAATAAAAAATTATCTTTTGAGATTTTGATGCCTTTTTTATACCGAATAACTATTACTAATCAGTATTTTAAAATCGTTCATAAATCAAGTTGATGTAACTGTATAATTAAAAGATTTTTACTAAAAATGTTCAAATAGATGTATAAATAATTTATTTTGGTGAATTGTTGGATTATGAAGATACATTAGAATAATAATTTATTTAATTTTTTATCTCTATAAATGGACAATTATATGATCCTTCATGACTATCTCATCTGCTGTTTGAAGCACAAAAAAATTTACTGGAACAATTCATCCTCAAAGAGTAATGAGTAAAAATATAAACAAAGATTGAAGGTCTTTGTTCTATATATGAAACTAAGAAGTTCATTTGTTTAAAAATGTTTAGGTGGTGTTCTAAATATTCCTGAAAAATTTATTAATGAATTACATAAAATAATATGAAAAAATTTTAAAAGAAAAATCTATTCTTCTTTCAAACTTGACGATTTATGGCAAGTTGATTTAGTCAAAACTGATTCAGGCAAGCAGAAAGGAATTTCAGATATAAATAAAGGCTATGTATATATATAAACAACAATTGATGTTTTTTCAAAATATGTTTATTTAACAATATATAACCATAAACAAATGAACAAATTTGCAAAATGTTTTTGACTTTAAACCCTAAGTTGAATAAGCTTTTACAAAAGTAATCATAAGTGCTATATTGCTTAACAGCAAATAATATGACAACGATTACAAAATGGCAGGGCCTGCAGTCCATTGTCGGGTGAAACAGCGGTGTTTACTACTACACTCGACACCGTCTGTCTTGTCTGTCTTATTAAATGCCCTTCTACAACACATGAAAACTATATAAGCACAATTTATTACAAGAGTGATTTAATTACTCAAAACAGCCGACGTAACTTTTAATTTGAAAGCTGTATGTCGAAAGGATTGGGGTTAATATGCAGACATTGTTTAAAAGTTAAACAGATTAGGAAACAATATGACATTGATAAGGCTTGCTTCAAAGCAACCAACCTCTTAATTTCAATTGGCAACCAAAGTGCGCCTGGATTTCTGCCTGTCCCTTCAGACAATTTTATTTTGACTAAAACCCCATTAGTGACAGTTGGTTGTCAATATCTTCAAAGTTAAATTGATTTTCAGTCATTAAGACCGCTCTGAAGGAAGGTCTTAAAACATTACTTGTGAATCCATATTGCAAGAGAACTCACTCAGTGGAACCACAAGATCCAGCTTAAATACACCAATAAAGACCTGGTCCTTCAAACACAGCAACGAACAGTTTAGTGCAACAGGTTTTTCAGATTATAACTAATGACTGAGAAATGCAATTATAATTAAAGAACTGAGCCGGTTAACATCTAAATCTAGTCACAAGGTCCCCCTTTTGCTTAACTGCAACCTGTACCTTAGCACAATTGTTCCAGCTGTATTTATAACCAGGAGCTGATTCATTAGAATATTAATAATCAGGTACAAACAGTAAAAGGAAAGGCAATATAATAGCGGGAAAAATTTTCAAAAGACAACTAGTGTCGTAGTTCAATACTATGGCCTGTATTTACAACCAAAGAGCTGACCGAGTAAAACTCTGATGGTCGGGTACAAACAAGGAAATAATAAGGAGAGCAGGAACGCAATGACACAACAAATCACCATGAAGATTACAGAATGTTACTCCCCTTTATCAGCAAGCAGTTCCATGGATCCATGGTGCGTCGCAGTGGCTAATGAGTGGTGCATATGAAAGCCAGGTAGAAGAGGGCAGCCAGGCCACGAGCGGTCGTCCGACACGAATGTTGCCAACCAACCGACAGGATGTCGGCCTGCTGCTTGTAGTCGATGCTGACCCTGGTGAAGTACTCCGGTATCTTCACTCTACGCCACCCCTACAAGTGTCACACTTGTGTAAACTAGAATGATGTTAAATCGCGCCTCGTAGATTCAGGTAAGCAAAGTCCGCCATCTTGAAGTCCACCCCGTGGCTGTGATCGGCTGCTAACGACTCGCCCAATGGCCCGTTTCATTCTCTGTGACCACCTCACACGCGCACTCCGAGTTTCATTGTCAAGTAGACGTATCATTCGTAACCTCCACAATTCTCTCTGCACTGCTACGTAGCCGAGCGGATGCACGTGGAGCACAGGCAATCTCTGATTATACACAGTAGTTTAGTATAGTTTCTGTTTTGACGTACTTCTGTGAAGAAATGAATTCTATCTCATGTTTTACTATGTGGGATAGTGTTTACTAACTTACTCTAAATTTTTTGCGTAAATTAAAGCGCATTAATTTTGAGTGAGTCGACTTTGTAGTGTAGTATAAACTAGAGGTAGCCCGGCAGCAGAACTAATATTGCACCCAGCGACTTCTTGGGCTACTTTTACATTATTTGTGATATAGACAAAAGTTGTTTAAAGATAGATGAGTACTACATCCGTCGTGTACAAATACGGGGGGAACTGGACACCATCCGCAAACTGCTGGAAGCTGTGCTGACCACTGTCGACAGACTTCTGGTTGCTACCCTAGGCTGTGGTGGGATTGGTGCACCTGAGTCGAATGCTTTGACACCTGTCGAACCTACAGGTCCGCCTGGGATCTCCGATCCAGCTGCCCCTTCCGATTCGCACGTTTCGACCAGCCGCCACTTGCTGAACTGTGATTGGTGAAAAGTGATGGGGTCGCGTATCTCTGAGCTGTCCTCGTATGCCTCAAAAAGAAGTTTGAAGTATTGCCAACTGCTGAAAGTACATCTGAGCCAGCACTGTGGCCGATCTTCCTGAGAGGTCAGGACAAACGCAGAGACCGAGGTCATAGGAACTCTGATATTAGGTGGGTGATGGAACGTCTCTGGGAAATAGCGGTAAGTCGTAAAAGAAGGCCAGTTTTCGTGTCGGGGCTTCTCGTCCGTGAAGTGGAGAAAGCTCTGCAAGTAGCGACTGAGTGCACTGGTTCACACAGCTACAAACTGTGGCTCATCGGTAGGACTTGTGCTTACCTCCTGGGATCAGAGACCATCTTTGGTTCCTACTAGCTGATTCTGTGAAGACAACTAGCCTCGGTCACGGAATGGAAGCAGAGCTATCGCTCTGAAGCATTGTTCCAGAAACGCTCGTGGTCCTCTGGTTTGGAACCGATTGCAAAAGTTTAAATCAAACGATCAGATGATTCTGGGACGATCTCGCAGGCGGTTTTTTCGACCATCTGTTGTCGGGTGGAGGAATGTGGGACACCGTTCTTAATAGGTCAGTGGTGCATTACATGCAGGAACAGGCTACTGGGGAAGTGGAGTACGTGTGCCGTGCACATGCGGGTTCTTTTACGACTTAGAAATCCCTTCATAGGTGAGATGAGGTGCATTCTGAGTCAAGACGGGGCAGGCTCAGAGAATCAGCTGAAATTGTTCAAAGTGTCTTATCCAAAAATTACCTTGAGTAGTTAATCACTTAACGTAGAACTGGGGGTCAGTGATCATAAGACCGTTACGATATCACTGGATATTCTTGTGGTCTTCAGTCCTGAGACTGGTTTGATGCAGCTCTCCATGCTACTCTACCCTGTGCAAGCTTCTTCATCTCCCAGTACCTACTGTAGCCTGCATCCTTCTGAATTTGTTTAGTGTATTCATCTCTTGGTCTCCCTCTACGATTTTTACCCTCCACACTGCCCTCCAATACTAAACTGGTGATCCCTCGATGTCTCAGAACATGTCCTACCAACTGATCCCTTCTTCTAGTCAAGTTGTGCCACAAGCTCTTCTTCTCCCCAATTCTATTCAATACCTCCTTATTAGTTATGTGATCTACCCATCTTATCTTCAGCATTCTTCTATAGCACCACATTTCGAAAGCTTCTATTCTCTACTTATCCAAACTATTTCTCGTCCGTGTTTCACTTCCATACATGGCTACACTCCATACAAATACTTTCAGAAACGACTTCCTGACACTTAAATCTATACTCGATGTTAACAAATTTCTCTTCCTCAGAAACGCTTTCCTTGCCATTGCCAGTCTACATTTTATATCCTCTCTACTTCGACCATCATCAATTATTTTGCTCCCCAAATAGCAAAACTCCTTTACTACTTTAAGTGTCACATTTCTTAATCTAATTCCCTCAGCACCACCTGACTTAATTCGACTACATTCCATTATCCTCGTTTTGCTTTTGTTGGTGTTCGTCTTATACCCACCTTTCAAGACACTGTCCATTCCGTTCAGGCTGCGACAATACTGTTGCTAAAATCTCAGGGTCTGAATGGCTTTCATCATGTACTATGTGGATGATAAATCCTTCGCCTTTGTATTGGTTACTTTTTAAAATAAAAATTTATGAAGAAAATTATTGTTGATGTATTTATCAGATAAACAAATTAACATTAGGTTGATCGTAGTTGCATGACATCTAAATAATGTAGACCAACTACAATTATTTACTATTATTTGTTAATCTTCATTTGTTAAAGTTTGGTGTTCATAAATCCTCAGAATAATGTGTAGGCTGGTATAAGGTAGTACGTGATTAAGTGAATTGAAATTAGCTCAAGCCCCAATATAGAGGCTAGCTAACACACAATATAAAGTAGAACAAACAAACAAAAAAAAGCTCCAAAACACATGTAGTGTTCACAACTAGAAATTAATTAGAGTTAAACTCCACACTAACTCAAATAAATAGATGTCTATTCGACCCATGATATAGTAATACTATGTGGCAAACAGTAATTGAAAATAATAAAAAAAGCCTTGCACAATGAGTTAAAATCAGACTCAGTACGACTAATTCAAAGTCTAAATGAGTTTCACATAAATAATTAATACAAGTTCTACTGAACGAATGGTGAACATAAAACAGAATATTGACTCCTGCTGTCCCCAATGAATTCACTCACAATATTTCAGAGTGCCACAACCGACGACGCAAAATCTTTCTATTCTGAGAAGCATGTGGCTGGATCACCGCACAAGCAACATAGGGAATCTCTTCAAATCCAATCCGATCAGTGCAATCGAAAAAAATATCATTCGCATTTTTAGGGCCTCAGCCCTCCCTTCCTTGGAAATACCATGCATCAATGTCACATAACGACTTCAAGATATCACCAGCCTGACTTACAGCATTTTGCGCATAAAAATTATAAAAAATGAGCTCTGCACTAAAAATCTAGGCAAATATGATATGTTACTCTTTTCTACCTGCAGTGTTTTGCTTAAAGCTAATGTTAAAGAAATTCAGATTTTACCAGCAGTAGGCAAAATTGTTTATGTGATGTCAATTATTAAAATACAAACAAATATGGCACCACATTCTTGCAGGCTATTTCGACCTCTTCCTACTACTGCAAATAGAATTAAAGCAGCTGTAATGATTTTGAATTTAGAACACTACTGCAGGCAAATGATACCCGATCTGCTTCCTAAACGCATGTCTACCGATTTTGGAAAGGCTCGTGAACAATCCATTGTATCCTGCCACTAAGTGCAGTGCGGTATTATGCTGCGAACTTACACAACTCCAAAACAAGATGGTGCTGGTGAACAGGACTCTACCGATTATATTTGAGTGGAAAATACCGTTATATTGCAGAACATCTCAATTGCTGTATGGGTCCAAGATTTCGCCTGAGTGCCAGACAGAGCCAGTTTTACGAAATGAAGGAAATAGGGTCTGGTAAGGCACTCAGCTAAGTGCATCACCTCGACGTTTACTCATATGATTTTGACCCAGTAAACGTGGTGTCCTCCAATGCCTCTCTTCCAGAGTTTACAGTTAGGAAACAAGGCATTATTAATGTCCAAAATCATGACAACTTTTGATTTGCATGGTTACTTTTCACGTGGGAAATAAATTACAAGAAAAATTCTCAGTTTATGACTAGATAATAAAAAATGTTTAACTTATTTGGGCATTATAAATTTCATCATCTCATTACACTCGAGAACATACCTAAATTTTAGGGGCAGATCTCAGTGTATCAGTTCACGTTGATAGGCTGGGGAAAGCAAATCGGTTGTTTCATACAGTCATTGAACCCCTTCAGTTTTCTGATTTGTCCAGTCAGCATCATAAACATGTAGACTTGTTGTTATTCTCCCTAGGGAAAAAACGCTAGTACGTGTCGTGAACATGTTCTGCCTAATTTGATCTCAAGTTGTCAAAATGCCATATACGTGGCACATTTTCCATAAGTGCTTGAATCCATTTACTTTGAGGGAGTGATTATCAAAGCATCTGCTGGATTAGTCTACACAGTAAGTGATACTTGAGGATATGCGTATCGAGGCGAATAATTTCTTGAAATTTAAGAAATTCTACCACCAGGAGCTTGCCCTCTATGTTGCATACACTGACCTTTAGTGCCTTCCAACTCCTGTCGTGCACTGTGAGGTCGACCCCACTGTCTCACGTATCAACTCTACAGAACGGCACATACCACACTCAGTGGTGCGCCACGTTATTTGAGCAAACTACTCACTTCACTTAACACCGAAATGGGATCGTTGATATGGTGCTACCAATTAGGTAACAGGCCAAATTTTAAATAGACCACAGTTTTCAATAAATAATCGTCGCTCTGGAGATGGCTAGGTTTGGTAGCGTTCTCGAAACCTGTTTATGTCGGTATCAGTATGTTCCACCTATTGAAACAACACATGCGCAATTTTCGTTATAAGTCTGCAAACACTAATTTTGATGATCAAAACTTCCTTCATTTGGATACAGAAGGCTTCATCTAATTACGTGACGGCTTATGATCCTTGTGAAGTAATAAGGTGCCATAACGATGCGTTTGACACGTCTAGATACACACCGATTACCCTTATGACACAACGCCAGCAGATCATATCGTTATCATAAAAGGGGGAAGAATGTGTTGCACGCTGTGGAGTTTCATTAAAAAATGTACACATGCCGTACAGCGACAGACGCCAGCCAAAGACAGACAAAGGTTGTACGCTGTGCGCCCTCAATGGCTCTCATATTTGACGATTGCCTGAAATGCCTGTTTGGCGGTGTTGGTGCTGTTCCACCTCCTCTTCCACACCTGATACTGCAAAGTATCATTCAGTCTTGAGACAATGTGGCACACTCTGTATCAGAACTGCCGCACCATGAGCACAAACGATTCATTTTTTCAGAGCGGAATTGTAATCCCGCTGTACTCCATATATTCTCTTGAGTGATAGAGACAGAGTGGATATCCGAGTATATTAGTAATAGTGTGACCCATATGTCGTAGTGAAAAGAGGTGTGTATTTATGTGCTTGTGTTTCTGAGTTCAAAATGACTCTGAGCACTATGGAACTTAACATCTGAGGTCATCAGTGCCATAGAACTTAGAACTGCTTAACCTAACTAACCTAAGGAAATCACACACATCCATGCTCGAGGCAGGATTCGAACCTGCGACCGTAGCGATCGCGCGATTCCAGACTGAAGCGCCTAGAACCGCTCGGCCACACCGGCCGGTTTTCTGAGTTCACTGCGCACTAAGTGCAAATTGTGTACAAAAGGTGAGGCAGCTAAGACAGGCCACCTCAAATATGTTCTTGTTGTTGTGGTCTTCTGTCCTGAGACTGGTTTGATGCAGCTCTCCATGCTATTCTATCCTGTGCAAGCTTCTTCATCTGCCAGTACTTACTGCAACCTACATCCTTCTGAATCTGCTTAGTGTATTCATCTCTTGGTCTCCCTCTACGATTTTTACCCTCCACGCTGCCCTCCAATGCTAAATTTGGGATCCCTTGATGCCTCAGAACATGTCCTACCAACCGGTCCTTTCTTCTTGTCAAGTTGTGCCACAAGCTCCACTTCTCCCCAATTCTATTCAATACTTCATCATTAGTTATGTGATCTACACATTCTTCTGTAGCAGCACATTTCGAAAGCTTCTATTCTCTTGTTGTCTAAACTATTTATCGTCCATGTTTCACTTCCATACATGGCTACACCCCGTACAAATACTTAAGAAACGACTTCCTGACACTTAAATCTATACTCGATGTTAACAAATTTCTGTTCTTCAGAAACGCTTTCCTTGCCATTGCCAGTCTACATTTTATATCCTCTCTACTTCGACCATCATCAGTTATTTTGCTCCCCAAATAGCAAAACTCCTTTACTACTTTAAGCGTCTCATTTCCTAATCTAATTCCCTCAGCATCACTCAACTTAATTCGACTACATTCTATTATCCTCGGTTTGCTTTTGTTGATGTTCATCTTATATCCTCCTTTCAAGACACTGTCCATTCCACTCAACTACTCTTCCAAGTCCTTTGCTATCTCTGACAGAATTACAATGTAACCGGAGAACCTCAAAGTTTTTATTTCTTCTCCATGGTTTTTAATACCTACTCCGAACTTTTCTTTTGTTTCCTTTATTGCTTGCTCAATATACGGATTGAATAGCCCCGTCTCACTCCCTTCACAACCACTGCTTCCCTTTCGTGCCCCTCGGCTCTTATAACTGCCAACTGCTTACTGTACAAATTGTAAATAGTCTTTCGTTCCCTATATTTTACCCCTGCCACCTTTAGAATTTGAAAGGGAGTATTCCAGTCAACATTGTCAAAAGCTTTCTCTAAGTCTACAAATGCTAGAAATATAGGTTTGCTTTCCTTAACCTTTCTTCTAAGATAAGTCGTAAGGTCAGTATTGACTCACGTGTTCCAACATTTCTACGGAATCCAAACTGATCTTCGCCGAGGTCAGCTTCTACCAGTTTTTCCATTCGTCTGTAATGAATTCGCGTTAGTATTTTGCAGGTGTGACTTATTAAACCGACAGTTCGGTAATTTTCACATGTGTCAACACTTGCTTTCTTTGGGATTGGAATTATTATATTCTTCTTGAAGTGTGAGGGTATTTCGCCTGTCTCATACATCTTGCTCACCACATGGTAGAGGTTTGTCAGGATTGGCTCTCCCAAGGCCGTCAGTAGTTCTAATAAAATGTTGTCTACTCCTGGGGCCTTGTTTAGACTCAGGTCTTTCAGTGCTCTGTCAAACTCTTCACACAGTATCATAACTCCCATTTCATCTTCATCTACATCCTTTTTCCATCTCCATAATATTGTCCTGAAGTACACTGCCCTTGTATAGACCCTCTATATACTCCTTCCACCTTTCTGCTTTCCCTTCTTTGCTTAGAACTGGTTTTCCAACTGAGCTCTTGATATTCATACAAGTGGCTCTCTTTTCTCCAAAGATATCTTTAATTTTCCTGTAGGCAGTATCTATCTTACCCCTAGTGAGATAGCCCTCTACATCCTTACATTTGTCCTCTAGCCATCCCTGCTTAGCCATTTTGCACTTCCTGTCGACCTTATTTTTGAGACGTTTGTATTCCTTTTTGCCTACTTCATTTACTGCATTTTTATATTTTCTCCTTTCATCAGTTAAATTCAATATTTCTTCTGTTACCCAAAGATTTCTACTAGCCCTCGTCTTTTTACCTACTTGATCCTCTGCTGCCTTCACTACTTCATCCCTCAAAGCTACCCATTCTTCTTCTACTGTATTTCTTTCCCCCGTTCTTGTCAATTGTTCCCTTATGCTCTCCCTGAAACTGTGCAGCCTCTGGTTTAGTCAGTTTATCCAGGTCCCATCTCCTTAAATTCCCACCCTTTTGCAGTTTCTTCAGTTTTAATCTACAGTTCATAACCAATAGATTGTGGCCACAGTCCACATCTGACCCTAGAAATGTCTTACAATTTAAAACCTGGTTCCTAAATCTCTGTCTTACCATTATATAATCTATCTGATACCTTTTAGTATCTCCAGGGTTCTTCCATGTATACAACCTTCTTTCATGATTCTTTCATGTTAGCTATGATTAAGTTATGATTTGCGCAAAATTCTACCAGGCGGCTTCCTCTTTCATTTCTTACCCCTAATCAATATTCACCTACTACGTTTCCTTCTCTCCCTTTTCCTACTACCGAATTCCAGTCACCCATGACTATTGAATTTTCATCTCCCTTCACTATCTGAATAATTTATTTTATTTCATCATACATTTCTTCAATTTCTTCGTCATCTGCAGAGCCAGTTGGCATATAGACTTGTACTACTGTCGTAGGCGTGGGCTTCGTGTCTATCTTGGCCACAACAATCCGTTCACTGTGCTGTTTGTAGTAGCTTACCCGCATTCCTATTGTTTTATTCATTATTAAACCTACTCGTGCATTACCACTATTTGATTTTGTATTTATAACCCTGTATTCACCTGACCAAAAGTCTTGTTCCTCCTGCCACCGAACTTCACTAATTCCCACTATATCCTAGTTTAACCTATCAATTTCCCTTTTTAAATTTTCTAACCTACCTCCCCGATTAATGGATCTGACATTCCAAGCTCCGATCCCCAGAACGCCAGTTTTCTTTCTCCTGGTAACGACGTCCTCTTGAGTAGTCCCCGCCCGGAGATCCGAATGGGGGACTATTTTACCTCCGGAATATTTTACCCAAGAGGACGCCATCATCATTTAACCATACAGTAAACTTGCATGCCCTCGGGGAAAATTACGGCTGTAGTTTCCCCTTGCTTTCAGCCGTTCGCAGTACCAGAACAGCAAGGCCGTTTTGGTTAGTGTTACAAGGCCAGATCAGTCAATCATCCATACTGTTGCCCCTGCAACTACTGAAAAGTCTGCTGCCTCTCTTCAGGAACCACACGTTTGTCTGGCCTCTCAACAGATACCCCTCCATTGTGGTTGCACCTAAGGTACAGCCATCTGTATCGCTGAGGCACGCAAGCCTCCCCACCAACGGCAAGGTCCATGGTTCATGGGGGGCCTCAGATATATCCAGAATGAATAAATAAAGTGTTTCTAAAAAAAAAGGTTCAAATGGCTCTGAGCACTATGGGACTCAACATCGTAGGTCATAAGTCCCCTAGAACTTAGAACTACTTAAACCTAACTAACCTAAGGACATCACACACACCCATGCCCGAGGCAGAATTCGAACCTGCGACCGTAGCAGCCCCGCGATTCCGGACTGCAGCGCCAGAACAGCACGGCCACCGCGGCCGGCTAAGTGTTGCTAGATTGGGTCTTAACGGATAGCCACTGTAGAAGTTTGCAATGGTTCTTTATTCCTTTCTGGAGGATATAGGAACAGATATAGACTCAGATCACAATATAGTAGTGATGAAAGGTAGGCTGAAGTTTCAGATATTAGTCAGGAAGAATCAATACGCAAAATAGTGGAATGCGGAAGTATTAAGGGATGACAAGATTCGCTTGAAGTTCTCTAAGGCTACAAATACAGCAATAAGGAACAGCTCAGTAGGTAGTAGAGTTGAAGAGGAATCACAAAAGTTAGAAAGAGAAACATAGGTACAAAACAGGTAACTGCGAAAAACCATTGGTAACAGAGGTAATACTTAAGTTGATCGATGAAAGAAGGAAGCACAAAAATGTTCAGGGAAATTCAGAAATACAGAAATAAAAGTCGCTGTGGAATGAAATAAACAGGAAGTGCAGGAAAGCTAAGACGAAATGCCTCATAAAAATGTGAAGAAATAGAAAAGAAACGACTGTCGAAAGGACTGACTGATCAAATAGGAAAGTCAAAACAACCTTCTGAATAGGAATGGCGGTAACATTAAGAGTGCAACGGGAATTCCACTGTTCAATGCAGAGGAGAGCGGATAGGTGCAAAGAGTACATTGAAGGCCTCTGTGAGCGGGAAGATTTGTGTAATGTGTTAGAGGAAGAAACAGGAGTCGATTTAGAAGGGGTAGGGGATCCAGTATTAGAATCAGAATTTAAAAGAGCTTTGGAGGACTTAAGATCAAATAAGACAGAAGGGATGCATAACATTCCATCAGAATTTCTAAACTCATTGGGGGAAGTGGCAACAAAACGAATATTCAGGTTGGTGTGTAGAACGTATGAGTTTGGCGACATACCATTTCACTTTCGGGAAAACACCATCTAATCAATTCCGAAGACTGCAGGAGCTGAGAAGTGCGAGAATTATCGTACAATCAGCTTAACATCTCATGCATCCAAGTTGCTGAATAGAATAATATACATAAGGACGGAAAAGAAAATTGAGAATGTGCTTGACGATGATCAGTCAGACTTTAGAAAGAGTACAGGCACCAGAGAGGCAATTCTGACGTTGCGGTTGATAATGGAAGCAAGACTAAAGAACAAGCAGGACACGTTCATAGGATATGTCGAACTGGAAAAAGCATTTGACAATGTTAATTGGTGTAAGATGTTCGAAATTTTGAGAAAAGTAGGGGTAAGCTATCGGGAGAGAAGGGTTATATTCAATATGTACAAGAACCAAGAGGGAATACTAAGAATGAACGACCAAGAACGAAGTGCTCGGATGAAAAAGGGTGTGAGACAGGCGTGTAGTCCTTCGCCCCTACTGCTCCATCTGTACATCGAAAAAGCAATGATGGAAATAAAAGAAAGGTTCAGGAGTGGAATTAAAATTCATTGTGAAAGAATATCAATGATACGATTCGCTGATAACATTGCTAACCTGAGTGAAAGTGAAAAGAATGAGAACAGAATATGGACTGAGAGTAAATCGAACAAAGACGAAAGTAATGAGAAGTAGGTGGAAAGAGAATAGCGAGAAACTTAACATCTACATCTACATCTACATTTATACTCCGCAAGCCACCCAACGGCGTGTGGCGGAGGGCACTTTACGTGCCACTGTCATTACCTCCCTTTCCTGTTCCAGTCGCGTATGGTTCGCGGGAAGAACGACTGTCTGAAAGCCTCCGTGCGCGCTCTAATCTCTCTAATTTTACATTCGTGATCTCCTCGGGAGGTATAAGTAGGGGGAAGCAATATATTCGATACCTCATCCAGAAACGCACCCTCTCGAAACCTGGTGAGCAAGCTACACCGCGATGCCGAGCGCCTCTCTTGCAGAGTCTGCCACTTGAGTTTATTAAACATCTCCGTAACGCTATCACGGTTACCAAATAACCCTGTGACGAAACGCGCCGCTCTTCTTTGGATCTTCTCTATCTCCTCCGTCAGACCGATCTGGTACGGATCCCACACTGATGAGCAATACTCAAGTATAGGTCGAACGAGTGTTTTGTAAGCCACCTCCTTTGTTGATGGACTACATTTTCTAAGCACTCTCCCAAGGAATCTCAACCTGGTACCCGCCTTACCAACAATTAATTTTATATGATCATTCCACTTCAAATCGTTCCGCACGCATACTCCCAGATATTTTACAGAAGTAGCTGCTACCAGTGTTTGTTCCGCTATCATATAATCATACAATAAAGGATCCTTCTTTCTATGTATTAGCAATACATTACATTTGTCTATGTTAAGGGTCAGTTGCCACTCCCTGCACCAAGTGCCTATCCGCTGCAGATCTTCCTGCATTTCGCTACAATTTTCTAATGCTGCAACTTCTCTGTATACTACAGCATCATCCGCGAAAAGCCGAATGGAACTTCCGACACTATCTACTAGGTCATTTATATATATTGTGAAAAGCAATGGTCCCATAACACTCCCCTGTGGCACGCCAGAGGTTACTTTAACGTCTGTAGACGTCTCTCCATTGATAACAACATGCTGTGTTCTGTTTGCTAAAAACTCTTCAATCCAGCCACACAGCTGGTCTGATATTCCGTAGGCTCTTACTTTGTTTATCAGGCGACAGTGCGGAACTGTATCGAACGCCTTCCGGAAGTCAAGAAAAATAGCATCTACCTGGGAGCCTGTATCTAATATTTTCTGGGTCTCATGAACAAATAAAGCTAGTTGGGTCTCACATGATCGCTGTTTCCGGAATCCGTGTTGATTCCTACATAGTAGATTCTGGGTTTCCAAAAACGACATGATACTCAAGCAAAAAACATGTTCTAAAATTCTACAACAGATCGACGTCAGAGATATAGGTCTATAGTTTTGCGCATCTGCTCGACGACCCTTCTTGAAGACTGGGACTACCTGTGCTCTTTTCCAATCATTTGGAACCCTCCGTTCCTCTAGAGACTTGCGGTACACGGCTGTTAGAAGGGGGGCAAGTTCTTTCGCGTACTCTGTGTAGAATCGAATTGGTATCCCGTCAGGTCCAGTGGACTTTCCTCTATTGACTGATTCCAGTTGCTTTTCTATTCCTTGGACACTTATTTCGATGTCAGCCATTTTTTCGTTTGTGCGAGGATTTAGAGAAGGAACTGCAGTGCGGTCTTCCTCTGTGAAACAGCTTTGCAAAAAGGTGTTTAGTATTTCAGCTTTATGCGTGTCATCCTCTGTTTCAATGCCATCATCATCCCGTAGTGTCTGGATATGCTGTTTCGAGCCACTTACTGATTTAACGTAAGACCAGAACTTCCTAGGATTTTCTGTCAAGTCGGTACATACAATTTTACTTTCGAATTCACTGAACGCTTCACGCATAGCCCTCCTTACGCTAACTTTGACATCGTTTAGCTTCTGTTTGTCTGAGAGGTTTTGGCTGCATTTAAACTTGGAGTGGAGCTCTCTTTGCTTTCGCAGTAGTTTCCTAACTTTGTTGTTGTACCACGGTGGGTTTTTCCCGTCCCTCACAGTTTTACTCGGCACGTACCTGTCTAAAACGCATTTTACGATTGCCTTGAACTTTTTCCATAAACACTCAACATTGTCAGTGTCGGAACAGAAATTTTCGTTTTGATCTGTTAGGTAGTCTGAAATCTGCCTTCTATTACTCTTGCTAAACAGATAAACCTTCCTCCCTTTTTTTATATTCCTATTAACTTCCATATTCAGGGATGCTGCAACGGCCTTATGATCACTGATTCCCTGTTCTGTACATACATCAGGATTGATGGTCATGAAGCAGATGAAGTTAAGGAATTCTGCTACGGAGGCAGCAAAATAACCAGTGACGGGCAGAGGAAGGAGGACATCCAAAGCTGACTAGTACTGGCAAAAGGGACATTCCTGGCCAAGAGAAATCTACTAGTATCAAACACACATTTTGATTTGGGGAAGATATTGTGAGACATGAAGTGTGGGAAAACCGGAACAGAAGCGAAGCGAAGCATTTGAGATGTGGTGCTACAGAGGAATGTTGAAAATTAGTGAACTTTTAAGGTAAGGAATAAGGAGGCTCTGGGCAGAATTGGAGAGGAAAGGAATATGTGGAAAACACTGACAAGAAGAAGGCAGGATGATAGGACATTTGTTAAGACATCAGGGAATGACCTTCATGGTATTAGAGACAGCTGTAGAGTGCAAAAACTGAAGAGGAAGTCAGAGACTGGAATAATCCAGCAATTGATAGAGGATGTAGTTTGCAAGCCATCTCGCCTCGGGTCTTGCGTGATCTTCATCGTGGTTGCCTCCCGGCATGGGCAATAATGTTCGTTTCAATTTCGTAATCTTTATCCATCTTACTGGGTTTTTCCGGGGCGTGATCTGGGATGTCGGTGTCGGTTAACTGTTCATAGCGATCCCAGTTTTTATGGAAGGTTACTCCTTTCTTCGGCTCTGGGCCACTTTGGTCTGCAGCGAGGTGAGTATAACTGGGTTGTGGTCTGAGTCCAGTGAGATGGCTACTTCCGTTACTGCATCTAGATTTAAGTTCTTTTTAAGGCAGATATCCAGGATATCGGATCTACATCTGATGTCATAAGGAATTGGGATGGTTCGTCAGGAGCAATTATTTCTACAGCTGGGTGGTCATTGAGATACTTTAAGGGGGTTCTTCCGATGGTCTCCGTGGTGCAGCAACCCCATGCTCTGTGTTTGGAATTTACTTGCACCTCCCCACCCCACCCCCCTTATGATGATTCAGTGACTAGCACTTAACATGTTGCCCAGATCCGCAATGGAGATCCTCTTCTTGGGAGGGTTATATACTGAGATGAAGTATGTAGGATGTTTATTGACTACAATTTCTATGCCTGTCGCTGCTGCATGCAGCAGCTGCGGTAGGGCTATTTGCCTATGGCATCAAAGTCTTTTGACAAGTATCGCAGTCCCACCGTAGCTTCTTAAGCTGCATTTGCATGCGGGAGTGAAGTGTATTTCTTAGATAAGTGCCACGTCGATGCTGTGTGCTTCTAGGAACAGCTCTAGTTCATGTTTTTGGTTTAGGATGCCGTTTGCTTTACAAGTGGTGATTGTTAAGTGTTCCTCTATGGTCGCTGTTTCTGCTTAAGTATCCGTTCTTCCGGAAGAGATGTGCTGCCCTCTCCGCACACGTGACCGGCAGCGGCGTGGCTAGGCGGTCCTGCAGGGGCCTTTGGCTACGGCTGGTGAAGTTTCTCGCTCCCGGTACCCCTCCTGGTGACTTGCCAGTAACTAAGGCGTCCTTCGATGTCACGGCCGCGTGTATGAGAGGCCCTATACGTTTCCAGTGCAGTGTAGTTGTCGTACGGGTTGCGGATGGTGCCCCTCTGCACTATAGCATATATCGAGCTGCGTTTATCGCCAAGTTATAGCGGACAATATGGCGAGTTTCCTGATATTTGTAAGTAACATTTATCAAATATTTTCGAGGTAACAGCACTGCAGACCACTGTCCCGCCATCAGGAGAATTGTTTCTCCAGAATCACTTTACAGCATATAGCAGTGCTTAAGGTCAACATTATGAGCACTTGGTATGGCAGCCGTCGTAATAAACAGAGGAACGTACCTGACTTACATGCTTGCTTACAATTGTTATAATAGGGTAGATGCCTGTGGAACCTATTCTCTTGACGGCGAGACAGTGGTTTGCGATGTTGCTATCTTTATCCTATTTGATCAAGTCCCACACATGTCCTGTCATTGAAGTTCTCTTAGAAGCTTCTTTCAAACGCCACAGAAGAAAGTACATAGTTTCATTAGTCGATGTTGTAACTCGGCGACTATATAAAATAAAAAATGCTGGGGGTCGTCAGGAAATTCGCCATATTGTCCGATATAGCTAACCGCACATTGGCTTGGCTTATTTCTTTTATATATGGTGGCAATTACTGAACTATATGAAATCAAATCTTCACGACTTCTGAACGGTTTGCGTTAGGACGTTCAAACTGCACTGCTGGCCGAAGGGCATGATGAGAAATTAGTATCCACTGTATGGTCTGCTTTAGCGATGAAGCCTACTTTCATTTGAATTGGTTCGTCAACATGCAAAACTGGCGCATTTGGGGGACTGAGAACCCACATTTCACAATCGAGAAGTCCCTCCACCCTCAACGGATGACTGTATCTTGTGCAATGTCCAGTGCGATATTGCTTGATGGCATGGTGATTACTGTGTGGTATATTAAGATTTCGGAAGATGATTTCATACTCATTATCCAAAGTGACCTTGATTTCGACAAGATGTGATTCATGCGAGATGGAGGTCGATCCCATCGAAGCAGGAGAGTGTTTGATGTCCTGGAGGAGCACTCTCGATACCGCATTCTGACTAAGATGCCACTGGCATGGGCCTCGATTGGCCGCCATATTCTCCGCATTTGAACACTTAGAATCCTTTTTGTGGGGCCATATTAAAGGCATGGTGCACAGCAATAACCCCAAAACCATTGCTGAGCCGAAAACAGCCACTGAGGAGGTCATTGACAGCATCGATGTTCCGACACTTCAGCGGGTCAAGCAGAATTTCGCTATTCCTCTGCGTCATATCATCGCCAATGACGGAAGGCACATCGAACAAGTCATAACGTAAATCCGAATACTGTAGTGACTTTTACATGTTGAAAAAAGTGTGTGCACGCTGTAGTTTTTAACTAATTTACTTTTTTTCATGTTGCTGTTGTTGTTGTGGTCTTCAGTCCGGAGACTGGTTTGATGCAGCTCGCCATGCTACTCTATCCTATGCAAGTCTCTTCGTCTTCGACTAACTACTGCAACCTACATCCTTCTGAATCTGCGTAGTCAATTCATCTCCTGGTCTCCCTCTACGATTTTTACCTTCCACGTTTCCCTCCATTACTAAATTGGTGATCCCTTGATGTCCCATTGACGGATCCCTTCTCTTAGTCAGGTTGTGCCACAAATTACTCTTCTCCAAATACTATTCAGTACTTCCTCATTAGTTACGTCATCTATCAATCTAATCCTCAGCATTCTACTGTAGCACTACAATTCTAAAGCTCCTGTTCTCTTCTTGTCTAAACTATTTATCGTCCATGTTTCGCTTCCATACATGGCTACTGTGGTGTCACCGCCAGACACCACACTTGCTAGGTGGTAGCCTTTAAATCGGCCGTGGTCCGTTAGTATACGTCGGACCCGCGGGTCGCCACTATCAGTGATTGCAGACTGAGCGCCGCCACACGGCAGGTCTAGAGAGACTTCCTAGCACTCGCCCCAGTTGTATAGCCGACTTTGCTAGCGATGGTTCACTGACAAATTACGCTCTCATTTGCCGAGACGATAGTTAGCATAGCCTTCAGCTACGTCATTTGCTACGACCTAGCAAGGCGCCATTATCATTTGCTATTTATCTTGTGATGCATGTACCGTCAGACCGATGTTTACCAATTTTGGATTAAAGTTAAGTATTCCAGAAGCTACGTACTATTTTTACTAGACTCAACTCCTTTAACTGTTCCAGACCTCACGCCAGCCTGCGTGAGCTTAAACGCGTGCCTTTCGGCTACCTCATAGTGGCTTGGCTTCTTGCCAAGTCACAACAGCTACACTACGTAAAAATACTTCCAGAAAAGACTGCCTGTCGCCTAAATATATACATGATGTTAACAATTTTCTCTTCTTCAGGAACGCTTTCCTTGCCAGAACCAGTCTACATTTTATATCCTCTCTACTTCGACCATTATCAGTTATTTTGTTCCCCAGATAGCAAAACACATCTACTACTTTAAGTGTCTCATTTCCCGATCTAATTCCCTTAGCATCACCTGCTTTAATTCGACTACAGCCACGCTGGGTAGCCGTGCGGTCTAGGGCGCCTTGCCACGGTTCGCACAGCTCTCCTCCACAGGAGGTTCGAGTCCTCCCTCGTGTGTGTGTTGTCCTTAGCGTAAGTTAGTTTAAGTTAGATTAAGGAGTGGTTAAGCTTATGGACCGATGACCTCAACAGTTTTGTTGCCATTGAAACTTACCGCAAATTTCCTAAAAAAAATTCTACTACATTCCATTATCCTCGTCTTACTTTTGTTGATGTTCATCTTATATCCTCTTTTTAAGACACTATCCATTCCGTTCAACTGCTCTTCCAGGTCCCTTGCTGTCTGACAGAATTACAGCGTCATCGGCAAGCCTCAATGTTTTTATTTCTTCTCCATGGATTTTGATTCCTACTCCAAAGTTTTCTTTTGTTTCCTTTTATTCCTTGATCAATATACAGATTTAATAACATCAGGAATAGGCTACAGCCCTGTCTAACTGTCTTTTAAATGACTGCTTCCCTTTCGTCTCCGGCGTTCAGCCACCATCAACTGCCAGTCCGCAGCTCGTGGTCGTGCGGTAGCGTTCGCGCTTCTCACGCCCGGGTTCGATTCCCGGTGGGGTCAGGGATTTTCTCTGTCTCGTGATGCCTTGGTGTAGTGTGATGTCTTTAGGTTAGTTAGGTTTAAGTAGTTCTAAGTTCTAGGGGACTGATGACCATAGATGTTAAGTCCCATAGTGCTCAGAGCCATTTGAACCATTTCAACCATCAACTGCCGACGCCTCCTTTTAATGATCAGAGCAGGTCTTATGGACCATCGCCTTCGATCCCTAGATATTCTCCAACGAGCTCGATATGGCAATATATATATCGCATCCCGAGTTCCACACGTAGCACAAGTTCTACCTTTCCCGCTTACTGTGGCACGTCGCATGTTGGCAGCGATGGCATCTTTCGTCAGCTCTGGTCTGTTGTTCAAAGTTAACTATGCAACCCTTACTCTTCCCCGTGAACGAGGTGGGACAGATCTGTTTCACGTGCCGGATAGAGCTCGCGCCCTATTTGTCAGCTCCCAGATGACGGTATGGACACGTTGCCCAACGAGCCTCACTGGTCTCCTCCTGTCGGCATATACACCGGTCTCACTGTCAGCCCCAGTGATGATCTCGGCTGTTCCGGCCCAGTTCCATTACATACAATACTTCTTTCTTGAACTCAGTTATCTACGCCTCACCTTACCAAGACAGCTTTTACTCAAGACAAAGGCAGTATACAATGTCCTCCAATTAGGTCGTCCCCCTAACCCGATTGAACTAAAGTTCCCCCAGGTTGACTGGCGTCATGTATGGCGTGCGGTGTTCGCCTGTTACCTTGACACGAATGTTCAATCTGTCTGGTATCTAACTGTCAATGGTAAGCAAATCAATCAATTTCGCCTTCATCGTATCCACCTCGCCCAATCACCTCTATGTTCCACGTGTGGAGTGCCAGACAATGATGAACATCGGTTTGTTTGCGGACCGGCGGCGGAGGTTTGGCACGTGGTTCGTCGTATTGTGACTTTTCTAACGCGGGACATTCCGGATCGGATTACTCCCCTTTCATTATTATTTCCGGAACGTGACTATTTTCCTCGGACAAAGACCAATGCTGTGAATTGGATTCGCGGACATGCCATTCACTACCTATTTGGACAAAATGTAGACTCTGGCTCGATTTTTGGACATACCTCAATGACCGTCATTATGTCGTTGTCCGTCACCCAAAATACAGACAATTTTTCTCGAACTTCCTTGGGAGTGCTTTCCGCGACCCGCCTCGCAGCTGGAATGTGTTAAGCCAAGAGAGAAGAAGGTTTCCTGTTTGAACCAATGAACATTTCTGAACAATTGAGCGGAACACATCAATGTCGAGAAGACGTGACTCAACATATTACCAGCGGGGCGCAGAAGGCCTCTGATCAATTACACAACAAAACTAAAAAAAAAAAAAAAAATAGAAATAAAAATAAAATTCTGATAAAGAAAGATTTTGTTTTGTTTGTAAGGATAGCCCTAACCTTGATTTCCCATATTTTCCCTGGTATATAGGCAGCTCTCTGGAGCAGGTTTAGTCAGGAGCCAACGCCTGAAATGTACCAGATTTTTTTTGTTATAGGATGAAAAGTGGCAGTGGCACTTAAGGTTTTTTTAAGTTCCATTTTATTAAGGGGATACGGAATCACCTATCCCCGCAATGTTAATATATGCCTACTATAGGGAACATTTTCTCACAAACTACTGGAGACAGAGAGGTAAAAATTTTACTGTATGTGCATTCATATGTTACAACAATACTGAAACAACAGTTTATTGTCAAAGTATTTTCTTACAGAGATATTGTACATTTATTTTTAAGTAAATTTTTTCCATCGCTTTTTACTAGACTATCACCCCTAAGTGTTTTGTAAATCAAGTAATTAAAAAATCGTTGTTTCAGTATGTAATAGGGACCTATGTCACTACGTCATAAAAATTTCAGACTTCTAGGTTGACCAGTACCTGAGATAATGTTCCTAGATGAAGTAAAGAGTAAACTTACGGGAAATGGAGAAAGAAGATTAAAACATTCCTGATCCGTAGCTAATACCCCCTTCACAGTCTTCATAATCATCTTCAAGTCTTCTTTTGGCACCCCTCTGCACCTGTCTTGCTTTTTTCACTAATGTCTTGATTATATTATCAGCATGCCTTAGTCTGTGCTGATCTAAAAAGAACATAGCACGTACCGTACGGGAACCAACACACATACCCAACTTTTGAAGGACCTGGCATTTAGTTATATTTCCAAGATTGAAGGTTGCCACAGCATCATACACACCAAAATGTAGTGTATTAATTCCGACAAACACTGTTTTTGGGAGACGATGCCATATCACACTATTCAAGCACTCGTTGGGGTTCTGCGTTTTTCCGTGAAGACATTTCATCAGAAGACTTCTGTCAGCCAGATCTCTGAAAATGGGCTTTATTTCTGCCATGATGGCTGATGGTAGACTGTGGTGGTGAATGTATTTCTCTCCTGTTGTTAGTCCCCTATTGTATTTACACCAGCTGTTTTCACCTTTGGGGCACAAACCATGTTGTGGATGCTCATCCGTGGATGCGGTGTGGAAATATAAAGCCCATATAGCTCTCCTCATTTCTTCAAGATTGCCTGTATTTTGCCTGATTGCAAGGCCATAGCAGTTCTGAATGTGGTCTATTATGGAATCAGTCAATCTTCCTCTGCCATCCAAGGTTTTCCCATCATCTAGTTTTTTCCCTTTCATAACTGATTTTAACCTTCTCAGCCTGGCACACATTCTCTTCTGCACATGTCCTATACATTCAAGTTTGCTTATATTTACACTGTTGCCATATGGTTTGCTTTCCAAAACTTCTTTGAATGTTTTAGAGTCACCATCTCCCAGATATTTGACATAGCGAACATTATACCACTGTGAAGAGCGATGAAAAATTTTCTTCACCCCAGCAACCTCCATGCCACCATTACTACCATAATAATTAGCAATACAGTCATCACTGTGTTCATTTTTCAGCCTGCCTGTGCACCTACAGTATTTAGACATTATTGCAACATCAATAACCTTGCCAGTATCAACACTAGTTGCTGTTACAACACCATTGTTGGAGGTGTGGCCCCTTTTCTGCCACGTGCCATCAAACGCCACTGTGAGGTCACGACTGCCGTCATTTTCTTCCACTGCTTCTTCCACAGCAACCTGCATTGACTTCTGTGCTACATCTTCAACTGCAGATCCTAGTACATAATTGTAAGCTTCAAACTTTGAAGGTGCACTTGGAAGATGTAGAACACCACATAGCATATCACCAGCTGCTTTGCCCTTACCAATTGCTCGCAATCCATAAACTAACCTAATATTTACACTATAAAGTTCAGTTTTCTTATATCCATTATTTACAGTTACTGAAACCGAACTTGGAAACTTACAGCTGTATTTACAAACACTGCATATTAAATTAAACTGGGCAGCCAGGCCAACATGGGATTCTGCTTTCAGAGAAACGTTTCCATGACATTTTTTGCAGCACAAACTGTTTTCAAGAGCTTCACACAATATATTCGTATCAATGAGTTCAAAAACTTCATTCCCTCTATCAAGTAAATTATATTTCTCTTCCAAATCTCTTAGTTTTTTATGAGAAGCACTGTTTTCATTTGGTGTAAGTTCGTTCGGCAAATCAGTAATAAGTGGATTCACATTTTCCAACAGTGATGATGATGAACTGCTTTGCTTTGCTAATGAATCATTATTTCTTTTCTTTTGCCAGTTCACACGCTTTTTAAATACTTTTGCTTTAGCTCTAGGCATTTTCACTGCGAAAAATGAAGCACTAAATACGAAATAACTCAACAACAACTACTTTCTTATATCACACTGTTTACAAAACAGTCCCGCCACAAAGTCAAAGAGTAACTTGAGGAAACCAGAGAGAAACATTTTCGTGCAACTAGTGTATAAATAGTCGCTGGAAACCGGGATATTTGAATTCATGTCACTTTAAAGGTACTGCCAAAAAGTTCATGGTCAGCCACGAGAGACGTGTATAACTAAAGCGCAATACCCGATCTCACAAATATATAAAAATAAAATAGTTATAATTGTAGTAGAGCTATGTATGATACGTCATTTTAAAGAGGAAACATGGCAGAATATAATACGCCAATAAAAAAAAATTCGATTTTTTAACCCAAAATCCGATTCCGTATCCCCTTAAGGGACTTTCTAAAAATTAACGAAAAAGAAATAAAAAATAAAAAAGTTGGAAAAAGTGGTCAGCGCGAAAAAAAAGTGGTTACGTGCTTGTCTCCCACGCAGCGGGCCCGGGTTTGATTTCCGGCGTGTTGGAAAATTTTCTCCGCTCATGGACTGGATGTTATGTTGGCCTCATCATCAATCATTCTCATCACCTTCAAGCCAGTCGCCCAATGTGGCATCGACTGTAATAAGACTCGCACTCTGCGGCCGAACTTCTCCGGATAGGGCCTCCCGGCAAAAGCTTTCTGTAAGTCTACAAATGCTAGAAACGTACGTTTGCCTTTCCTTAATCTGTCTCCTAAGATAAGTCGTAGGTTCAGTATTGCCTCTCGTGTTCGAACATTTCTATGGAATCCAAACTGATCTTCCCCGAGGTCGGCTTCTATCAGTTTTTCCATTTGTTTGTACAGAATTTGTGTTAATATTTTGCAGCCATGATTTCTTAAACTGATGGTTCGGTAATTTTCACATCTGTGAACACCTGCTTTCTGTGGGATTGGAATTATTATATTCTTCTTGAAGTCTGAGGGTATTTCGGCTGTCTCGTACATCTTGCTCACCAGATAGTAGTGTTTTGTCATGGCTAGCTCTCCCAAGACTATCAATAGTTCTAATGGAATGTTGTCTACTCCTGGGACCTTTCTTTGACTTAGGTCTTTCAGTGCTCTGTCAAATTCTTCACGCAGTATCATATCTCCCATTTCATCTTCATCTACGTTCTTTTCCATTTCCATAATGTTGTCCTCAAATACATCACCCTCGTACAGACCCTCTATGTACTCCTTCCACTTTAAATACAGTTTTCAATAATTGTCACCCTGCAAAAAATGGGGTGCCCTGTCTTAGCTGCCTCGCCTTCTATACTGTGTGTGTGTGTGTGAAAGTGAGTGAGGTATTCAACAAACTCACCACACGTTTATACATGAACTCAAGATACTCAAACAACCCTTCATCCTAAATTTAGAAAACTACAATCACAATCACATGTGGAAACATAGTAGTCCAAAGACAGTCTTTACTATGAACACGTAGCTACGTATGACAGGATAAAATACACGAATAACGCAAAAATCGGTGAAGCCCTGTATCTCAGCAAAGCTGTCTAACATGGCCAGCTGAACGTACACAGCAGCCACCCCCCCCCCCCCCCCGGCCACCAAAACCGGCAACCGGCATCAGCAGGGAAGCCAATTTGCATACTACACACAAACAAAATCCACCTAACGGTACACACCGTGCGATCGAGTCTATAACCAGCCCACCACTCGAATGGGGACTCTAGCATGTTACAAGTACGCAGACACTGCAGGCGCAGGAGACACCGCCGCAGCCCAGCTTCAGCAGCGTCTCATGTCGGTGTGGACAGGTACTCCTTATGATGAACTTAAGCTTTGAGACTGGTACCAAGCCTTGCATGATACCCAATAACTAAACATAAACTTTGCACGATCTGCTGGACTTACAGTCCAGACTTGTCACAGAGTTCTTTCCGTAAGTCTAGGTTGGTTTGTGGGACTAAAGGGACCAGACTGCTACGGTCATCGGTTTTCAATAAGTCTACAATTGTTAAAAACGTAAGTTTTCCTTTCCTTATCCTATCTTCTACGATATGTCGTGAGGTCAGTATTGCCTCTCATGTTCCAAAATTTCAATGGAATCCAAACTGACCTTCCCTCTGCCCTAAAACCCACTACGCTTCAAACGCTTTTCGTCCACTTCTAACCCTCGATAGGCCCGGGTAATCCCACCGAGACGTACGGGCAACATCATCCTGTAAACTCCTCGATTAATGCTAAAAAAAGTGAAGGTGACAGTAGAACGTTTGTGATCGTCACCACGCTAGTGTGGGCATGTAGGGACTCCACCCTGTTACAAAATTTGTGTGTGTGCAATGTCCACCGTACACAAACTATAGGTATTGATCGATGAGAGGATACGAAACAAACTATGCCGAGTGAACCGCTCTCCAGAAATGCATGTTTGCCATGCTAGAGACCATTTATTCAATAATACTTTGTTACAGAGACTGCGGCCTAATACGCACTGTACTATACAGTCACAGATATAGTATGCATGGTTTCCTCCTAGAGGGTGGTACTGCTGCTCATGCGTCATGCCCTAGCGCTCTCTCCTGCCATAGCAATTGGTAATGTTGAGCCCGATTCACTCCTCTTGCAACTCATCTTGTGAATATGACACAGAGTTGTAGACAACGGTTCCGTATTCGAATCGAGAGCTCGCCGGCATGATGTTTACTTACGGAAAGGCAAATGGCAACGGGTGACGGGCAGGAAGGTTGTTCACGAGACCTGTCCTCGCATCCAATGTTTGCAGCAGTGTTTCACCGATTGTCTGAAATAGGGTAGTTTCAGGAAGCGGGAAATCATGAAGTAAGTACCCGAAATGTTCTCACACCAGACTTGGAGGGAAATGTGATTAACACTGTGGAAGGCGATCGCCGTGTCAGTACCAGGCAGTTGGTCCGCCAGTACAGGCTAAGCCAGACGACCCTCTGGAACACTCACGATGACAACTGTCACACTTACAGCGTGTGCAGGGCTTACTAGCGACATATTTTCCACATTGGGAGCAGTTTTGTCACTGGTTTCTTCATCAAGCAACCACGATTCCGGGATTTGTGTCATCCATCCTATTCAGAGATGACGCCACCTTTACGTAGAGTACCATCTTCATTTTTCATAACAGTCATCTGTGGGATAGTACACAGAAACCCCTGGTATGGTGACAGCGAATCATCAGCATCGGTGCAGCCGGAGTGTGTGGGCCGGGATAGTTGGCGACCGTATTTTGGGAGCAGTCTTCCTTCGAAGTCACCCAACATGTCGGAGCTATCGGCGTTTCTTGCGGGGTGTCTTTGCCTCCCCTGCTGGAAGAAGTGCCTTTACTAAGTCGAAGGGGCCCATTCCGCCATTAACGTCCAGACGCATTTCAGTCATGTCTTCCCTGGTCAATGGATCGGACGAGGGGGTCCAGTTGCACGGCGTGCTCGTTCACCGGATCTCAACCGGTTATGGGGCCATGTCAAAAGTATCGTGTATGCAGAATCCATTACAGATGTGGAGACACTGGAGCAGTGTATTCGTGCTGCCTTGGACACTGTTCGTATTCAGCCTGGTCGATGTGAACAGAACATGTTATGGCGCGTAACGCATGCGTTGAGGCACATGGAAACAATTTTCAACACATACTGTAGCTGTGGCAGAATGGTACAACATGTATTAGACCGCAGTCTCTGTGAAATTGTGTCACTGAATAAATGGTCTCTAGCATGCAAACCATACATTTCCGTACATAAGTTCATTAGATCTCTCATCGATAAATGCCTAGAGTTTGTACACGGTGGAAAAAATCACTCTGTATATATTGTACCGTTTTTCCCCTGCTGCATGACAACATCAACATTGTAAACCATTTCAAAAACTGTAGCAGGAAACGTATTACGTATGATTTGTATATAGATTATTTCTTAGTGTATATATTATCATTTTGTCCATACCACTACTCATAGTATCTCGAACATTTGTAAAGGACATGCTGCACAAAGAAAGTTACGAAAAAAATACGAGGGGCATTCAATAAGCAACGCAACTCGTTTTTTTCTGAAATCAGGTTGGTTTTATTCAGGATTCCAGTACACAATATAGTTCCCCAGTACTCTGGCTACAACACCCTATTTTTCAACATAATAATCAACGCAGTTGTCATTCTTTCAATTTCCTGATATTAGCATAACATATTTCAGAACTGATAGTTGCACCACGAGGATATCAAACAAAATGACCCATTCAGAATCTCACAAAACTGTCACCGTGGATTTTCAGACTGAGGACTCGGCTTTGAACTTTTCCTTCGTAGGAGAGGTGCTGTGGCGCCAATCCATGGATTCCCGTTTTGTTTCCGGTTCGAAGTGATGAACCCATGTTTCATCGCCTGCGACTATGTTCGCAAAAAATTGTCACGATCAGCGTCGTAACGCGCAAGCAATACCGCACAGATGGTCCTTAGTTGCTCTTTATGTCTTCTGTGGTGGCGAGGAACCCGATGGCCACACATTCTTTGAGTACCCCATCTGGTGGATGGGTATGTCGTCACTGCCAACAGAGGCGTCTAGCGGTGCAGCAAGGTGTTTGATTGTGATGCGACAGTCACCTCGAGTGAGAGTGTTCACACATTCCAACATTGCAGGACTCACAGGTATGTGCGGCCGGCCAGCTTGAGGGAGGTCGAACAGGTTTGCACGATCTTATTGAGATCATGACTGACGCCTCGTCCAACGACTCACTGTGCTTTTGTTCACTGTAAAATCTCTGTAGCCATTCTGTAAGCGTCTATGAATACCTGAGATGATCTGGTTTTCCGCCAAAAGAAACTCAATGACAGCTCTCTGATTGAATTGCACCTCCCTTAGAACAGCCATTTTGAAGGCTATGTATAACACCGCCTCCTATCGGAACTTCATGAAACTATAGAGGCTGAAGAAGGGATATTGCACGATGTCCCACAGCAAATCCGGGATTTTTCCAACTGAAACTGACCGAGAAATTGAAGAACTCTTGTTTTGCAAATAAACAAAAAATTAATTTGTTATCACATATCCCTATCCTTACTTATCAAAAGACCTGTACCTCGATTCCCAAGCCCAATCTCTCATACACACGCACACACACACACAGAAGCAAATGCAAAAAAAGCTGTACCTTGATTCCCAAGCCAAATCTCTCATACACACAAACACTCACACAGAAATATATGTGGCCTGCCTTAGCTGGTTCATGCTGTCTACTTTGTGTGCGTGCGTGTGTGTGTGTGTGAGAGAGAGAGAGAGAGAGAGAGAGAGAGAGAGAGAGAGAGACTGGGCTTGGGAATCGAGGTATAGGTTCTTTCTTTTTTTTTTTTAAGAAGAACGGGGATATGGGCTAATTAACCGTTTTGCTTATTCATAACATTTTCTGTGGGAAAATTTTTTTGCACAATATCTCCTTTGGTAATGTTGGAGATAGTCTTTACACTAATAATGATGATAATAATAATAATGACTAGTGTTATGGAAAAAGGCTGATATATGTGGTAACAGCTTCGCGGAGTACCCGCGTGGTTTGAGGCGTCATGCACGCACTGCACGGCTCCTCCCGCCGGAGGTTCCAGTCCTCCCTCGGGCATGTGTGTGTGTGTGTGTGAGTGTTTGTGTGTTTGTATGTTGTTCTTAGCATAAGTTAGTTTCAGTAGTGTGTAAGTCTAGTGGCCGATGACCTAAGCAGTTTGGTCCCTTAGGAATTCAGACACATTTGAATATTTGTGATAACATTTACTGTAACAGCTCAAACACCGACTGTCAGGACCGTGGCCCGGTAACTGAAACCAGACCTTAGTTACTGGTCTGTGCCCTGCCAACCCAGCAGCATCAGCAGACACAGCTTGTGCAGCCAGCGCTTCCGTGTGAGGGATATCGTGCGGACTCCGGCTGCATGATTGACCAACCTACTGATTACACCACATCAGGCCATTTATCCCGCTCCAGATGTTTCAACACAGTTTCGATACAAGGTTTCTTCCACGACTGTTAGCACATGGAAACAGGATTTAAACCAGCCCATCAGGCAGTCAATACATCTGATAACACACTGCCTGTGCTGATTGTCGGTGCTTCTGCAACAGCTCCTCCATGGGGCGTGAAGCAACGACAGCTGCCTCAGCATCCAACTTGGGCACAAGTCTGTCACTTCACGGCCGCACCACCATCCACAGCCACCAGTCACCACCTGTCAGCATGCTGTGGTAGCTAGGCTGCCACTGGTCCGTGGGAGACGCCTGGGTCGGCACGCCCGTACTGGTGCTGGGGTCTGAGGATCACCTTCTTTTGTCTGCAGTCTGTCTGTTTCAGAAGTGCTCATCAGTGTCAGTTTGCGTTCATCAAAAAATGTTCTATCAACTGACTGGCTTTCTTCTCTCCTACTTGACTGCCATTCTACAGTAGAGAACCACTCACCCACAACTGTCTTGCAGGAAGCATCATTATAATATGTATGCTCAGAATTGAAACCAGTCCGTATGAAAGGCGTCATAGATGTATAAGGAGAATATAAAAGAAAAGTTCTCAATGTGAGTACAAAGAAGACATTGCAGTAGGCAGATAAAAAGTGTAATACAGTTCACAAAAAAAATTCATGGATGTTAGTAAATCATGTAGTACATATTGGTCACGAAAGGAGGATGCATATGTTCATTGCCAGTTCCATAGAAGATCGAGGAGCATACGTTCATTGCTAGTTCCATAGAAGTATCGAGGATATGTCTAAAATTATACCTCCTGTACTGGATGGGACAACATATGTGTATGAAAATGTATATTTACTTTGATTGGAGTTGTTCTTCTTACCACATATAAAGCCTTGCCTTGTTGTAGAGGAGCTTGTCAACTAGTCAGTGGACAAGGCTGAGCTTGCTTGCTCAGTCCAGCCAGTAGAGAGGACAGGGAGGAGGAGGTGGAGGAGGATGGGCATTGAGCAAGTAGGGACTGGTCAGTCCAGGAGAAGTTTGCACAAATGTCTCGGTAAATCAGGGGGAGGATGAGAAAATTGGAACTGTCTGGTCCAGGAAGAGCTTTCTCAAGCTAATGGCTAGTTTAAGTCAACGATGATGAACTGAATAAAAATACATTATTGTTAGAAAAAACATTATGTGTTTGTCACTCAAATTCAAAGTACTTTCACATAGCCTTTCACATGACACAATTTTCTTCTTATTCTCCTTACTCTCCTTGAGCTCCTGGAGGGATAGGCATTCTAGGTTCCTAATTTCAGTACGTTTGTAACTATTACGCCTCTACAAAGACTTCTCACTGACTCTTATGTAGAGAACAGAGTCTGAGAGTCAAAACTTCGAAGCGATGTGAGCATATCTTTGTAAATCAGCCCGGGACCCTATGTTCCATAGATTATCTGAAACATTCTTTTGTCGACACGATATGAAACGAGTCAGTTTACAGGACATGTATAAATAACTGGTGGTAACTTTAATGAACACATTAGTCTTTGTAGTCCTACTCATGCACCTACACATAAACTTTATTTAATTAATGGCAACCAGTTTTTAAGTAGAAATAGAAGGAAAAAGTTTTCGATGATGCTGAATCACAGTCGTACAGTCTCTTCAGGCTCCCCTTTCTGTCGGTCTGCAGCAACAGGATAATGAGTCAAGGTCTTTCTAATTAAAGAACTGTTTTGATAGCCCTTGCTGCATGGATGTTATTAGTATAATAGGATATTCAGACAGTTCTGATAAACAGAAATTAATGGCAGGTGAATACTGGCATTCAATACCTTTAAAAAATCTTAACAGTCCTAATCAGTTACAGAATATAAGGTATTTTCCATTTGTGAGGCACAAATTTGTTCTCTTCGGATTCAGTCTGTCCCTTAATGTTCAAGCTACAGACATCAAAAAAGTTTTGCGTCACCTCGGTTTCGAGAGTTCCGGAACCTATACAGAAAATTGGAATAAAGATCAATATAAACATTATTTCCGCCCTTTTAATTGCTCATGAAAACGACACTTGCGTGTTGTACCACCAAACAGCGACACCTTCAGTGGTGGTGGCCCAGATTGCTGTACACACCGGTACCTTTAATACCCAGTAGCACGTCCTCTTGCATTGATGCATGCCTGTATTCGTCGTGGCACACTATCCACAAGTTCATCAAGGCACTGTTGATCCAGACTGTGCCACTCCTCAATGGCGATTCGCCATGGATCTCTCAGAGTGATTGGTGCGACACGTCGTTCAGAAACAGCCTTTTTCAATCTATCCCAAGTATATTCGATAGGGTGTATGTCTGGAGAACACGCTGGCCACTCTAGTCGAGCGATGTCGCTATCCTGGAAGAAGTCATTCACAAGATGTGCACGATGGGGGTCCATGAAGACGAATGCCTCACCAATATGCTGCCGATATGGTTGCACTATCGTACAGCCGATACGGCGCCTTCCATGACAACCAACGGCGTACGTCGGCCCCACATAATGCCACCCGAAAAGAGCAGGGAACCTCCACCTTGCTGCACTCGCTGGACAGTGTGTCTAAGGCGTTCAGCCAGATCGGGTTGCCTCCAAACACGATGATTGTCTGGTAGAAGGCATATGAGACACTCATCGGTGAAGAGAATGTGAAGCCAATACTGAGCGGTCCATTCGGCATGTGGTTGGGCCCATCTGTACCACGCTGCATGGTGTCGTGGTTGCAAAGATGGACCTTGTCATGGACGTCGAAAGTGAAGTTTTGTGTCATGCAGACTAACACGCACAGTTTGAGTCGTAACACAACGCCCTGTGGCTGCACGAAAAGCATTATTCAACATGGTGGAGCTGCTGTCAGGGTTCCATAATCCGTAGGTAGCGGTCATCCACTGCGGTAGTAGCCCTTGGGCGGCCTGAGCGAGGCGTGTCATCGACAGTTCCTGTCTCTCTGTATCTCCTTCATGTCCGAACAACATCGTTTTGGTTCACACTGGTACGCCTGGGGAGCCCTTCCTGGCACAAAGTAACAATGCGGACACGATCGAACAGCGGTATTTGACCGTCTAGACAAGGTTGAACTACAGACAACACTAGCCGTGTACTTCCTTCCTGGTGGAATGACTGGAACTAATCGGCTGTAGAACCCCCTCCGTGTAATAGGCGCTGCTCGTGCATGGTCGTTTACATCTTTAGGCGGGTTTAGTGACGTCTCTGAATAGTCAAAGGGACTGTGTCTGTGATACAATATCCGCAGTCAACGTCTATATTCATAAGTTCTGGAAACTGGGGTGATGTAAAACTGTTTTTGATGTGTGTGTTATCCATTGGACTTTTTACCAGTACCACTTCTAGCATTGCATTGATGATGACGTGCTTCATGTCCTATAGGTATTCCATCAGCATCCTGAGTGGTATAAATGCACTAAAGTGAACACATCACTTATCGATACATCTATGAACGTCCTGTATTTTGTAACAGTTCGGTTCTGAAGTTGATGTGGAAACATGTGTTTTAAGGGTTGATTTGATTCCAGCATTTCTAGTACAGTCAATATGAACACCATCTAGCTCGTATCTTATTTCTTCAAACAGGAAGGCGAAAGCGTTACGTGTAAATTGTGATGTCATTGGAACGTCTCAATCCTTTTCCCGCGCAGGGTAGCTGTGCCGTCTGAGGCATGTTGTCACGGTCCAGGCGGCTTCTCCCGTCGCAGTTTCGAGTCCTCCCTCGGGCATGGATGTATGTGTAATGTCCTTAGCGTAAGTTAGCTTAAGTTAGATTAAGTAGTGCGTAAGCTTAGGGACCGATTACCTCCACAGTTTGGTCCCATAAGACTTTACCACAAATTTCCAAATTTCCATCATTTTCCACAATTTTTCTTCCTTATATAGGAAATTATTGCTTGGAGTTGTTAAAGCACCCTGATGTTGAATGAGAATCCTAATCTCATCATTATTATTAAGCATCTCGGAAGCAGAAATGTTGCGGTAAATATTCCTGGCATATCATTGAACTGGCGCTGTTATATCAAGTATTGTTATTGTGTGGTTTCAAACCCGCTTATTAAAGAAACTTGTAATTATCCCATGTTATCAGGTTGTGCTTCTGCTGCGAAATGATGTACCGATGGTTGTACGCGTCTGGTTTTATACTTGACACCCAAACTGCTGGTCCCACTTCAAGTGTTTATGTTTTACGATTTCTTCTCCTTGAAAATCTACTTGATACCATACTGGTCTACAACATTTAACTTGAGGTGGCATGATGTCTTCATAGCCACTGAAAGGTATATGGCACTGCAGGCACCTTAACGGTTTTTTCTCCTGGGCCCACTGAAGGGAAGAATATATGTTGTGTAAAACAGTTTGTCACTCGGATACAGTTTCGGTGCAATATTATACTTGACACGAATAGTGCTAAGAGGTAGTACATTCACTAGCTATGCCCACTCACAAAATTTATTCGAAAAATATACTAAAAAACTTGACTTTGTGAGTCACCTGATAGTGGTCCTATTGAATCTTTATATCGAAAGTCTATTGTCTCTGCTATTGTTTTTACCACCTCTGTTTCAAATTTATTAATGTTCACATGTGACTCAAATCGTCGTATTAGTTGTTTTGGAAAAGCATTGAAATTGTCAATATTGCATAAGACAGGGGGTATTTCAACAACTTTACCATTTGCCGGACGTAATTAATTGTACGCATCAGTGACATTAGGAATGCTGTTGCATGTCTCCAGCACAATCAGTGCAGTACTCTAATCCCCCTTGCTTGGACCTACTGGTGTAAAATAATTCACACATAGAATAGACAATCATTCTTTTAAAATCTGAGTGTACGACATCATATCCAAACCTCAACTGTTGCAGCAATGTGCTGGTTGCTTGTTTTTATTTGGTTGTCAGAAGGAACATGGGGCATAAATATGCATATCCATGAACCATGGACCTTGCCGTTGGTGGGGAGGCTTGCTTGCCTCAGCGATACAGATAGCCGTACCGTAGGTGCAACCACAACGGAGGGGTATCTGTTGAGAGGCCAGACAAACGTGTGGTTCCTGAAGAGGGGCAGCAGCCTTTTCAGTAGTTGCAAGGGCAACAGTCTGGATGATTGACTGATCTGGCCTTGTAACAATAACCAAAACGGTCTTGCTGTGCTGGTACTGCGAACGGCTGAAAGCAAGGGGAAACTACAGCCGTAATTTTTCCCGAGGGCATGCAGCTTTACTGTATGATTACATGATGATGGCGTCCTCTTGGGTAAAATATTCCGGAGGTAAAATAGTCCCCCATTCGGATCTCCGGGCGGGGACTACTCAAGAGGATGTCGTTATCAGGAGAAAGAAAACTGGCGTTCTACGGATCGGAGCGTGAAATGTCAGATCCCTTAATCGGGCAGGTAGGTTAGAAAATTTAAAAAGGGAAATGGATAGGTTGAAGTTAGATATAGTGGGAATTAGTGAAGTTCGGTGGCAGGAGGAACAAGACTTCTGGTCAGATGACTACAGGGTTATAAACACAAAATCAAATAGGGGTAATGCAGGAGTAGGTGCAATAATGAATAGGAAAATAGGAATGCGGGTAAGCTACGACAAACAGCATAGTGAACGCATTATTGTGGCCAAGATAGATACGAAGCCCACACCTACTACAGTAGTACAGGTTTATATGCCAACTAGCTCTGCAGATGACGAAGAAATTGAAGAAATGTATGATGAAATAAAATAAATTATTCAGATTGTGAAGGGAGACGAAAATTTAATAGCCATGGGTGACTGGAATTCGAGTGTAGGAAAAGGGAGAGAAGGAAACATAGTAGGTGAATATGGATTGGGGGACAGAAATGAAAGAGGAAGCCGCCTGGTAGAATTTTGCACAGAGCACAACATAATTATAACTAACACTTGGTTTAAGAATCATGAAAGAAGGTTGTATACATGGAAGAACCCTGGAGATACTAAAAGGTATCAGATAGATTATATAATGGTAAGACAGAGATTTAGGAACCAGGTTTTAAATTGTAAGACATTTCCAGAGGCAGATGTGGACTATGACCACAATCTATTGTAGATTAAAACTGAAGAAACTGCAAAAAGGTGGGAATTTAAGGAGATGGGACCTGGATAAACTGACTAAACCAGAGGCTGCTCAGTTTCAGGGAGAGCATAAGGGAACAATTGACAAGAACGGGGGAAAGAAATACAGTTGAAGAAGAATGGGTAGCTCTGAGGGATGAAGTAGTGAAGGCAGCAGACGATCAAGTAGGTAAAAAGACGAGGGCTAGTAGAAATCCTTGGGTAACAGAAGAAATATTGAATTTAATTGATGAAAGGAGAAAATATAAAAATGCAGTAAGTGAAACAGGCAAAAAGGAATACAAACGTCTCAAAAATGAGATCGACAGGAAGTGCAAAATGGCTAAGCAGGGATGGCTAGAGGACAAATGTAAGGATGTAGAGGCCCATCTCACTAGGGGTAAGATAGATACCGCCTACAGGAAAATAAAAGAGACCTTTGGAGATAAGAGAACGACTTGTATGAATATCAAGAGCTCAGACGGAAACCCAGTTCTAAGCAAAGAAGGGAAAGCAGAAAGGTGGAAGGAGTATATAGAGGGTCTATACAAGGGCGATGTACTTGAGGACAATATTATGGAAATGGAAGAGGATGTAGATGAAGATGAAATGGGAGATACGATACTGCGTGAAGAGTTTGACAGAGCACTGAAAGACCTGAGTCGAAACAAGGCCCCTGGAGTAGACAATATTCCACTGGAAGTACTGACGGCCGTGGGAGAGCCAGTCCTGACAAAACTCTACCATCTGGTGAGCAAGATGTAAGAGACAGGCGAAATACCCTCAGACTTCAAGACGAATATAATAATTCCAATCCCAAAGAAAGCAGGTGTTGACAGATGTGAAAATTACCGAACTATCAGCTTAATAAGTCACAGCTGCAAAATACTAACACGAATTCTTTACAGACGAATGGAAAAACTAGTAGAAGCCAACCTCGGGGAAGATCAGTTTGGATTCCGTAGAAACACTGGAACACGTGAGGCAATACTGACCTTACGACTTATCTTAGAAGAAAGATTAAGGAAAGGCAAACCTACGTTTCTAGCATTTGTAGACTTAGAGAAAGCTTTTGACAATGTTGACTGGAATACTCTCTTTCAAATTCTGAAGGTGGCAGGGGTAAAATACAGGGAGCGAAAGGCTATTTACAATTTATACAGAAACCAGATGGCAGTTATAAGAGTCGAGGGACATGAAAGGGAAGCAGTGGTTGGGAAGGGAGTAAGACAGGGTTGTAGCCTCTCCCCGATGTTGTTCAATCTGTATATTGAGCAAGCAGTAAAGGAAACAAAAGAAAAATTCGGAGTAGGTATTAAAATTCATGGAGAAGAAATAAAAACTTTGAGGTTCGCCGATGACATTGTAATTCTGTCAGAGACAGCAAAGGACTTGGAAGAGCAGTTGAATGGAATGGACAGTGTCTTGAAAGGAGGATATAAGATGAACATCAACATAAGCAAAACAAGGATAATGGAATGTAGTCTAATTAAGTCGGGTGATGCTGAGGGAATTAAATTAGGAAATGAGGCACTTAAAGTAGTAAAGGAGTTTTGCTATTTGGGGAGCAAAATAACTGATGATGGTCGAAGTAGAGAGGGTATAAAATGTAGGCTGGCAATGGCAAGGAAAGCGTTTCTGAAGAAGAGAAATTTGTTAACATCCAGTATTGATTTAAGTGTCAGGAAGTCATTTCTGAAAGTATTCGTATGGAGTGTAGCCATGTATGGAAGTGAAACATGGACGATAAATAGTTTGGACAAGAAGAGAATAGAAGCTTTCGAAATGTGGTGCTACAGAAGAATGCTGAAGATTAGATGGGTAGATCACATAACTAATGAGGAAGTATTGAATAGGATTGGGGAGAAGAGAAGTTTGTGGCACAACTTGTCCAGAAGAAGGGATCGGTTGGTAGGACATGTTCTGAGGCATCAAGGGATCACCAATTTAGTATTGGAGGGCAGCGTGGAGGGTAAAAATCGTAGAGGGAGACCAAGAGATGAATACACTAAGCAGATTCAGAAAGATGTAGGTTGCAGTAGGTACTGGGAGATGAAGAAGCTTCCACAGGATAGAGTAGCATGGAGAGCTGCATCAAACCAGTCTCAGGACTGAAGACCACAACAACAACATATGTGTCAATGCGTCGGTTACGTCAAAAATTGAAGATCACATACTTGTTGCCAAAGCAACCATCAGGTGTATGTCTGACTGAATCAAAGTAATAGACTTAACTCGTTTTTTAATAGATACAACCCAGCGAGTTCCAGATCCTCCTGCAGCTTATAAAATTTACAGTTTCTCATTCTTCAGATTCACACAGTGTTCCCCGAATTAATACTTCACGAAATCTTGATATGTACTGTTTTTTGATAAAATTAAGCAAATCTTTATTTGTAAGTGGCGTATCAGGCAGTGTATTTGAGAGTTTTTTTATATTATTTCCCGGTTTTAAAAATAGTGCTTTCCCGTTAGCGACAGATTCCATCATTCTGTTTTGCCTTTTCTCCTTCTCAAGCTGTTCTTAAGTGCTTTGAAAATTTTACACGAGTCCGCCGATCAGTCCGCACTGGTGGCCAGCCCAGTTACTGCTCGGATTGATGTTGACCCCTCACCCGTGTTCGAGCGGGTAGTCGCAAGGCTGCGAAAGATTTCTCGGGCGGCCAACTTAAGGCCTCCCAGAGGCCAGGTGCTGTTTGTGGCCGACAATGTCAGCCAGATGCAGTCGCTAGTCCTGTTTCAGAGAAAACCTCTCATTCCGCCACATCCAGGCAGTCACAGAGGGTGGGGTTATTGGTAGTTGGAAGCTCCCAAGTAAGGCGCTTAAGGGGCTCCTTAGTGATATAGCTGTCAGGTACTGTGTAAAATGTCTGACGTGTTTTTGATCTCCTTGTCGCCATATATTAGCAACGTTACGTAAGTAATCGTAAATTACGAAGGAAATCAATTCAAAATTGTACGCGGGTTATTGTTTATACATTTGTACAAAAATTTGTTATAGAAATCCAGTACGACGATGGCTGCTTCTGAGAGACCGACGCAGCAAAGCAGAGAAGGTGCGAAACGGCAACTGCTAAGTCTTGAGATCATCTACTGGCACCGTGATCTGGCCGCTTCAAATTTAACCGACAGCCATCCAACGCAATGAAGTCATTATTGTAAAATTGTAGTATCGACACATGTTTGTGTAAAAGTATGATTCCTAACGTAATCAACATTAAGAGATAGTTAGTTCTGCCTAGACTCTGTCATGAGAAGAGTCACAGCAGGCAGGAGACGAGGAATCCAGTGGGGGATCCGTGAACGTCTGGAGGATTTGGATTTTGCAGACGACATAGTTTTATTAGCTCAAAGGCTGACTGATATGCAAGCTAAATTAAACTTGCTGAAAGAAGAAGCAGAGACTGCTGGCCTCAAGATAAATACAGGCAAAACAAAGGAAATGAGAGTAAATTCAGGGAACATGGAGGTCCCACTGTTAATAGGTGAGCAGCGGGTGGAGACTGTCAACTCATTCCTGTATCTGGGTAGTATAGTGGCGGAAGATGGTGGAGCTGGAGATGACGTGAAAAAACTCATTAAAAAGGCAAATGCTGCCTTCATACAACTATCTCCTATATGAAAAAATAGAAATATTACGTACGAAACAAAAATCCGTATTTTTAATACAGATGTGAAGGCTGTCCTTCTGTACGCCAGAGAAAGCTGGAAAATGGATAAAAAGATAACATCCCGGTTACAAAGCTTCATAAATAGATGTCTTCGACTCATCATAAATATCTGGTGGCCAGAAAAAATATGTAATGAGGAGCTTTGGCGAATAACAAACCAGATACCTATAGAAGACCAGATATTAGAGAGAAAGTGGGGTTGGTTGGGGCACACCTTGAGAAAACCAGATGGAGCCATCGAGAAAAAAGCATTGGAATGGAATACCCAGGGAACAAGGAAGAGAGGAAGACCAAGGGGCACATGGAAGAGGACAGTGGATGGGGAAGCAAAAAGAGTTGGCAAGACCTGGGCAGAATTGAGGCAAATAGCCAAAGACAGAGACGGATGGCGAGTTCTCCTGGATGCACTATGCCCCCATAGGGGCCAAAGGAATTAAGTCAAGTAAGTCAAGTTCTGGCTTTCCCAATACACACTGCAGATCGTCCTGGGGAGAGTACTTGGGTTCAGAACTATAAGTTCAGGAGCGGTAAGTCTAACTACTTATATGAAGGTTGTAGTTAGCACGTACTGTAAATTTTCTCTGATTCCAAGAAAGATAACAGGCTCCTTATATTTATAAGGGGGAATGTCGCTGCGTGATAGCTCATGTCATAGCTAGGAAGATCTTTTTAAGCGTTGATGCGAATAAGCAGATTAATACAAAAAGTTTAAATTCGGCGGTTCTTATTCGTTTTCGCTGTTTTTGTATTTTTGATTGGTATTTTAGATTTAGTCGGACGGAGGATCCAACTTTTTTTTAAAGGAAAACTAGTTGATCCGTTGCCCCACTCAAAGGAAATTGAGTGTGAGATTTCTTTTCATTTAATGGTTGTTGGTGGTCTGGGATTATTTGAGCAAGCTGAGGTCTCGAGGTGTATAAGTGGTTATTGTATTTTATATAAGTCCCTAGCAATGAGTAAATCAGGAAACTTTATGATGAAAGACTGCAGAAAGTGTGGAATAGTGGTGTAGTGGCGATCTTCCCTAGCTGTGATGATAATTTTCCCTTAAAATTTGGAACCATATTAGGAAACTGCAGGTGTCTGTGCTGTAATTTGGTGATTGATGGAGTGACGAGTATCCGTTTTTAATTTTGAGTTCATTACTGGGTTTCGAAACTCCCGAAGAGGCTTAGCTTTGTCTATGAATTGACCTCAGGTTAGTTAAAGTGGTAGTCACACTTATGATTTGTTTTTATTTTTGTTTTATTTTTGTTATTCCTTCGATTCCGCTACAGGGGTTGGTACTCTGTCACTACCTTTTGTAAAAGGTGTAAAATACTGACCTTAGTTGACAGGAATAAAGTACCAACAAAAAATAAAGCCTTATAGAAATCAAAAACAACAAATCATTATTATTTATTTCAACCTCTAAGTTGTAAGAAAGGTATAGTGATATCTTTCGAGCTCATTCGTTGGAAAGTGACACACTACAAAGAAATTTGCGTGACTTCTTCAGTTACGACTGACGGAGTCGCACGTAGGAAGTCGTTTATCGTGTGAAATACGAGAACTAGATTTTCTACAATAATTAATTCGTAATAAGTAAATAAGTAGAATTACTTCATTTTTTAAATAATACATACTCAGGATTCAAAGGTACTATTCTTATAAATAAATTGAAATAGCGAATTATAATATTAAAATCGCTGATATAAACAAAAGGAAAACAGAAAATTTTCATTCACAGAAGCCGAACATTTCTTCGAAGTATTCAAGGGATTTAATATCATATTACAAAAAGTAATCAGTTTACTACAAGGAAACATTGGATTTAAGAAGGCGTAGAATTTACAGGAAAGCAATTTCAAGATCTTTGCGTATTAATAACAGAGATTAATGACTTACGAAGTGGTAATCGAAACTCGTTCATGTACTCTAACTACCGACTAATAATCTAGATTCATCTTTAGAGTTTTTACGTGCATTTTGAAGTGACAAAAACTGTGGTAGGATTCGCAATGAATTGTTAATAAATGGTAGATGTTACGTCGATTTTTGCTTTGATTCATCATTCATGGAGTAGACGTCATTTCTGAAAATTTAAAACCATTCGTGTAGCAGAGATACGTTTGATTCTGTAGTGACAGTTCTATTGAATAATAATAAGCGTAATGAACTCTGAATGTGCAGTTTTAACAAAAAGAAAAAGGAGAAAAAATAGGTTAAGAATCCTCTGCTAAATCCATAATATAAACTACAAATTGTTCTACTATGTACTGGAATCTATGAAGCATAACAGGTGCTCTTGCGCACATTATTTATTAAAGTATTCAATTTTATCTAGTGTAAGTGTTGTGCAATATTACGATTGAGTAAAGTGCAATTATTTTTCGATAATACCGTCATTAACATCAATGTACAGTACAATATAAATCGTATTAAACAAAAGTCGAACTTATAAGTTTCACTCAGTGGATGGGGCAGACGGGCACAGTATGAAAGCTAATGTGCACTCAGTGTGCATTCCGGGTGGAGTCATTCCAGACGTGGAAATGATCCTCCCGGATGCCATGAAGAGCACAGGGTGCAGCTAACTGCTGGTGGTGGCTCAAGTCGGTACTAATGATGTGTGTCACTTTGGATCAGAAGAAATTCTCTCTGGTTTCGAGCGGCTAACAGAAGTGGTAAAGGCTGCCAGTCTTGCTTGCGAGATGATTGCAGAGCTGACAATTTTCAGCATAGTCGACAGGACCGATTACGGACCTCTGGTGCAGAGCCGAGTGGAGGGTCTGAATCAAAAGCTCAGACGGTTCTGCGACCGTGTAGGCGGCTGATTTCCCGACGTGCACCATACGGTGGCTGAGTTTCAGGTTCCGCTGAGTAGGTCAGGAGTCCACTACAAGCAGGAGGCGGCTACACGGGTAGCAGGTTCTGTGTGGCGTGGACTGGACGATTTTTTTAGGTTAGAGGGTCTCGGGCTTCAGTCTCAAAGGCTGCTCGTAGAACACAGGAAGAACGTACATCTAGCAATCATCGGTATAACTGTTGTAAACTGTCATAGCTGTGTTAGGAAAGTACCAGAGCTCTAAGCGCTAACAGAAAGTACTGATGTTCTAATCGCTATAGGAACTGAAAGCTTGCTAAAGCCGCAGAAGCCTCAACACAATTACCGGTGGCGTTTTTGTGGCTGTTCAAAAATGGTTCCAATGGCTCTGAGCACTATGGGACTTAACATCTGAGGTCATCAGTCCCCTAGAACTTAGAACTACTTAAACCTAACTAACCTAAGGACATCATACACATCCATGCCCGAGGCAGGATTCCAACGTGCGACCGTAACAGTCGTGCGGCTCCGGACTGAAACGCCTAGAACCGCTCGGCCACCGCGGCCGGCTTTTGTGGCTGTTAGAAGTGGTTTATCTTGTAGCGAAATTGAAGTTGATACATCAGTCCCCTACAACTTAGAACTACTTAAACCTAACTAACCTAAGGACATCATACACATCCATGCCCGAGGCAGGATTCGAACGTGCGACCGTAACAGTCGTGCGGCTCCGGACTGAAACGCCTAGAACTGATCGGCCACCGCGGCCGGCTTTTGTGGCTGTTAGAAGTGGTTTATCTTGAAGCGAAATTGAAGTTGATAATTTCTGTAAGTTAGTATGGGTAGAGCTCATACTTGGCAATAAAATAATAATTGGATCCTTTTACCAACCTCCAAACTCAGATGATACAATTGCTGAAAGGTTCAAAGAAAACTTGAGTCTAATTTCAAACACGTACCTGATTCCATACAGTTCTAGTTTGTGGTGACTTCCGTTTACCCTTGAAACAACAACCTAAATTGTGCTAAACGCATTCTTTGTAAATTATTTCGAGCAGTTAATTCATGAGCCCACTCTGATGTTCCGCTACTGTCGATTTTGTACTTCGCTTTAGCCGCAAAATCGGCAATAGCGGGACATCATGAGAACGGTGGCTCTGACACTGATTTTAATAATGTACGTGTTCTGGCGAAGGAAACAAACATTTATAGAAGAAAGGTCCGAGAAGCGGTTGAAATTTCCAAGAATGCATCTGATTTCAATAGAGATGACGGCTATAGGCTTCCGGCATCGTGGCTCCCCGCCATCAAGGAGGTGAATACGCGCCCGCGGTGTGCGAGCGACGTAAACGACACGCTGAGCGTCATTTCGGAGGAAAATAATATTTTGGGTGAACATTCCCCCTCTCTTGCTCTGTCCGTTTCGAATCTAGCCAATGATGGCGATCAACCAATAGCAGTAGGAGGAATTTCAACCAGTAACCCTTCTCCAGCTTAAATGTGGAGTAGTGGCTTTCTATCCAATGACTGTGGGCCACCAATAGCATTTACAGGAGATTAGCCAACAATGCCCCTTCTTCTGCATCAGAGCGGGCCCACCAATGGTAGCTATAAGAATTTTAATCAGTGCTACCACTTCTCCAGCACGAACGCGGGAAAACTCCCCTTTACAAGAGGACGCGACACTCGTCTATGACAGTATTATAGCAGTAGTGGACGCCAGAAGATTCTGAGGAAGACCCCAGCAGAGGGATCGAAACGTCAATCATTTTAGAAGAAATATGACGCGGCCTAATAACCCAGAAGATTTTAACTTCAGTGACAACGGCACCGAAAGCCTGAAGACTTACATAATACTTTTAATAGTTTCCACAAATAAACTTTGTCTCGAAACCTGGCAGAAAATCCAAAGAGATTCTCATCGTATACAAGTTGTGCCTCAGTTCGGCTCCAACAACACCTGTCGCTTGGGCTCTGAGACCATCCTCAGTTCATACAGGCGGCTGGCGGAGGTGGTGAAGGCTGCTGGCCGCGCATACGGGGTACAAGCATAGCTCGCAATTTGCAGGATCGTTCCCAGAGTTGATCGGAGTCCTTTGGTTTGGAGCCTAGTCGAGGGTCTCGCCAAAGCCTTCATCGACTCTGCGACGCTCTTGGCTGCAGATTTCCGGACCTGCTTTTACGGGTGGAGATTTGTAGGACTTTCCTTGATAGCACAGGGGTGCACTACGTAGAGGAAGCAGCTACTCAGGTAGCAGAGTACATGTGAAGTGCAAATGGTTTTTTTTAGACTAGGCGGAAGTTTGATGTATCCTGATGAATACTCGCCAGTCGATGCGAAGTTAGTGTCCAGAGTAAAGACACTTTAACTGTCAAATATTTTATCAGTAAATTGTCGAGGTAGTCGTATTGCGAATGTACTGCCCACCAGGAAAGTTCTCCCGCTCATATTGTTCTTGGGACCGAGAGCTGGCTGAAATTTGAAGGGAAAGCTCTGAGTATTAGCGACTCACGGGAAGTATATCGGAAAGACAGATTAGGCGTCATGGTAGGGGGAATGTTCATTGCATTTGACAAAAATATTGCCTCTATTTCGGCCGAAGTCAAGTGTGACGTCAGTGAAGAATGGGTTTAGGTGAAACAAAGTTAATTGTTGGATGTTTTAAGGCCACTTGATTCCGCTTTGACAATTCTAGAGTTGTCCAAAGAACGTCTCCGTCAGTAGCGCGTAGGTACCCAAATCACGCAATACTATTTGGAGGCGACTTTAACCTATCGTTTATGGATGGTGTCGCTATGGATTCATTACAGGGAGTACAAAAAATGTTGAAACGTGTGTGAAATCTTATGGGACTTAACTGTTAAGGTCATCAGTCCCTAAGCTTACACACTACTTAATCTAAATTATCCTAAGGACAAACACACACACACACATGCCCGAGGGAGGACTCGAACCTCCGCCGGGACCAGCCACACAGCCAGGGAGTACAGACAGACAGTCTTGCGAAGTACTCTTGAAAACGTTTAACGAAAACTGCCTTGAGCAGCTAGTTCGGCAGCCCAGACTCAATGGAAATATATTAAACCTTGCAGCTAGAAACAGGCCGGGCCTTATCGGCAACGTCAGAACAGAGAAGCGAATTAGTGATCATTACGTCATCGTAGCGACTATGGTTACGGAAGTTAATAAATCAGTCAAGGCTAGGAGAGTGTTTCTGCTAGAAAGAGCAGATAAGCAGTGGTTAGTATCTCACTTAGGCAGTGATCTGACACCACTTAGTTCCGGTATCATTGACGTAGATTAATTATGGGTAAAGTTGAAACAGACCGTAAATGGTACTCTGGAGAACTATGTGCCTAGTGAGTGGATTAAAAACCGAAAAGACCCATCGTGGTTTAACAATGAAATTAGAAGAATTCTGAGGAAGCAAAGATTGTTGCACTCTTGGTTCAAAACAGAACGCGCAGATGACGCCACCCAAAGGTTAGTATAGGTTCGTGCATTTATGAAAAGATCTATGCGTCAATCATACGACAATTCCCACCGCCATACCTTATCAAATGATGTGGTCGAGAATCCAAGGATATCCTGGTGCTATGTAAAATCGCTAAGCGGATCTAAGGCTTCCATCCAGTCACTCATTGAATAGTCTGGTGTGGCGTTAGCAGAAAGCGAAATGAAAGTCAAAGTTTTAAATTTAGCATTTAAGAAATTATTCACGCAGCAGAGTCATACAAAACATACGGTCGTCTGGCCATCGCACGGAGTTCAGTATGGACTACATAGTTGTAAGTATCCCTGGCGTATAGAAGAGACAAAGAATCCAAAAAAAAAACAAATCACCTTGTCTGGATGGAATCCCAGTTGACTCCTGTATATAAGAAGGATAAAAGAACAGACCTGCAAAGTTATAGACCAATATCATTAATATCGGTTTGCTGCAGAGTTCTTGAACATATTCGAGTTCAAACATTATAAATCTCCTTGAGGCTGAAAAGCTCATGTCCACGGATCAGCAAGGTTTCAGGAAATATCGCTAGTGCGATACACAGCTTGCCGTATTGTACGCCCGACACAGGGGCAGAGGAGTTACTTGAATGTGTGCTGTTTGTTCCGTTGGACGTGTCCGAAAGAACAGACACCGCGCGGAATCCGCTGCTGTGATACATATTATGTAAACTGAAGGTTGATGGGGGTGAAATAAAAGGAAAAGGATGATATCAGCTCCATCAGGACTTCGTTCGAAACCGGTGGCAACAAGTGAAAATACGTGGCGGACCGGGAGTCAAATCTGGGAGCTCTTGCTTACCAGGTAATTGTGTCAACCACTGAGCTATCCACACATTGTGCTTACAGAAAGCGCACTAACTATCTCGGCTCGCTGCCCTGACGAATCACAAGTCCACCGAGCGCCACCTGTCTGCGGTCCCTGCCCGTGTCCGTGTCCTCCACGTTCGCTGATTTTACATTCCCACTCGGAGGTCAAACGATATTGTGCATCCCCACCGAAGGATGTGGATTCATTGCCAATGGAGGAGAACCAGTTATATGAATATGAATATGTGGAGTCTGTTCTTTCGGACATGTTCGAAAGTAAACCTCCTCATTCCTTACCTTCAACATTCTTCTGAAGGCACCACACCTCGAATGCTTCAGTTGTCTCCTTTCCCTGTTTTCCCACAGTCCGTGTTTTACTACCATACATTACCATACTTGAAACATACATTTTCCGGAATTCATTTCTCAGATTAAGGCCTGTGTCTGATAACAGTACACGTCTCTTGGCCAGCAGTGCCGTTTTTGTCAGTGCTAGTGGGCAACTCTCTTGCTCCGTCGAACATGGGTTATTTTGCTGCCTAGATAGCAGAATTCCTTAACTTCAACTACTTCATGATCACCAATTTGCTACTTCTCATTACTTTCCTCTTCCTTAGATTTACTCTCATTCATTATTCTGTATTCATTAGACTGTCCATTCCATCCAATAGATCATGTAATTTTTCTTCACTTTCATTGAGGATAGGAATGTCATAAGCGAATCTTGTCACCGATATCCTTCCACTCTGAATTTTAACTTCACTCTTCAACCTTTGTTTTGTTTCCCTCATTGCGCAGTAGGGACGAAAGACTACATGCCTTTTTTAGACACTTTTTAATCCAAGCACTTCGTTCTTCGTCTTCCAGCCTTATTGTTCCCTTGAGAGTCTTCCCCATATTGTATATTACTAGTCTTACCCCTATTATTCTCAGAATTTCGAACGTCTTTCATCATTTGACATAGTCGAACTTTTTTTTCAAGTCAACAAATACTATGAATGTGGCCTGATTTTTCTTCAGTTTTGCTTCCATTAACAACCACAACGTCAGAACTGCCTTTCTCGTGCCTTTCCTAAAGCCAAAAAAGATTGTAATCTAACAGATCTTTAATTTTCTTTTCAGTCTTCTGTATTTTATTCTTTTCAGGAACTTTGATACATGAGCTGTTGAGCTGATTGTACGCTAATTCTCGCACTTGTCTACTCTTGCTGTCTTCGGATTTGTGTGTACGAAGTTTTGCCGAAAGTCTGATGGTATATTCTATAAGCCAATGTGAACAGTCGTTTTGTTGCCACTTTCCACCAATGATTTCAGAAATTCCTATGGAATGTTATCTGTTCCTTCTGCATTTTTTGGTCTTAAGTCTACCAAAGCTCTTTTAACTTCTCATTCTAATACTGGATCCCCTATCTCTTCTATATCGATTCCTGTTTCTCCTTATATTACGTCTTCGGACAAGCTCTCTCCCTCATAAAGGCCTTCTATGTACTCTTTCCAAGTGTCCGCTCTCACCTCTGAATTGAACAATGGGATCCCATTTCCCTCTTATTGTTACTGTGTTTGCTTTTAATTTCACCAAAGTGGTTATGACTCTTATGCATGATGAGTTAGTGCTTCCGATAACCATTGTTTTCCATTTCGTTACATTTTTCATGCAGCCTTTTCGCCTTAGCTTCCTTGCACTTTTTATTTGTTTATGACTTGTATCTCTGCATTCCTGAATTTCCCTGGACGAATGTGATCAGAAGCTTTCCCGGTGTATGTGTTGTTTCCAGGGCTCTCGTATGTCCAGGAGGATGCGATCGTTGAAGTCCCACGATATTTCAGCGAATAACCTTTCTACCATCATCGGGTGGTTCTGATGGAATGGTCTGTCTCTCTCTCTCTCTCTCTCACCTGTTACTTTTCCCTCCTTGGGGAAGTGTATGAAGGATTTTATAGCCTGTTGGATTTTACTCCACAATGTATGTTGTGTGTGTATGATTTTCTTGGATTCTTTTGGCTGTCTGTGTTTGTGGTGGTGTTCCAGTGGTGTCTTGTACTTGCCTGAGGTTGGCGAGATGTTGGGTAATTTAATGATTAAGGATTGGTATTAGGACTTGGACAGTTTGGGAATTTTCTCTTCGAACTAGTCGTCGAAGATCGTCATAGGGCGTTTGTGCTTATTACGGGACATGTCACACCGATCTAGGGAGTGGATGAGGTTATTTCCAGATCTGGAAGAACTCTTATAGAAAGCACTTGCCAGATATTGGAATCTTTCTTTGAGGAGGGGGATTTTGGCAGCGGCGTGCAGATCGTCGATGGAGAATTCCATGGGTAGATGCAGTGCCCTCCTCAGGGCACGGTGCTGCAGCTTCTGTCCAGATGCTGCTTCACCACGTATCCCCAGACTGGGCATGCATACACCATTACTGGTCATATAAGTGTCTGATAGACATTTACTCCTACACAGCAGGGAAGGAAGCTGGTTGTATTAGGGACTGGGTTTAAGATGGATATTCTGGCACACACCTTCCTGTGGACCTCGTCTATATGGTTAATCTTGAGTCCAAGGTTACGCCAATATACTTGGTGGATCTGCGCCAGGGGAGTCGGGATCTATGTAGGTGCAGGAGAAGGTGGGCGCGATGAGGGGGTCCACGTCTCCTAAGTCTCTGGCCTGTGTCCTTTCAGGGTTGATGGTGATGCACCAGTGACATGTCCAGGTTTCTGAGTTATCTAACCCTTTGTAGCCTGCGAATGACCAGGTCCTTATTCGCATTCGAATGTAAGAGGGTGTGTCGTAAACATACTGTGCAGTGTGCACCGGGGGGAACTGTGGGAGTGTCTGCAGTGTACAGACTGTACAAAATGGGCCCCATGACCGATCGCTGTGGCACCCAAACACGAATACGCCTTTTGGTGGAGATGCTTGTTTCTACCTTGACAGAGAAAGTTCTGTTCTTGAGATAGCTTTCGATTAACCTGACTATGCTCCCGGGGAACCCCTGTGTGTACAACTTGTATAATAGGCCTTTAAGCCATACTGAGTCAAAGGCTTTGGCTACATCAAGTAGCACTATCCTGCAGTAGCCTCTGTGGTTGAAGCCCTCTGTGGCTGCTTCCACCAGTCTCATGATCTGTTGTGGGGCGGAATGCTTCTGTCGGAATCCGAATTGGAAAACCGGCAGAAGTCGCTCTTTGCTGATGTGGTCTTGTATGGGTATTAGCAGGAGGCGCTCATAGAGCTTGCTGAGAGTTGACAAGAGGCTAATCTGCCTGTAGTGCTGCAGGAATAAAGGGTCTTTCCCTGGTTTGCGTATCGCGACCACTTCTGCGTGTTTCCAGTAAGCTGGGAACTCGCGGGTATGATTAATCTCATTGAAGACGTTCGTGAGGTGTTCAGTAGCCGAGGGTGGAAGTTTTATAACTAGCTGGTTGGTGATGCTGTCGTGTCCTGCCGCCTTTTTTGTAGGGAGGGACCAAATTACTTTTGCCATGTCTTCAGCGGCTAAAAGTGGGGTTAGTCCTCTGGGTCCTCCTCTGCATTGAGGAAGACAATCCGTTGACGACGGACTACCTTTTCTGCATGGCTGTAGGCCAAACCCCTCTCACCGTGCAGTGGCGGCACTCTAACGCGTCTTTTGATAAATTGCTTGGTTGCTTGCCATAGTGTGTGATCGTCTACTTTAAGGGCTGTGAGGCGGTTTTGCCATTGCTGGTTTCTGTGCTCATTGAGTGCTACCTTCAACCCTTCCTGTAGACGATTGAGGAGCCTCCTGGTGGCCTGGTTGCTGGTGATCTTCCACTCTCTTGCCACTCTGTTCTTGTGTCGGATTTGGGCTAGCAAATGCTCCGGGAGTTGTACTTGAGAGGGCGAGCCGTCAATTTGTGGTGGTGTTGGGGGGGCGGGGGGTTTGGCATTTTCCGTTGCCTGCAAGATGGGTCCTTTTAGGTCTTGTAGCGCTTGTTCTACTGATTCGGCAGTAGGTGGTGGAGCGTGAGCAATGTCGGTATCGCTCCCAGTCTGTACATTTGTAGGATATCTGGCACTGTGGGAATGCTACCCATTCTCCCACATCGACCTCTAGAAGTACTGGGTTGTGGTCAGAGGACATTCTGTTGACTGTCCTTGCGGCCACAAACCCTGTGATCCTTCTAGTGAGGGCTATGTCTAACACGTCTGGCCTACCTCCATATTTGGAAAATGTGTGGGCTCGTCCGGACCCCATGTTTCGAAGTGGTGGTAGCGCGCTAGTTGTTGCAGTTTGGCGCCTGCTCCGGAGGTTACTCTAGAGATCCAATCGTGGTGTTTGGCATTGAAGTCTCCTCCTATTACGAGTTTGCCTTCAATTTGCCCTAGAGCATCTATGTCTCCCTCGTCTATCTCGGCTTGTAGGGGTCGGTAGATTGCAACAATTGTTAGGGGCCTGGTGGCAGTGGCTACTTCCACCGCCACTGCTTCGTTTTTATTGGTAGCTGGTAAGAATACCTGGTGTTGAGGAATCCCTCTTTTTATGTAAATGGCCACTCCTCTGCCTTGGATTGGCCTGTCTTTACAGTAGCTAATGTAGTTGGGAACTGTCGCTTTTATTCCCAGTTTTAGGTGTGTTTCCCCCTTCATGCATATGTTGATTGAGAACTTCTTCATAAGTTCTTTGAACTCGACCTCTTGATTAACAATGCCATCTGCATTAAAGACACACATTGTCAGGCCTTGGATATTTTGTCGTCTATCCATGAGGGGGTTTAAAACAACTGAGGAAGTCGCAGAGGGGAGCAACTGCTGGACTGCTGCCTGAAGGGCAACGAGGATCTGAGTGTTCTGCTTCTGGGCCTCCATTAATTTCTTCATCATTTCCCTGATGAGGTTCATGGTCTGGACCATAATGCCTAACAACTGATCTGAGGGAGTGAATTGAGTTCGGGGTTCCCTAGAACTTCCTCTGTTTTGGTGGACCTGATCGTTGTTGTGTTTGTCCCAGTGTTGTTCTTGCAAGTGTGTCTGGTGTTCTGGTGACAGTGCTTGCGTCGATTTCTCGACGTTTCCGTGGGTTTTTGGTGGAGAAACCACTTCTGCACATGTTGCCTTATTGTGTTGGGCCTTGGTTTTACCCAAGTTTTGTCTGTGTGTGTTGTCCCGTTTTGTATCTCTGTGTGGTTTGATGGTGTGGTGGTGTGTTGTTTTCGTGTTTGGGGGTCACCCTTTGCACTCTTTACTTTCTGTGTGTGTTTTTTGTGGACCTCACAGCCTTGGTACCCTGCCGTGTGGTTTCTCCCACACAGTGCTTACCTTATCTGCAGGTCCATGTGTTTCACTTTGCAAGTCCTGGTGTCATGGGGTTCGGCGCATTTTCTACAAAGCACGGGCATCTGGCAATGGGCAGTTACGTGGTCCAGTCCCTGACAGCTTTCGACTGAACCGCCGAATTCCTCTGTCAATAAGACAGGTATATTTTCAACCGACTCGCTTGTTTTGCCCTTTGCAGTACAGAATGACCCACTCCCTAATTCCGTATGTATATCACAAATACGTACTTGTAGCTATCACGCTTTGCGCTTACTGCTACATGTATTAACAGTAATTAGCATGGTCCTAATGGTAAGAGGTAGTAGTGACTTCAGTGACTTCAAGTTGTTAATATTTGAATACAGCACAACTGCCACACTCTCAGTTCACTTTTACTCCGCTACTACCTTCGCCATTGCACAACATTAATTATGTGCCACTTGGACCTTGCTAAGCTATTAAATTCACTTGCGTGTACTTTTCGACCGTTACTCGCCTGTATTTATCTAAGGATTAAAGCACACTTCTAACCAGACTATGACCCAAAGAGCTGTGATGATTGAATGGGTTAGATCCACGGCCTACAGCACCCTACAGTTCACATGGTAACACTGCCTACCTGACCCACTTAACTTTGTAGTGAGCTTAAGTATCCAATTTTCACTGCTAGCAGCAGTGGGAATCCTTCCAGCACGACGAGAGCAGCAGACTTACCATTGAATCCTCCTGAAAATACTTATAACTAAGGTCGCCAGCTCTGAGGGAGCAAAAGAATAAATCACTTTTGTGCTCGTTTCAAAGTGAAACGGCTTGAGTTAAATTTAAACTTAATTTTGAATATTTCTATTACTTATAAGTCAAGATGAATCAACAAGGCAAATACTCTTTCAATTTCTGCGTGTTGACTTGATAATTACTACCATGGAAATTTATACAGTTTGGCTTAACAAAATTCTATCTTTCAACTTTATGTAATGATTTTGGATATTACTCTTGGAACAGTTTGTTGTGTCTAGACAAGACAGCCTAGACACAATGAGAGGAAGCCGAAAGGCACGCGCTAAGTTAAAGCAGGATGGCGTGAGGTCTGAAACAGGATATGTAATGAATGCTATAAAGAAAAGTACGTAGCTTCTGGAATACTTAACTTCAATCCATCCTTTTTGGTACATCTGGAGATTGTGGCGATACAAGTGAGACTCTTTAGATACATGCAATGTTACTAATGGCGCCTTGCTAGGTCATAGCCATTGACTTAGCTGAAGGCTATTCTAACTATTGGCTTGGCTAATGAGCAATGCTTCGTCCATGTAGTCGCTAGCAAAGTCGTCCGTACAACTGGGGCGAGTGCTAGTCCGTATCTCGAGACCTGCCTTGTGGTGGCGCTCGGTCTGCGATCACACAGTGGCGACACGCCGGTCCGACATGTACTAATGGACCGCGGCCGATTTAAAGCTACCACCTAGCAAGTGTGGTGTCTGGTGGTGACACCACACAGTTAATATAGAATTATTTAAGAAATGTTGCTTGAAAAGTTACTCAGAAAAATTTAAGTTAACTATAAAATGGCGACTAGCAAATTCTTGTGTGACCGTTGTTCTTTTCAACATTCTTATAAAGTAATGTTTTCTACAATAAAAGAAATTGTCAATCAAAGAGGCGATGGTGGCCTCAGTCTGATTTCACTATACTAGGTTGCGGTTACTACACTTTACCATGAACAACATGCATCGTATTTTTGCTTATAACTGTATTCTGTCCTCTGTACTAGCATAAAAACGCGACTGGTATTCTCCTTTTACAGTTCTATAAAGTTAGAATTAAACAATTATAAACCGTCTTGCCTTGGGTAGACACACAGGTGGTGAGAGGTATGTGGAAAATGCAACTCTTCACGCCTCATACTCTCAATGGCGGCCGGAATTACGAGCCATTACACTCATATAAGCCACTGCACGTTCGCCATAAAATTTGGGCGCAGAAAGTCTTGAAACCCGCCCCAGTCGCGTAGAGACGACTTTGATAAACATTCGTCACGTTTATTCCATAAACAGCGACGATATTCACCTCTTCACTGTTGCACAACCACTTTTACGTGAGCACTCTTACACCAGTCCAATCATGTCGACACTACCCAAGCTACTCTCTTTGTTCAGTCCCTGTGCCTCCAGCTACCACGAGCGACGCTCGTCTCCCCAAGAGTGGGGGGTTCCCCTTCCACAAATTTAAAAATCATTTAGTGTCTAAGCATATTATATCTATTACGCTGGAGTTAATACCAGTCATAATGATTCACCAATCAGCGCTTAACAACATTAAATTACACAGTAATAACGTACAATTAACAACAAAAAGAATACATTTAAGTCTGAGAGCTTAGTACATTGGCTGACAGATAGCGTGGCGATGCCTTTTCGCTCGTTCTCGCTGGCCTCAGCTCGCACTAATTCCAGGTTTCGCCAAGAGATGGCATCAGGATGCGCGTCCTGGCCGTCTCACGCCAGCGCGCTCACTTTCGACGCGTGGGACTCCAAATTACTGGCAGCCTACGACCATTTCAGTTCCGTTACAACCTGAAGCATTGTACTACCTTGTTATTGTGGCGGAGCAGCTCTGTGGTGACAGGGACTGCCAGAACAACCCGACTGAAGGACATAAAATACACCGACAACGAGCAGACAAGAGACTGGTGGAAGCAGCCACAGAGGGCTTCAACCACAGAGGCTACTGCAGGATAGTGCTACTTGATGTAGCCAAAGCCTTCGACTCAGTGTGGCAATAAGGCCTATTATACAAGTTATACACACAGGGTTTCCCCAGAAGCATAGTCAGGTTAATCTTGGCATAACCTTGGGTTCGAGACTAATGTGGAAACCCCACATAGATGAGGTCCACAGGAAAGTCTCCCTTTCCTGCTCCATAGGAGTAAATGTTTATCAGGCACTTGTACGCTCAGTAATGGAGTATGCGTGCCCTATCTGGGGATACACAGTGAAGCAGCATCTGAACAAATTCCAGAGGCTCCTGAACAGCGCCCTCTGGAGGGCACTGCATCTACTCATGGGATTCCCCACCGATGACCTGCATGCCACTGCCGAAATCCCCCTCCTCAAAGAAAGATTTCAAGATCTGGAAAGGGCTTTCTATGAGAGCTCTTCCAGATCTGGAAATAACCTCATCCACTCCTAACATCAGTATGACAAGTCCAATGATAAGCACAAACGCCCTATGACGATCTTCGATCAAAATCTCCTAGTTTTAATACCAATCCTTAATCATTAAACTATCCATCATCTTGCTGACCTCAGGCAAGTATAAGACACAGCCAGAACTCCACCACAATACGTAGACAGCCAAAACAATCAAAGATAAGGACAAATACACACATGTTGTGGAGTAAAAGCCAACAGGATATAAACTCCTCCATACACTTCCCCAAGCAGGGGAAGTAAAAGATGAGAGAGAGAATACAGACTAGAAAATGCGCAGAACCCCATGACACCAGGACTTCAAAACAATAAAACACATGGACCCGCAGATAAGGTGCGTGCTGTGTGGGAGAAACCATACGGCAGGGTACCAAGGGTATGTGGTCCACAAAAAACGCACACAGAAGGTAAAGGATACGAAGGCCGCCGCTCCCCCCCCCCCCTCCTCCCACACACGAAAACATATCACCACCACACCATCTAACCACACAGAGAGACGAAACAGGACAACACACACAGACAAAACTTGAGTAAAACCAAGGCCTGACAACCCAAGGGTAACATATGCAGAAGTGATTTCTCCACCAAAAAGCCGCGGAAATGTCGAGAAATCGACACAAACCCAGTCACCACAACACCAGACACACACACAAGAACAACACTGGGAAAAACACAACAACGACCAGGTGCACTAAAACAGAGGAAGTTCTAGGGAACGGCACACTGTCCACCCCCTTGGATCAATTGTTAGGCATTATGGTCCAGACCATGAACCTCATCATGGCAATGATGAAGGAATTAACGGAGGCCCAGAAGCAGAACACTCATATCCTCGTTGCCCTTCAGGCAGCAGTCCAGCAGTCGCTCCCCTCTGCGACTTCCTCAGTACTTTCAAAACCCCATTATGGATAGACGACCAAATATCCAAGACCTGACAGTGTGCGTCTTTAATTCAGATGGAATTGTTAATCAAAGGTCGAGTTCAGAGAGCTCATGAAGGAGTTCTCCATCGACATATGCATTATGGTGGAAACCCACCTAAAACCGGGAATAAAAGCGACGGTTCCCAACTACGTTAGTTACCATAAAGACAGGCCAATACAAGGTGGAGGAGTGAACATATACATCAAAAGAGGGATCGCCAACCACAAGGTATTCTTACCAGCTACCAATAAAAACGAATGAGTGGCAGTGGAAGCAACCACTGTCGGTGTTGATGGGCCCAGGCGAGGCGTAAAGTTTTGTGTCACGCAGTCATCAAGGGTACACGAGTGGGCCTTCGGTTCCGAAAGCCGGTAACGACGATGTTTCGTTGAATGGTTCGCACGCTGACACTTGTTGCTGGCCTGCAGCAGTATGCGGAAGGGTTGCACTTCTGTCACGCTTGACGATTCTCTTCAGACGTCGTTGGTCCCGTTCTTGCAGGATCTTTTACCGGCCGAAGCAATGTCGGGAATTTAGTGTTTTACCGGATTCCTGATATTCACGGTGAACTCGTGAAATGATCGTACGGGAAAATCCCCACTTCAGCGCTGCCTCGGAAATGCTTAGTCCCATCGCTCGTGCGCCGACTATAATATCACGCTGAACCTCTCTTAAATCTTGATAACCTGCTTCTGTAGCAGCAGTAACCGATCTAACAACTGCGCCGGACGCTTGTTGTCTTATATAGGCGTTGCCAACCGCAGCGCCGTATTCTGCCTGTTTACATATCTCTGTATTTGAATACGCATGCCCATACCAGTTTCTTTGGCACTTCAGTGTGTAATGAAATGAGCTCGAAAGAAAGAGCAGTGTACGGGGATTGCGTGCGTATCAGAGGTTAAGGGAGGGACGGGAGAAAATCCCGGCCCCTGGTGACCGGCGGTGGAGGGCGACGTCGGCCGGATGTGGACACGGCGACGGCGTATCGACGCCATGCGAGCGCCTCACGCGCCGGAAGGGGCGACAGGTGGGCGACAGGCGGGCAGAGTGACAGCGCTGGAAACCGGCAGGTAACTCGCGCCCGTCCATTCTCTCCCGCCACTCACAACTTAGCTAGCACCCTTTTCCTCTTATTTCCCTATCTGCGGCCACTGGAGTGACAACCATTTAGCCCCCGCTTAATGCATTTCCTCTTCCAAGCCATAGGCCCAATTTTTTCACAAAGATTTTAGCGGACGGTGGTGTACGATATGTGGCGGAATGTACTTTGTATTCCACGGTCATTCCTCCCCTTTCGTGTTTCAGTCCTGAATCGTTCGCGAGAAGAGTGTTTGTTCGTAAGTCTGCGTATGATCGAACATCTCTTATTTTACCTTCATGATATTTCTACAACATATACACAGCAGGAATCCTCTACTAACGTAAGCTCTAGTAATTTGGGTTGTAAACCACACCGTGATGTACAGCCCATCACTTTAGGCAACTCCCACTGGTATTTGGTCAGTATCTCCGCAACTCTTCTGTGGTCACTGGACGAAACTGTGGCGAAACATGCTTACCTTCCTTGAATTTTCTCTATTTCTAGTAAGGGTTACAGACTGATGACAAATATTCAAACATCAGTCGAACAAAGCTTTTGTAAACTACCTTCTCTATGGATCCACTACACTTCCTGGCGATTCTTCCAGTGAATCTCAGTCTAGCATTTGAATATCCCACGAATAGCTGCTTTTTATTTTTTAAAATTTTTGCTGATCAGTTTTACGACTGGTTTCCTTTTCTGTACCAACCTATTCATTTCAGATTAGCATTTGCAACTTACATCCTCAATTACGTGTGGGATGTTTTGCTATCACTGTCTTCCCCTATAATTTTTACCCTCCACAGCACCCTCCACAGCTCCCTCTAGTATATTGGAAGTTATTCCCTGATGTCTTAACACATCTCCTGTCACCCTGACCCTTTTTCTTGCCAGTGTTTTCCATAGGTTCCTTTCCTCGTCGATTCTGTGGAGAACCTTCTCATTCCTTGCCTTATCATTCCACCTGATTTTCAGCATTCTTCTGTAACACCACATCTCAAACGCTTCGATTCTCTCCTGGTTGGTTTTCCCACTACCATACAAATCTGTGCTCCAAATGTACAGTTTCAGAAATTTATTTCTCAGACTAAGGCCTAAGTTTGACACTAGTAGTCTTCTCTTGGCCAGGAATGCCCTCTTTGGCAGTGCAGGTCTGCTTTCTATGTCCTCCTTGTTCCGTATGGCATGGGTTATTTTTCAGGCTAGGTAGCAAAATTTCTCTACTTCATATAATTATTTATGTTATTATTGAACTTTAAATCGCTCCGTACGCATGCTCTCAGCTATTTAACAGACGTGACTTATTTCTAGTAAGTGTAATCGTACAATAACTGGCTTTTTGGCATAGTTATGAGCATTATGTTACATTTTTATTTGTAATATCTGACATAGTCAAGTGAGAGAGACGCAGCGATATGTATTACGAGGGCGTGCTGGAAAGAAATGCCTCCGAGTTTTTATGTGAAAACTGTTAAGGATTTTCAAACAAAGCAACCGTTACTAACATTCCACATTTTTCTTCTTCATGTCTTCATATTTGCAGCCCTCTGCAGCTAGAGGGCTCCGAATTGCACCGTGTAACTCGACGATGAGTAACATAACTGTGTTGGTGAGTGAGAAACAGCGTATTGCAATCAAATATCGAATTCGAAGCGTTCGTCTACACTTGGAGCACACTCTTCTTCAGCATGACAACGCCAGACAACACATGGGCGCTGCGACGACTGCAACAATCCGAAATCTTTGGAACACTGTCACCGATCATCCTCCTTACAGTCCCGACTTGGCCCCACCCAATTTTCGTCTGTTTCCAAAACTTAACGAACGCCTTCGAGGACAACACAGCCATCACTTCTCAATCAACTCTCGCAGCAAACGATTGTTATGTGCAGTCCCATACAACTGATGTTCTTTGTTGCTGCGAGAGAGATATATTATGGAGTTACTCTACATTATTTTCCTCACTCATCAACAGTTTATTTTGAAGATAGGATCTGCAGCACCGTCCTAATTTATTCAACATTATTTAATTCAAATAACAATTAATAACGAACGAAAACGAGACAGATTGAAAAAGTAACTACACTGTTTATTATTTCAAAAGTAATCGCCGTAACTATTAATACATTTATCCCACCCTGAGGCAAGATGGTAAATGTTTTCATGGAAAAATGTTTGCAGTTGTCTACGGAACCATGATTGCACTCGGGCGTGCATCTCTTTGTTTGAAGCAGAACTATGGTCACGAATGTCTTTCTTCAGAGCACCAAAATTATGGAAATCGCTTGGGAGAGATTGGCAGAGTATGGAGGATCTGTAAGGACTTCTCAGTGAAACTTCTGCAGTCTAGTCGAAAGGGCCTTGTCAGTATGAGAGCGGGCAATCTGTTGGCAGATTGTTTCGACTATGCTGGACAGGTTTCGCTGACAAGTCCTTACACATCCTTCATACAATGCTGACATCTCCTCATGCGATTCCCAAATTATTGGTAGCCTGAAGAAAGATAGTCATGGCCGTTGGATTTGCTTCGCGCGAAGAGGTGAAAGCCTGGGTACAATCAGGATTTCGTAGGCAACCGCAAATATTTTTTCACCAAGACATTGACCATCTTGAGTGTCTGGTCGTTCGACTGCCCTTATATTTTTTATAGTACGCTATACGTAGACTACATTATAAAATTTGATGGAAAAACGTGTGCTGAGAAGTCTAGAGGACACCTATAGCGAGCAGTGGATGGTGAATGGCATATGACAATGATGATGATGAAACTTCCTAGCAGATTAAAACTGTGTGCCGGACCGAGAGACTCGAACTCAGTCCTGCAAGGTTCGCAGGAGAGCTTCTGTAAAGTTTGGAAGGTAGGAGACGAGGTACTGGCGGAAGTAAAGCTGTGAGGACGGCGAGTGAGTCGTGCTTGGCTAGCTCAGTTAGTGGAGCACTTGCCCGCGAAAGGCGAAGGTCCCGAGTTTGAGTCTCGGTCCGGCACACAGTTTTAATCTACTAGGAAGTTTCATATCAGCGCACACTCCGCTGCAGAGTGAAAATATCATTCTGGAATGATGACATTTTAGGAATCTTACTTGAATCAATAGCCAGCTCTGAACAAAATATCATTAAATCATAACATTTTATCATGGAACGCTCGTCATGGTGTTCTATGTTTCTATGACTTTGCTAAATTCATTTTCTGAATACTAACAATCGGAGGTGAAGACGAAGTGATTTTCAAATACACATTCTAGTGGTGCATGTGTTATGTATAAGGGAACTTGTACTTGGATAGCTTTCAAAAAAATCGATTTTTTAATTTTTGTCTTAAAAAATTTTCTGTAGTTTTCTGAACGAGAAAAAGTTTACTTCCAGGAAAATAGATCACAGGAAGTACTAAAATTAGAGGGATTTAAAAGTGGCTGCACGCACCACGACATCCTCATGGCACACAGTCGGTTCTGTTAAAAATAAAGTTTTGCTCTCATTTGTTTCGTTTTTATGACGTTTTAGTCCCTTAAGTTGGCTAACCTGCGGAAGTTTTACAGTTACTTATCTTTTGTTTACACAGGGAGTTTAGTCATTGTTCGCTGTTTTTTGGCGCAAATATTTTGTTTACAGCGAAGTAACTGTATGCGTGAGTTTCTTATTGTGTGCGTGAGTTTCTTATTCCACTTAAAAGCAATGAGAAGAGTTGAGAAGTTCAGCGTTAAACAGCTTAAATTTTATGGATATCGGTTGACCAAACCGATTAAGTCTGTTAATACTGAAATACAACGTGATACAACACTTGAATCAGCTTCAACTACTCCGCCGGCCGCGGTGGCCGTGCGGTTCTAGGCGCTCCAGTCCGGAGCCGCGCTGCTGCTACGGTCGCAGGTTCGAATCCTGCCTCGGGCATGGGTGTGTGTGATGTCCTTAGGTTAGTTAGTTTTAAGTAGTTCTAAGTTCTAGGGGACTGATGACCACAGCAGTTGAGTCCCATAGTGCTCAGAGCCATTCAACTACTCCAAGTGCTTCGAAGCTAAAACTGAAATATTTAGACAATGGGCTTGACCGTATTAATGCTGACAGTACAGAGACGCCAACTATTGTTTCAGGTTGTGTTACTATTGAACTCTCTGCTCTATCTGAACTAATAAATAAAGCTTTGCAGTGTAAGGAATGTGGCAATAGTGGTGTGAAGGTAGTTAAAGAGAAACATGCTAGAAGAGGTTGTGCTACAAAATTAAGAATTGTTTGTAATTCAGTGAATATGGTTATACTTGTGGCGTAACTAAACAGAGAGTGTATAACACAAATATTAAACTTGCTTATTGCTTATGCTATGAGGTGTATAGGCAAAGGGTACAGACGTGTACAAATTTTCTGTGCTCTTATGGACTTACCTCTCCTTACAAGGTTCGACAGTACAAAAATTATTCTACAGACTTTATAAGAAGTAGCAAATGATAGTATGAAAAGCGCTGTTCAGGAAAGTGTAGACATGAATGACAGCAATATATGTATGTCTGCAGCCCTGGATGCATCCTGACAATGAAGAGGCCATAGTTCCCTAATAGTGTAGTGATAGCTACATCCTTTGACAATAGTAACGTCATTGATATGGAATGTATTACCTATTACTGTAGTGGCTGTACTAGTAGTACTGAAAATCATAAATGTTTGATTAATTTTAGTGGTTATAGTCGAGGGACGAAATCTGAAGGTGTGAAAATATGTCAGAAGTCAGTGGAGAAATGTGGTGTGATGTTTACATCTTACCTAGGAGGTGGAGACTCAAAAGGATACCAAAAAGTTTTCGAAGCCAAACCTTATGCTGACACAAAAAATTGAAAAAAATTGAATGTGTTGGATATGTCCAGAAAAAGTTGGGTACAAGACTGATGAACTTGAAGTGAGAAATAGATAGGTTGCAGTATTATTATGGACGAACCAAAATACAAAATAAAAATAGCCTTGAGGGAATGAAAAAGGCAGTATGGGCTGCCTTTTCCCACAAATCCTCCACAGATAACAACCCAAGTCATGCACTCTGCCCATCTGGCAATGATTCATGGTGTGGCTATCAAAGGGCTATTACTCAAGGTGAGACCTACAACCATAAACATTCTTTGCCATTTGCTATAATGGATTTTAGTGACAGAAGATTATTAGAGAAATGTTTACATGGTAGGACTCAAAATACAAATGAAAGTTTCAACAATTGTATATGGGAACAGATACCAAAAACTGTTCTAGTATGACTAAATACTTTCAAAATAGGTGTGCTAAATTCTGTTCTATCTTTCAATGACTGCGCAGAGGATTAAGTTTAATTTTGGATAGTTGGACAATACAAAAGTCTGGGGGGAGTTCTCGATCCAACAGAGAAAGCGATTTGAAGTGCTTAGCAGTGGAACTGAAGAGAATAACATTAAGGGTCAATGGGAATCAGTGAAAACGATCTATGCACAGACTGCTGAAGAAATTCTTAGAACAAAGGACCACGGCAGAGAAGACCAGGTCTCTGGCCATATTTGGGATGCAATATAGCAGAAGAGGAAGGCAAAACTCCGGCTAAATTGCGCACAGACGAGGGAAGTAAAAGAAGAAATCCAACAGCAGCTTTGCGTGTTAAATAGGATGGTGAAGAGGAGTTCCAGAAAAGATAAAAGAACCTTCATCTATAATCTCGCAGCTGAGGCGGAAGCAGCAGCTAACAGAGGCGATAACAAGACACTATATAACATCATACGGAAACTGTCAAATAAGAAATTTGCGGGTGATACGCCAATCAAGAACAGGCAAGGAAAACTACTTATATATAGAGAAGACCAAGTTCACAGGTGAAAAAACATTTTCAGAACGGTCTGAACTGTGAAACTACAGATGACAATGTAGCTCAACTGAATGTGGGTGTGGAAGACTCCCACAAGATATGTCAATCAACATAGAACCACCATCCAAAGAAGAAATCCGTGAAGCAGTCCAACAGATAAGAAATGGAAAAGCTCTGGGCCTGGACAACATCAGTTCAGACTTACTTAAAGTAGATCCCCCTATAAAAGCAGAAATTTCACATCCACTACTGACAGCCATATGGATGGATGAAAAAGAAACGAATGATTGGAACAGAGGCTCGCTCATCAAACTCTCAAAGAAAGGAGATCTATCGGTTTGTGATAATCGGAGAGGCATCACCCTGCTGTCAGTTCCAAGTAAGATCCTCTCTCGAATAATCCTAAATAGTGTAAAAGCATATAAAGACAAGAAATTAAGAAGAGAACAAGCAGGTTCAAGGAGAGTCGCTCTTGCATTGACCAGATAAACACCTTGAGAATAATAGCTGAACATTCATACGAATATCAGTCACCGCATTACATGCTGTTTTTAGACTTTGAAAAGGCCTTCGAGAGTGTAATTGGAACTAAAATACGGAGCTCACTGCAAACTTCTGGAATTACTAAGAGAATAATTGTTCTTGTCAAGTGCATCTATGAAAACTACACATGCCAGGTTCAACATCAAGGTCAGCTTTCAGATCCAATAGCAGTGAAAACTGGAGCTAAGCAAGGCTGCATGCTCTCACCGATAGTATTGAACATAGTACTGAATCTTGTAAGACATGTGGGCAAACGATAACAACGCCGCAGAGCTTAAGCTTGGGAGCTAGGTAATCTAAAGAGAGGATAAGTTTAGCTACCTTGGAAACATGATTACACCATATGGTGGTGCAATGGAGGACATTAACAGCCGCATCATCAAAACCAAAGGCGTTTTTACAACTTTCAGCTTTATCTGGAGATCGAAAGAAATAACATTGAGGACCAAACTGCAGATAGTTGGAAGTAATGTAAAATCTGTGCTTCTATTTTGATGTGAAACATGGAAAGTGACAAAGCAGCTAATCCGTAAGCTGTAGACATTCAGCAACAGATGTCTGAGGAACATCCTGGGCATACGTTGGCAATATGTCATCTCTAAAGAAACATTCTGGGAAAGAACCAGCCAGAAGCCAACTGAGCTGTAAATAAGAAGCAGGAAGTGCAAATGGTTAGGACATACACTTAGGAGACCAAATGAACATATTGCGAAGCATTTTATTGGAACCCGCAGGAACGACGGGGACGAGGCAGGCAAAAAATGAAGTGGAGACGATCAGTTGAAGCAGAAGGTCAACAGGAAGGAATAGGATGAAAAGAAATGAAAATACTAGCAGAATAAAGAACAAGATGACGATCTTTTGTTGCAGCTCTGTGCTCCACATAAGGAGTTAAAGGAATTAATATAAAATAATAAATAAATATGAAACTATCAGGTGTCGGGAAATGCGGTCTGGACGAACGAATAGGAAAATACTTGGGGCTGGACTAATACTCTGCTCACTACACTCCTCCTTTTCCAAGCAGCCGGTGAGCACACGCCCCAAGGCACATACACAAAACGCTAGGCTGATGAACAGAGAATTAGTCTTTAAAGCAAAAAATCAGATCACACACTGACAGCGCAAACGAAACACTTGTGAAAAGTCGCTAAAAGATAATAAGGTAACTGGCCATGGCAGCCTCCCAAACTTCCACCTGATAGGGTAGAAGTTCAGCGGCCAACCGAGATTAAGCTTCAAATCACGCCACCAAGCGGAAACGGTAAATATACTTAACCTTCGCGCGGGACGGAAAACATAGGTGGAATGGAGACGCGAACGGTTGGCTAGTGAACTTCACCCACGTAAACACAAGCCTGGTTTAAAAGTACAGCCAGCCAAGATACAAGCAACAAGATTTGCCCCGGTGAGGAGCATAAGCTTGCGGGCTCCAAATAACAAAAAGAAGCTACCTGATAATTTAGCTCACAATATATTAGGCAATAAAAATTTGGACGTCACGCTTAAATACACTGAACATAAAGAACTTTACAGAAACCCCAACACTGTAAGATACATACTCAAGTTGTAACTATGACAATTACATGAGGGAAACTATTGTGTTTAGATACGAGCGACACTCTCCTCAAATCTCCTGGTTAGAGACAGGAACAGGGGACAACGACAACAGGAGGCTGAACCAAGTCTACTACAGAAGCATTGAGGCAGAAGCATGCGCAGGAAGCGAACCAGTCACAATTATCATGCTCACAACTGGGAGAAAGACCAGCCGTCACGAGATGCGCGGATGACGACGAGCCAACGCCCCACTACAGATGTGTCCACTATGGTTTCCTGTGCATGTCCCTCGTGTCCGGAAGGTGCTAAGACAGACCAGAATGGGAGTCACTCGGACGGTGGAACAAACAGCCGGCCCGTTGCCCCGCAGACCTGCGCTGTCAGTGACTGACTGACTCACCGGCACTGGCGGCAAACGTGTCACGCCCCCTTCACGCCAGAGATTATATTCCAGGAGACGTGGCGCGGGATATCGATCGCGTAACTGTTCACAACTCTTACTTTAAGAACAGACAGCAAAATGTCATTCTCCACAGTATTGAGAATGGTTATGATGTTGGGCGCGAGTGGGGCACAGATAAATGGAGGGATGGGATGCCACAAGGATCAGTCCTGGGGCCACTCCTTTTCCTTATTTATATAAATTATATGCCTTATATCATAGGTGATTTTTGTTTGCTGTTGACGCTAGCTTGGTAGTTAAGGATGCCATTGCAACATTGACAGTGATTCAAATAGTGCAGTTCAAGACAAAAGTTCATGGCTTGCAGAAAATAAACTAATGCTACATGACAGTAAGACTCAGTTTCTACAGGTTAGATGTGGGACAAATTTTCGATGGTCCGTAGTATGTCAGTGTCCTCGGTAGACTGAGTGGGGTGTTGTCGTGAAGGAAAAATTCCACATCCGACAGCGTTCCGTAACTCGTCAGGAGATTTCGGTAGTACTTGCGTTAGATGTAAAAGACCAAGGTTGACACGCAAAAACGTGCTCTTTCACCAGGATAATCCACCACCCACACATCAGCGATAACAGTGGCGGAAGTGCGTGAACTGGGCTATGATCCAGTTCCTGATTCACCTAATCACCAGACTTAGCTCCAAATGGCTTCTTCCTGTTCCCTAACTTGAATCTTTGGCTTCGTGGGAAGCAATTTTCATCAAATGAAGAAGTGACAGTTGATTTTGCAGAGTTTTAAAGAACTTATTTTTTTCGATGGGATGAAAACTCTGAAGGGGTGCTGGATCAAGTTATAAGGAAACTATGTCGAGAAGTAACATGGGTTGTTTACGAAACAAACATTTTTCCTTGGTTTACTACCAAGTTTTTCAAAACATCCTCGTTTGCTCCTGTGACGGTTTGCCCCTTGTGAGCATAACCTGCAAGCACCACACCACGGCAACGGTCTGTATGTCCATACGTAAAAGTTAAGGCCCCTAGAATCAAGAGCTTGTCACATTAGTAAAACCAATCTCTTAAAATAGCAGACCATGTTAATAGCTACAAGTCTACTGGCAGACGTTTGAATTAACTACGGACTTTGAGTGGTGGGTCATGTGCGCCATCAACAGACACGGAACTATGTCAGTGTTGGCTGTGCCCGCTGCCACGTACTATCACGGAGTGCGGCCCACGTCAGTTGTTCCAGCCTTGCCGCATGGTATTGCTCTTATTCTGTTTGTATGGTTTGAGGCTAATAGGATTCCGTGGGTCGTTAATTCTGTCACTCTCTGTGCTTATTGCTGTTAAGTGTCCTGCAATGACTTTTTACACTCCCGTGGCGGATCGGCATTACAGATTTTACGCTTGTATGCTGGTCGTGCAAGATTGTATTTTCTACTCTTGTTCAGACTCGTTTTTCCGGCACCACACAGGCGATAAAAGCGGAGGGTTGCGGTGTTAGCGGCGGTGTCTTTGAAAGCATTACAAGCCTTATACGAGGGCTATTCGGAAAGCAAGTTTCGATCTGTCGCGAAGTGGAAACCACCTCAAAATAAAAAATGTTGTATTTGCAATAATAAGTTACACCTTCCTGCTACGTCTCTACATAGGCGCCGCTCCGACTTAGACATTTGTCGTGGCGTTGTTCCAACTTTCCAGTACCCTCGTCATAGAAGGCAGCTAGCTATGCTTTCCGCCAATTCTCTACGCTAGTCTACAGCCTGTTGTCTTTGCCAAAATGTTGTCTTCATAGCCAACGGTTCTTCAGAGCAGAGAGAAAACTCAGGGAGAGCCAATTACAGGCTGTGTTGTGAATGATCAAACACTTCCCATCGAAAACCCTGCATAAGCATCTTCATTGCCTCTGCAGAGTGCGGCCGAGAATTGTCATGAAGAACGAAAAGCATGACAGTCATGTTGTGTGGGCTACATGACATCAGGCGAAATCTCCACCAAGACCTCATACCTGGCGGGAGACAATATTTTCTAGGCAGTATTTACAGCTTGACACATTCAGTGTGAGCAACGAACTGATTTTGTGATTTGTGATAAAGAACGGACTTTTGATATTGGTTGCCTATGTTGCGCCTAATTAAATCAAAAGACCGAGTGTAAGATGTTTTCCTGCACCCAAATCGTCTGCCCGCTAATTCTAAGCTAGATGTTATGCACCACGCTCGCTTAGGTTAGTATACTTATTAGTTATCTAGCATAAGCGGTATCTCTGCAAATCTATCGCTGTTAAGCTGACCTACTTCAGAATATACCTATGTTAAGGCGTGCTAAGCTTTTCGATTTCTGTTGCGCGAGAAATAACTAGTTTGGGTTGATGCTTTCGCATGTATGGAGAATAGCGCGTAACGCTGTACCATTAAGGTGGTGCATTGGACATTAGTAGCTATGTATGGTGTTGTCCTGTGGTGAATGGTGACCAGTGGTTCATTAGCTGTTACATGTGGTCAAAAACGTTATTGTGGGATAGTGCTTGTGGACGAGAATAAATTGGGTGAAATTGGAATTCACTTGCGTTGAAGTACTTTAAGGTGGAAACCTGTTAAAACAAAAACGAAGTATTGTTATTAATCGTTAAACTTAAGTCAGTTTGAAATTTTTGTCTTAAATGAGTCTGTGATTTTCGAGGTTTTGACGGTTATATAGTTTTATTAATACTGCATTTATGAAATTTTAAACGTAAAATTTTTTTACACAAAATCTCTCATTTTACGAGACTCATTTCAAATATTGTGTGTGTTTCGTATGTGAGGGGTGTTAACATTGTAAGTGGGCAGTAATTATTATGCTGTTCTGTTACAGGCAGGCGTCGGTGGCCATTACTGGGGGGTCGGTAGGGCCTCACCTCACGTTCGAAGCTGGTGATCTCACAATCGCGACGGAATCTCCGCTGTAGCCTCCGAGAATACTATCGCGAATGAATAATTCAAAAAATTATTTTCAGCTTACCCTCAGCTGTTAATAAAATCCCAGCCCTCCACTCCCAACCACCAAAATTCGATTTAGCGGGATATATCCCGTTATCAGTGACTTGCGATATTTCGTTTTGGACCTGTACCAGAGTGCTTATTTACCTATGCTAATTTGCCTCTGGGAGCTGTGCCTCCGTCGAATTTGGCTGAAAATAGGTTGTCTAAAATAGACCATTTTATATGGCGTGGTACGCATCAGATTTGCAGTCCAAACACTTTAATTGCACTTTGATATTAAATAACATACGATCGCTAGACTGAGTCCCATTTACTACAATTTACGCTCAGATAAATGTTTAGCCACATACTACATTCTATTGACGTCCTATAATATGAGTGTCCGAGTGCAGTAACCTAACATAAACGCTGAAATTCACAGTGTTTTACGTGTGGCGAATAAATCATTAACACGAAACTTCCTGGCAGGTTAAACCTGTGTGTCAGACCGAGACCTTTGCCTTTCGCGGGCAAGTGCTCTACCATCTGCGCTACACAAGCACGGCTCACGCCCCGTCCTCACAGCTTTACTTCCCCAGTACCTCGTCTCCTACTTTCCAAGCTTCACAGAAGCTCTCCTGCGAACCTTTCAGAACTAGCACTCCTGGAAGAAAGGATATTGCGGAGACATGGCTTAGCCACAGCCTGGGGGATGTTTCCAGAATGAGATTTTCACTCTGCAGCGGAGTATGCGCTGATATGAAACTTCCTGGCAGATTAAAACTGTGTGCCGGACCGAAACTCGAACTCGGGACCTTTGCCTTTCGCTGGCAAGTGAAGTTTGGAAAGTAGGATACGAGGTACTGGAGGAAATAAAGCTATGAGGACGGACCGTGAGTCTTGTCTAACCTATTTATCGTCCATGTTTCACATCCATACATGGCTGCACTCCAACCAATTACTTTTACAAAAGACTTCCTGACACTTCAATCTATACTCGATGTAAAAAATTTCTCTTCTTCAGAAAAGCTTTTCTTGCCATAGCCAATCTACATTTCATATCCTCTCTACTTCGACCATCATCAGTTATTTTTCTCCCCAAATAGCAAAACTCATCTACTACTTTAAGTGTCTCACTTCCTAATCTAATTCCCTCAGTATCACCTAATTTAATTCGAATCATTCCATTATCCTCATTTTGACTTTGTTGATGTTGATCTTATATCCTTCTTTGAAGACACTGTCCATTCCGTTCACCTGCTCTTCCAGGTCCTTTGCTGTCTCTGACAGAATTACGTCACCGGCAAACCTGAAATTTTTAATTTCTTCTGCATGGATTGTAATTCCTACTCCGAATTTTTCTTTTGTTTCCTTTACTGCTTATTCAATACACAGATTGAGTAACATCGGTGATAGGCTAGAACCCTGTCTCACTCCCTTCCCAACTACTGCTTCAATTTCATGGCCCTCAACACTTATAACTACCATCTGGTCATCATCATCATCATCATCATCATCATCATCATTTAAGACTCATTATGCCTTTCAGCGTTCAGTCTGGAGCAAAGCCCCCTTATAAAATTCCTCCATGATCCCCTATTCAGTGCTAACATTGGTGCCTCTTCTGATGTTAAACCTATTACTTCAAAATCATTCTTAACCGAATCCAGGTACCTCCTCCTTGGTCTGCCCCGATTGCTCCTACCCTCTACTGCTGAACCCATGAGTCTCTTGGGTAACCTTGCTTCTCCCATGCTTGTAACATGACCCCACTATCTAAGCCTGTTTGCCCTGACTGCTACATCTATAGAGTTCATTCCCAGTTTTTCTTTGATTTCCTCATTGTGGACACCCTCCTGTCATTGTTCCCATCTACTAGTACCTGCAATCATCCTAGCTACTTTCATATCCGTAACCTCAACCTTGTTGATAAGGTAACCTGAATCCACCCAGATTTCGCTCTCATACAACAAAGTTGGTCGAAAGATTGAACGGTGCACAGATAACTTAGTCTTGGTACTGACTTCCTGCTTGCAGAAGAGAGTAGATCGTAGCTGAGGGCTCACTGCATTAGCTATGCTACACCTTGCTTCCAGTTCTTTCACTATGTTGCCATCCTGTGAGAATATGCATGCTAAGTACTTGAAACCGTCCACCTGTTCTAACTTTGTTACTCCTATTTGGCCCTCAATCCGTTTATATTTCTTTCGCACTGACATTACTTTCGTTTTGGAGATGCTAATCTTCATACCATAGTCCTTACATTTCTGATCTAGCTCTGAAATATTACTTTGCAAACTTTCAATCGAATCTGCCATCACAACTAAGTCATCCGCATATGCAAGACTGCTTATTTTGTGTTCACATATCTTGATCTCACCCAGCCAGTCTATTGTTTTCAACATATGATCCATAAATAATATGAACAACAGTGGAGACAGGTTGCAGCCCCCTGAAACTACTCTGAACCATGAACTCAATTTACCGTCGACTCTAACTGCTGCCTGATTATCCGTGTAAAACCTTTAATTGCTTGCAAAAGTTTGCCTCCTATTCCATAATCTCGTAGAACAGACAATAACTTCCTCCTAGGAACCCGGTCATATGCCTTTTCTAGATCTATAAAGTATAGATACAATTCTCTGTTCCACTCATAACACTTCTCCATTATTTGCCGTAAGCTAAAGATCTGGTCCTGACAACCTCTAAGAGGCCTAAACCCACACTGATTTTCATCCAATTTGTCCTCAACTAATACTCGCACTTTCCTTTCAACAATACCAGAGAAGATTTTACCCACAACACTGATTAAAGAGATACTTCTGTAGTTGTTACAATCTTTTCTGTTTCCATGTTTAAAGACTGGTGTGATTACTGCTTTTGTCCAGTCTGATGGAACCTGTCCCGACTCCCAGGCCATTTCAGTTATCCTGTGTAGCCATTTAAGACCTGACATTCCACTGTATTTGATGAGTTCCGACTTAATTTCATCCACCCCAGCTGCTTTATTGCACTGCAATCTATTGACCATTTTTTCCACTTCCTCAAATACGATCCTATTTCCATCATCATTCCTATCCCATTCTACCTCGAAATCTGAAACATTGCTGATCGTATTTTCACCTACATTGAGCAACTCTTCAAAATATTCTCTCCATCTGCCCAAGGCATCCATAGGATTCACCAGCAGTTTTCCTGACCTGTCCAAAATACTTGTTATTTCCTTCTTACCTCCCTTTCGAAGACTGATAATTACACTCCAGAATGGTTTTCCAGCAGCTTGACTCATATTCTCCAACCTGTTTCCAAAGTCTTCCCAAGATTTCTTCTTGGATGCTGCAATTATCTGTTTGGCTTTGTTTCTTTCTTCAACATAACTTTCTCTGTCTACCTGAGTTATAGTATGTAGCCATTTTTGATACGCCTTCTTTTTCCTTTTACAGGCTGCGTTGACTGTGTCATTCCACCAAGCTGTTTGCTTCACCCTACTTTTACACACTACTGTTCCAAGACATTCTGTAGCCACTTCTAGTACTGTGTCCCTGTACCTTGTCCATTCCTTTTCCAATGACTGTAATTGACTACATTCAACTAACTGGTACCTTTCTGAGATCGCTGTTATGTACTTGTGCCTGATTTCCTTATCCTGAAGTTTCTCCACTCTTATCCTCCTACATATGGACCTGACCTCCTGTACTTTCGGCCTCACAATCCCAATTTCACTGCAGATTAAATAACGATCAGTGTCATCAAAGAATCCCCTGAATACATGTGTATCCCTCACAGCCTTCCTGAATTCCTGATCTGTTATTATATAGTCAATGACAGATCTGGTTCCCCTGCCTTCCCAAGTATACCGGTGAATGTTCTTATGTTTAAACAAGGAGTTAGTGATTACTAAGCCCATACTGGCACAGAAATCCAAGAGTTGTTTCCCGTTCCTGTTGGCCTCCATATCCTCTCCAAATTTACCCATAATCTTTTCATACCCTTCTGTTCGATTTCCAATCCTGGCGTTAAAATCACCGATGATCAGAACACTGTCCTTGTCCTTTACTCTAACAACTACATTACTGAGTGCCTCATAAAAACTAGCCATCTTATCTTGATCTGTCCCTTCACAATGCGAATATACTGACACAATCCTAATTTTCTTGCTAGACACTGTCAAATCTATCCACATCAGTCGTTCGTTTACATACCTTATTGCGACTACGCTAGGTTCCATTTCTTTCCTGATGTAAAGGCCTACACCCCATTGTGCTATTCCTGCTTTGACTCCTGACAGGTAGACCTTGTATTCTCCCACTTCCTCTTCTTTCTCACCTCTTACCCGAATGTCACTAACAGCTAAAACGTCCAGCCCCATCTTACTTGCAGCCTCTGCCAGCTCTACCTTCTTCCCAGAGTAGCCCCCATTATTATTATTTATTATTATACAAATTTGGCCGTTAAAGACCGTGAAAACAGTTATTTCTTGCGCTTCTGGGAAGTCTTCTTTCTCTCAGTCCACACTTCTTTCATTCTTGCGCTGAAGGCGGCTTTTCTCTCTTCAGACCATTTAGTTCCACAAGTCTTCTTAATTTTCACACCGAAACCCGTGAATGAATTCAGTTTTTTTCTAAAAAGGTTTCTGTTAAATATTGTTTCCTGATCTATGTCCATTTCTTTTAGATCTCTTTCTGTGTTGATAAACCATAAATTTTTATTTTTTAGATTTGCGATGTACGAAAATATTTGTTTTGTAAGCCTATTCGGGTTCATCCTTATGATGTGAGCATAAAAGGAGCATCTTCTTTTTCTAATTTCGTCAGTAATTTTGCTGCACTTCGTATACACTTCTTTGTTGCTTTTTAGTCTGTATACAGGCTTGCCTTGATCATCTGTTATTTTCCTGTGTCCAAGAATTGTCCTCACAATTCTTCTTTCACGATTTTCTATCTGTTCTGCGTATGTAAAATTTGCCAGTGTTTCTGATGCATATAGTATCTGCGGTCTAATGACAGTCTGGTAGTGTCTGAGTTTAATGTTTTTGGATATACATTTTTTTGAATACATTTGTCTGCAGTAGTGAGTTGCTGTCTCTAGTTTTTGTATTCTAGCCCTGCAGGCTGGATGACCTTTTGCCACAGGCTGAATTAGTCCACCAAGATATTTAAAATGTTTAGATACCTGTATTTTCCCGTATTTCGTAGTTATTTTCTTTGGTGGATTTTTGATATTTCTAATGATTTCTGTCTTTCCAAATGAAATTTGCAAGCCTGCTTTTTCAGCAGTTTCTTTAAGTAAATCTATTCGTTTTATGGTGTCTTTTTGTGTGTAAGCTAAACAGGCGAGATCGTCAGCGAAGGCAAAACAGTTGGTTTCAATGGCTTTGTAGCACTTCCCTCCAATTTGGACTTTCTCAACTCCATGTTTTTGCGTGAGTTTTCTCCATTCTGCTATGACTTTATCCAGAACACAGTTGAAGAGTACCGGGGACAGCGCATCTCCTTGTCTGACGCCGGTTTTGACCTCGAAATGCCGTGAAATTTCTCCTTGGAATTTTACTTTTGATGTTGTATTTGTTAATGTTTCTTTGATTATGGTGATTGTTGTTTCATCTATTTCATATGCTCGAAGTGTTTTGATGAGTGTGTCCCTATCGATCGAGTCATAAGCTTTTTTGAAATCAATGAATGTTATGAAATATTTCTTGCTCCTTGTAGATAAATAGTTCATTGTTGTTTTGAGGTTAAAAATTTGTTCGACGCAGGATCTTCCTGGTCTGAAGCCAGCTTGATATTCTTCAAGTTTTACCTCTATAATTGGTGATACACGATTGAGCAGGGCTTTTGATAGAATTTTGTATGGGACTGGGAGAAGCGATATTCCACGATAGTTGTTAACATCCCTTTTGTCACCTTTTTTAAACAAAGGGTGAATTAGGGCAGTTTTCCAATGACTTGGGATTTTCTTGGTTTCCCATACTTGTTCAAGTTCTTTGTGTAGTGCTTCTACTGATGTTTCTCCCCCAAGCTTGAGTATTTCTGCTGTAATTGTGTCTTCTCCACATGCTTTCCTGTTTTTGAGATTTTTGATTATGTTTGTGATTTCCTCTCGTGTCGGAGGTGTTGAATGTGTTGGTAATATTTCTGGTTGCGTAAAACTGAGAGTCTGGATGGGTGTTTGGCAGTTTAGGAGTGTCTCAAAATATTCAGCCAGGATTTCACAGTTTTCGGTATTGTTGGTGGCGAGAGTCTTATTATTTCTCATAAGGTTTAGGCAAGGGGACTGGTATCCTCGGAGTTTCTGGTTGAATGTTTTGTGCCAAGCTGCCGTGTTGCATTTTTTGAAATTCTCTTCGATTGAGTCCAGTTGTTGTTTTTCATATTGTCTCTTGGTGTTGCGAATAGTTTTCGAGGCATTCTTTCTGGCTTGCTTAAATTCATCAAAGCTGTTTTCAGTTTTATGTGAGTTCCACTTTTTCCAGGCTTTAAGTCTTTCATGCAGAACTTCATTACAGTTGCTGTCCCACCACGGGTGTCTCGGTTTGCTCTTTTTTGGAAAGGTTGTTTCTGTTGCCTCAATCAGGTTGTTCTGAAATTCTTGGAGGTTTTGTGAAGGGGAGAATGTCTTTAGTTTTTTCTGAAAATCCTTGAGGTTAGAGTTGGAGTTAAGGTTGTAATTTCTCAGGGTTGTAAGATCAAAATTTATTTTATTTCTGTTTTTATATTCACCGTTTCTGCTTTTCTGTTTGTTTTGTGGGATCAGTTTAGTTTTTATTTTCGTGAGATAGTGATCGGAGTCGAGGTTTAGAGATTTTCGGACACGTGTGTTCAATATTTCTTTTTCACATTTGGAGGAGATGGCAACGTGATCTATTTGAAATTCTCCGATACTCTTTATCGGAGATACCCAGGTTTTTTGTTTTCTGGGAAGATGTTTAAAACGTGTTGACATTAGCTTGAGTTTAAACTGCTTGCAGAGCTTAATTAAACTTTCTTCATTTTTGTTGGTTCGTTTGTGTGCGGGAAAGTTGCCGACAATATCGCGGAATTTCTTTTCTTTTCCAATCTGAGCGTTAAAATCTCCTAGAAGTATTTTTGCATTGTTTTCTGGGGTTTCTGATATATGATCCTTAAGGTTTTCCCAGAATTCATCTGTTTCTTCCCTATTTTTAGCATTATGTTTGTCATTTGTGGGAGCGTGAACATTGATTAATGTGTATTTTTTATTTGCACATCGAAAAGTGAGGAAAGATGTTCTCGATGATGTTGACCAAAAATGTTCGACAGAGTTCAGAATTTTTGTGTTTACAGCAAAAGCTGTGCCAAGCTGAGGGCATTTCTTCATTACAATTTTTCCAGGTTTTCCTTTCAATATTCTGAATTTGTTTGATTCAAATGTGTTTTCATCAGTGTAGCGAGTTTCTTGTAGCGCCACAATTTGTATGTCTTCCGTGTGTAACTGGTCTGTAAGGTGCTTAAGTTTTCCCACTTTGAGAAGGGAGTTTATGTTGAGAGTTGCTATGTTGAAGATTTTTCTGGGTTTAATCTTGTTGGATTTGTATTGTGTTGCAGACTCCCCAGAATCCATGGGTCTGCTTGTGTCGTTGCCGACGGTGGATTGGCCACCTGGGGTAGTTTCGTTATTGAAAGACATTTCCATCATGCGTTAAGATTGTAACTGTTGAAATTCTTCAAAGTTGGGGAGATTACTTGCGTAACCTACCAGGAATACGACTAACGTTGTTAGCGTTAGAAGGTTTTCTTGAAACAGCCGCCTCTAACATGAGGAACAGACGCTGCCCACAAGCCGCCCAATCTGGGTACAGACGCTTGCAGTTATAGATTTTTGGTTCCTCCGCTCTCTCAGCCGTTGGGAGTTAAAAATTCCTCATCCGCCTATGAGACCGTTGACCGGTTTTCACCCGTAGCCCTAGGCAGGGGCCCTCACAGGGTGCTACCATCCGGAGCCAGATGGACCCAGGTCTTTTACGAGGTTGTTACTCCTCCCCCTCCTCCTCCCTCATCACTTGTAAGATGAGGATCCGGGCTTGGGACCGGCGATGGCGGAGTTGTAGCCCCCATTGATATTAATAGCTCCCCATCTCATTACCATTTGTTTGCCAAGTCGTATCTTAGGAGTCCCTGGTTTGTCAGTTAGAGGTGGGACTCCGTCACCTCCAAAGGTCCGAGGCATTTTGCTCTGATTGTTGCCAGCAACATATATAAAGTACCAGGGAAGCAGGTTGCTAGCCTTACTTGCCCCGAGTCCCATTGGGTTTTACCCCTAACGGTTGAGGGACTAACCGGTGGATTTGGTAGTCTTTGCCGTATCAGCACAAAGGTGACCATGACTCAGAATATGTCCGAGATGCCCAGCCGTGTTCCAAAGTAGCTGGTATCCCGACTGTCGGGACCACTTACATGGCCACTCATGCATTGCCCGTGGTTCATGAACTAGGACATGACTACAGGAACCCACACCATAAACCACACTAACATCTGGTTTCTGTACAAATTGTAAATAGCCTTTCGCTCCCTGTATTTGACTGCTGCCATAATTTGAAGGAGAGTGTTCTCGTCAACATTGTCAAAAGCTTTCTCTAAGTCGACAAATGCTAGAAATGTAGGTTTGCCATTCCTTAATCTATCTTCCAAGATACGTCATAGGGCTAGTATTGCCTCACGTGTTCCAACATTTCTACGGAATCCAAATTGATCTTCCCCAAGGTCGACATCTATCAGTTTTTCCAATCGTCTGTGAAGAATTCGTGTCAGTATTTTGCAGCCGTGACTTATTAAACCGATAGTTTGGTAATTTTGACACCCCTTTCAACACCTGCTTTCTTTCGTATTGGAATTATTTTATCCTTCTTTAAGTCTGAGGGTATTATGCCTGTCTTATACATCTTGCTTACCAGATAGTAGAGTTTTGTCAGGGCTGGCTCTCCCTTGGCTATCAGTAGTTCTAGCACAATGCTGTGTACTCCAAGGGCCTTGTTTCTATTTAGGTCTTGCAGTGCTCTGTCAAATTCCTCTCGCAGTATCATATCTCCCATTTCATCTTCACCTACGTCCTCTTTCATTTCCATAACATTGCCCTCAAGTACATTGTCCTTGTATAGGCCCTCTGTATACTCCTTCCATCTTTCTACTTTCCCTTCTTTGCTTAGAACTGGTTTTCCATCTCAGCTCTTGATATTCATACTAGTGGTTCTCTTTTCTTCAACGGTCTCTTTAATTTTCCTCCCTAGTGACATGTGCCTCTACATAATTTTGTCCTTTAGCCATCCCTGCTTAGTCAATTTGCATTTCCTGTAGATCTCATTTTTGAGACGTTTGTATTCCTTTCTGTCTGCCGCATTTTCTGCATTTTTATATTTTCTCCTTTCATCAATTAAATTCAATATCTCTTCTGTTACCCAAGGATTTCGACTAGCTCTCATCTTTTTACCTACTTGGTCCTCTGCTACCTTCACTATTTCATTACTCAAAGCTACCCATTCTTCGTCTACTGTATTTCTTTCCCCTGTTCTTGTCAATCGTTCGCTAATGCTGTCTCAAACTCGCAACCTCCTTCTTTCAGTATATCTAGGTCCCATATCCTTAAATTCCCACCTTTTTGCAGTTTCTTCAGTTTTAATCTACAGTTCATAACCAATAGATTGTAGTCGGGTTCACATCTGCCCTGGAAATGTCTTACAATTTAAAATCTGGTTCCTAAATCTCTGTCTTACCATTACATAATCTGTCTGAAATCTTCCACGTATATAACCTTCTTTCATGATTCTTAAACCAAGTGTTAGCTATGATTAAGTTATGCTCTGTGCATAATTCTATCAGGCGGCTTCCTCTTTCATTCCGTACCCCATTCCATATTCTCTTACTACTTTTCCTTCTCCTCCTCTTCCTACTATCGAATTCCAGTGCCCCATGAATATTAAATTTTCATCTCCCTTCACTATCTGAATAATTTCTTTCATCTCATCATACATTTCTTCAATATCTTCGTCATCTGCGGAGCTAGTTGGCACATAAACTTGTGCTACTGTGCTAGGTGTGGGCTTCGTGTCTATCTTGGCTAAAATAATGCGTTCACTGTGCTGTTCATGGTAGCTGACCCGCGCACCTACTAACCTACTCCTGCATTACCCTTATTTGATTTTTTATTTATAACCCTGTATTTACCTTGACCAGAAGTCTTGTTCCTCCTGCCACCGAACTTCAATAATTCCCACTATATCTAACTTTAACCTACCCATTTCTCTTATTAAATTTTCTAACCTACCTGCCCGATTAATGGATCTGACATTCTACGCTCCGATCCGTAGAACGCCAGTTTTCTTTCTCCTGATAATGACGTCCTCCTGAGCAGACCCCGCCCAGAGATCCGAAGGGAGAATATTTTATCTCCGGAATATTTTACCCAAGAGGACGCCATCATCATGTAACCATACAATAAAGCTGCATGCCCTCGGGGAAAATTACGGCTGTAGTTTCCACTTGCTTCCAGCCGTTCGCAGTACCAGCACAGCAAGGTCTTTTTGGTTAATGTTACAAGGCCAGATCAGACAATCATCCAAAGTGTTGCCCCTGTAACTACTGAATAGGCTGCTGCCCCTCTTCAGGAATCAAAGGTTTGTCTGGCCTCTCAACAGATACTCCTCCGTTTTGGTTGCACCTACGGTGCGGTTATCTGTATCACTGAGGCACGCAAGGCTCTCCACCAACGGCAAGGTCAATGGTTCGACGATATTTGCAAAAAAATATAAATTTTGGAGTGAAGAAAACCATAAGAACCGGATGAAATCCACCTGTTTTGTTACATATGGCACCGAAATTCCGATGTGTACCAGGACTGCAGACATCTAAATGAAAAACAAAAACTTAATTACTTAACTTTATTTCTTCTAGGTGATAACTGGAAGTTTGTGACTACACTCGTACATCATTTTCAGCACGAGATACTGTAGCTGCCGAACTTTCGACATGTGGTGACGAGAGTACGCCTGCTGTGCAGGCCTCACCGCAGCCGTCGATGGCACTGATAGGCAGGGCTCAGCCACGCATGCCAGTGAAATTACGAACGCATATTTGGGGTGTTGCAGCTCTGTGTGTCGCGCAGTTAAATTACACCAAGTTGCACAAAAAATTGCATTCCAGTCACATGCGGTGCACTGGCAGAAGAGCAGTGGCCGAGTTTTACGTGACGCGAGCGAATCGTGAATAATCATCCTACCCTGCGAGGGCAGTCCATCCGCAACCGAGGCCTATAGCGGACGCCAATCGTTGGTGCTAGACTTGCAGGTAGTCCGTTCGAATACTGTAGTTGGAAGAAATTTTCAGTACTAGTATTTGGACGCAAGGGAAGGATAAGTGGTTCCTCACCACTAGTTACTGCCTGTATGCCACAGGAAGAACACAGGAAAAAGCGCGCTTTGTCCACATTACCAAATCGTTTAGGAGAGCAATTTTAAAATATTTTAAACCGAATTTCGTGGGTACTAATGGCTAAAATTAGTGAATAGTGGTCATTTACAAGGACATGTTTTACTAGTTAAATTTAATACAAATTGATACCTTCAATTGTAGTTTTATTGGCATAGTATTTAAATTAATGTCACGAATTACAAAGGAAAGATTTGCTACTTGTATATAGTGGAATAGAAGATATAGCAAGTAAAACTAGCTTTTGTTAAACATTGTATGTCAGAGTATTCTGTAATAAAAATCTCTGTTTAAAATAATAACGATATTTCTAGTTAAACAGTTTCTCTTTGCTGTTTCAACTTCTTGTGATAAAAGGGCAATAAGAACAAAATTTAATATCACTTCACCCTAACACGCACTTCTCAGTCTAGTAAAAATGTAGGTGTAAAACACTTCAGCTTCTAGACCACAATACTCCTTCAAAACCTGGAAATCCTCACACTTTTCTTTAGATATTGTCTAATCACCGGTAAAGACAAATTATTATTATTATGGTTCAAATGGCTCTGAGCGCTATGGGACTCAACATCTTAGGTCATAAGTCCCCTAGAACTTAGAACTACTTCAACCTAACTAACCTAAGGACATCACACACACCCATGCCCGAGGCAGGATTCGAACCTGCGACCGTAGCAGTCCTGCGGTTCCGGACTGCAGCGCCAGAACCGCACGGCCACCGCGGCCGGCAATTATTATTATTATTATTATTAACATTACATAAAATGATTCTTAAGTACTATATTTTTTATATTTTAACTTTGTGAGCACGAGACGGGTATTTTCCATACTGCTGCTCTTAATGTTGCTGTTAAGCTCTCACAGACAATGAAATCCAAGCTCCACTACAAGTTTCTCGATGTTGAATGAGGCGTAAATGCTTTTCTGTGGTGCGTACCTCTCTGATGGACCTTGTTAGAAATCGATGTTTCCTCAAATATTTATTCTCCAGAAGTGACTACTACTTTTCAATCATGTTCCGCAGACAGTCCATTGGAACTTCTGCTACTGCCTGTGCGTTAACCAGACCCATGTCTTATCACACTCCATAAGTGTCCTCTAAGAGGGAAACTTACTTTCCGCTTCCAAAACTTTCAGTTCACTCATAAGATAATTGCGAGTAAGAAAATCTTAGAACAGTGTAATTCCTGTTCTAGCCTAAGCAAAAATCACAAAAACAAAGATGTTTGAGTTTCTTGTCCAATGGTTCATTCACAAAGTGATTTAAAAAGACAAACTTTATTGGCCACTTTGGAAAGCTGTTGAATATTGAAAGAGTAAACCGACAACTGCCTTTTGTGATAGACACCAATAATACTTACGGTTTTTTTTTTTTTGTAATACCTATGCTTTTTTTGTAATCCGTGCAGATTGCCTCTGTTTCGTTTGACTTTCGTCTTCTTAAACGAGCATTTCCCTTTCTGGAGTAAAATGTTTCACCTTTAAATTTGTGGATCTTGTGGTCAATGGTGACCGTATTAATTTCCTTCAAGACTTGTTCCTGAATGTCATCATCTAAATTTTCAGATAATCTTGCATTCAGCACTTTCATCCAAGCAGGTTGACAACGTTTTACTCCTTTGATACCCAAAAGCTATATTGAATTTGGTGTAGAATACTGTTCTATGCGTTTCATATGAAACTTCAAAATTCTAGTATTTTTTCTGGAACGTTTCATGAATTTTTTCACCGAAACTTCATCTGGAAGGTACACCTTCTTGGTCTTGTCATTGCTGTAATGACATGATCTACCCTTAAATGAATCGGCATGATCATAAAATGCGTTTCCTACTTCTTTGTTAATTTTCCGTGGACTATTTCCATACTTACCCCTTCCATCACGAGAAGACTTGCCCACATTCATAAATTTCTGACTATCATTCATCGTCGCCTTGTTATTCCGTGCACTGCCATGAAGGATTTTCTGCAAATCGAAACTTCATGTACAATGCGGTACAGTTTCGCTCTCACTCTGTAGTAGAAATTACACTCTCGAGGCTGTGAGTCAGCTTCATTCTTGCCTGATCGCCTTCTGTGAACTGGAAGTAGTGTAATGACGCCTGTCAAATGCAGTGACTGTTCATTCCGCTCTTCCGTATCATTAAATTTTCTTGTAATATTATATCTTTGTTCAGCAGTTGCTTCCTCGAACCAACTGAACTTACTATTACACTCTTCTCCTAGTTCGTGATACTGAACGCGTAATTTCTTCATGAGTGTATTCATTCGCCATTATACTTGCCTTTTCCTAACACTGTTAGAATCTGAAGTTGTCTGTCTTTCGTTTTCACATGAAGTACTCATCATTCAATATGAATAACTTACTAGAACTGAAATAAATCACTTATAATACCTGCATTACTTAACAGAATGTCTTAAGCTAAAGCAACGGCTTTCACTTGTACCAACAACGTATAATAAAAACAAGTCTCTGTTTCTTGCTTTTAACATTTTTTTTTCCAATCCAGAAAGAATCTAAAACTTAATTCACAATAGCGGAAAAAGCACGTTTATTCCCTGTAGCGAGGAACATTGGAACGTTCTTTCCCTGGATGTCTAATCTAAAATGGGTTATAGAACGTGGACTATTCATATTGTCACACTGGTCGATTAACAGTATTAAACATGGAATCCTACATCTCATACCATACATAACTCATTTTTTGAAGAAAGAGGACGCAGGACGTTCTTCCCCTGTGCTCTTGATATGTTAAACTGCAAAACTCTCCCAAGTTCATTATGTGGTGGGGACATCTGACAATGCTGGTGGTGATCCGTTTGTCAGGGACGCCCATCCGCCCAGTGGCAAGCTATGCGCAGGTACCCTCTACTTGCTCTGTCGTCATACGAGACAATGATACCATACAATACGAACGCCCATTACCGTCTCCAGCACTCAGCAGGTAAACTTTAAAACATAAACCATACATATCGCACCGAGCGAGGTGGCGCAGTGGTTAGCACACTGGACTCGCATTCGTGAGGACGACGGTTCAATCCCGCGTCCGGCCATGCTGATTTAGGTTTTTCATAATTCCCCTACATCGCTTCAGGCAAATGCCGGGATGGTTCTTTCGAGAGGCTGACTTCCTTCCACATCCTTACCTAACCCGACGAGACCGATGACCTCGCTGTTCTGTCTCCTCCCACAAACAACCCAGCCCAACCCATACACACCGCATAGCAGAAAAGGGGATGTGCGCGTAGGAAGGTTACGATTTCCATAAATTCTGTTGATTCCACGGAGGGTACTTTTTGTTTCGATAAAACCCTTTTCTATTAAACACCGGAACAACCCTCGTCGTTTCCTTACCAACAGTTACATACGGCCGGCCGGAGTGGCCCGTGCGGTTCTAGGCGCTACAGTCTGGAACCACGCGACCGCTACGGTCGCAAGTTCGAAGCCTGCCTCGGGCATGGATGTGTGTGATGTCCTTAGGTTAGTTAGGTTTAGGTAGTTCTAAGTTCTAGGGGAGTGATGACCTCAGACGTTAAGTCCCATAGTGCTCAGAGCCAAGTTACATACGTCTCTTTCTCCTTTTACTACAACGGCGTCAAAGAGATGCTCCGACGCTGTCTACAATGTGCTTAAACTGTGTAAAGTCAGTAAAGGCTACTTGTACAGCGGAAAACTGAATTGGTTAGTAGAACGATTTCAGTGTTCGATTCTGCAAAAGAAATTTGAAGCGGACGTGACCTCTGCCGCTGCGGACCGTTTTAGGTGGTTAATTTATAAGAAATAATTGTTATCATTACAACGATATCTCCCTGGGACTTGGATATCCGGTATCGATGATATATGTGCGTTATATATAAGTACATCGACAGATAGTGAAGTGTTAATAGAAGTACCAAAGGCCAAGCGGAGCCACCTCTGTATGAATGTCAATATCAATGAAATTTACCAACATCCGTGTAATTGAAGATGTTATTTTATTTTATTTTGAAGGCGTGCTCAGTTAACCTCCCCCCCCCCCCTAAAAAACTGTCAATGCCAATTAAATTCACCAACAGCCGTGTAACTTAAGATGCTATTTTATTTTATTTTGAAGGCTACCAGTTTCAGCACTTCACTATACCGTCTTCCGACCCGATATGCATCTTTCCGAATAAACGAAAATGTGATATAGAGCCATAAATCCCTGGATGTCTTGAATTCAGTCGTTACACTAGTGTTGCATTCGAAGCCTTGATAACAACTCCAAAATACAAATAAAATAAAATAACATCTAAAGTTACATGTCTGCTGGTGAATTTCACTGACATTGAAAATTACTTAACCAGCCGATGTCCCCTGTCCATAATGTAGCAACAGAGATCTCTGTGTGAAGTGTGAAGTCAGGACAGCTACTGGGAACCTGTGAAGCATAATCGACGGCAGTAAAATACACTCCTGGAAATTGAAATAAGAACACCGTGAATTCATTGTCCCAGGAAGGGGAAACTTTATTGACACATTCCTGGGGTCAGATACATCACATGATCACACTGACAGAACCACAGGCACATAGACACAGGCAACAGAGCATGCACAATGTCGGCACTAGTACAGTGTATATCCACCTTTCGCAGCAATGCAGGCTGCTATTCTCCCATGGAGACGATCGTAGAGATACTGCATGTAGTCCTGTGGAACGGCTTGCCATGCCATTTCCACCTGGCGCCTCAGTTGGACCAGCGTTCGTGCTGGACGTGCAGACCGCGTGAGACGACGCTTTATCCAGTCCCAAACATGCTCAAGGGGGGACAGATCCGGAGATCTTGCTCGCCAGGGTAGTTGACTTACACCTTCTAGAGCACGTTGGGTGGCACGGGATACATGCGGACGTGCATTGTCCTGTTGGAACAGCAAGTTCCCTTGCCGGTCTAGGAATGGTAGAACGATGGGTTCGATGACGGTTTGGATGTACCGTGCACTATTCAGTGTCCCCTCGACGATCACCAGTGGTGTACGGCCAGTGTAGGAGATCGCTCCCCACACCATGATGCCGGGTGTTGGCCCTGTATGCCTCGGTCGTATGCAGTCCTGATTGTGGCGCTCACCTGCACGGCGCCAAACACGCATACGACCATCATTGGCACCAAGGCAGAAGCGACTCTCATCGCTGAAGACGACACGTCTCCATTCGTCCCTCCATTCACGCCTGTCGCGACACCACTGGAGGCGGGCTGCACGATGTTGGGGCGTGAGCGGAAGACGGCCTAACGGTGTGCGGGACCGTAGCCCAGCTTCATGGAGACGGTTGCGAATGGTCCTCGCCGATACCCCAGGAGCAGCAATGTCCCTAATTTGCTGGGAAGTGGCGGTGCGGTCCCCTACGGCACTGCGTAGGATCCTACTGTCTTGGCGTGCATCCGTGCGTCGCTGCGGTCCGGTCCCAGGTCGACGGGCATGTGCACCATCCGCCGACCACTGGCGACAACATCGATGTACTGTGGAGACCTCACGCCCCACGTGTTGAGCAATTCGGCGGTACGTCCACCCGGCCTCCCGCATGCCCACTATACGCCCTCGCTCAAAGTCCGTCAACTGCACATACGGTTCACGTCCACGCTGTCGCGGCATGCTACCAGTGTTAAAGACTGCGATGGAGCTCCGTATGCCACGGCAAACTGGCTGACACTGACGGCGGCGGTGCACAAATGCTGCGCAGCTAACGCCATTCGACGGCCAACACCGCGGTTCCTGGTGTGTCCGCTGTGCCGTGCGTGTGATCATTGCTTGTACAGCCCTCTCGCAGTGTCCGGAGCAAGTATGGTGGGTCTGACACACCGGTGTCAATGTGTTCTTTTTTCCATTTCCAGGAGTGTATTATTAGGCTTCGATTATTTGTTCACAATGTTTACAAGCCTTCTTCTACTGCAGCAGCCTCGTCTGTTGTTATTTCAGCTGCTTGTTGGACTCTAGATGACATACGTCGAGACAGCTCAGCGTTTGCATGCCGAGGAGGCGATGTCAGCGACCCTGGCGGCGCGGCGTCTGTCCAGCGCGAAGCCGTTCTCGCGTCAGCTGCAGTGTGTCCTCGATCCCACTCCGAACTGGACTATGACCCTTGATGACCCCTCCGCGGTGTACCTGGTGTCGGTGGTCGTGTGGTCGGTTGATCTTCTCCTTACCCTTAGTAGGTGTCATCACTCGAAGGCGCCTGAGTGTTGAACACGAGCGCGGTCTCCTAGAGCCGCTGTTGCTGGCTACCGCGTCGAAGTCCGGTATTGGCAGCACTCTGCGACATGGTGATGTCGGAAGTCAGCAGATGGCAGGTGGCGAGGGACATGATGTTCATCAGGTGAAGGCCATCACCTTGAGTATATCTTCGGTTAGTTCATAGGCTGTGCTGGAGCATCCAGGACATAGATTCACTACAGCATCATAATCACGGAATGGAGTGCTGTTATTGTGAATACTATCGATTCCAGTTTTTGACTCATGATAAGAGTTGGGGAACTGGCGTATATAAAGGGAGCTAGTGCCAATGTGGCTTTCAACCTTCCTTCTCTGCCGATGATCAACTCCTACGCCTCACTCATCTCCTCTCCCTCCAGCTTAACTCCCGTCACTCCGCCATTTTTGTCTCCCTGGACCTCTAAAAGGTCTACGACTGTGTCCGGCATCCCGGTCTCCTGTTTAAACTCCAGGCCTACGCTCTCCCTATCAACTACACTCCTGGAAATGGAAAAAAGAACACATTGACACCGGTGTGTCAGACCCACCATACTTGCTCCGGACACTGCGAGAGGGCTGTACAAGCAATGATCACACGCACGGCACAGCGGACACACCAGGAACCGCGGTGTTGGCCGTCGAATGGCGCTAGCTGCGCAGCATTTGTGCACCGCCGCCGTCAGTGTCAGCCAGTTTGCCGTGGCATACGGAGCTCCATCGCAGTCTTTAACACTGGTAGCATGCCGCGACAGCGTGGACGTGAACCGTATGTGCAGTTGACGTACTTTGAGCGAGGGCGTATAGTGGGCATGCGGGAGGCCGGGTGGACGTACCGCCGAATTGCTCAACACGTGGGGCGTGAGGTCTCCACAGTACATCGATGTTGTCGCCAGTGGTCGGCGGAAGGTGCACGTGCCCGTCGACCTGGGACCGGACCGCAGCGACGCACGGATGCACGCCAAGACCGTAGGATCCTACGCAGTGCCGTAGGGGACCGCACCGCCACTTCCCAGCAAATTAGGGACACTGTTGCTCCTGGGGTATCGGCGAGGACCATTCGCAACCGTCTCCATGAAGCTGGGCTACAGTCCCGCACACCGTTTGGCCGTCTTCCGCTCACGCCCCAACATCGTGCAGCCCGCCTCCAGTGGTGTCGCGACAGGCGTGAATGGAGGGACGAATGGAGACGTGTCGTCTTCAGCGATGAGAGTCGCTTCTGCCTTGGTGCCAATGATGGTCGTATGCGTGTTTGGCGCCGTGCAGGTGAGCGCCACAATCAGGACTGCATACGACCGAGGCACACAGGGCCAACACCCGGCATCATGGTGTGGGGAGCGATCTCCTACACTGGCCGTACACCATTGGTGATCGTCGAGGGGACACTGAATAGAGCACGGTACATCCAAACCGTCATCGAACCCATCGCTCTACCATTCCTAGACCGGCAGGGAACTTGTTGTTCCAACAGGACAATGCGCGTCCGCATGTATCCCGTGCCACCCAACGTGCTCTAGAAGGTGTAAGTCAACTACCCTGGCCAGCAAGATCTCCGGATCTGTCCCCCATTGAGCATGTTTGGGACTGGATGAAGCGTCGTCTCACGCGGTCTGCACGTCCAGCACGAACGCTGGTCCAACTGAGGCGCCAGGTGGAAATGGCATGGCAAGCCGTTCCACAGGACTGCATCCAGCATCTCTACGATCGTCTCCATGGGAGAATAGCAGCCTGCATTGCTGCGAAAGGTGGATACACACTGTACTAGTGCCGACATTGTGCATGCTCTGTTGCCTGTGTCTATATACCTGTGGTTCTGTCAGTGTGATCATGTGATGTATCTGACCCCAGGAATGTGTCAATAAAGTTTCCCCTTCCTGGGACAATGAATTCACGGTGTTCTTATTTCAATTTCCAGGAGTGTATGTCCGTCTGATTGCCTCCTTCCTCTCCCCCCGTCCCTCCTATGTTACCATCCATAACGCCGATTCCCGCACCTTCTACCTCTCCGCGGGTGGGGCTCTGTCCTCTCCCCTCTCCTCTACCTCCTGTACACGACAGATATGCCTCAACTTCCCCACCCCTCAAGTACACCTCCTGCAGTATGCCGATGACACCACATTCCTTGCCCTCGCCCCTACTCTCCAACGGTCCCAACGCCTTCTCCAGAATCACCTAGACCGTTTTGCCACATGGTGTAACCAGTGGTTCCTGAAAATCAATCCTTCCAAGATCCAGGCAATCATCGTAGGTCGTACCACTCTCTCCTTCCGGCTCCTTGATTTCTCCCTTACCATATGCGCCCGTCCTGTCCGCCTCTCCCCCAACCTCACCTACCTTGGCCTCACCATTGACCGTCACTTCACCTGGATCCCTCATCTCCGCTCCATGCAGTCCAAAGCCCACAACCGCCTCCAACTCCTCTCTGTCCAGACGTGGGGGTTGAACCCCTCTACCACCCTCCACGCCTACAAATCCTTAATCCGTCCCATCCTCTGTTATGCCAGTCCCGCCTGGATATCCGCCTCCCCCCTCCCCCAAATTCTATAATTCCCTCCAGACCTCGAGCGCCATGCATTCCGCCTCGACTTCCGTATACGCCTCCCGTCCCTGACGCGTATCCTCTACGACCTGATAAAATGGGCCAATGGATAGCCCATCAAAAACTAAACACAGAAGGAAAATAAAAACAGTGAACGGTCCAAGCTTAAGACGTGCAACATCGAGCGAATTCCAATAACCACGGCCATGGTTGTGTGGTCACGGTGCTGTACTGCAAAGTGGGAGATCCGTATACAAATCTGCCTCGTGTCCCTTTTTTTTTTTTTTTTTCAAAAAAATTATGAACTTTCCGTCCGGTCACTGACGTGACTGTTCTCCTTCTGTAGTCTTGGCAACCGTCATAGTGCACACTGATTATAGAATATGAGTCAATAGGCAAAAATATATTACGGTCGCAAATAAATGTAATGATAGTGAGAGCAGGCAAGATGTCGCTTAGATCGCTCACAGAAATGAAAATAACAAAGAAACGAGTGTGAAATATGTTACAGCAAATGAATTCAAGAGTCAAAACTCCGAAACCGGAAGGCAAGAGTCATAACATGTTGTACTTTCGTAGAACAAATAGAAGGTGCGTACGTCTGATGCCCCTTTCTTGCAGTCCGCTATTGCAAACGGACGTTACACCACGACACAGACTCAAATCTGAATACAGCAAACAAACTCTTCAATGACAGGACAGACAGCTCATAATTTTTCGAAACAAAAAGAAAAGAAAAAGAGGCACTTGGGAGATTTGAAGACGGATCTTGCCGTTCGCGTTTCAAAACAGTGACTACGTATCCACAACGCCGTGGCTATTGAAACTCCCTTGACATTGAGATTCGTCTGCTCACTCTTTCTACACTACTGGCCATTAAAATTGCTACAGCAAAAAGAAATACAGATGATAAACGTGTATTCATTGGACAAACATATTATACTGTAACTGACATGTGATTACATTTTCACGCAATTTGGGTGCAAAGATCCTGAGAAATCAGTACCCAGAGCAATCACCTCTGGTCGTAATAACGGCCTTGATACGCCTGGGCATTGAGTCAAACAGAGCTTGGATGACGTGTACAGGTACAGCTGCTCATGCAGCTTCAACACGATACCACAGTTCATCAAGAGTATTGTGACGAGCCAGTTGCTCGGCCACCATTGACCAGACGTTTTCAATTTGTGAGAGATCTGGAGAATGTGCTGGGCAGGAAAGCAGTCGAACATTTTCTGTATCCGGAAAGGCCCGTACCGAACCTGCAACATGCGGTCGTGCATTATCCTGCTGAAATGTAGGGTTTCTAAGGGATCGAATGAAAGGTAGAGCCGCGGGTCGTAACACATCTGAAATGTAACGTCCACTGTTCGAAGTGCCGTCAATGCGAACAAGAGTTGACCGAGACGTGTAACCAATGGCAACCCATACCATCACGTCGGGTGATACGCCAGTATGGCGATGACGAATACACACTTCCAATGTGCGTTTACCGCGACGTCGCCAAACACGGATGCGACCATCATGATGCTGTAAACACTGCCTGGATTCTTTTGAAAAAATGACGTTTTGCCATTCGTGCACCCAGGTTCGTCGTTGAGTACACCATCGAAGGCGCTCCTGTCTGTGATGCAGCGTCAAGGGTAACCGCAGCCATGGTCTCCCAGCTGATAGTCTATGCTGCTGCAGAGTCGTCGAACTGTTCATGCAGATGGTTGTTGTCTTGCAAACGTCCCCATCTGTTGACTCAGGGATCGAGACGTGGCTGCGCGATCCGTTACAGCCATGCGGATAAAATGCCTGTCGTCTCGACTGCTAGTGATACGAGGCCGTTGGGATCCAGCACGGCGTTCCGTATTACCATCGTGAACCCACCGATTCCATATTCTGCTAACAGTCATTGGATCTTGACCAAGGCGAGCAGCAATGTCGCGATACGATAAACCGCAATCGCGATAGGCTACAATCCGACCTTCATCAAAGTCGTAAACGTGATAGTACGCATTTCACCTCCTTACACGAGGCATCACAACAACATTTCTCCAGGCAACGCCGGTCAACTGCTGTTTGAGTTTCAGAAATCGGTTGGAAACTTTCCTCATGTCAGCACGTTGTATCTGTCGCCACCGGCGGCAGCCTTGTGTGAATGCTCTGGAAAGCTAATCATTTGCATATCACAGCATCTTCTTCCTGTCGGTTAAATTTCGCGTCTGTAGCACGTCATCTTCGTGGTGTAGCAATTTTAATGGCCAGTAGTGTATTTTCTTCTTTTTTCACGTTTCAGTACACCTTCTTCCTGTTTGCATGCTTTATCTTTGTTAATTTTTTGACGGGCTATCCACTGGGCCATCTTACCACTAAATCTGAGGGGTGTGCGATGGGGAGTTTCCCTTGATAGTATGCTGTCATGTGCGCCAATGATTTTATAATGGGATTCACAGGAAATGGCTCAGTATAGTGGCTCTACAGATGTGCAGTAGCTGGGAAAAGGTTGCTACTATAAAACGTCTACGTAATTACCAACTATATTTGTGGATGAGCAAATGTAAAATGTAACACATAAATATCAACGTCGGAGAAATCTTACGACCGCCAGCAGCACCTCATCGAGTCATCAGTACTGTTTCTTCCCTTAGTTTTGTGAAAGGACAGGTCCATTTAATCGTAAATTGCGTCCTTACGCTAGTTAACTGGACTTGTGCAAATCAGTTCTTACTCTGAGTCGTACTAAATGTGCAAGGCTCCATGACTGGTCCTTGCTTGAACTGAGAATTTTTCAGTCTGATACTACTGATACTACCAAAACGGCCTTGCTGTGCTGGTACTGCGAACGGCTGAAAGCAAGGGGAAACTACAGCCGTAATTTTTCCCGAGGGCATGCAGCTTTACTGTATGATTACATGATGATGGCATCCTCTTGGGTAAAATATTCCGGAGGTAAAATAGTCCCCCATTCGGATCTCCGGGCGGGGACTACTCAAGAGGATGTCGTTATCAGGAGAAAGAAAACTGGCGTTCTACGGATCGGAGCGTGGAATGTCAGATCCCTTAATCGGGCAGGTAGGTTAGAAAATTTAAAAAGGGAAATGGATAGGTTGAAGTTAGATATAGTGGGAATTAGTGAAGTTCGGTGGCAGGAGGAACAAGACTTCTGGTCAGGTGACTACAGGGTTATAAACACAAAATCAAATAGGGGTAATGCAGGAGTAGGTTTAATAATGAATAGGAAAATAGGAATGCGGGTAAGCTACTACAAACAGCATAGTGAACGCATTATTGTGGCCAAGATAGATACGAAGCCCACGCCTACTACAGTAGTACAAGTTTATATGCCAACTAGCTCTGCAGATGACGAAGAAATTGAAGAAATGTATGATGAAATAAAAGAAATTATTCAGATTGTGAAGGGAGACGAAAATTTAATAGTCATGGGTGACTGGAATTCGAGTGTAGGAAAAGGGAGAGAAGGAAACATAGTAGGTGAATATGGATTGGGGGACAGAAATGAAAGAGGAAGCCGCCTGGTCGAATTTTGCACAGAGCACAACATAATCATAACTAACACTTGGTTTAAGAATCATGAAAGAAGGTTGTATACATGGAAGAACCCTGGAGATACTAAAAGGTATCAAATAGATTATATAATGGTAAGACAGAGATTCAGGAACCAGGTTTTAAATTGTAAGACATTTCCAGGGGCAGATGTGGACTCTGACCACAATCTATTGGTTATGACCTGTAGATTAAAACTGAAGAAACTGCAAAAAGGTGGGAATTTAAGGAGATGGGACCTGGATAAACTAAAAGAACCAGAGGTTGTACAGAGATTCAGGGAGAGCATAAGGGAGCAATTGACAGGAATGGGGGAAATAAATACAGTAGAAGAAGAATGGGTAGCTTTGAGGGATGAAGTAGTGAAGGCAGCAGAGGATCAAGTAGGTAAAAAGACGAGGGCTTGTAGAAATCCTTGGGTAACAGAAGAAATATTGAATTTAATTGATGAAAGGAGAAAATATAAAAATGCAGTAAGTGAAACAGGCAAAAAGGAATACAAACGTCTCAAAAATGAGATCGACAGGAAGTGCAAAATGGCTAAGCAGGGATGGCTAGAGGACAAATGTAAGGATGTAGAGGCCTATCTCACTAGGGGTAAGATAGATACCGCGTACAGGAAAATTAAAGAGACCTTTGGAGATAAGAGAACGACTTGTATGAATATCAAGAGCTCGGATGGAAACCCAGTTCTAAGCAAAGAAGGGAAAGCAGAAAGGTGGAAGGAGTATATAGAAGGTCTATACAAGGGCGATGTACTTGAGGACAATATTATGGAAATGGAAGAGGATGTAGATGAAGATGAAATGGGAGATATGATACTGCGTGAAGAGTTTGACAGAGCACTGAAAGACCTGAGTCGAAACAAGGCCCCCGGAGTAGACAATATTCCATTGGAACTACTGACGGCCGTGGGAGAGCCAGTCCTGACAAAATTCTACCATCTGGTGAGCAAGATGTATGAAACAGGCGAAATACCCTCAGACTTCAAGAAGAATATAATAATTCCAATCCCAAAGAAAGCAGGTGTTGACAGATGTGAAAATTACCGAACTATCAGCTTAATAAGTCACAGCTGCAAAATACTAACACGAATTCTTTACAGACGAATGGAAAAACTAGTAGAAGCCAACCTCGGGGAAGATCAGTTTGGATTCCGTAGAAACACTGGAACACGTGAGGCAATCCTGACCTTACGACTTATCTTAGAAGAAAGATTAAGGAAAGGCAAACCTACGTTTCTAGCATTTGTAGACTTAGAGAAAGCTTTTGACAATGTTGACTGGAATACTCTCTTTCAAACTCTAAAGGTGGCAGGGGTAAAATACAGGGAGCGAAAGGCTATTTACAATTTGTACAGAAACCAGATGGCAGTTATAAGAGTCGAGGGACATGAAAGGGAAGCAGTGGTTGGGAAGGGAGTAAGACAGGGTTGTAGCCTCTCCCCGATGTTGTTCAATCTGTATATTGAGCAAGCAGTAAAGGAAACAAAAGAAAAATTCGGAGTAGGTATTAAAATTCATGGAGAAGAAATAAAAACTTTGAGGTTCGCCGATGACATTGTAATTCTGTCAGAGACAGCAAAGGACTTGAAAGAGCAGTTGAATGGAATGGACAGTGTCTTGAAAGGAGGATATAAGATGAACATCAACAAAAGCAAAACAAGGATAATGGAATGTAGTCTAATTAAGTCGGGTGATGCTGAGGGAATTAGATTAGGAAATGAGGCACTTAAATTAGTAAAGGAGTTTTGCTATTTGGGGAGCAAAATAACTGATGATGGTCGAAGTAGAGAGGATATAAAATGTAGGCTGGCAATGGCAAGGAAAGCGTTTCTGAAGAAGAGAAATTTGTTAACATCCAGTATTGATTTAAGTGTCAGGAAGTCATTTTTGAAAGTATTCGTATGGAGTGTAGCCATGTATGGAAGTGAAACATGGACGATAAATAGTTTGGACAAGAAGAGAATAGAAGCTTTCGAAATGTGGTGCTACAGAAGAATGCTGAAGATTAGATGGGTAGATCACATAACTAATGAGGAAGTATTGAATAGGATTGGGGAGAAGAGAAGTTTGTGGCACAACTTGACCAGAAGAAGGGATCGGTTGGTAGGACATGTTCTGAGGCATCAAGGGATCACCAATTTAGTATTGGAGGGCAGCGTGGAGGGTAAAAATCGTAGAGGGAGACCAAGAGATGAATACACTAAGCAGATTCAGAAGGATGTAGGTTGCAGTAGGTACTGGGAGATGAAAAAGCTTGCACAGGATAGAGTAGCATGGAGAGCTGCATCAAACCAGTCTCAGGACTGAAGACCACAACAACAACAACAACAACTACTGAGTCTGATACTACTGACGAACTGAAACTATTTGGGTAATATTAGTGGTAGAGATATTTCTTTTTGTGCACTTTCTTTGATTTGCTAATACTGGTAATTATTATATACACTTTAATTAATTTGCTGATTGAAGAAACGCATCACTACCAAATTAATTCTGTCATACTGAAAGTCATGGTGTTTGGTTTATGGAGCGGAAATGAGATGTACTTCCTGTCGTTGTTTCTCTATCAGCTGACTGAAACAATCTCACCTCTTAATCTCTCGTCCCCTAGACTGTGGAGACATCAGACTTCATCACCTACAGCACCGGACTGTATTGCGTGGATAAATGACTTAATGCAGACAGTGATCCGAAATTAAATCAAATAAATTCAAAATAAAACACATAAATGTGAGTTAATCTTCTTACAATGAATGTAGTTTAGTCAACTGACAGTTCTGGGTTACGTGACGAGCTGCTGACTAGCTGTATCACGACATAAACATACATGAAAAAAAAGGCAATAGAGCAAGAAATAACGGTAACTACTCCCGTCCCTAGAATGAGAGATAATAGGAAAAACTGGGCTAAATTTTGGGTATCGACAATCACGAAAGGAAGCAATTAATCATGAGGGACCACGTAATAGAAACACAGACAGAGGTAGCATGACCAACCTTGCCGGAAAAAGATCGTGAGGTGGGTTGTAATAGTATATTTGTTTACGCTTTGGCACAATTAACTAATAGAATCCCTCTTAATTGTTCTGTTTCTCTTTAAACAATTTGATTTGAGGGTGTCCATTCACTGTTAAGTTTATAATTCCGGACAATAGCTTAAATCTTAATTTGTTTGATTTAAAGTCTTTCGTACTTGTCAGTTGTTTACGTTCAACAAAGTTACAGTCGGTTGTAATTAAGATAATTCAACCGATATTGCAAGTAGGGGGACAAGGGGGGCACCAAGACATGTTGCATTGTTGCCAAATTTATTCAATATGGCGGCGATGACGTCATCCAAGATGGCGGCATGTAGACTTGACAACAGCGCATGACGTCATCCAAGATGGCGGATTTTGGCGGGAAAATAGGCCAATTGTGCTACGTCCACTAACCTAACCTTCAGAAAATATGGCGGGAAGTTTAAATTTTGGCGGGACAATAGTCCAATTGTGCTACGTCCACTAACCTAAGCCTCCAGAAGAAAAACTGGCGGGAAGTTGGAATTCCAACACGATAATGCATGCAAAAACCGTACTTGTATTTATTATTACTGATCACCATTTATTAACATTCATTATTATTTATTATTATTTATTATCATTTATTATTATTTATTGTCATTTATTATTATTTATTATTATTGACCAGCCTCCACTAGAAAATTCCCTCCAAATTCAAATTTCAACATGATAATGGCAGCAAAACCTGACTTTTGTTTACTAACATTCACTATCATTTATTAACATTCATTATCATTCATTGTCATTTATTATCATTCATTGTCATTTGTTGTCATTCATTATCATTTATTATCATTCATTATCATTTATTATCATTTATTATTATTATTATTATTTATTATAGGCCTACATCCACTAGAAAATTGCGCCAAATTCAAATTCCAACACGATAATATCTCGAAAACTGTACTTCTATATATTATTATCATTTATTATTTATTCAAAATGTCCGATTTTCTCGGTGAGAAAGCCATTTTCCTTACATCCATAACAAAATCTATCACAAGTTCAAATCACACAACGGTCGACCGTTCGCTGTCACACTTTTGGCGCCACGTTCAAACCTGTCGATGCCGACCGCTCACCGTCCACCACATGTCCATGTGCGAGCGAGAACGCAGTGCTACACTTTTGGCGGCAAAGTTTGCTCGACAGTGGAATTCGCCATGACTATATAACAGCACTAGAACGCCCGCTAATTGACTCGCTCTCGCGCGCGCGTAATAACTGTACAATCGCTGCACCTCCGCCCCGCTTACGTCACGCACCCTCCATACACGCGACGGACATAGACTTCTGTAAATACCTGGAAAATGACTCATTATTTCAGACATTACGGTCATGCAGGTGTGTCCCAACTGACTTCTCTATGCTCACACAGCGAAACTCCAGAGCGCAGATGACGTACGCGCGGCCGGCTGAGCCCGCTCCATGGCCGGCTGCCGTCAAGTGACCAACGGTGCCTGCACAGCCCCCACGGCCAGCGCGCCAGGTAGTTGGCGGCGAGCGGCGCCTCAGGGTCCCGCCACAAACGGCCAGCCGCGCTTGTCTCAGAGTCCGACTACGTAAACATCTTTCCGCGACCGCGAGCACCTAACGCCGGACTCGATGGAACCTGTCGACCGCGTGCCGGACAAAGGATACATTTGGCGCCAGAGTTTGACCGACAGTGGAATCCACCATGACCGTATAACAGCGCGTTTGCTAGTCGCGAGAACGCTCGCTAATTCACTCTCACCACCCCGCTATATTAAATAATTGAATTTACAATTTCATATACGTACGCAAACGTGTTCAACTCCCTAATTTCAACTACTTTTGGAGGACCAGACCCCCACATCCTCCTCCTAGGAACCAGCGCCAAATTTGACATCTGCCAGTAAACAAAGCTCACCTGCACTTCCGCCACCAACCTAAGAAAATTGTTTCAAACTAAGCCACCAACACTCAACCTCTTCCTACACGTTTCTGGTAAACGAACTCACCCTGCAATAGGTCCACGGATGGAGGAACGAATTTACTTTATTTAGTAATGGAGTATATGTATCACACCGACATGCCCCACATCATACAGACATGCAAAACACTCCTACATAACTCATTTATAATGTTCTAGACACACGCTTGCTAATTGTAAACAGTTAAAAATAACTCACAGCACAGCTTCCACACATGCGAACCGCTCGTAAATAATTCAAAACATTTACCTCCAAATAGCCAAACAACTGCTAATTTTCGGAAATAATTTCACTGCATAGGCTGATGGAAGGAGGAACGAGTGTACTTTATTTATTTGCTAGATATATTTTTGAAACTTTTACTTCTCATAGGTGTCGATATGTAACGCTCACATAAGGCAGTTTCTGAACTCCAGTAGTGCACTACACTTGGCAAAACAACCACACCCATCATGATATTCATTCCAATCCAGACCTGTAACTCCTCTACAGATAAATTTGTCCAGTTATTTGTCTACTCACTCACATTCTGACCAAATTGCCGTTATTGCGCAAAAACAGCTCAGACTGCGCTGTGCTGCTCGGGGAAGCAAGGAATTGCTGCACTCTATTTATTTGGAGCCCTTTTATTTAGTCGTGGAGTATATTTGTCACAAAACACCCGCAATGATCCCACTGTGGTCATCTGACACAGGCCACAAACACGTAAACAACCCCTAATTTCACCACACAATAGCAAACAGCTCTTAAATAGTGCAGTACACAATATCAGCAGACGAGCTCTGTACTCTTAAACTCTCCAAATAAAGCACCGCACAGTGCACAGACATGCTCGCAAAATAGTGCAACAGACGCGCCCAAACACCACCAGCTGCCAAACCGACCAAAAGTCTCTGCTCGGCCTCCCCCAAACATGACCTCAACACAGTCGCATTCGCACCAATCACCGGAGAAATTGATATCGCCTATGCGCCTTAGATTACGCTTCCAGGCAGGCCGCGCACATGTGCGGTCGGCGGGGAAGGGGATTCCAGAGTCTCCAGCCAAGTTCAGCTTCCGAGAGCTCGTGACAGCCGACACATGTGAAAGCTGCATTGTTCTTCTCATGTATACCGCCGGCGTCTCAGGTCTGGACCTGCCTTCACGTCTATTCTCAGAATAGCTCATAGCTCGTTGACACACTCGATTAACGAGGCCGGGAAAACATTTACTACTCGCATGCAACCGAGATGGTGACGGAAAACCAATGACTCTGATCTGCGCTGCAGGCGCGTGTAATCATTGAGAACACTCTATTTATTTTTGTCGAACAACTTATTTAACCATACAGTGTATCTATCACGCTATCACAAAACACCAATCCCAGATGTGCCCTGGGCTATGTTGCACAGCCCACAGACACACACCCAATCATAATTTCAGTACACACTATTGCAAGCTGCTACTAAATAATACATCAAACAGATGGGTAGATACGCTCAGTACTCGTAAACTATCCTAATAACGCATAGCAGAGCCTGCAGATCCGCTCGCAAAATAACTCAGCAGACGTGCGCAGGTACCCCCACTCTGCACCCTGCCCACTGGATCGTGAAGTCACCCATCCGTCTGATTTCAGACCTCGCACAGCCCCTGCTCGGCTTCCGCAAGCATGAGTTGGCGCGGTCAACGCGCTCGTCAGCGGTCAAAGCACACACATACGTCCGTCCAGGACCGTGATCCCGAGCCGCGACCACCGAACGCGGGTGAAAGTCAACTTCATATCAACGTAGCATAATTCCAAAGCGCAGCCTCCATACGCTACACACATCATAGCAGCGCCTCTCTTTACCTCCTATGACACTGTAGCACACTGCACATTGCTCCTCACACGACATTACACGGCCCTTTAACTAAACATAACTACACATCCCTGCTCTCGCCTCATCGCGTTACCAGCCATCTAAAAAAACCTTCTCAATATTATTCTTACTTTACAACATTTTTTAAAAATTTACACTTCCCACCGCACCTAACCTCACAACTGTCCCACCATCAACATACGCAAACGTCGTCAACCCTATCTTGACTCTCATATATCACCCCACAAACCATGCCCATCAATCAATTTACCATTCTCATCCCCTCTTTTCGAATTACAAACGTAGCCTCTATCTAAACACCAATCAACTCATCTTTCTCGCACTTTCAACAGTAAAATTAATTTTACACACACCCAGAAATACCAAACGCAATTAAAGAGTCAAACGTTTATACAGAGCATCAAGCACATACGACAATATTCAAAGCCTGGTCCAAATTTACCACCTCCACCTTCAATTAAATATTATTACCATTGCCGCAACATTCTGCCAGCGCTCGGTTTGTACCTATTTTTCCGCTCTTAACTGTTGTCACTAGCGGTCGAATATCACTATCTATAGATTGCATAAATTTCCACATAAAAAAATCTCGCCCCGCCGTTTAGAGACTCCTATATCCGAACACATAGCGCCGGCCGGAGTGACCGAGCGGTTAAAGGCGTTACAGTCTGGAACCGCACGACCGCTACGGTCGCAGGTTCGAATCCTGCCTCGGACATGGATGTGTGTGATGTCCTTAGGTTAGTTAGGTTTAAGTAGTTCTAAGTTCTAGGGGACTTATGACCACAGCAGTTGAGTCCCATAGTGCTCAGAGCCATTTTGAACCGAACACATAGCATCATTCAACTATCACTTGCTCTTATCTAATAACTCATCCATCAGGTCTGGGAGCAAGGTCATCCCTTTCTTTCTTTCTTTCTTTCAGCAGCAGACAGCTATTTTGTTTTACAGTGATTGCTAAACTGCGCCATCAACTTAACATCACCATTCGCGCGAAACATATCTTCAAATACGTAAACACACTTACTCAATTACACAGCAGTCCCGCAGAGGACATGACCTTCAATATTCCAGTTCTTAATCCAATAACCACCCAAACAAGTACTAAATGCTCAAACTAATCCCATAGCGCCTTACAAAGCGAGTGTCTGAGCGCCGGCGGCGGCATGTCAAAGCCACATAGCTGTCCATCTAAACAGCCGTCCACTCAGCCCCCAGGACCAGAATGCTGAAGTGGGCTCTCCCTATACCTGCTATCCAGCTATTGTCTAACGACATACAGTGCACAAATGGATTCCTGAATAGCGCAGATCTCTATCTCCCCCTTGCAACTCCAACAGGACATGCAAACAGTGTCTCCCCCAGCCAGCGAACCCCCTTCGCTCACAATTTCCACTCGCATATATAAAACCATATTCACTCCTGCCAAAACTCACTTCATAATAAAAAAACATTCTCCCTTTCTAAGCATAGATGAGTATGCATTTATCTTCACCCATCTTATCTCTGCAATTTAAGTCGGAGAAAGACATATCTATTACCTTCTGCAACCTGTCTATAAAGAGAACGATCTCAGTTACCACAACAGGACCTTGTTTTGACCATTCGCCGGAAATGCGAGCAATGTTGTACCCCTCAAACTAGGTACAAGTACAACAGATACTCAACACCCTATCATCTTTATCCTCTACCATCAAACAGTGAAAAAGTCACGAACGCACCAATGCAATCCACCTCCAGCACGGACAAACAGAATTCACAATACCCCCCCCCCCTCGAATGACTCAGAGTGCAACCATCCAAGAATTCCTAACAGCTCACCAAATCCAACACCTCAAACTACAAATGCCTATATGAACAGGCCGGCCGAAGTGGCCGTGCGGTTAAAGGCGCTGCAGTCTGGAACCGCAAGACCGCTACGGTCGCAGGTTCGAATCCTGCCTCGGGCATGGATGTTTGTGATGTCCTTAGGTTAGTTAGGTTTAACTAGTTCTAAGTTCTAGGGGACTAATGACCTCAGCAGTTGAGTCCCATAGTGCTCAGAGCCATTTGAACCAACCTATATGAACAAGATCATATTAAATATACACAAACGCTGCAGAGACCCCTTTAAAATTTGATCACCCATACTCTAAGCGAATGAGAAGCTGCCTCTGGCCCTTGTTCAAACAGTGTTTTCTAACACGCTTTTGCACACTGCTGAGCATTTCGTCTTTCTGCCGCGACTTCTAAGTCACTATCTGATTCGAAACACACATTAACACGGACTGATGCACGGTCTCTTACAGGAAACTATACCTTGCACCTTATAAATCATATTCTTACAGTCGATAGCATAACATTGAATGATTTTAAATAAAGCACATCCACAACACAAGGAAACTAGAAGAGCCTGCTGGCGTTGTAGCGACTTCCCTCGAAAGTGATTGACCACCTCTACATTTAAACTAATATGTCTCAGTGACCGAATAGTTTATATCTCTGCATTCAATTTCTAGTTGTTGTTCATTATTGCACACAAGTACAGGATCACCGTTTTCGGTGCTAGAAACCCTGGAAGTTGCGGTCCATCAACCAAAATTCCCCCCCCCCCCCCCCAACTCAAGCAAGCATTGTCAGTCAATTATTATGTCGTACCCAATGCACAGATGCGATGGATAAGACACCACCGATCTACTGTAATATTATCCATCACAGCTGATATCGCGAAAAATTTTACTGTAATTCCAACACTGGCCAATCATGTGACAGCTTGTTTTCTTAATTTCAGTATCATAGCTAAACCATACATCCTCTAGTTTGCAAGTATCATTGCGACCATTCATAGATGACTGCTCAGCACGTCCATTCACACATAATTCTCGAACATATAAAGACGATCAAATTATACCAGACAACGCTATACATATTTCTAAGACCTTGCGCATAGTACTCGATCAATCCCTCTGTGTATGGCGCTCACAGAGCTATCTAGTCCTCTTACGTTAAAAGACCATCCTCACCTCGGCATTGACCTACCTACCCCGCAACATCGCTACCCAATTATTCCTCAACCGAGCAGACGAATACAGCTACACTCCACCTCTCTTGACTGAATAGAGCTTTCCTAGTCCTAATCTGTCCAAGTGCACCCCATTTCTCGAAATGTAACCAAGTCTTGGAGCTTAGCACACCATATCGATCTATAGTAACAGATCTCAAAGTGCCTTAATTTAATAACATACAGTTAAGAAGAACAAGAACGGAGCGATATTTATACACAACGTAGTTCGATAGATTTTTTAAGCAAATCATCCAATCTATCATGTATATAGTGTTCTAGAGTCCATGATCGGTGCATCGAAGGTTCCGGTAGGAGAGAGAGAGAGAGAGAGAGAGAGAGAGAGAGAGAGAGAGAGAGAGAGAGCGAGAGAGAGATAGAGAACATAAACACACACACACACACCTAAGACTAGAACGTTCAGCACTTAAAAACGGGCAATAACCTTAGATCGCTTACTTTTCCATCTTGTCAGACATACATTCTTCTCCCCGGTCGCCTTACGCTGAGCTATCTCTACCCCAATCGTAAAACTTTTCCTTTCTATGATACGACTCCAAGATAGCCCTGCGGACACGTCTGGTGCCCAATGATCACACCAGATCACGAGTCAGAAATAATACTATTACTCCGTCAGGTCTATATAAAAAATGATAGTTATTAGCAGTCGGTACATCCTACAAGCAAACAGATACGTATAACAGCAGCGTCCAACATGTGAAAATTAAAAGTCATCCCGTCACCGACACTGTAAACACCCGTCTGTCGGGTAAGTGTGTACACAATGATTACAGCCCCTCACAAATACCCACAGCTAACTTAGTTATGACGCTGAAGTCTCGATTTTACACCAAGCGTTCGACAGGATTGGGATCGCGTAAATCAAAGTGCATCTAGAGGAATGTGTCAACCTTCATGACACATGAGATGGAAGTCCTCTGATGACCGACGGGTTCACCATTAACGATCGCAAGTAGACAGCGCTTTAAAGCACATACCGAACACGTAGCCGCATACGACTAGAGCGCTGGCTATATCACGTGACTAAAGCTTCCAAATAGAATACTGGAAAAAAAATCTACCTTCAGCAACTTGTCCTTCTCTAGAATAAATGAGTCAACGTTTGAATCGTACCTAGTTGCAGCTCTGTCTCAATCGATCATCCCGTACACCCTCTGTTATGATTTAACACAGAGGTGAGTAAATTTAGACGTGAATAATTCTCTGTCCTCCTGAAAAGCATCCTTACGAGCCAGTATTGACGGAGTACATCGAAAAAGTTCACAGAAGGGCAGTACGCTTCGTATCATCGCGAAATAGGGGAGAGATTGTCATTGAAATGATACAAGATCTGAGATGGACATCACTAAAACAAAGACGTTTTTCGTTACGAAGGAATCTTCTCACAAAATTCCAATCACCAACTTTCTCCTTTAAATGCGAAAATATTTTATTGACTCCGACCTGCATAAGGAGAAACGATAACCATGATAAAATAAGGAAAATCAGAGGTCGCACGGAAAGATATAGGTGTTCGTTCTTTCTGCGCGCTATACGAGATTGGAATAATAGAAAATTGTGAAGGTGGTTCGATGAACCCTCTGCGAGGCTCTTATATGTGATTTGTAGAGTATCCATGTATGTGTAGATGTAGATGTAGATGAACTAGCTAGGCTGAAGGGGGAAATGAGTGAAGGTAACAAGGAATGGGTGAAAGGAGAACAGTTCTTCAACTTCATCCACATTTGATCTAATACTGTCCAATAAATTTGGTTTGTTACCTGAAGCAGGAGTGGAAGAGCCTCTTTCAGCTGTAGGTCGCAGCAGGGTGCAGCAGACTTCTAGCAAAGAAATTCAATGTGGGTCGATACCGAAAGAGAGCAGGAAGAAAAGAGTCATGTTGCTAGGCAGAAGTCATGGTAGGGGTGTGGGCCAGATGGTACAAAACAAATTAGGGACAGTGTACCGGGTCACAAGTACTGTGAATCCAAGTGCTAGACTTAGCCAGGTGACAGACGATATGGGTAATTGGTGCAAAGATTTTGGCAAGGAGGATCAGGTTCTTGTAGTTGGTGGAGCAGGGAACATCCAGGCTAATAACGGTAATTACTGCATTAGAGGTGGCCTGGATGAAATAGGAGTAGCAATTACACACACATATCTGAGTTTTGTGGAGGTCCTGCAGTGCCATAAGCAGGTCTGGAATACTGCTGTGTACACTGAGTTGAGCAGGCTGCGGCCGACTGGAGCGAAATCTCATATGAGTGCAGTGCCTGTTGCTGCAGTTGGGAGGTGGGGATATACTAGACATGGCCTACACCTGAATAGCAGAGGAAAAGATAGGCTGGCTGAGCTTCCGCAGATTATACACCATCACTCATAGCAAGGTACCTGTGGTTACAGGTCTCACAGAGGCACCTTTTTAAGGTTAGAATCAGGAGTCTGGCACCCTATTTTGAAAGAAGTGAAAATAACAGAAGAGCCCCACAGAATGCTTAATAAGGCTCAGAAAAGTAAGGTTAGCTATTTCACCAAAATATTGTGGGATTGAGTAGTAAGACTAGTAAGGTAGCAGAGCTTTTTGTTTGTTTGGAAAACGTAGAGAGTCCTGAAAAGAGCCTGTGCCTGTCTGAGTACCACGTAACTACAGGGTTAGACAAGTTTCATATAAAAGATTACCCTATTGAAGCTTACTCATTCAGAAATAAGAAAAGGAATTGTTGTTACATAGGTTAAGATAGAACAGAAGTTCAGAAACATTGAGGCAAGTATATTTTGTAGTGGTCAGCACATAGAAGTGTGTGATTGTGTATTAATGCTGAAAAATAGTTCACTTTTAATTGTAGCTGTATACAGATCCCCACTGGGAAATTATGAATTATTTATGAGAAATCTGGATTTCATATTGTGCTATCTGTCACACAGCAGCATCTGTCAGAGAGCAACAAGTCTGTGGTGATTTCAGTGTAAATTTCCTAAAGGATTCTGATAGTAAAAATGATCTGGAAACCTTACTTGGATCCTAGAGTTTAGTCTCAGTATTAACTTTTCAACACAGGTGGATAAAGACGTACAGCCTAATTGAAATGTTTTCTTTGATAAAGCTCCAAGTAAGAAAAAACTGTATGCCCAGTAACAAAAGCTCTCTCTGATCATGATGCATAGTTAATTAGGATAAATACCATAGTGGCTTACAGTATGCATACTCCTCAGTGGAAATGAGGTAGAATAATGAATGACTCCAGAATAAATATTTTTAAGAATAGTTTACAGAAGATGACATTTATTATGAACCACATGCTAACATGAAAATTTAATCTATTCCATGACAAATTTATATTATTGTTTGAAAACAGCTTTCTGCATAAGCTAATATGAGAGGACACTAAACAGCCAGGTAAAAAACCATGTATCACTAGAGGGATTAAAGTACCTTGCGAAAGGAAAAGAGAAATGTATCTTTTGGCAAGAACAACTATTAATCCTGCAGCTGCACACTACAAAAAATACTCAAAATTACTAAGAAAAGTTATTAAAAATACAAAGAACATGTACATAATGTCAGAAATCAGTACTTCTTACAAAAGACTTAAAGCAATACGAAATTTAGCGAAGCGAGAGACAGGGCAGCCAGCTACAGAATAAAGTAACAGCTGGCACATTTTGCTTACTTTCACTCAGTAATGTCATATGGAATAAAGTTCGGTGGTAACTCATTTTTAAGAAAGAAAGTCTTCATTACACAAGAATGTGCTACGAGAATAATATGTGGTGTTCACCCACGATCTTGTAGACACCTGCTTAAGGAGTTTGGCATTCTGACTGCTGCTTTAACAGTATATTTATTCCCTCATGAAGTTTGTTGTAAATAATCCACTACAGTTCAAGAGGAACGACGAGGTACAGAATTACAATACGAGAAGACACTGATTGCTTCATACTGAAGTTGTCTTTAGCATAAAAAAGGGTGCACAATGCTGCAACAAAAAATTTTGATCACTTACCCAGTGATATAACATGTCTGACAGACAGCAAAGTAAAATTTTATAACAACCCAAGAAAGTCTGTCCTTGACAACTCCTATTCTTTAGAAGAATTCCTATTATTGTAGTGAGTGAAAGCTGATGGGTAGGAATTACTAACTCAGATCTGTACATCTTTTTCTTTCTTTTTGTACACAAAAAAATAGAAATGTTCAAATGAGTTTGCGATTTGAATGTATAATGACTCGTTGCACATCATCACGATCTATCGTGAAAAATTATCCATGGAAAATGTTACTAACTATCTAACCGCCCGGACGTTGGTGGAAACGTAATGATTGTTGCTCGCGGTGCAAATAGAGTATTTGCCTCTTGCGGCCGAAGTTGCCATGAGTGTTCTACTGCGACACATATTGACTAAAGTTAATTGATTCTATTCGTCGCTGCTTACAAACCATAGTAAGTCAGCACGTGTATAATAAAATGGTGTCAACTGCCACACTACTACTAATAACATAGTGAAGCCGATCAAACACTGTAACGAGAATGGGGTTGGGAGAATATTTCTCCGTAATTAGAACAGGAGTGAGCCTCCTCTGACAGCAAAAGTACCCTGCAGACTATTCGACTGTGGGTGGCTGCTCAAACGACTCTTACCTGGTCTCGGCCGGAAGGACAGCTCGGCTTCCTGGTGCTCAGGTTGTTGACACTGTGGTGGCGCCAGTTCTCCAAACGTGAGCGAAACTAGTGCCCTTCACGTCGGCATGGCGCCAGCTTGAATCTGAAAGTAACGGCCTCGAACTTCTACAGATTTTTCCCATCTTCTGAATTTTCTGAACTAATTGGTTGGTAAACAAGAAAACTGCTCCATTCGATGGTCCTCTACTCAGGCGAGCCATCGGCGGGTACAATTGACTGAGAAACTTGATTTTAATGTATGAGCAGAAACTCAGACTGGATAAGGAGGGAACCGCAACATCACTATATGTGGATTTAAAATGGTGTTTACCGGGAGCTGCTGAGGAATGAAGGAGGGGGAGGGAGGGGAGCTGAGTGGATGACTAGGCCTTAAGCGAAACGACTGAAGAAAAGAAGGCTGTTTACCAGGAGCGGTTAAGTTCTAAAAGGCAGGAAGTTAGGGCTCACTAGAACACAATTAAGAGAGTCGTAAAAAGAAAGTTATCCGAGCTAAAGAGGAGTCACGGAGAAGAGATGTGCCGACGCGGAACATTAAGTTGAATACAACAGGGTATCAGGGACTTGGAGATTTATAGTCAAGTGAGAGCTCCTGCTAAAATTAGAAGAAGAGCTAGAACGATTGCCATTTCTGAGTGGAAGACACATTTTAAAAATCTTCTCTCACCGGATGGCGACGACTTCCGAGCTGAGCGGAATGAAGTGGGAATTTATCCTGTGGAAGAGATGGCTGATAATCAAGTTTATCTGGAACTTCAAAAATAAAAAAAATGGAAAGACGGCCGGCCCTGGAGGTATAGTAATGGAATTATTGTAGTACGGAGGACCAAAAGTAGTAGCACACTAATAACTATTTTAATAAGTCGTTCAAGGAGATGTAGCACAACAAGAATGGAGGATATCATACATTACTACAATATAGACCCTATAAGAAATGGAGCAGGAGAGATCCGACTAATTACAGGGGAATAACTAATGGCTTCGGTGAGCAGGTTGTTCAGTAGAAAGAACAGGCTGGAAAAGATTGCGCAAGTTGTTATATCACAGGATTGTCAGGTATCTGAAAGTTTTGAAATAAGTAAAGGATACTTACTTACTTACTTTCCGTGTCCGGAACTAGACTTCAGGCTTCCAAAAATCAGCAGCCAATATGGCCTTGTCATTTGCCTCCCATAAGTCATTCATTGTGCAGGGCTGGTCTAAATATGGACAGATAAGCAGGTGTTGAGGATCCTGGACAGAACCACACAGACAGAGAGTGTTCTCATTCTCTTTTAGGAAACCCCATTGCTGCAGGTTTGTCTTGCACTTTGGCACTTCTACCCTCATACGGTTTAGGGTTCTCCAGACTGTGTATGGTAGGTCTCCACCAGGCGCCAGTTCTTCTTTTACATCTTTATGGGGATTTCTCAGGTCGATTTCCCACCTTTTCAAACGATTCTCCGCAGCTGACCTCTTCTGAGTAAAGGATTAAGACACGGATGTTCTATGTCAGCAACCTTATTTAAGTTTTAATTAGTTGTTCCTGATTACTGGAACAGACAGTGCAGAAATTTTCGTGACACAGTACAGCATCAAAGTTTACATTCATTACTGTCTGACAACGATCAAGTATTTATGGCTCTGGATACCATGTATCAAGTGACAAAGATAATGGATTCTTATATGCAATGGTGGCTAACAGTCAATATGGATTAGACAGAATGTTATTGGAATTTTGAGGTTGGTCGGGTAAGAAATAGGGAAATGTTCAAGGATCCGGGGTCACCAGTCGAATAGACTGCGCAGTGTGACGTGGACATATTCCACAAGATGTCGAGGGACGGTGCCTATTAGAACATTAAATAGTATCTTTTGGAGTCGGCGCATATCCAGACGAATAAAGAAAATCGTGCTACTTGATGTGGTTGAAAGCATTCTGGCGTATTGTTCAGAGTGTCGGACACTGAACGAGAAGCAAAGTGGGAAAATAGAGGCTGTGGAAGTGTACGGATTACGGCGGAGCATGAGAGCGACCAGTGTGGATCGACGGAGGAATGAATGTGCAAGAACGCAGTTGGATGCGGTGGAACCACTTACAGATGGGACTGATATTCAAGCCCTGAGATGGTAAGGACACGTCCGACGGATGGAAGAACAACGACGGCCGCAGTGTCTGACCAACTAGTCTCCGCCAGGGAAAAGGAGCCGAGGGAGGCCGAGGGCAGCGTGGGGGAGAAATATAACCAAAGCCATGGAAAGGAGAGGTCTATCGGAAGAAGACTGGCAGCATAGACGTTTGTGGAATCCGAGAACAGGCAACTGCTGATAACTGGAAACGCACGCTAAAATAAAATATATTACGCAAACTGATGTATAGCTCCGCGCCTGCTGTCTCGTGATTTCCTAAGCAATACGAATCCACGACTGGAAACTTTATGCACAGTTAAAGGGACTGGGTTGTATAGTTGATGAGGCTTCTTCGCGTGCTTTGTACGTAGCAGATAACACTCTGGGTAACAATATACTACAATAGTATGTTATATGTAAGTTTTCCTTGGCTTTCTGGTCTGAATTGAAACAGTAATGTATAGGCTTTGTTTGGTCTTAATCACTGCTTGATATTATCATTAGTGAGCCGATATAGTTAGTGCCAGTGTGTTTGACATTAAATAGCTGTGTGGGCTAATTGCAGGGATTATTTCTTGATTGGACGCTATATGGGAAAACCACATGCACAGTTTTTCTTTAATCATTGTACAGAATGGTGTGCAGTATGCGTTTAATTTTCAGAAGACTTCCAGCAGAAGTAAAAAGAAAAAGAAAAACTGAGTGATAAACACTAAGTGTCCAAACCCAAGTCGAAAGGCTTCCTTGTGACACACTCCACTATTCAGCACAGGAGTTCCTCTCGGTAGCTGAGAATTTCTGTTTGTAATGTTTTATTTCTGTGAATATTCTCTCAACCTTTTAAGTGTTCTATTAATCGTTTAATTCTTCTGTTCATAAATCTTCTGATAGACATTCTGTTACCTATATACTAACTTTTCCATTATCAATCAGCTTCGGTTCGCATGGTCTACGATACATGATAAATAAAGTAAGTTAAGATGGCATTGAATTGATTTGAATGTTCAGTTTAATAAGAACATTAAAAATACAAAATTAAGCACTTTTTTCCAAATTGATGATGGAATATTTTGTTACTATGAACTTTCTTGGTAGCAGCTCAGTTCCATTGTTTGTCAGTGTAAACCACACATGCCAGAGTTAGCTACGGTTATAGCAAATCGCAATATGTTAACTACAGAACACTTAAGATTAGACTACGTAGCGATCGTTGAATAGAGACTATGGACAAAAGGACAGCAATCGATTGCGAAATCCGTTGCGTTATTACAGCAGATATAGGTATTCGGTGTTAAAAATTACAGAATAGGAGAATCAAGAACAAATATAAGGTAATTAACAACGAATCGTAAGTGCAAAACATAAGCACTACACAGTTACATGCAATATAACAAAGTCCAAAGTGTCACGCAGTAAACAATATTGCATGTTGGGGAACATACGGGAGTCTAACATGAACTCAAGCCGTTGCTTACGTAGTTGAACAGGAAAAATCTGTGATGTTAGAGATGTGAGGTGCCCTCCTTTGAGGCAGTTGAGAATAATTAAATAATAATAAAGTTACATTTTTAATTTTAAAAATGTACTGAGCATCAAAAATCACAATTAATGGTTAAAATAGAAACCAAATCACGTGTGTGGAGCCATGTGTATAGCAGGCTCAGCAGCAGCAATCACAGGAGAGTACGTAATGTATTTTTGGATTACAAACTAATGGAAGAAGATCCATTTAAATTTCCATTCAACAGCGAAAAATAATGAACCGGAATATTAAAAATATAAGGGAATGAAGATAGTACAACAAAATATGCTGTAGCCTCTCTGGGTATAAATTAAAATCATACGGATCGTAAAAATACATTAGCGCCAGCTCTGAGCTTAGAGAATAAACATGTGAAACAAAACAGCATTGCGATGTCGAAAGATATGAAGGTACCTAGTGGCACATAAAAAAATAACAAATAAGTAAAATAAAGGAATGTATCAGAGCTATGAAGTATGAACTATATTCAAACAAACTGGGACTTAGTGAGGCTGTCGTTATATTCTACTCGTAATTTTTATTGTTCAATACATACATTCAATAATTTCACTATTAGTTAATTATTCACAGAATTTCAATAGAGAGCACCGTACATGTCTGACGTCACATTTCCTTCCTGTCAAATCTTGTAAACAACGCCTTCAGTTCAGCTGCTGTATATTCTACATAAATCAGTACTGTTTACTACGTGACACCATGGACTAATGTCACCCATTGATATATGGTGTGTAACTGTGTAGTGCTCATGTTTTCAGTTAAGATTTGTTCCTAATTCTCGTGTTTTGTTATTTTCCCCACTGAATAGGACCACGTAGTAGTTAAAACCTAGATCTGTTGTAACAGAGTGACGGATTTCGGCATCGATTGCTGTCCTTTTCTCCATTTTCTATATTTGAAATTATCATACGTCCGCATTCGGAATGGCCAACCGGTAATTACATACTTAAATTTAGTAAAAGCACATTACTTGTTGATTATGCTCGACTTCTGCTCTCGATCTTTATGCTTGGCTATAGCACCGATAAAGCCTTATCCTTTCGCAAAATCACAATTTAATATCATGACGGTCAGGTGGAATAGAACGAACAGGGTTATAGTCTCGAAGTCTTATTGGGGCCCATGATGAGCGCACACGTAAGAGCACTGCTTGTTGCACCTATATGACTATGTCAGTCGTCGAAATGTTGTGCGCTAAAGTGAAATCTTCTAGCCGGTCGGTAGCTCGAAGATATAAAAGCGGTTATGCTCGTGCTCTGCTGCTCGGGATGCTTGCAGAGATGCGGTGCGTCTTAACGGGGAATTCGTCCGTGATGTAGTAGGTGTAGAGGGTGTAGTAGAGGAAGACCAGAAAGAGGAAGGAGAAAGGGCAGACTGTGCGGGCGGCGGTGTCGATGCGCGAGAACTTCTCCTTGCCCTGTCGCATCTCGCGCGCCACGTCCTGCTCGTTGGGCAGCAGGCGGCAGCGCTTCGCGCCGCAGACGACGGCGTCGACGAGCCGCTCGCAGAGGTCGCAGAGGCGGCCGCCCACCTCGGCCAGCCGCCCGCCCCGCCCCCAGTCCATGGCCTCCAGCTCGTCCTGCCACTCCAACTCGTCGTCGTCTTCCCCCGTCAGCAGCACCTCGCGCCGCCGTCGGTACCGCAGCCCGTCGCTAACTGGAGACTCCTCCTCCACCAGGCCAGCCTCCACATCCGTGTCCTCCTCTCGTCCTCCCGCGATGGCCTCCCGGACATTCTGGGTCAACTTCTCGTTGTAGGATTTGGCCATCGACCCTGCTGGACTAGAGACGGATCCTCCAACTTCCTGCTGAAGCACGTCATCGCCAGCGTCCACCCTCTCTGCAATCTTTGAGGAATCCGTCGGAAGTACTGCACTCGGGACAAGTGTTTTAATCTTGGGTTCCAATAGAGGCTTTGTGACAGACGACGCAGTTTTCCTTGTATCTGCAATTATGCTAGAGGCTATCGGAGGTTTCTCAGATTTCCAAGGAGGAGGCTTTGAAGCTGCTGTAGGTGAGGGTGTTGCTTTACCAATGTCTGCAGTGGAACTCGCTGCTGTAGGCTGTTTCTCAGCCTTAGACTCCAAGTAAGTTGGTTTCCAGATGGGTAACATCGTCGGCTTGCTTTTTGCATTTGCCGTAGGACGTTCGGATTCTGCCCTTTCTATCTTGACATTTGGCCCGAAGGGAAGAGGCTTTGGCGAGTATGACGGAACTCCTTCTTCAGTCCCCGTGGAGGCACCACTTGCTGGTTTCTCAGCAAAGTCTAGCTTTGGCCCAGCGATATCAGCCACGCTCCCATACGGTGCTGTCGTACAGCCGAGCTTCCGCACTGCAGCATACGGACGTCCTACGCCAGCAGACGTCGCTGGCCGAGCATCTAGAGGCTCATCTACGGTGTCATAGTGGTGTTTGTTCTTGAGGAAATCTTTGCTATCGAAATTGTTCCGCTCTGAAGGTGTTTTACCAAGGGACGTCGTGACGTCTTTAAACATTGTTTCATCCTGCGTAGTCGGTACTTGAGCACTGCCGAGGGCATCTGCATCCTTCTTGGAGGTAGGTGCCACCTGTATGCACAGCTTGCCCTCAACAATGTCACCAGGAGGCCGTGAGTTCCGCCCCGCAGGTCGCCAGAGTTGCACCTGCTCTGTGATGTGTGTCACCAGCGCCGTGTCTTCGGCAGGGGCTGCCAAGGGTACCTCGGGCAGTTCATCCAGTACCGACTCAGCACCCAGTTTTGGCTTCGTTTCTGCCTTAGCTACTTTGAAGTCCACATCTGGTGGTTGCGCCGGCTTCCCCTTCACCAGCACTTGAGGAGGCTCCGTCCCTTCCGGCGCCTCCACCTGGATCTGCGGTGCGGCCGAGACTGTTGGCGCGATCTTGTCGAGAAGTTTGTCTTCCTCCTGCCGGGATAACAGGAAAACACGCCTTAGTGGCAAAAAAAGTTCCAAGACAATTTATTCTTGGCATATCAGCTACATCAGCACAGTGTTTACGGTGGCGGCTTGAACTAACAATAGCAAACAAGAGATGTGCCTTCGAGGAGGAGGAGGAGGAGGAGGAGGAGGAGATAAATGTTTAAACTCCCGTCAACAATGAGGTCATTAGAGATGGAGCGCAAGTTCTGATTAGGGAAGGATGGGGAGGGAAATCGGCAGTGCCCTTTCAAAGGAACCATCCCGGAATCCGCCTGAAGCAATTTGGGGAAAACACCGAAAACCTAAATCTGGATGTGCATTCGATCAGTCAGTTACGTGCAAGCAGTGTAACTGGTGGACATGCCGTTGTGGTAGGGCAACGTTGTGTCATAAATCGCATTGGAGCAACATCTCTAAATCAAGTTCGCGGAGGTATGTTCCGTTCAATTGGCTCTGAGCACTATGGGACTCAACATCTGTGGTCATAAGTCCCCTAGAACTTAGAACTACTTAAGCCTAACTAACCTAAGGACATCACACACATCCATGCCCGAGGCAGGATTCGAACCTGCGACCGTAGCACTCGCGCGGTTCCTGACTGAGCGCCTAGAACCGCTAGACCACCGCGGCCGGCGTATGTTCCGTCTATGTAGCTAATTGAAGGCAGTTTGTTTATTGCGATACGCTTTTCACTTGTTTTATTTGTGAATCATTTTCAGTTGTCTGCAGTACATGTTTCTTTTTATACATATGAAAACGTATTATGTGATGGTTGCAATATGTTGCTATGTTACACTTTGTCGTGTTCTGCTGTTATTTTTTTTTTAGGTTAGAATCAACTTTTGTAGCACAAATTTTGTGATGTGAAATTATGGTTCGGTGTTACGATTTCCAGCGTTATTAATTCCTGCGCGAGGTCCTGGAGATGTATTCGTTAGTTTCCATGGTCCAGTTGGCCGCATATATCACTTGCACTTTCCATTTTGTGATCAACATGTCTATCTATAAAGAGAAACATGTATTGCAGGCCACTGAAGATGCTTCACAAATAGAAGAAGCAAAGCGCCTATGGCAATAAACAAAATGCCTTCAATTAATTACATAGATGGAACATACACCCACGAATTTTAAGTAACTAAAGAAAGACGGAAAACAGAAAAAATGACGATACAAATCAAGTGTTCAAGCTATTCTCTACAATGTTTTGAAACGAGAAAAGTGTGTGCAAAGTTTGTCCCGCTTACCTTGACTGCCGAAAAGAAATAACGATCCTGGACGCCAGCCACGACTTGATTGAAATGCAAAAATATTTTTCCAAACAAAATCATCACGTGTGACGAGACACTAACGACATAAAATACGTTCAAGCCAATGTGCTGTGCGAGCTGAACAACATCCCAAAGAAGGACTTTACTGAGAGTTTCACATAGTTGTCTAAACGTTCGATGCATTACACTCAACAGGAAGGACACTACATAGAACTCCTGAAGCATTAAAATTACTATCTTAAGCTTTGTCGACTTTTTTTTATTAATCCAGTCTCGAAACTGTTTGGACTGATTGTATTTACTGAAACCTGAAATTCTCCAGGTGTACGAAATGTTGAAACAAATTATGCGGTCTGTACATGTGGAAATATCGGCGATTGTCCAAGACTTCAGTCGGCTGCATTTATATCAGTTATTTGAACAACATACAGGGGGTAGTCGAATATACTGAAACACCAAAAGCATAATCCATTAGCATGCATAATACCATGTTGGAACACCGCTGGTATTCAATACAGCTTCCAATCGCTTCGGAATTGATAAATATAGGTCCTACTACTATTTGCCCTGAAAAATAGTGTTAAATCCAGGTAACAGTGATGGTGGTGGTCAGCCATGAAGAACCTTTCTCTCCAAAGGAGAACACGAAAGCTCAATAATATTGAGAGCTGGTGCCTGTGGTGTCCAGGAGAGATGCGACATTTTATTCTTGTGCTCACACCACCAGTCCTGGGCGATGTGAGCCTTGTGAACAGGGGCCCTGTCGTCTTGGAAGGAGGAATCAACGCTGGGAACGAACTTTATACCACGGGATGAACCTGATCAGTCCAAATGTTAACATAATCCTTGATAGTAATCCGACCTTGCAGAGTAATAATGGGACCGATGGGACACTACGATATGACTGCTGAAATCATCTCTGAACCACCGCCAATGTTTCACTCTTGGGAAGTAAGCTCAGCCAGAAGTTGGAAACAGCATGAAACAAGACCCATCCGACCAAGTGACTCTCTTCCACTGCTTCGTGTTGTTTTGGTACTGACAGGGACCGTGAGTGCGTAATTCAGTTCTGTAGCGACTATTGCATCTGACGTCTTACTTTTAGTCACAATCCTTCTCAATGATCGTCCGCCACGATCACTCAATACACATTTCTGTCCGCTTCGTAACTTAGCGGGTGATGTTTCTCTGTTTTCCCTGTAAGAGATGTAAATCTTTGGTGCGGTGCCTCTTTACACACCAAACACTTTGGCTGCCTTGGTTACAGAAGCACCCAACATACGAGCACCAACGATCTGCACACATTCCAATTCACTTAGCTCCGACAAAATGCACTTACGCAGAACACTGTTTTGGCCACTGCTAACACTTGCAAAGTTTCGAGCACACTGAGAAGGTGCCGCTCGCGAACAAATGCAACAGCGTAACCCGCAGGCTTGCCTAGCGCCTGCATTTGTGTTTAAGCACCCATTTCACGCGGTGTTTCCAAATTTTTGTCGAACCTTACATTTACGGCTAGCTAAATATTTCATTACTACTACAAAAAAGAAAATATGTGCGAAACGTGCTGTAAGCTCAAAGGAGCTATCGCGTTTGGATGTTTCCATGACCAAATCATAAATGAATTTGTCGGATTTGTTGCTGTACCGGTGCGCACCATCCAACGTGTCTACAAGGAATGGAGTTCTAGTCGCCGTCATGTAACTCGGTGTAACAACAGCGGTCGTAAAAAGACTATAACCGCCGAAAAACTAAACAAGGGCCAGTATAAAGGTATCTGAATTAGAACTGAACCCAAACGCCTCTACCGAGTAACGGAATTCGTGATGAAGTGAACGAACCTCCATCATGCTCGAGACAGAAATATCTTCCAAAGGGACCATCAGACCTCTTAATCACGGATTTTTATGAGTTCAAAAAAATGGTTCAAATGGTTCTGAGCACTATGGGACTCAACTGCTGTGGTCATAAGTCCCCTAGAACTTAGAACTACTTAAACCTAACTAACCTAAGGACATCACATACATCGATGCCCGAGGCAGGATTCGAACCTGCGACCGTAGCGGTCGTGCGGTTCCAGACTGCAGCGCCTTTAACCGCTCGGCCACCCTGGCCGGCGATTTTGATGAGTCTCGGGTGTGTTGCAGGGAGCTCAGGAGTTTTGTAGGGACCTGTCCTGAGTACACTGCTAGTGGCTTCTCAAGTAACAGCCCATAGATTCCGAGAAAATCGATGTTGAAGTTTTACCCGCACTTTTACACTGATTAGCCAAAACATTAGGACCACTGCGCACCGCGACGTTGGATGCAGCCTGGTGGCGCTGCTATCACGTGACGCGGTAACAAAAGTATGCAAGCGGAGCAGACACGGATGGGTTAACCCTAAAGAAGAGATGGACTGCAAGTGGGGAAATTCATAGCGACTTTGACAAGGGGCAGATTATTACACAACTGGCCATTAAAGTTGCTGCACCACGAAGATGATGTGCTACAGACGCGAAATTTAACCGACAGGAAGAAGATGCTGTGATATGCAAATGATTAGCTTTCCAGAGCATTCACACAAGGTTGGCGCCGGTGGCGACACCTACAACGTGCCGACATGAGGAAAGTTTCCAACCGATTTCTCATACACCAACAGCAGTTGACCGGCGTTGCCTGGTGAAACGTTGTTGTGATGCCTCGTGTAAAGAGGAGGAATGCGTACCATCACGTTTCCGACTTTGATAAAGGTCGGATTGTAGCATATCGCGATTGCGGTTTATCGTATCACGAGATTGCTGCTCACGTTGGCCGAGATCCAATGACTTAACAGAATATGGAATCGGTGGGTTCAGGAGGGTAATACGGAACACCGTGCTGGATCCCAACGGCCTCGTATCACTAGCAGTTAAGATGACAGGCATCTTATCCACATGGCTGGAACGGATCGTGCAGCCACGTCTCGGTCCCTGAGTCAACAGATGGGGACGTTCGCAAGACGACAACCATCTGCACGAACCATCTGCAGTTCGACGACTTTGCAGCAGCATGGACTATCAGCTCTGAGACCACGGCTGCGGTTACCCTTGACGCTGCATCACAGACAGGAGCGCCTGCGATGGTGTACTCAACGACGAACCTGGGTGCACGAATGGCAAAACGTCATTTTTTCGGATGAATCCAGGACCTGTTTACAGCATCATGATGGCCGCATCCGTGTTTGGCGACATCGAGGTGAACCTACATTGAAAGCGTGTATTCCTCATCGCCATACTGGCGTATCACCCTGCGTGATGGTATGGGGTGCCAATGGTTACACGTCTCGGTCACCTCTTGTTCGTATTGACGGCACTTTGAACAGTGGACGTTACATTTCAGATGTGTTACGACCCGTGGTTCTACCCTTCATTCGATCCCTGCGAAACCCTACATTTCAGCGGGATAATGCACGACCACATGTTGCAGGTCCTGTACGGCCTATCTCGATACAGAAAATGTTCGACTGCTTTCCTGGCCAGCACATTCTCCAGATCTCTCACCAACTGAAAACGTCTGGTCAATGATGGCCGAGTAACTGGCTCGGCACAATACGCCAGTCACTACTCTGAACTGCGGTATCGTGTTGAAGTTCCATGGGCAGCTGTACCTGTGCACGCCATCCAAGCTCTGTTTGACTCAATGCCCAAGCCTATCAAGGCAGTTATTACAGCCAGAGGTGGTTGTTCTGGGTACTGATTTCTCAGGATCTATGCACCCAAACTGCGTGAGAATGTAATCACATGTCAGTTCTAGTATAATATATTTGTCCAATGAATACGCGTTTATCATGTGTATTTCTTCTTGGTGTAGCAATTTTAATGGCCAGTAGTGTATTAAGCCGAGCCTGTGAACGAGTATCTTGAAAATGGCGAAGCTGGTCGAATGTTCACGTGCTATTGTCCTGACCATCCACGGAAACAGATAGAAGGACAGTGAAACTACTATTAGGCGCTAAATGATTGGACGTCTACAACTCTACACAGAACGTGGGGTTCGGAGGCTTGTCTGCTCTATAACGTAGGACAGATGGTGACCTGAGGCATCTCTCCCAAAAGGGCACAGTGTTGGTGCGCGCACAAATGTTTCGGAGCACGCCGTCCATTACACATTGTTGAACATGGAGCTCCGCAGCAGACCACCCCTAAATGTTCACATATTGACGACATCGTCATTTACGATTACAGTGTTCGCGGGACTATTGGGATTCGACGATTGATCAACGGAAACGTGCCGGGTCTTGAGATGAATCACATTTTTCTACGTTAGGTCGACTGTCGTCTCCACAACGCCGTCATCGAGGTGAACGGCGGCTCGAAACGTGCTGCACGCCTCAGACACAGGCTGATGAGAGCATTTTTATGCTTTGGGATACATTCTCCTGCGCTTGCATGGGACCTCTGGTAGTAATCGAAAACATGGAAACAGCTGCGAACCAGTTGCAGCCCTTCATGCTTGATGTCTTCCCCAACGGCAGTGTCATCTTTCAGCAGTATGTGTCCGTATCTCGGAGCCAGAACTGTGCTACAGTGGTTTGAGGAGCATTACAGTGAACTCACGTTGATGCCTCGGCCACCACTCACACACTTGGGTCACTATCAAGAGCAATCAACGCGTCCGCAAATCACGGGCCGTTATTCGCGCGAATTACATGACATGTGCTTAGGTATCTAACGCCACATACGTCCACAAACCTAGCAACAAACTGTCGTATCCCTAATACGCAGAAAGAGTGCTGTATTTCGTTCCAAAGGCGCACAAACAATCTATTAAGCAGGTGGTCAAATGTTTTGGCTCATCTGTGTTTACCCATAATGTTAGTGATGTAGCGGGAGAGCGTAGTGCATGGGCTGCAGTTCACGGCTACCGGTCTGGCAGTCGGAGGTACAGGTCCAAACCCTGGTCGGGTACCTTCCTTTTTTATTTTCTTTTTTCCAATTGCGTAACACAAAATATCATTAAATAATATATGTCGTGCAAAACTACTAGGAAATAGTCGTTTTCGCCATGTTCCTTGATTTCAGTAAGGCATTTGACACGGTGCCTCATTGCCATTTAATGAAAAAAATACGAGCTTACGGAGTATCGGAGCAGACCTGCGATTGGATTCAAGACTTTCTTGCAGATAGAACTCAACATGTCTCTGTTAACGGAACTAAATCGACAGCTGTAAAGGTAATATGCGGTGTAACGACAGTGAAGCGTGATAGGACCGTTGCTGTTTACAGTATATATATATATATATATATATATATATATATATATATATATATATATATATATATATATATATATATATATATATTCTTACTATCTTCTGGCGTTGCTACTATGGTATAGACAACTGCATCATCTGCGAATAGTAGAAAACTCGGATACTCTTTAAGGCTATTCGCAGATGATGCAGTTGTCTATACCATAGTAGCAACGCCAGAAGATAGTAAGGATATGCAGAACGACCTGCAGAGAAATTATGAATAGTGGCTGTGGCAGTTGACCCTGAACGTAAATAAATGTAACATATTTCGCATACATAGGAAAAGAAATCCACTACTATACAGCTACACTATTGATGACAAACAGCTGGAGACAGCGTCTGCCGCAAAATATCTAGGCGTAACTATCCAGAGCGACCTTAACTGGAATGACCATATCGAACAGATAGTGGGAAAAGCGGAAACCAGACTCAGATTCATAGGAAGAATCTTAAGGAAATGTAACTCATCTACGAAAGAAGTGGCTTATAAGGCGATTGTTCGCCCGATTCTTGACTATTTTTCATCTTTCTGGGATCCCTATCAGGTAGGACTGATAGAGAAGATAGAGAAGATCCAACGAAGAGCGGCGCGTTTCGTCACGGGATCGTTTATCTGGCGAGAGAACGTTACGGTAATGCTAAACAAATTCCTCTGTCAGACGTTACAAAAGAGGCGTTGTGCATCACGGAGAGATTTACTATCGAAATTTTGGGACAGCACTTTTCAGGAGTCAGATAACATATTACTTCCGCCCCACATACATCTCACGTATTGACCACGAGGAGAAAATTCGAGAAATTGGAGCCAATACAGAGGCTTACTTCCCACGCACTATTTGCCAGTGGAACTGGGTTGGAGGTCTCAGATACTGGTACCGAAAGTACCCTCAGCCACACAACATTCGGTGGCTTGCGGAATATGATGTAGATGTATAATTTCATTATTAAATTACAGCAAACTTTCTTTGAATGTGTATTACGTATGTTATAGAATAGATTACAGAATCGGCTTACTATCACTTGCAGTGCTAGAATAGAATTTCGGACGGTTTTTGTCGTAGAAGCAACTGAAACAAAAATTCTTAGAGCACCGCAAACATTTCACGAAAGCTACTGTCTTGCAGGTACACGGATTTTTCAGAAGTGATACCGGAAAACAGGGTTCGTTTCAACTCAAACAGATCGCGCTTTCTTCGATGAACGTCGTTACGAGCCATGTGTATTTGATCATTCCAGTGAAAACAGGTGCATTAATCTGATGCAGAATTACAGATGTGTTTTTATGGAATGTTCCCTGACAACGGTTTCTCTAATCGTGTTTGGAAAGGCGGGAGCATTTTTAATTTTTGTCGTGAAAAATTTAATCTGCGTATAAAAGTAAACATTATAGGGTTGCCAAATAATTACCGCCAGAGTGGTACCCGTGAACATAGCCGCTGCTCTACGCTCGCTTGGTCGACACACGAACAATGTTACATTTATACGGGGTGATCTTTTTCCACCGTGTTCAAACTCCTGGGATTTATCGATGAGAGGATATGGAACAAAAAAGTTATATTGAACTTATCTCCACAAATTCATGGTTTCCATGATAGATACCATTTATTCAATCACGCTTTTGTTACAGAGATTGCGGTCTAGTACGCCCTGTACCGTGCAGCCACAGTTACAGTATTCGTGGTTTCCTCCCAGAGGGTCACGCCCTGGCGCCCTCTCCTGCCACAGTAATTGGTAATGTTGAGCCCGATTCACTTCTCTTGCTCTCACCTTGCTGTGGATGTGATACAGCGTTGTAGACAATGGTTCCATATCCGAATCGAGAGCTCGCCGGCATGGTATTTACTTGCGGAAAGGCAAATGGCAACGGGTGGCGGGCAGCAAGGTTGTTCAGGAAACATGCCCCGCCGACAACACCCACAGCATTCAATGTTTGCAACAGTATTTCACCGTTTGTCTGAGATAGGGTAGTTTCAGGAAGCGTGAAATCATGAAGGATGTACCCGAAATGTTCGGACACCAGGCTTGGAGGGAAATGTGATTGACACTGTGGAAGGCGACCACCGTGTTAGTATCAGGCATTTTGCCCGCCAGTACAGGGTAAGCCAGACGACCGCGTGAAACATTCTCAAAGACAAATGTCAGTACCATTTTCACTTACAGAGTGTGCATGGCTTACTAGCGACAGACTTTCCAAATCGGGAACAATTTTGTCACTGAAACTTCCTGGCAGATTAAAACTGTGTGCCCGACCGAGACTCGAAATCGGGACTTTTGCCTTTCAGGGGCAAGTGCTCTACCATCTGAGCTACCGAAGCACGACTCACGCCCGGTACCCACAGCTTTACTTCTGCCAGTATCTCGTCTCCTACCTTCCAAACTTTACAGAAGTTCTCCTGCACAACTGGCAGAAGTAAAGCTGTGAGTACTGGGCGTGAGTCGTGCTTCGGTAGCTCAGATGGTAGAGCACTTGCCCGCGATAGGCAAAGGTCCCGAGTTCGAGTCTCGGTCGGGCACACAGTTTTAATCTGCCAGGAAGTTTCATATCAGCGCACACACCGCTGCTGATTGAAAATCGCATTCTGGAAACCTCTCCCAGGCTGTGGCTAAGCCATGTCTCCGCAATATCCTTTCTTTCAGGAGTGCTAGTTCTGCAAGGTTCGCAGGAGAGCTTCTGTAAAGTTTGGAAGGTAGGAGACGAGATACTGGCAGAAGTAAAGCTTTGAGTACCGGGCGTGAGTCGTGCTTCGGTAGCTCAGGTGGTAGAGCACTTGCCCGCGAAAGGCAAAGGTCCCGAGTTCGAGTCTTGGTCGGGCACACAGTTTTAATCTGCCAGGAAGTTTCATATCAGCGCACACTCCGCTGCAGAGTGAAAATCTCATTCTGGAATTTTGTCACTGGTTTCTTCACCAGGCAACTACGATTCTGGTATTTGTGTTATCCATACTATTCACAAATAAGGCCACCTTTACGCGGAGTGGTATCTTCAAATGCCACAAAAGTCGTCAGTGGGACAGCATGCAGAGCCCCCCTGGTATGGTGACAGCGAATCATCAGCATCAGTGCAGGCGGAATGTGTGGGCCGGGATAACTGACGACCGTATTCTGGGAGCAGTCTTCTTTCACGTCGCCTAACAGGCAGGAACTATCGGCGTTTCTTGCGAGTGACTTTATCTCCCCTGCTGTAAGAAGTACCATTGATGATTATGCGTGGCTGCTACATGATGGTGCTCCAGCCCATTCCGCCATTAACGGCCGGGCGCATCTCAGTAGTGTCTTCCTTGGTCGATGGATCGGACGAGGGGATCCAACTGCATGGCCTACTCGTTCATCGGATCTCAGCCCGTGCGATTTCTGGCTATGGGGCCATTCCAAAAGTATCGTGTATGCAGAGCCTATTACAGATGTGGAGACACTGGAGCAGCGTATTCATGCTGCCTTTGACACTGTCGGGATTCTGCCTGGCCGATGTGAACGTGTGAGACAGAACATGCTGCGGCACGTACACGCATGCGTTGAGGTACGGCAGAAACCATTTTCAATATACACTCCTGGAAATTGAAATAAGAACACCGTGAATTCATTGTCCCAGGAAGGGGAAACTTTATTGACACATTCCTGGGGTCAGATACATCACATGATCACACTGACAGAACCACAGGCACATAGACACAGGCAACAGAGCATGCACAATGTCGGCACTAGTACAGTGTATATCCACCTTTCGCAGCAATGCAGGCTGCTATTCTCCCATGGAGACGATCGTAGAGATACTGCATGTAGTCCTGTGGAACGGCTTGCCATGCCATTTCCACCTGGCGCCTCAGTTGGACCAGCGTTCGTGCTGGACGTGCAGACCGCGTGAGACGACGCTTCATCCAGTCCCAAACATGCTCAATGGGGGACAGATCCGGAGATCTTGCTGGCCAGGGTAGTTGACTTACACCTTCTAGAGCACGTTGGGTGGCACGGGATACATGCGGACGTGCATTGTCCTGTTGGAACAGCAAGTTCCCTTGCCGGTCTAGGAATGGTAGAACGATGGGTTCGATGACGGTTTGGATGTACCGTGCACTATTCAGTGTCCCCTCGACGATCACCAGTGGTGTACGGCCAGTGTAGGAGATCGCTCCCCACACCATGATGCCGGGTGTTGGCCCTGTGTGCCTCGGTCGTATGCAGTCCTGATTGTGGAGCTCACCTGCACGGCGCCAAACACGCATACGACCATCATTGGCACCAAGGTAGAAACGACTCTCATCGCTGAAGACGACACGTCTCCATTCGTCCCTCCATTCACGCCTGTCGCGACACCACTGGAGGCGGGCTGCACGATGTTGGGCGTGAGCGGAAGACGGCCTAACGGTGTGCGGGACCGTAGCCCAGCTTCATGGAGACGGTTGCGAATGGTCCTCGCCGATACCCCAGGAGCAACAGTGTCCCTAATTTGCTGGGAAGTGGCGGTGCGGTCCCCTACGGCACTGCGTAGGATCCTACGGTCTTGGCGTGCATCCGTGCGTCGCTGCGGTCCGGTCCCAGCTCGACGGGCACGTGCACCTTCCGCCGACCACCGGCGACAACATCGATGTACTGTGGAGACCTCACGCCCCACGTGTTGAGCAATTCGGCGGTACGTCCACCCGGCCTCCCGCATGCCCACTATACGCCCTCGCTCAAAGTCCGTCAACTGCACATACGATTCACGTCCACGCTGTCGCGGCATGCTACCAGTGTTAAAGACTGCGATGGAGCTCCGTATGCCACGGCAAACTGGCTGACACTGACGGCGGCGGTGCACAAATGCTGCGCAGCTAGCGCCATTCGACGGCCAACACCGCGGTTCCTGGTGTCCGCTGTGCCGTGCGTGTGATCATTGCTTGTACAGCCCTCTCGCAGTGTCCGGAGCAAGTATGGTGGGTCTGACACACCGGTGTCAATGTGTTCTTTTTTCCATTTCCAGGAGTGTATATTGTGACTGTGGTTGCAAGGTATAGCGCATATGAGACCATAGTCTCTGTAACAATATATGATTAAATAAATGGTCTCTAGCATGGAAACCACGCATTTCAGGACATAAGTTCCCTAGACCTTTTTTTGCTCCGTATCCTCTCATCGATCAATCGCTAGAGTTGCCCATGGTGGAAAAAATCACCCGATAGAAGGTACGCATTAAACTTTAACATCGACTTCCGACCGACGGCTGTGGCCGAGATGTCCTAGGCGCTTCAGTCCGGAACCGCGCTGCTGCTACGGTCGCAGGTTCGAATCCTGCCTCGGGGATGGATGTATGTGATGTCCTTAGGTTAGTTAGGTTTAAGTAGTTCTAAGTCTAGGGGGAGAAAGAAAACTGGCGTTCTACGGATCGGAGCGTGGAATGTCAGATCCCTTAATCGGGCAGGTAGGTTAGAAAATTTAAAAAGGGAAATGGATAGGTTAAAGTTAGATATAGTAGGAATTAGTGAAGTTCGGTGGCAGGAGGAACAAGACTTCTGGTCAGGTGACTACAGGGTTATAAACACAAAGTCAAATAGGGGTAATGCAGGAGTAGGTTTAATAATGAATAGGAAAATAGGAATGCGGGTAAGCTACTACAAACAGCATAGTGAACGCATTATTGTGGCCAAGATAGATACGAAGCCCACACCTACTACAGTAGTACAAGTTTATATGCCAACTAGCTCTGCAGATGACGAAGAAATTGAAGAAATGTATGATGAAATAAAAGAAATTATTCAGATAGTGAAGGGAGACGAAAATTTAATAGTCATGGGTGACTGGAATTCGAGTGTAGGAAAAGGGAGAGAAGGAAACGTAGTAGGTGAATATGGATTGGGGCTAAGAAATGAAAGAGGAAGCCGCCTGATAGAATTTTGCACAGAGCACAACTTAATCATAGCTAACACTTGGTTTAAGAATCATGATAGAAGGTTGTATACATGGAAGAACCCTGGAGATACTAAAAGGTATCAGATAGATTATATAATGGTAAGACAGAGATTTAGGAACCAGGTTTTAAATTGTAAAACATTTCCAGGGGCAGATGTGGACTCTGACCACAATCTATTGGTTATGACCTGTAGATTAAAACTGAAGAAACTGCAAAAAGGTGGGAATTTAAGGAGATGGGACCTGGATAAACTGAAAGAACCAGAGCTTGTACAGAGTTTCAGAGAGAGCATAAGGGAACAATTGAAAGGAATGGGGGAAAGAAATACAGTAGAAGAAGAATGGGTAGCTTTGAGGGATGAAGTAGTGAAGGCAGCAGACAATCAAGTAGGTAAAAAGAAGAGGGTTAGTAGAAATCCTTGGGTAACAGAAGAAATATTGAATTTAATTGATGAAAGGAGAAAATATAAAAATGCAGTAAATGAAGCAGGCAAAAAGGAATACAAACGTCTCAAAAATGAGATCGACAGGAAGTGCAAAATGGCTAAGCAGGGATGGCTAGAGGAAAAATGTAAGGATGTAGAGGCTTATCTCACTAGGGGTAAGATAGATACTGCCTACAGGAAAATTAAAGAGACATTTGGAGATAAGAGAACCACATGTATGAACATCAAGAGCTCAGATGGAAACCCAGTTCTAAGCAAAGAAGGGAAAGCAGAAAGGTGGAAGGAGTATATAGAGGGTCTATACAAGGGCGATGCACTTGAGGACAATATTATGGAAATGGAAGAGGATGTGGATGAAGATGAAATGGGAGATACGATACTGCGTGAAGAGTTTGACAGAGCACTGAAGGACCTGAGTCGAAACAAGGCCCCCAGAGCAGACAACATTCCATTGGAACTACTGACGGCCTTGGGAGAGCCAGTCCTGACAAAACTCTACCATCTGGTGAGCAAGATGTATGGAACAGGCGAAATACCCTCAGACTTCAAGAAGAATATAATAATTCCAATCCCAAAGAAAGCAGGTGTTGACAGATGTGAAAATTACCGAACAATCAGTTTAATAAGCCACAGCTGCAAAGTACTAACACGAATTCTTTACAGACGAATGGAAAAACTAGTAGAAGCCGACCTAGGGGAAGATCAGTTTGGATTCCGTAGAAATACTGGAACACGTGAGGCAATACTGACCTTACGACTTATCTTAGAAGAAAGATTAAGGGAAGGCAAACCTACGTTTCTAGCATTTGTAGACTTAGAGAAAGCTTTTGACAATGTTGACTGGAATACTCTCTTTCAAATTCTAAAAGTGGCAGGGGTAAAATACAGGGAGCGAAAGGCTATTTACAACTTTTACAGAAACCAGATGGCAGTTATAAGAGTTGAAGGACATGAAAGGGAAGCAGTGGTTGGGAAGGGAGTGAGACAGGGTTGTAGCCTCTCCCCGATGTTATTCAATCTCTATATTGAGCAAGCAGTAAAGGAAACAAAAGAAAAATTCGGAGTAGGTATTACAATCCATGGAGAAGAAATAAAAACTTTGAGGTTCGCCGATGACATTGTAATTCTGTCAGAGACAGCAAAGGACTTGGAAGAGCAGTTGAACGGAATGGATGGTGTCTTGAAGGGAGGATATAAGATGAACATCAACAAAAGCAAAACGAGGATAATGGAATGTAGTCGAGTTAAATCGGGTGATGCTGAGGGTATTAGATTAGGAAATGAGACACTTAAAGTAGTAAAGGAGTTTTGCTATTTGGGGAGCAAAATAACTGATGATGGACGAAGTAGAGAGGATATAAAATGTAGACTGGCAATGGCAAGGAAAGCGTTTCTGAAGAAGAGAAATTTGTTAACATCGAATATAGATTTAAGTGTCAGGAAGTCATTTCTGAAAGTATTTGTATGGAGTGTAGCCATGTATGGAAGTGAAACATGGACGATAAATAGTTTGGACAAGAAGAGAATAGAAGCTTTTGAAATGTGGTGCTACAGAAGAATGCTGAAGACTAGATGGGTAGATCACATAACTAATGAGGAAGTATTGAATAGGATTGGGGAGAAGAGAAGTTTGTGGCATAACTTGACCAGAAGAAGGGATCGGTTGGTAGGACATGTTCTGAGGCATCAAGGGATCACCAATTTAGCATTGGAGGGCAGTGTGGAGGGTAAAAATTGTAGAGGGAGACCAAGAGATGAATACACTAAGCAGATTCAGAAGGATGTAGGTTGTAGTAGGTACTGGGAGATGAAGAAGCTTGCACAGGATAGAGTAGCATGGAGAGCTGCATCAAACCAGTCTCAGGACTGAAGACCACAACAACAACAAGTCTAGGGGACTGATGACCTAAGATGTTAAGTCCCATAGTGCTTTGAACCATCGACTTTCTCGGAAATTAGGGTCCGTCGCATGAAAAACCACTTTCCAGGTACTCACCACAGGGCCATCGACAACATACCTGATACTCGTAATAATTCGTGATTAAGAGGTCTGATGGTACCCTCAGTAGTGAAAAATTTCTTATAAAACTTGTGCTGTTTCCTCGGGACAAACCGATGGAAGACTTTGGTCTCTGAAGGAAACATTTTGGATGAAGGAAATCTTGACCCCATTATGTAGTCATGTATGGATACTATGAATGACATGAGAAAACCTAAGTCCTCAACAAAACATCCAAGCCATGAACAACACTTTAGCAAATCGGTCTTAGAGATGCACGTTAAGTTAATCTTAGCACCGACGAATACAAGGGGCAGTCAAATGGAAACGAGGCTGAAGAGCTAAAGAAACTGGTACACCTCCCTAATATCGTGTAGGGCCCCGCGAGCACACAGAAGTGCCGCAACACGACGTGGCAGGTACTCGACTAATGTCTGAAGTAGTGTTGGAGGGAACTGACAACATGAATCCTGCAGGGCTGTCCATACCATAAATCCATAAGAGTACGAGGGGGTGGATCTCATCCGAACAGCATGTTCCAAGGGATCCCAGATACGCTCAATAATGTTCATGCCTGCGGAGTTTGGTGGACAGCTGAAGTGTTTAAACTCAGAAGGGTGTTCCTCGAGCCACTTTGTAGCAATTCTGGACATGAGGGGTGTCGCATCGTCCTGCTGGAATTGTCGAAGTCTGTCGGAATGAACAATGGACATGAATGGATACAGGTGATCAGACAGGATGCTTACGTACGTGTCACTTGTCAGAGTCGTATCTAGACGTATCAGGGGTCCCATATCATTCCAACTGCACAACTGCACATGCCCCACCAGAGCCTCCAACAGCTTGAACCGTCCCCTGCTGACACGCAGGGTCCGTGGATTCATGAGGTTGTCTCCATACCCGTACACGTCCATCCGCTCGATACAATTTGAAATGGGATTCGCCCGAACAGACAACATATTCCAGTCATCAATCGTCCAATATCGGTGTTGACGGATCCTGGCGAGGCATAAAGCTTTGTGTGGTGCAGTCGTCAAGGGTGCACGAGTGGGCCTTCGGCTCCGAAAGGCGATATGGATGATATTTCGTTGACTGGTTCGCACGCTGACACTTGTTGGTGGCCCAGCACTTAAATCTGCGACGATTTGCGGATGGGTTGCACTTCCGTCCCGTTGAACCGTTCTCTTCAGCCGTCGATGGTCTCGTTCTTGCAGGATCTTTTTTCGGCTTCAGCGATGTCGGAGATTTAATGTTTTACCGGGTTCCTGATATTCACGGTGAACTCGTGAAATGGTCGTACAGGTAAATCCCCACTTCATCGCTACCTCGGAGATGCTGTGACCCATCGCTCGTGTGCCGACTATAACACCACGTTCAAACTCACTTAAATCTTGATAACCTGCCATTGTAGAAGCAGTAAACGATGTAACAACTGCGCCAGATACTCGATTGTCTTACATAGGCGTTGCCGACCCAGCGTCGTATTCTGCCTGTTTACATATCTCTGTATTTGAATACCCATGCCTATACCAGTTTCTTTGGCGCCTCAGTGTAAAAAGCACGACGCGGACATTGGTAGCGCCGATGGATATGTACAGAAGTGTCTTCTACTGGGAATCAGGAAGTAACATGTGAATTTTCACCGCTGAGCCGTTTGTCTGTTAGACGAACTCTAAATGGCGTCAAGAGTCGTTTGTGTGTCTGACTTCATTATAAAGAAAGATGAAAGAGGAACAGCGGGGTTTAGTGCGCTTTCTGATTGCGAAGGAGTGAAGTGAAATTCATGCCCTAATATCTGCTGTGTATGGCGGACGGTATGACACATGCGCGTGTGGTTGCGTGGAACAAACGATTTAGAGACGGTGGTGTGTCGCGAAAGACAGCAGTCGGCCAGGACAGGCCCATCTCGTCGTTATTCGTTGTGTCATTATGTTCGATTCCGTGGCAATGACATTGCCTCACGACCGTGATGTAATCCAGGACAGAAAGAAGCTCAGCCTTGGTCGTAATACCATCTGGCTTTTTTATTGCAGATCTAGATTTTAGATCTGCAATAAGAAAGACGGATGTTATTACAACCGTTGCCAACCTTCTTTCTGTCCTCCTTCTGCCATTGCTGCGGAGGATGTTGCCGTGAGAAAACACCGTTTGCGGAAGGTGGAAGACATTCGGTTCATGCTGGGTATGGCTCTTCTCATCATAACAGAGCATCTGAAGTTCCGGAAAATCTGCGCACTGTCGCTTCCCCACAGTCTGGCAGAGGAGCAGAAGCTGAATAGAAAATCGACAGCACTGCAGCACCTGGAATGGTATCATGACGAAGAATATCATTTGCTGTCCCCTATTGTCGCAGGAGATGAAACATGGTGTCATCAAACGAGGAGGAGTGCTAGTTCTGCAAGGTCCGCAGGAGAGCTTCTCTTAAGTTTGGAAGGTAGGAGACAAGGTACTGGCAGAAGTAAAGCTGTTGAGGACGGGGCATGAGTCGTGCTTGGGTAGCTCAGTTGGTAGAGCACTTGCCCGCGAAAGGCAAAGGTCCCGAGTTCGAGTCTCGGTCGGGCACACAGTTTTAATCTGCCAGGAAGTTTCATATTAGCGCAGACTCCGCTGCAGAGTGGAAATCTCATTATGGTGTCATCAGTTTGAACCGGAGAAGAAGCATAAGAGCAAACAATGGAAGCACGAATTCACTCCAACCGAAAAATTCCAAAGCCTTGCACGTCACCATAGGGAAAGTCACGATGACCTTTCACTTTAAATCTAAGGGCCCGCTTCTCATTGACCTTCTGGAATAATGGATAGCAGTACGTGGACCAGTTGCAAAAACTGAAGGGCGCCATCAAGTCTAAACGCCCAAGAATTTTGACGGACGGTATCATTCTGTTGTAGGATAATGCCCGCCCACGTGTTGCCAAGATTGTTCCGATTAAGCTACAGATGATTTGATCGGAAAAGCTTATTCATTCTCCACACAGTACTGATCTCTCCCTTGTGAAGTCCATATTTCTGGTGCCCTGACGAGTGGCCGTCGATTTCCTTCTTGCACGCTTGGCAACCGCAAACGTTTTCTATGAAGACACCGACTGTCTTGTCTCACAGCGGAGTACAAGTATTAACAGTTATAGCTCTTACTTTAGAAATAACGAACAGATTAATTACTTTTTTCCATCTGTCTCGTTTTCAATTGACTGCTCCTTATATTTTCGCCATACAAGAATTTGTATCTGGTTCCTAAGGTGCGACTGTTATTTGCACAGTTGGGGCCAAGAGCACATGCTAGGACAATAGAACAAAAACGGTAGAAGATTTAAACCAGAAAAGGGCAACACAGTCACGACGATCGAACTAATCACAATCGTGGACGCTCTCTTTCTACGCAGTATATTACCGAAAGGAAAAAAAATCGATCTGATTCCAAATCAACCACTGCCTTACCAAAGAACAGCGATGCCAGAAAAATGAGTTACCCGCAGCACACAGAAAGGTAGACGTATTGGGAGAAATTCATAACAATCAAAAAGTCAAAACGTATTGGATCAAGGCTTTCTGTAGGATAGAACGAAACGAAATTGCAGATAGTCTGGCAAAACAAGACGTGGTCAGATGTCAATGTAACTTTGTACAAGTGCGAGTACACGCCACAGCGGGTATGTAAAAGATCAGAGTTGCAATTCTTTGCAATAAGTAGAAACACATACTAAAGTCAAGGCAAACGACTTTCTACAAAGAGATAGATGACTGACAGGAAATGAATGGAATAAAGAATGGGCAGAATTCTGAAATCAAGACGCTGACATTATGCCAGTATCTCAATATTAGCAGTAGTACCATGCAAACCTTATCAAACAAAGAGCCGTTTGTATCCACTACAGCACGATTGATCTTGAATCGTGCGTACTCCTGACAGCATCTACACCGCATTCATACTGTTGGGTCACCGCTTTATGAATATGGAATCATGAAGGATGCGAACCACTTCTTCTTTGGATGTGGCAATCGAAGACAACAATCTGCAACACTAATTCGTCGTCTGGCGACGTTAAAAATGTTCCCTTCCAACATCTGTGCTGACGCCTCGACGACAACAGACTGCAGGGTATACAACGATGATAAACTAAACTCCTCCCGAACCGGCCATGAAGGCCCAACGGTACTGACGTGCCGCCATGTCATCCTCAATCCTCAGCCCATAGGCGTCGCTGGATGCCGATATGGATGGGCATGTGGTCAGCACACCGCTATCCCGGCCGTATGTCAGTTTCCGAGACCGGAGCCGCTACTTCTCAATCAAGTAGCTCCTCAGTTCGCCTCACAAGGGCTGAGTGCACCCCGGTTGCCAACAGCGCTCGGCAGACCTGATGGTCACCCATCCAAGTGCTAGCCCAGCTCGACAGCGCTCAACTTCGGCGATCTGACGGGAACATCTGTTACCACTGCGGCAAGGCCGTTGGCATACAAGGATGATGCGCAGAAATATTAAACACGTAATATACATATTTGCATTCACTGTCAAAATGAGATAGAAGAAACATGTAAATATTAAATTGCCTGTTAATTTCACGAATTAATGGAGTTAACTGTAACTGAGTCACCTAGGACCTATGCAGCATGTACACTGCTTGACAAAAACAAGTGAAGCACAGAAAAGACATGGTCGAATGTCAGTGTAAGTTCTCATACATACAAACGACCGGCGGATATGTATAAAATTAGAGTTGTAGTTCCCCGTAACAGGTAGAACGACCACTGGATTGCATTAGTGTTGTTCATGCTTAGTGTTAGAAGGCCTGTTAATGTACATAAGGAGCATGAATACCGTTAGATGTTGAGTGATTACTATGAAGGTATGCACTAGTATGAGACAGCTTTAGCAGCAGCTGTCAGACTTTGAATGTGGCTTCATTATCGGTCTCCATTTGGCCGGCTACTCGAATCGTGCAATATGCAGATTCGTGGGGTCTTCGGATGTGACAGGGCTCGGTGCTGGACCGTACGGGAACGTCAGGATACGCATACTCGTACTGGGGATTCCGGTCGACCATGTCGGATCACCACAAGTGGCAATTGCCGTATTGTGCACCAAGCATATCGTAACCCAGCTCAGCTGTGCCTGCCATCCGAGAACACTGAAACATTCTGTGCCATCCCGCAGCAGTGGTCGGAGATGAGATGCACCCAGACCAGGGAATTACCATCCATTACGTAGGCTACCGTTAACACCACAACACAGAATACTGCGTCAGTAGTGGTGCAATGACCGGGAAGCATGGACTACTGATGAATGACGTCACATTGTGCTCGGCGATTAATGGTAGTCCTGCAGTACAGCGAACGATCATCGCTGGCGAGTAGATCTAGGGAGAAGTCCCATTCTTACAACGTTTTGGAGAAGCACGGCGATATTATCCCCGGTGTCGTGGTATGGGGAGCCATCGTTTGTGATTTCGGATAGTGACTGGTAGTAATTGACGGAGCTCTGACGATATAACTGTGTTTTATAGACATCCTGTGCCATGACAACATATTACCTCTCGTGAGACAGTATCGTGGTTCCATCTTTCAACAGGACAACGCTCGTCCACCCATGGCACGTGTCTCTGTGAACTCTCTGCGTGGTGTTAAGATACTCCCGTGTCCAGCGAGATCCCCAGATCTGTCCCTGAAAGATCATGTGTTGGACGTAAACCCCGCCCCAGCGCCAATATCCAGGATAGCAAGAACTAGTTACAACAATTGTGGGAGACCTCGCCTCAAGACGGCGTACAACGGCCTTATGACACCCTCCTCAGCCGAATCAATGTATCCATCCAGGCCAGAAGGGATGCAACGTCATACTGATAAGACGGCCAGTACCGCCAAGTTCATTTGAATTTGACTCGATTTTGTAATCACTGAAGTGACATCACATACTATCACAATCTGCGAAGTTTCATTTCGTTTCCTTACCACCTTCTGGATGCTTCATTATAATTTTTCAAGCAGTGTAGACTGGCAGTATTTCTACCAGTACTGTAAATCTGTTAGTTATCTAGTTATGAGATGGGTTCTTTAAATTACGGTATTATCTTTTTCCTCTTCCTTTTTTTCTTTCATTTTTCTTCCTTTATTTTAAATGGCATGACCCAATACTCTGTCTAATTATGGTTCTTCGTTGTAACTACTTGCACCTCTCCATCTACCTTCACATAAATGTTGTAGCCAACGTATGCAAACCAGCTAAAGGTTATAAATTGTATGTAAATGTCTGTATGGCTACATACCTGAGCGCCAGAAGAAACGCCAGGTACCGATGATGAGCGTCAAGTCTTGTCAGTGACATTCGATTTCAAACCCTACAGCAGTCTCTGCTGTTAGTAAACTCAGATACAGCTCAAGCAGTTCCTGGGCAAACACTGCAATGGGAACTGCATTCAGTAGGCATTTCGAGTCAGGTAATCATACTGACACGTAAAGCCACACGGCTTCAATGGGCCTAACAGATCAGAAGCAGGACTTTTGACAGTGGCTGACTGTAGATGTGAAGTGTGGTCGGACCAGTTCGCACTTTACCTCTTCCCAAAAAAATGCAAGTCGTCGACTGTACCGACGGTGCACTGTGGTGTTTAGCCCACATGTGTGTGGAAAGGTGTGGTTATGGTCGAACATGCCTTTGTGATACGTTACTGGTGTTTTCGTACCATTACATATGATTATTTACTCAGGTACCGTGGATGTGAGCCAGAATGTTTACTTCAACATACAAGGTGACTAAGTGCTGCCGTTGCTTCTACATCTTCATGCTGGGTATATCGCAGACACTGTCGTCTTCCAAGATGACAATAACCGTGCGCTGTAGCACGTTCCCGGTCTGACGAACAGTCAGGCACACTGTCGCATCTCCACTGCTTACTAAATTAGCCGATTTTAATCCCATAAAAATATTCCAGACTATTTGTAACATCAGGTGAAACATAGCTAGCGACATGTTCGCAATGTAGCAGTTCTACGGCAGTGCTTCCCATCCTGGTGGTAGTCATCCCCTGATGGTAAAACGAAATTTTCTGAGTCGTAAAAACAAAAGTGTTCGACTGTCTTTCGGTCATTAAACTAAACTATTTTTAAAAGATCATTACTATTATTATTATAAGTTAAACATACACAACACCGGTGTATTATTCTACAATATTTATTATTTGTTATACGAAACGGTTTTGGGTTTTTACGCCATCATCAGATGCAGAGATAAAAGAGTGGTGCAGTGAAATTTTGCTGGTTCAAAGATTTCAAACTAGTGCATCTACAGAGTAACTCCATTTCCAGAGATGAAAATGTTAATCTGAGATCAAGGATTTTTTATCTCTGGAAATGGAGATACTCTGTAGATGCACTAGTTTAAAACTTTTCATTCAACAAAATTCTACTTCAGCACAGCTGGTGAATCTGTAACAACCGAAAACTGGTTTGTGCAAAAAATAACCAGTGTTGTGTGTCTTTCATTTATAATGTAAAAAATAATGTACCAAGAACCGACGGAACAGTTGATCAAAGCATTACGATTATCACTATTTCGTAAAATTATAATACTGATTACGTGAATTACCAGTAATTACTTTGTTTTCAAGTACTAGCGTAAAGCGTGATACAGGGTGGTAGAGATTACAGATTGTGATTTTATAAACATCTTCCTCACATAGTTCACCCACCAGACACACACTTTAAAATTTGTAACATGCATCTATGACACCAAAATCGGGACATTTACGTCACATACGTTTAAATATCTCATAAAATGAGTTACCGCAAAGGATCACAAATTTCTTCATTATTCACTTCGCAACAGCTAAACGAACTACACTACTGGCCATTAAAATTGCTACACCACGAAGATGACGTGCTACAGACGCGAAATTTAACCGACAGGAAGCAGTTGCTGTGATATGCAAATGATTAGCTTTCCAGATCATTCACACAACGTGCTGACATGAGAAAAGTTTCCAACCGATTTCTCATACATAAACAGTAGTTGACCAGCGTTGCCTGGTGAAACGTTGTAAGGAGGAGAAATGCGTACCATCACGTTTACGACTTTGATAAAGGTCGGATTGTAGCCTATCGCGATTTCGGTTTATCGTATCGCGACATTGCTGCTCGCGTTGGTCGAGATCCAATGACTGTTAGCAGAATATGGAATCGGTGGGTTCACGAGGGTAATACGGAACGCCGTGCTGGATCCCAACGTCCTCGTATCACTAGCAGTCGACATGAGAGGCATCTTATCCGCATGGCTGTAGCGGATCGTGCAGCCACGTCTCGATCCCTGAGTCAACAGATGGGGACGTTTGCAAGATAACAACCATCTGCACGAACAGTTCGACGACGTTTGCAGCAGCGTGGACTATCAGCTCGGCCTGTGATGGTGTACTGAATGACGAACCTGGGTGCACGAATGGCAAAAAGTCATTTTTTCGGATGAATCCAGGTTCTGTTTACAGCATCATGATGGTCGCATCCGTGTTTGGCGACATCGTGGTGAACGCACATTGGCAGCGTGTATTTGTAATCGCCATACTGGCGTATCACTTGGCGTGATGGTATGGGGTGCCAGTGGTTACACGTCTCGGTCACCTCTTGTTCGCATTGACGGCACTTTGAACAGTGGACGTTACATTTCAGATGTATTACGACCCGTGGCTCCACCCTTCATTCGACTCTGCGGATCCCTACATTTCAGCAGGATAATTCACGACCGCATGTTGCAGGTCCTGTACGGGCCTTTCTGGATACAGAAAATGTTCGACTGCTGCCCTGGCCAGCACATTCTCCAGATCTCTCACCAATTGAAAAGTCTGGTCAATGATGGCCGAGCAGCTGGCTGGTCACTATACGCCAGTCACTACTCTTGATGAACTGTGGTATCGTGTTGAAGCTGCATGGGCAGCTGTACCTGTACCCGCCATCCAAGCTGTGTTCAACTCAATGCCCAGGCGTATCAAGGCCGTTATTATGGCCAGAGGTGGTTGTTCTGTGTACTGATTTCTCAGGATCTATGCACCCAAATTGCGTGAAAATGTAATCACATGTCGCCGGCCGGTGTGGCCGTGCGGTTCTAAGCGCTTCAGTCTGGAACCGCGTGACCGCTACGGTGGCAGTTTCTAATCCTGCCTCGGGCATGGATGTTTGTGACGTCCTTAGGTTAGTTAGGTTTAAGTAGTTCTAAGTTCTGGGGGACTGATGACCACAGATGTTAAGTCCCATAGTGCTCAGAGCCATTTGAACCATTTTTTTGTAATCACATGTCAGTTCTAGTATAATATATTTGTCCAATGAATACGCGTTTATCATGTGCATTTCTTCTTAGTGTAGCAATTTTAATGGCCAGTAGTGTAATTGACAGCACAACACAACAGTAACTATGTAGAGTGGTCAAAAACGGTCTGAATAGTTTCTAAGGGTGTTGCAGGTCAGGTTGTGCTGATGAGTAAAGCTTAAGAAAAAAATGTTCTATAGGCTACGCCGATTCCGAGTTATTTCGCACTGAAGTTAGCCATCAGCCTGTTGCGCACGCAAACTCAAGCGGCCTGCCAGAGATAATCTCGCCAAATGTGTTCTCCATTTGACTTGCTAAAACAACAAGAGAGCATACTTAAATTGGATATGGAGCGGTATTAAGGATAGACCCCGAGCCAAAGGCTGAGCAGTATCGTGAACTGTCATATACGCTACGAGAACAACTTGCACTAATTGTATCTGGCATGCTGCTTGAATTTGCTCTCACAGTGACCTGAGTGGCTAATTTCAGTCCTAAATAACTCGTAAACGGCGCAACGTATCGAACTTTCAAGAAAAATTTTTTTCTTAGCACAACCTCCGGTACAATACCCTTGCAAGGTTTTCAGAATGTTTCTGACTACCCTGTATGCAGACTACTACTGCATTTCCATAGCGCCTACACATTATTATTATTATTATTATTATTATTATTAGTGACTCAAAGCACTGACAGTCTACGGTCTTCCAATTTCTGCCAGTTCAGAAGTAAGGCTTCCAGTAACCAAGTGATTTACAAATAGTAAATATAGTGCTCACATTTTGTCTTGGTTGATTTTAAATGTGGGTGCACGCTGTGAGTGAATCAAGTGTCGCTGGAGATGGAATTTGTGAAGAGTAGCATGTTTTGCAACAACTACAGATAAATTTCTTTTCTGGGGAGCTGTAGGGAGCATTCGTGATGGACTAATAATTGCTTCATCGTTCTATAAATAAAGGTTGTTAGAAACAAACAGTACCAATTGTTTCTTTGACTCATCAATTTATGATTTTTTTTACAAAAACCTTCAAAAACTGAATATCACTTATCTTTCGTCATTTTAAAAATATGGGTAATCAAAATAAAATTCTTTTCCGTTTTAAAGCTTACATATGCGGTAGTTTTGATGTTGGTGGTAGTGTTGGGGGGGGGGGGGGGCTACTAGTTAATATCTTATTCCACTCAGGGCTAATGGTGTAAGTAATGTTGAGAACCACTGCTCTTCAAGATCTAATCATTGATGAGTAGCTTCGACTGGGTATATCATACCTGAAGGAAATTGTCGACTCTCGTCATCACCGAACTGAGTGCATTATCAAGACTGGAGTCGCTGTTGCACTGTATTAGCGTGATGTCACATAGGGGTGGTCAACGTTTTGGCCGGGCCGGTGTGCTGACTTTAAGCGCTATTGACCCTTTTTTTATCTAGCCTAATGGGAGGAAGGTAGTTACCTTGTCGGCACGCTCCTGCAGCGCCTTCCGGATGCTGGTGGCGACCCTCTCGCGGTAGTGTATCAGCGCAAACTCGCCGACCACGGAGAAGACGGTGAGGAAGCAGAGGATGATGTACCAGTCCAGCGCAGTCGCGTACGACACGGGCGGCATCTGGGCGCGCGCTCCCATGCCCATCGTCGTCAGCGACAGCACTGACGTCACGCCTGCAGGACATAACGTGACAGCAGCAGTGTGTGCATGCTTCTCGTAAAACACGGCGACCATTGTTTGTGACCTCCAGCCTTAAATTACTGAGACTGCTCATAACAATTTAAGGGGTGTTTATAAATTAGTTATACAATAGTAACCTTTAATTGTTATATTTACAGTTGCAATAGGAGAAATGTCTCACCTGTAATCAGTCTTCTGCCAAATCCTATGAAGAAAATCTATGACTGGTAGCAACTGCTTGTGTTATCCGTTCGACATTTCCCGGAAGCAAAGGAATGAAAACTCTGTCTTTAACGTAACCACATGCACCCAAGTGCATTGAGATTTAAATCATGTGATTGTGGTGGCCAGGATATTCTTCCACCAAGTCCAATCCAAGTCGGCACATTCCTACGGAAATACGCGATAACTCCACGATGATAATGTGGTGACGAGCCATCTTGCTGAAAACCAAATTCTGTGCCCGTATCCTGTTGTAATTGTAATACTAGGCATATTCAGTTCTAAGCTGACATGTCGTCGATTTTACCTGGACTACAAGTGTAAGACTGCTGAACTTGTTCCATTGTTGCGTCAGAGACTGCTTTCCGACATTGATCTGGCATCCTATGTGATACACAGCCAGTTTTGTTGATATGTTTGTACCAGTTAATAACAGTTTGTTTCTGGTGGCTCGTGGTATTTAGTCCTGAACTGTCTCTGAACTGTGGTAGCGGATTTCGATTCATGAAACCATGAACAAGCTCTGCACCGTTATACGACTAGGTTATGACTGTAGGAATAACTTAATCGCGTATGCCGTCTAGCGAGGACGTCAGGAACTAACAGTGCTAGGCAGGAACAAAACTTGAAGACATAAAGCATTAAGTGGTCTATCAAACATTTCTGTAAGTTATTTGCCCTTTTCACAATTAAAGGTTCCCTTTACATAACTTATTTATAAACATCCAGTATAATGTTTCTGTTAGTTCTATAGATACACACAGTCTTCGTTTCATAGCACCATAGTGAGGAGATCCACAAGAAAGAATGTGGAGAATCTTAAAAAAACATTTTTTTTAAAAAAAGCTGATATTCCTTCTAATATCGGAAGTGAAATGGCCTTCAAGGATATAGTACAAATAAAATATCTGAAACATACTTTTATTTAAATGTTAACACTAAACATGTATCAAACATGTAAATTTCATTTTTATTTCGCCATGTCTGACAATATTCGCATTCCAAATGGAGATTATTTGGGTGTTTCGGAATACCAGTGATATGTTCGTTCCAACAGAACTTGTTATCAAGTTATAATAGCAAAATTTAACGCTGTCAACATCTTCCATTCTCTTGTCACGATATTTGACGTATATGCTCGGTGCAAACGTCTTACCAAGTCTCAACTCCATACAGTGTGCTTTCTTGAGATCAGAGACAAAGTGATGGCTATTTTCTACAGCTACATTTCATTTGATATTCATTGCAATATTTGTTTCATCTTTAAACGAAACAACCTTATCATCTGCTAATGTTAACTGTTGGAAGGTCATTAACACATATACGAAGAAGCAAGGGCCCTAAGAAAGACGTACCAGGACACCATTTATAATTTGTTTCCAGCTGGAAGATGGCTGATAGCTTAATACAGGGTCTCCTGTTATTGACACCCCTTTGTTTCCTGTCAGAGAGATACTGTTTGAACCATTTGGCAGCATTTCCTGCTACACCATAGAATTCTAATTTATTTAAAACGATATTGTGATTTGCACAGTCAGATGCCTTTGACAGATCACAGAACACATCCATAGCCTGTAATTTATTGTCTAATTTTACTCAGAGTATGTAGAAATTAAAATCCGCACTGTGACGCTGACAATGTATTATTTTAAGTCCAATGCTGAGAAGTCGCTTATACATTAGCTGTTCTAAAATTTTTCAGAGTGCTGTCAAAAGTGAACTTGCGTGAATGCATGATGATGTTTCCTTATTGCATTTCTTATGCACAGGCTTAACATCAGCATACTTTACGTAATTGGGAAACGTTCCAGCGATGAATGACTTGTTACACAAATAACTTAATACTTTCCTAAACTCAGAAGTATATTTTTATTTAACATTGTTGACATTATATCATTACCACTATTTTCTATTGTTTTTGATGGTTTCATGAGTTTTTCTGTTGTAGTGAGAGTAACATTCATGTTAAGACGTTACTTGTGGTGCTTCGTCTCAGGTATTTCATGACTCCACTTATTGTACCCAAGAACAGAAACAAGATGATGTTAAAAAAATTGCAACACGGCACGCATATGTTATCATTGTATCATTTACTATTAAAACAATGTTCTCCCCCTAATCTCTGGCTTTCCCAGTGTTCTCCCATACTATATCCCACAATGACTTTATTTTGCTGCTTGATGTAGTAATTCTTTCCTTCTAGATACGTGTTATTTCTTGAACATTTTACAGTTTACATTGAACTGAACTAGAAAATCAAGATAAGAGATGTTTCTAAATGGTAGATACAGTCTCCTGTTGTCCTACAAGATTACTACATTCCTTTAGTAACACATGGCACTTTGGAGAATTTGATCTAATCTTAATTACTCTTTGGAGACAATGATTTTCAAATAAGGTGTTGTTCTTTCCACTAATGTCATGAGGACTGAAAACGTCAGTCCGATGCACCTCTTTCAGTAATTTAGAAAAACATTCAATTTTTTGCTCATTGACTACTCTCCTTACTTCTTACTTAGTAGATTTTCTTTCATGATAAGTATTGAAATTTGTCATAAGAAAAAGCATGTCATGGTCTGCAATATAACTCTCTTCATTAGTTGTTGTTTCGGAACAATTAACTACTCTAGTTCGAAGGTTTGCAGTAGGAATTATGTTAAATGATAATATTAGTGACTGCAGTAAATTTTTACTGGTAGAGTAATTACGGAATCAGTATTAAAACTACCAGTAACCTCTGTTTCTTTTGTTTTTAGTGATAAATAGGCGAGTAGGGCTTCCAGGAAGTTTATAAACAGATTAAAACTTCCAGAGGTGCTCACTATAAACTTCCAACCATATAGGATTTGTTCTGAAATTCTACTTCTGTCGCACATGCTTCCAGATGTTAACGTAAGCAACGTTTATCATTTTCTACGTTGTTAAATGTTGACCATTCCTGACTAATGTGGCGACTTCTCTTTTCTCCATTTCTGGTATACAGAAATCATACCGCGAAACTATATCAGCGGTCACATGATATTCAGAGATGCAAGTTATATCAACTGCGCTTAAGACCTTCATTCATTGATGCAAAGAAGTGTTTCATTAATTTGACGCAACAATATAGTAATCTGACGCAATAAATGTGGCTAACGCATTAGACTGACCGAAATGTAGCTCTGTCGAAGAATAATCTCTGAGTATTTTTTTTTAACAAACGGTAGTTTGCAAGGATGCAGCATGCTAAAATTATGATGTTTAAGTACTTCCTCAGTCTGAATGTTTCCTCTCATACAGCTTTGTTTCTTTCTGCACAATCTCCTCTACAAAACGTGCTGCTCTGACATTTGCAACTAGTGGTATTTTATCGATCCATTTAGTAGATCCACAAAGATAAAAGTCTATTGGGTTCATTTTACCGGTTTCAACAGTTTATACTGTCGTCTTCAAAAGTGAAATATGCTCAGACCGTTGGTAACCCAATGTCAAAATAAGAATTGAACAGTAGTGTGTCCTATAAAGGATTAGCAAAAAATACGTATATAATGCAAGTATGTTAGAAACAAATGTGTAAAGATTGAACACCAGAAGTAAAACAAGTTTGTTAAAACAGATGTAAAACAGTTAAGCTTAAGAGCCACAACATACCTTTGCAACAGCATCAATAAAGCATAGTGAGATGTCTAAAAATATATGATAGTGAGATGAGTAGGAAACATTTAACTGACAAATTTCACATCGAACATAGAACGTTCGAGAAAAGTCACCCACCAAACTGATGACATGAAGGGCACTGAAACACGCCTATATACAAAGTGGGAGCGTTAGTGTACGTACTGACTGTAATAAATCCTGCGGCACTTGAAGAGCAAGTATTCATTAGACCTTATTAAACCATATAAAATGATTCATAAAAGACAATAAACCATCGACCAAGTGTTAAGCAAACAGAGATATAAAAGTAACATCATTCCTTTGTAAAGGGATATACGAAGGCAGGTAAACCACTCATATTCTGTTATTATTGCATGGTGACGCTATGGGCCACTGGAAGAGCGGCGGTACGTTGAACTGTTCAGTGCTCTGGAGACGAGTCCGGCTGTCGGACGCGCGTAAAGAGGATACGTAGTCATGTAAGTGAACTGCAGTCGGGCTTCGATAGGAGGAAGTGGACATTGGCGAGTCGAAGGCGTGCGAAGGCCCCTAGAGGGTATTCAGAAATTGACAAAATCGTTTAGTAGATCTCACACATCTGTGTCACATTACTTAAACCACGTAACACAGGGATAAGCAATGTATTTTAAAATGGGTGAAGAATCAGTACAAAAGACATTCAGCTAGTGACTTACGTTATGTTATTGATTAATTCTGTTTCTAATTTATCATAGATTCCGAAATATTATTATTTCCAATCTTAGCATAGAATCCGGATTGATAACAACGAAATATTGTTTCTGTAGTGTTGGTACAATTTTAATGCTATTGTAAAAGTACTGTCAACTTCATCTGTGGCTTACTTTTTTATATGCAGCTTACTAAAGTAGTCATGTTGGGTGTGTTTCGTTGGAAAGGACGAATTGGGATACCTTACCTCATCATTTTTTTTTGACGGTTTCTCACCAACGCAAATTCATCGTAGGGTGGTCAGAGTTTATAAGGAGTCTGCTTCCTATTTTGAACACTTAGGAAGTAGATGATTAAATTCAAAAGTGTCTTACTTTAAAATGATCGGAGTGAAGAGCGTCCCAAACTGCAAACGCAGATGAAATAATTGAGAAAGTGCACCATACTGAATTGGACGACCAGCTACTGAAGTCATACGTATTAGCTTACACCACAGGAATATCAGAAGAAAGAGTACAGCACATTTGGCGTTAGAAATTAACTGTAAGAAAGCTTCGTGCGATATCGATGTTGCTTTTGTTAAATCGTGGCCACATGCAAATGCGGAATCTAATTCCTCTACACTGTTCGGTGCTGATTTTTACACCTATTTGTTGCTGTGAATCACACGTGAGTCCGCCCGCTCACGACAGAAATAAAATAGCGACCAAGGCAGTGCCTAGAAGCTGACGACCCTGCACCAAAAAAAGGTGGTAGTCTGTTACAACTGCCGGTGAAGGTATGCCCAATGTTTTAATTTTTAAAGGTGAACACAGTACCTCGGGATTACTGAGAAATATCCACTGAACCAACTAGGCGACGAAAAGGCCCGGTTGCTTTTCTACGACGTTCCACTTGGTCATAAAGTTGTTTTAGGCATGCCAGAAAGAGGATTTTAAGAAAGAAATGTTCAAACCTATACCATATTCGTCAAATCTGATCCCCTGTAACTTTCAGTAAATCGACACATCTAAAGGATTTCGTGGTTGGAACACATTTTGAGGTTATGGTAACCATAGAGCGGTATTTCACAAACATTTCGAAATCATACTTCAAGTATGGAAGCTACTACTTGGAAAAAGTGCAGTGATATAAAGAGGAACTGTATGGAACACCATGTGTGCTTTTGGCAAAAAAAAGGAGCTTTTAGGACTTGCTCAGTATCTTTTTTTAGTACTACCATTGGACTGCGCCAGAATTTAATGAACTGCAGAACGGATTACAGAAACACAACACAAAGCGGAGGAAACAAGCAAATAGTTGCCTGTAGAGCAGTGTTTAGCGTACGACATAATGCTGTGTTGGGCGTTGCAAGGGAACGAATATCAGGGAGGCAGGCTGCGATCTCTGCATACGCTCCAGCCCGTTCTTCAGACATCAGAAATCAGTTGGCATTTCAGTTTTAGTGGAGAAAAGACTGGCCGGGATAGTAGAGGCCTTGGAAAGACGTCAAAGAATACCATTGCCTCATTAACACTTCAGCTGCTGTTCAGTACCGTTTACTCTCACTGAAATGTGCGCAAACTAAAACCAAGTAACGGAAGTACAAGAGCACCACCACCAGTGTGTCTATGACAGAAAGTACCTTCGTAATATTGTATGCTCTTGCACTGTCATGCATTAAACGACAGTAGATGTTTTCTTGAGTTGTTAGTTCTTTGTAGAAAGTTTGGCATATATTTTTCATATGCCTATTAAAATGGTGCTTGGAGGAAATAGATTGGTCCAATAACTCACAAATACTAATCGATCACAAATCTCTTGTTTTCAAATCATAAAATGGTTCTTGACGTAACTGCTGAGAAAACTGAGTACTCCAACATCGACTGTTCTGCGCGTTCACGTTTCCCAATACAACCCCCATCTTTCATGAGAAAAAAGTATTTCAGTAGTAACATCTCCATCATGCACAGGGTGCAATCGCCAGTTGCAGTACCGATGTTGAGCAACAATATCTGAATTGGTCAGTCAATGCGCTGCAGCTCCATTGTAACGTTGTGAGAGATGTAAAGCTACCGTTTACTACTGTGGAATACCTTACGTAAGCGTAGACTATGGTAGTTTGACAAGTAGCTTTAGTCAGTTAAGGTCATATCCACGTTACCTGTACATTACGTGTGTTGCACACCAATCACGTGGTACCCCACGACGATCGCGTTCTTTGTATATGCGACCAGTGTCTTACTAGATTCTCCTAAAAACCGGAAGCTGTGAACTATCTGCAAACTGAGTGAGGATATATAAAGAGCCGGGTAACCCACAGAACATTTTTGCTATAGACAGTTATCCTTCTGTCGGTTACTTAAGGACAAACAGTATTTACAGCAAAATTGAAATTGTCAGTGTTTAATTCAGATTTAATTTGAAAATTGTTGATTTGTAACGTGAAACTGAGGGACATTGTAGCAAACACAAAGAAAACAATGCGTATTTATCACTAGAAAAAGCAATGTCCGCAACAAAAATGTAAAATAAAAAGAAGCTGCAAAACAAAAATATATCAAACATCGCTTTAATATTTCATCGAACTTTTATAAAAAATGTTTCTGTTATTCATAAACAACTTTCGGTTTATCAATAACAATAGGAAACTCTAGCCATGGATCATGATGAAGAATATTATATTGAGTATAGGATAACAAAAATAATTATGCATATATACATTTACGTCTGTGCGTTTAAACTGTACTTGCATCAAAAGTAACTGCTCTGGTTTACATAACAGCGCAGAAATTACACGATGAATTAATTTTTATTACTTATAAGATGCAATTTATATTCTGTAAGGATATCAAATATGCAATGAACTAACACTGAATTATTTGCGGTTCTAATTACGTGCAAAAAAAAGGAGAAGTCGTCGGCTCCCAGTTTCTGTTTTACACATCTATTTACGTTTCTTTGCCTACCAAAGCTACCAGTACTACCGATAACTCTACCAGTTACTAGGTCATTTATATAGCGTAGCAAACTGTTGAACAATAGTTTTGGTAGAGTGCAACTCCAAATGTTATAAGATGTAGCTACTGACAGCCAGCCTGGCAGCCTGGTGTAATGGGTGCGATTGTTCTATGCTGCAAGTTGGCGTGTTGGGTTGAGTCAAATCTGGCTCGTTGATAGCAGAAATCTTTACTTACTTCCCAACATTGTATACTAGTGACTTGTGCCTACGTAAAACGGGTGGATGGCGTCATGGACGTTATGCGTAATGTGTAGTGATGACTCAGCTCTTCCTATGTCTAGCTCAGCGTGGCAACGAGGAGACCTTGCGATGTATGAAGCTGCCAGCGATGCTAGCTCAGCTGTGGAATGAGTTGGCACAGGGCAGCAGGCGAGGCTGGCTGGTGGCTGGCCTACTGTGAAGCCACAGACGGACCTGGGGTACAAACGTTGAACCTGTGTCTGACTGCTGGCATCTGGCGCTGGTGAACGTCCAGTGGCTCAATGGGGTGGAGCGAGTCTCTGGGAAGACCGTACTACAGCGGACACCAGTTCGACACGTCGATCCGATGTGCAGCCTGGCCAAATGACCATTATTTATAGGTATAACAGTAGATTTCTTGTGATGTAGGAGCCGCAAATGTCACATATTCATGCCAAAACATCCCTGGATTTGGTAACTCAGTGGTCACTAGACAGGCGGACTTCAGTGCCTAGGTTGACGCCGGGCATAACGGTGTGCGAGCATATTACGGCAAGTGCCTTTCTCACGGCAACGAGCCCTTGCCTTCGGCTCACACCGTTACACTGGTTAGGATGGATGAGGCTTTCCGTGGTCCTTCTAAACTGGTTGCGTTTGGGGCCTTCTGTGCTGGCTTAAGGGCTTGTAACATTCCACGATGGCAGTTGTTTTTCGGCACCTCTTGGAATTTTGAAAAGTCCTGACGTAAATCAGCGCCAGCCAGAGCAGTTCTATTAGCGTGAGCAGGCGTTGGCCAATGATAGTGCCCTGCAGACTGTAGGAGACAAATTTTGTGCCCTATACGGTGGAGGTGTTGGTCTGAGACCGAGAGCCGTTTGCCAGCTGTTGGGGGTGGAGGATCATGGACACTGAGGGGTGAAGTTGTTGCGATTACGAAATCAGGTGTGAGTGAGGGTGATCGGTAAAGTTATTCGATTGGAATAGAAGCATAGTGAAATTTGAAAGTAAGTTTCTGTCCGTGGGCGTGTAGTTCGGCTTAGCCATTTTTCAGTGCTCTGGAAGAATGTCGTGATTTAGTGGACAAGCAGGTGCTCGGTGGGCAGGAGCCTTCTATCAAAATGTCGAGCAATTTTTAATCCCTTCTCATACTGCTTTTATTATGATAATTGACCACATTACCTGTACCTGTAAATGGTGCACTGCAACACCCAGGTTTCAACACAACGCTTAGGTAAGGACACCTCCTCTCCGTAATGTGCAATGGAATTACAGCAACAGTTTACTGTTTACATGTGGAAAAAGAAAATCCATGGTAACTTTCAGATTATACATTCACTTTTATGCGACAGAGCTATTCTACATTCGGAACAACAGAGACATGTTATACTGTAGAACAGTACAGTTTTGCTTAATTCCAAACATATCAATTGAAAAAAAAGCAAATACCATTTTGTGCGCTAGAAGAACGAAGTAGAAAATTACAAGGAGGAAAAAAATGTGATGTCCAGGATTAGGACCTCCAAGGGTGCAACATACGAGTCACAGAGCTACGAATTCTGCATTCCTGTTGGCCTGAAAGTGCAGTAGTGTGACGAAGTCGAGATACAAGGATTACCTCAGTTCATTCTTCTGACCAATTTGAGGGTGGTTTTGTGAAGTCTTCGAAGTTAATCGATTCGTATATTGGCTCTCGGTTAAACTTCAGTTATGCCAGTCGACACTAAAAATAGTCATGAAAGTAATGCAGTAAATCCATTACCTTGAACAGACGAGAAGTTTTATAAGCAAATAAAGTGTTATAGATGACATCAAAGTTGCATAAGCCTTTTCTGAAGTTTTGGCCGGACGAAGTGGCCGAGTGGTTCTAGGCGCTACAGTCTGGAACCGCGCGACCGCTACAGTCGGAGGTTCGAATCCTGCCTCGGGCATGGATGTGTGTGATGTCCTTAGGTTAATTAGGTTTAAGTACTTCTAAGTTCTAGGGGACTGATGACCTCAGAAGTTGTCCCATAGTGCTCAGAGCTATTTTTTCTGAAGTTTATTCTGTGTTTCGCCACTTCGAGGAGTATCTGGTATTTTTGCTGATATCCATCAAGATTTTTTTACTCAGTCTTAATTTTCAACGCCAACGTAACATTATGGAAAAGGAGTAACTTATTTTTGCGAATATTTTCTAGCTTTATATCGCAGCTTGTTGGATACTCCGGCTTTCTTCATATAGGGTCGATTTTTCGTGTCGTTGAATCAAAGGGGTAGCTCTCATATTCGTATTAATAACGTAAAAAATTTACTTTGAATATGCGATTCAAATAGCTTACCATTTAGGTACGAAAGTAATCCACCTCAAAAAGACTTAGTAATTAACTATGAATCCTTGGAGACATAATAAATATTGTGTAATTCTTGACGAGTTTACATTTGGAGGCACGACACATTTTCACACTCACTCAATCATTACAACAAAACTGGCATGTTTTGAATCTTGGCCCATCTTGCAAAAATTCTTGCGAACGTCTGTGATTGCTAAAACGTATTTATTACTGACATGACAGCAGCGATAATGTCTACCCAGTCCCGCGAATCTAACTTACGTTGATCAACATTACTTATAGTGGTGTAATAACGCAGCAAGACTGAGGATTAATCCGGAACCTTTAGCAAGCCTTTCTAAGTAAACCTGTGGAGCAATACATAGCGGAAATTCTTGGGGGGGGGGGGGGGGTCATTGCTAAGAGTGCATACATTCTGGCCGCGAATACGTGTTGCCACATAACAACCCAGAACGAGACGCAGGAGAAATTTCAAGGTTGCAGCTCGAGCTTGTGCACAGTTGTGTGAGCAGATGCTGCTGGAACAACAGTGTGAAGTGCTCATTGAAGCAAAAATTTTCGCAGACTTCTCTGCAAGGATGTATAAAACCGGTGCGCCACCTGGTTGAGTCTGAGGAATGAGCCAGAGCGTATGTAGTGATCGAAACCTTCCTTTCCGGTACTAGTTCCTGCACAATACCACGAGCATTAGTGAAACGCTTTGCACTTTGTTTGCTCCTGGAAGCTGTAATTATTTATTACGTGCAGTTTACGTGGCAGACGTCCTTGGAAAATGGCGACTAGTCAGACGACAAGCTGGACGTACGGCAGTGGCGAGACTACTTTTCTCACGGCAGGCAGCACTTACCTAGCTGTATGCGTGCTGGGACGGCGGACGGGTCTATCCAGAAGCTGACCCAGGAGCAGGAGACGATGAGGCCGCATGGGACGTACACCTGCAGGATGAAGTAGCCCGTGTGCCTCTTCATGTGGAACACCGCCTTTATCATCGAGTGTCTCACTGCAACACACACCCACTACTTAGCGACCTGCATAAAAGCGGAGGCACGTGTGGGGTCTCGGCACTACACCTGCTTTCTCTGGCCTGTCAGTTCAGTAAAAGCCTGAGATGTAACTCAAGCGGCTTTATAATGAATGAATTATTCGATACTAAGAATTAATGAAGTGTACGATACAAGCAGTTCTTTTTAATAATCCAAGCAAGAAGCAAAATTGTTTGCCATAACAGAATAAAAGAGGACTTTGATACATTAACTTATAGCTGGTTCTGTCTCACAAACAGTAAAGTGTAACTATAGCCAACACACTTCACAGCACAGACGATTAAGGCCTGTAGGCGACCCTAGCGAACCAGATTGAAGCCCGACAGCTCTACATCCGCTTGGCCCAGTAAAAGGAGAGTGAAGGAATTGGCCAGAAGAGTACTAAGAAGCCCGAGAAGAATCAGTGAAATGACAGTGATGCCCTCTGATCTCTCGCCATACTGTCTGCAGGCAGCAAAATATTGTTGGACTCGACGGGATAGGCGATCTATTAAGGAACGTTGAGAGAAACTACAAACATCGAGAGTTCCGGAACCTGTCCAAAAAATTGGAATAGAGGTTAACATAAACATCATTTCCGCCTTTTTTATTGCTCATGAAAACCACCCATTGCATGTTGTACCACCATACAGCGAGACCTTCAGAGGTGATGGTCAAGATTCCTGTACACACCGGTTCCTCTAATAACCAGTAGCACGTCCTCTTGCATTAATGCGTGCCTGTATTCGTCGTGGCATACTATCCATAAGTTCATCAAGGCACTGTCGATCCAATTGTCCCACTCCTCAACGGCGATTCGGCGTGGATCCCTCAGATTGGTTGGTGGATCACGTCGTCCATAAACAGCTCTTTTTAATCTATCCCAAGCATGTTCGATAGGGTTCATGTCTGGAGAACATGCTGGCCACTCTAGTCGAGTGATGTCGTTATCCTGAAGGAAGTCATTCACAAGACGTGCACGATGGGGGCGCGTATTGTCGTCGATGAAGACGAATACCTCTTCAATATGCCCCCAATATGGTTGCACTATCAGACGGAGGATGGCATTCACGTATCGTACATCGTTACGGCACCTTCCATGACCACCAGCGGCGTACGTCGGCCCCAACATAATGCCACCTCAAAACAGCACGGAACCGCCACCTTTCTGCAATCGTTGGATTGTGTGTCTAAGGCGTTCAGCCTGACTGGGTTGCCTCCAAACACATCTCCGACGATTGTCTGGTTGAAGGCATATGCGACACTCATCGGTGCAGAGAGCTGTCCATTGGGCATGTTGCTGGGCCTATCTGTACTGCGCTGCATGTTGTCGTAGTTGTGAATATGGACCTCGCCATGGACGTCGGGAGTGAAGCTGCACATCATGCAGCCTATTGCGCACAGTTTGAATCGTAACACGACATCCTGTGGCTGCACGTAAAGCATTATTCATCATGGCGGCGTTGCTGTCAGGGTTCCTCTGAGCATAATCGGTAGGTAGCGGTCATCCACTGTAGTAACAGCCCTTGGGCGGCCTGAGCGAGGCATGTCATCAACAGTTCCTGTCTCTCTGTATCTCCTCCATGTCCAAACAACATCACTTTGGTTCACTCCGACACGCCTGGACACTTTCCTTGTTCAGAGCCCTTCCTGGCACAAAGTAACAATGCGGACGCGATCGAACCGCAGTATTGACCCTCTGGGCATGGTTGAACTACAGACAGCACGATCCGTGTACCTCCTTCCTGGTGGAATGACTGGAACTGATCGGCTGTCGGACCGCCTCCATGTAATATTGCACGGTTGTTTACATCTTTGGGCGGGTTTAGTGACATCTCTGAACAGTCAAATGGACTGTGTCTGTGATACAATATCCACAGTCAAGGTCTATCCTCAGGAGTTCTGGAAACCGGGATGAGGCAAAACTTTTGTTGATGTGTGTATAAAGGCATGTCGTAGATTAGCGTTGTTACCAAAAGTCTCGAAAAGCATTTGATCAATTTACATCACATTTTTACACGATACTCTAACGAGCATTTGGAAAGACATTAGCTTTTTTGGTATATATAAATATATATTTGATATATAAAGTGGGAACATTGTTACCAAAAATCACGGGAGTTCTTGAGTTATCTACTCCAAATTCTAGTACGATACTCTAATGAACATGCGTACAGACAAATGCTATAGAATGAAACGTTGTGGACACATATGTAAGTACATTCGGAAGGGAAACAACGAACAAACCATTGAAAGTACCACATTTTAATTTCGACATGACATGGTAACATTTGTTAATTGCATACCACGTTTACGCTTTAGGTTAGAAACGTTGCTCAATGTGACCACCATTTGCTTTCACGACACTCTGGAAGCGGACTAGAGATAACATTTCACAGTTGTGTGCAGCACTTTCCGAACGGTAGACCATGGAGTACTCAGCTGTCGAGCCTGAACATCGCACATTACGTCCAGCATTCTCAGCTATGGAATCAGTAACTTCAGCAATTTGTGTTAAACTGGCCGTCGGCCTCTCTCAGGAGCGATTCCCAAATCGCCAATTAATTCGAACTTCCATATCATGTCTTTGAACTCCGGTGCGTAAAGAGGGTCTCTCTGTATTTCTTTAATGTGCCGATTCTCGCGAAGAGCATCAGCACTGTTGCTGTTGTTTTGATAAAACCTTGCTCACCTTGTCCAGATCCATGTTGACTGTATGCAACTGTAATGAGCACTGATGCTTGTGTTTCACCCCTCCGCTACCGTGCCAGTACAGGCGTCTAACGGCAAATTATGGCACAAGCACTACTAACAAAGCAAATCCTGCAGCGTAGAGTGTGAACATCATTCCTGTAAAGTTGTGTACCCGTATGGTAAATAGTTTCCCTCTACACTGACTCAGTCACTGTAACTTTAATTATAACTACACCCTGCACTTTACTAATTTACATAAGATTTTTACATGATACTCTCATGTACATTCGGCGGCACATAGGCTATACATATTTTTAAAAAATTGTAACACTGAAATATATACATGCAATCAATATATTATGGGACAATATTGTGACTAAAATATCTCGGTAAATTCTTGAATAATTTACTTCAAATTTTTACCCAACATTCAATCGGACAAACGCTACATATTTTTTTTAAAACGAGAATAAGCTGGTTTTCTGTTAAAATCGACTGCGTGAAAAAATGCTGTGCTGAGTTGTGAAGATATGCGGTTTCATTTTCTTTCTCGTACTCACTTTCAACTACTACTGTTTACTCAACAACGTGCTGTTTTGTTTTCTTGCTGGTCGTCAGTTTTACAGGAAACAGTGAGTTGTATTTATGGTTTACCGGCTTATGATTAGACTACTACTGAGCTGTGGTACTGCTAACCACAGCTACTCAAAGCTCCTAGGAAGCTAGGGATCTTTACTGATGGACAAACTTGTGGTTGGTACATGGTTTCAATTTCAACTAAAGAACAAATTTCAGAATAACAATATATAATTTTATTTCGAACCTTCATCCTCTTAAGAAAATATACAACTGGCTTTCACAAATGGCAGAAGCTTCTACTTAAAATTCTAAATTATTTACACTCGCTAAGCTAATGAATTTAACGAATGTAAAAAACAAACAAATTCAGAATCTTAAAAACTTTGATTTAAATCAGTTGCTAGCTGCATCAACAAATGAAAAGGTCAGCTCCTTAAAAAAGGACTGGATGAAGTTGCCTTGTAAACATATTCATGAGAAAGGGTTAACAACAACACCTGAAATACGACAATAATAGAATGTTAAAGCGAATCGCTTAGTTGGCCGAGGGTCCGCATGGACCCACAGTGAGGTTGCTGTCGGGTAGGATGCCAACACCACTGCCATAACTAAACAAGTAATTCCTTTGTGTGTATTTGGTCTGTCATTGTTTATTTTAACATTAGTACAGGACCCAAAGAGGGCGTAAGAGTAAGTCGGGCAGGCTCAAGTGACAATGTCCAAACCTACAAAAGGCCTTTTAAAGCTTATCAGTGATCACAATGAAACTGACTTAACAAAAGTTCTGTCCTTCATATCAAAGAAAGTCTAAAAACAAAACTGGGCGACGATCACACTAATTAACATACTACATTACATTAACACTACAAGGAACCTTTAAAACAAGCAGTAAAACTCTAATTAGGTTCCGCTCCGCAGATACAACGCGTCGAAGCCTTAGACTTCGTAAGCTCCGTACAACGCATTCTTATTCAGAACCATCCTTAACCGATCTCCTGTAGATATAACATGTCACCATAAGCTTCATAAAACTTCACAGGTTAACAGCAGAATACGAATCATACGTAACTTAACGCTTTCAGTTACGCGATGAGTAGATGTCCAGCATGACATGACGGACCCGCCACCGTTTCGCACGCAAACGCGCCGACTAATCAGCGCCGTTCACTCGACGCAAGGCAAAACGCCGAGGACGGCGAGGCCCAGGCACAGCGGATGGAGACGAGGGCCTGCCTTCAAAACATGTTGCCTCATTGAACGCCGACCGGAGAGAGAGCACTCGGCCACACGCCAAGCCGGAAAACTAAAAGCGGAACAGTCAGAGATACAGGACCAGACGAGTGTCGATATCAGCGACGCAAGTGGAGCACAACTACCGCCAGTCGCCTCGGCTCAACTACTACCGAATCCGAATCGCCCGAAAGTTTGTAACCGCACCCATTCGTAGATTAAAGCTATGCGCATTGCTATCAAAAAAGCTACTACCCTCACAGATCCAGCAGCTACAAAGGTTTTTTCTCTCATACTCCGTATACCAATGATCCCAAGCGATTTACCCACACATTTTACTCAGCTCCAGTTCCCCATAACTATTTTGATGCGATATAAAAAATGAGGCTCGAGGTCAAAGAGAGAGAGCAGAAAAGGAGAAGGAGGAGAGAGAAGATGAAGGGAGGAAATTGGCTTAGAGAGTGGGAAGGAGAACAGAGAGGGAGTAGGAAAAGGAGAGGGAGAGAGAGGAGAAGATGGACAGAGACAAGAGGAGTAGGAAAAGAGAGGGAGGGGGAGGAGGAGTTGGGGAGAGATAATGGGAAGCAGGTTTTGCAGAGAGAGACTGGGGGGAGGAGGAGGAATAGATAGTCAAAGGGAAAGGGCAGGAACAGAAGGGCAGAGAGAAGTGGGAAGGAGTTTAGGATGTATATCCAATTAAGATACATATTTAGCACTATCAAAGCATTGCCAGGTTCGTTAGTAAACAATATTCAACATACAGTAGAAGTCGGAAATGTTGTCATTTCAAAAACTTTGTACGACTATGGCACGTACCCAAAGGACAAAAATAGTGCTTACAAGTGCTCAAGTGCGCCAGGGCAGGCGGGGGCGCTCACCTTGTCCCAGCATGACGCGCAGCCCGTGCTGTGTGGAGATGTTGGTGAGATCGTACTGGGCCAGCTCCACGTCGCCGGTGACGACGCGCGCCGTGTCCGGCCAGCGGTACACCATGTCGCTCTCGCCGTAGCCGTCTGCAGCAGCCAGCACCAACCACCACTCTGGGTGCAACCTCTGCGACAGCTCACACTCTAGTTAAAGCTGGCACGTAGCTCGCAATGTCGGAGTCGCAATCTCGTCACACAGCAGTCCGTCTATATCTCAAACACTTAAATATTCTAGCACATGAGCGTGCCTGTAAATTATCTCTACAATGTTACTTTAACAACGTTAAAACTATATTATAATATAAAACATGGCTCTCCCGAATGCTTTATTTTCATATTTATAAACGTCAATGTGTGCGCCCCAAGTATAGCGATGGCACCCCACGGGAAGCAGTCTGATGGTGTGAGGTTGATTGACTGAGGCGGCGATCGAATCTCATCACCACTTCCAATCCACCTATCTATAAATTTTTCATCCTGTAGCTGACAGTCATTCAAGGAGCAGTGAGGTGGTGCCACGTCCTGATCAGATACGGCGTCACATTGCAGGTGTTCAGTTCCTCCACCAGGAGAAAGTGAGAAGTGGTAAAAGCCGACTTCAGAGAAGATCATTTTGGATTTCGGAGAAATGTGCCAACACGCTTGCCAATAGTGACCCAACGATTTCTCAAAGACGATAGGTTAAGGAAAGTCAAACCTACGAGAAATGTTGACTGGGATACTCTCTTGGAAATCCCGAGGGTAACACGGGTAAAATACAGGAAGCAAAAGGCTGTTTACACCTTGTACAGAAACCACGTGGAGTCGAGGGGCATGAAAGGGAAGCAGTAGTTGAGAAGGGAGTGAGATTGTGTTGCATATCCCCAGTGTTATTCAACATTTACATTGAACAAGCAGTAAAGGAAACCAAAGAAAAAGTTGAAGCATGAATTAAAGCTCAGGGAGAATAAATAAAAACTTGTTTGCCGATGACATTTTAATTGTGTCAGTGACAGAAAAGGACTAGGACGAACGGTTGAACGGAATGGACAGTGTCTTGAAAGGAGGATACAAGATGGACATCAAGAAAAGCAAAATAAGGGTAATGGAATGTAACGGAATTAAATCAGATGATAGTGAGGGAATCAGATTAGAAAATGAGACACTTACAGTAGTAGATGGACAGCAAAAGAACTGATGACGGCCGAAATAGAAAGTATATATAGAAAGTAGACTGGCAATAGCAAGAAAAGAATTTCTAAAGAAGAGAAATTTTTTAAGATCGAGTATAGATTTAAGTGTCAGGAAAATATTTATATGGAGTGTAGCCATGCTCGGAAGTGAAACATGGACGACAAACAGTTTAGACAAGAAGGAAATGGAAGCTTTCGAAATGTGGTGGTACAGAAGAATGCTGAAGATCAGATGTGTAGATCACGTAATAAACGAGAAAGTACTGAATAGAATTTGGGAGGGAAGAAATTTGTGTCACAGCCTGACTAGAAGAAGGGATTGGTTCTAGGACACATTCTGAGACATCGAGGGATCACCAATTTAGTACTGCAGGCAAGAGGGAAGTGTGTGTGTGTGTGTGTGTGTGTGTGTGTGTGTGTGTGTGTGTGTGAGGGGGGGGGGAGACGAAGAGGGAGAATACAGTAATACAGTAAGCAAATTCATGAGGATGTAGGTTGCAGTAGTTACTCGTGGATGCAGAGGCTCTTGTAACATTTACAGGTAAACATGAGTGTAAGCGTAGGCTTCCGCGGCCGTTGTCTTCTTCAATAAAATTCTTCAGGGTATCAGACCGCATCGTCATAATTTTAAAATGTGCCAACGTTTCGGCCAGCGTTGCAGCTAGCCTTCATCAGGGCCTTACGTTAACGTAAGGCCCTGATGAAGGCTAGCTGCAACGCTGGCCGAAACGTTGGCACATTTTAAAATTATGACGATGCGGTCTGATACCCTGAAGAATTTTATTGAAGAAGGTAAACATGACTTTTGACGCTTTTCTCGCTGAAAAAAAAAGAACTATCGATGTAATTTTGCAAGAGTCCGCCTCACACATTGACCTTGGAACTGTCTCTCTTTCCATTTCACGTGAACGTGAATGCACTCTGAATCCCTTTATAATATTTTTGGGTAACTCCATGTGTTTCTTGACCTGCCAAACCTTAAACATGACGTTGGTTTATTGAAGACAGTAATTCCAGCCAAATAATGCGATGTACGGAAAGTGTAATGTTGTACTACTAGCCCTCAACAATTGAATCTTGATCACGATGCTACATCTGGATGTCACTAGTGTTGTCGTGATGTCACTTCTGACAAGAGATTGTATATATCCACGAAGCTGTGGGACGGATTCTTCAGTATCATGGCAAGCACACAATCAAGAAAGGTTTCATAAGAGGAACATTATTATTTGTAGCTTTCCATGCAGCACTCCCTAATGACAGCGTTCCAGGAGCCTCCCGACGAGGCAAGCTGGCGGCGAGTGACGTATACTGAGGCAGCAGAAGGCTGTGGCAGCACATCAGCTGGCGGCGACGGCGACATTGCTCACTTAAGTCAGGAGTCAGCTCCACAGTGCAGCGAAGCTCGGGGGCTGGGCTAGCGACCACCACACACGACCCGAGTTGAATCAAGGAGACTCTGAGACATGTGCAAAGCTAGAGGACAGCACACGTTGTTATATAGAATAGCGTAACCTAGACGTCAGATCGCACCATCTGAGGGTGAACGCTCAAAGTATTGCTAAGTTGCTGATGAGCAGCAATAGATGGGGAGTGGCTACACAAGAGCGAGAAGCTCACCGTCTTTCTGAGGTACTTTCTCCTGGACAGCATCGGTGCTGGCATTCTATAAATGTAAACTCTTCCATGTCTTCCTGTTTTCGTACCTTCGTACCCGATCGAGGTGGTTCCACAGAATCTCGATTGGGTTTTAATCCGAGAAGTTTGTTGGCCAGGGGAGTACGGTAAACTCATCCTGGTGCTCTCCGAACCACGCACGCATACTGTGAGCTGTTTTACACGTTGCATTGTCCTGCTGGTAGATGCCATATTGTCACAGATAAGAAAAACCTCATGTGGGGAAGAACACGGTCCCCAAGGATAGATGCATGCTTTTGTTCATCCACTGTGCCTTCCAGAAAGGCGAGATGACCCAGGTAATGCCATTAAAGCATTCTTCTGACCATAACGCTCTCTCCTCCGACATGGACCTTCCGGCAATCGTTCGACGGTGTTCATTTTCAGACGTTTCACGCCGTACACACCAATGGCCATCCGTCCTATAGAGCGGGAAACGTGACTCATCTTAAAAGGCCACCTGTTGCCACTCAGTGGGTGTCGAATTGCGGGATAGGCGTACACATTCCAGCCTCCGTCGTCGACTAGCAACAGCCATCATGGGTGCAGGAACCAGGATCCTACTGCAGAGGCCCAAACGCAGCAACGTTCCCTGGACATCCGTTGAGGAGACACTGTTGGTGGCCTCTTGCTTCGTCTTCTCCCGTACACACCTCCGCAACCGTGGTTCACCCCTGTCATCTATGACCCGTTGTGCACCACTGTTGCACCGGTTTTGGATAACGCCATGCACGGTATGCTTTAACCACGGCGGGACACTTACAGTTTACGAACTTAGCAATTTCGGAAATAGTTCCACCCTTTCCCCGAAAGTCAATTATCATGTGCTTTTGGACGTCATATAAATCTCTCCGTTTACGCATTACGACAACGCCTGCAATATTTTCCGCGTCACCTAGACACGCCTTATATACCCTTCACTGCTAGTGCATCCATCTGCCGTCTGTGGGTGGTTATTGCTAGTTTTACGTTGAACACATGCGGTGGTTACATTAATGGGTCTCGACCATGTGTATGCACTATCTACCCCATATGAAATGTGAAATAAAATACAAGACATTGTTTATTTTTAGTATACATGACTTTTTCTTCACAATAAGCTCCTTGTGAATCAATACGCGACTAGAAGCGTTGGAAAAACTTTGCGAAAGAATACTGATACCCAGCCTTTGAAATTGCCTGCAGTACCATGGTCGTAGCCTCCCAAATTTTGAAATCATGTCTAAACGCACTTCTTTTACTGCCATTTTCAGTTTTTGAAATAACCAGTAGTCGCACTGATACGAATATGGCAAATAAGAAGGGTGTTCAAGCACCACTATACACTATTGAGCCAAGAAATCGCTTACCATTTCACTTTTGTGAGCCGGTGCATTGTCGTGCAACAGGCTCCATTTTTCTTGATTCCGATATTCAGTAGAATCCGAACAACACTTTCCCATAAACGATATAAAACGCCCAATTAGTAATCTGCATTCACCAGTTGACCTTCAGAGTGAATTCTATGTAGATAATTCCTGTATCAAAGAAAACAGTTAGCAGTGTACCGTCACGTCCTTTTAGCACGCGCATTTTTTTTTCGGTCTCAGAGATTGTGGACTTTTCCATTCCGAGCTTTGACACTTTGTAATTGGCTTGTACTGAGCACGTTTCACCACCTGTTACGATGCAAGAAATGATCTCTGATCTCCCTCTGCTGTTGTCTTCATTCATCTCTCTTTTTCTCTCACTGCCACATTCTCTCTCCCACCATCACTGTCTGCTCTCTCTTTCTCTCCCGCTGGCACTCTCTTACCCTTTTCCACAGTCTCTGCCTCTCTGATACTCTCTTTTAGCACAAAAAGCGCGAATAATTCAAAATTTTTCGCGAGAAAGGCGGAATGAAGATTCAGGCATCTGGTTCCCCGCTTTCCTGTCAGTGTCTTTTAGAGAGGAACATACACGCCTTTTTGTGCTCTGACGAGAGCACTTGTCCGCTGGTTCTTTTCTTTCTCCTGTTAATAGCAGTGCACGCATAATTTAAGGTTAATTTTTTTTTTACATTGTTTCTGGATACTTTGCTCATAGAACGCCTTGCTTATGATTTGCATTTTGAAAAAGTAAAAGTGTTGTTACGAATAATTTACTGAATTTGCAGTTTTTTCAGTGGTAAATAATTTTTGGCAGTCATGAGTTCTTTTCAGGCATGGAGTATATTTATATAGCCGTGAAGTGGACATTATACAGAGGCAGAACTTCATAAAGTTTTACTGGTGAAAAAATGCTGACTAAAAACATAGTTTGGTGACCTCAGAACCTTTAATATGACGCCAAAAATCTTGCTATGTGGTCACTACGTCAGTTAAAACTTCATTTACAACTCAGACCGGATAATACGTGCGTAGTGTACATGCGTATCTATGGTAACTTTCAACCTCTGGTTATCAGTAACGGATAATGATATCGAAAAATATTTCAAGGTTCCTCGAGAACATCATCTTAAGAACAAATGGTAAAAATTTCGACGATTTGCAGTGAATTTAAGTTACGTAAGTGGCTGTCTCCACAAATGGTACTTTTGGAACCCAAAAACCACGCTTCTCTGGTGTATCTTGATAATAAACAAAGATTCCCAAAAAGGGAAAAATGTGATTACTAGATGGATGTCTAAAGAATGTACAGTTAAAATTTGAGACATTTGCTGTGATTAGCTATTTAGATAATTGCAGCCTACCGTGCAAAACCACCTAAAATCGATTTTTCTGGTTTTTTTAATCAGTACGGTGACTTTGAATCTGTGGGTTTCTGTAGCGGATACTGATACGGAAGAAAAGTTTCGAATTTTTCCGAGAATATCGTCTTAAGAATATATGGGAAAAATTTTGACGATCTGCCATGAATAGAAATTGCAGAAGTGGCCATCCCCATAATGAAACTTTTCGTACACAAAAATCATGGATTTTCGGGATTTCCAAGGGAACCGCTCTTGAAGAACTAAGGCTTTTATATATCGTCCCTAGACCACACCTAATGCAAAAGAACCAACCGATTTGCTGAATTTGATAGGGTCAGGAGAAGAGTGTAATGTTTAAATTTTGATCCTTTACAATATGTCTGTTCTTGCGATTGGTATGCAAATGGTCGCTAGGACAAGTACTATCTAAAACACTTGACCCATTATCTCTGTGATCGATAGAACCGGAAACATAACTCCCTGAAACATGACATTTTACGTGCGCCTTTTTGGAATGTATTGGTACCGTGCATTGTGGTGCAGGGATCGACATTCACACGTTGCTCCAATTATTTCGAAATACGGAAGTTTGAAACATATTTTTACTGTTCGTTTATTACGAGCAATCTACGATCCCAACTCTGTTAAATTTAAAATGAGAGATAGAGCGAGATAAGTCGGAGCAGCAAGGGCAACATGCGTTGTTGCGCTATCTTGTTGAAGTTGTCATGGACACCAGCCGTAACATGTCAAAAATGTAGCGACAGCTATCCAAATTGCCAGGTAGTATATGGGAGGCTATTTTCAAATGTTGTTGCTGTGATCTTCAGTCCTGAGACTGGTTTGATGCAGCTCTCCATGCTACTCTATCCTGTGCACGCTTCTTCACCTCCCAGTACCTTTTTTTTTTTTATCAGTCTACTGAGTGGTTTGATGCGGCCCGCCACGAATTCCTTTCCTGTGCTACGTCCTCAATTATTTGCTTGACGTATTCCAATCTCTGTCTTCCTCTACAGTTTTTGCCCTCTACAGCTCCCTCTAGTACCATGGAAGTCATTCCCTCATGTCTTAGCAGATGTCCTATCATTCTGTCCCTTCTCCTTATCAGTGTTTTCCACATATTCTTTTCCTCTCCGATTCTGCATAGAACCTCCTCATTCCTTACCTTATCAGTCCACCTAATTTTCAACATTCGTCTATAGCACCACATCTCAAATGCTTCGATTCTCTTCTGTTCCGGTTTTCCCACTGTCCATGTTTCACTACCATACAATGCTGTACTCCAGACGTACATCCTCAGAAATTTCTTCCTCAAATTAAGGCCGGTATTTGATATTAGTAGACTTCTCTTGGCCAGAAATGCCTTTTTTTGCCATAGCGAGTCTGCTTTTGATGTCCTCCTTGCTTCGTTCGTCATTGGTTATTTTACTGCCTAGGTAGCAGAATTCCTTAACTTCATTGACTTCGTGACCATCAATCCTGATGTTAAGTTTCTTGCTGTTCTCATTTCTACTACTTCTCATTACCTTCGACTTTCTCCGATTTACTCGGAAACCATACTGTGTACTCATTAGACTGTTCATCCCGTTCAGCAGATCATTAATTCTTCTTCACTTTCACTCAGGATAGCAATGTCATCAGCGAATCGTATTATTGATATCCTTTCACCTTGTATTTTAATTCCACTCCTGAACCTTTCTTTTATTTCCATCATTGCTTCCTCGATGTACAAATTGAAGAGTAGGGGCGAAAGGCTACAGCCTTGTCTTACACAATTCTTCATACGAGCACTTCGTTCTTGATCGTCCACTCTTATTATTCCCTCTTGGTTTTTGTACATATAGTATATGACCCGTCTCTCCCTATAGCTTACCCCTACTTTTTTCAGAATCTCGAACAGCTTGCACCATTTTATATTGTCGAACGCTTTTTCCAGGTCGACAAATACTATGAAAGTGTCTTGATTTTTCTTTAGCCTTGCTTCCATTATTAGCCGTAACGTCAGAATTGCCTCTCTCGTCCCTTTACTTTTCCTAAAGCCAAACTGATCGTCACCTAGCGCATTCTCAATTTTCTTTTCCATTCTTCTGTATATTATTCTTGTAAGCAGCTTCGATGCATGAGCTGTTAAGCTGATTGTGCGATAATTCTCGTACTTGTCAGCCCTTGCCGTCTTCGGAATTGTGTGGATGATGCTTTTCCGAAAGTCAGATGGTATGTCGCCAGACTCATGTATTCTACACACCAACGTGAATAGTCGTTTTGTTGCCACTTCCCCCAATGATTTTAGAAATTCTGATGGAATGTTATCCATCCCTTCTGCCTTATTTGACCGTAAGTCCACACCGTTGGGTGGCTTGCGGAGTATCAATGTAGATGTAGATGTAGATGTAAATCTCTTTTAAATTCCGATTCTAATACTGGATCCCCTATCTCTTCTAAATCGACTCCTGTTTCTTCTTCTATCACATCAGACAAATCTTCACCCTCATAGAGGCTTTCAATGTATTCTTTCCACCTATCTGCCCTCTCCTCTGCATTTAAAAGTGGAATTCCCGTTGCACTCTTAATGTTACCACCGTTGCTTTTAATGTCACCAAAGGTTGTTTTGACTTTCCTGTATGCTGAGTCTGTCCTTCCGACAATCATATCTTTTTCGATGTCTTCACATTTTTCCTGCAGCCATTTCGTCTTAGCTTCCCTGCACTTCCTATTTATTTCATTCCTCAGCGACTTGTATTTCTGTATTCCTGATTTTCCCGGAACATGTTTGTACTTCCTCCTTTCATCAATCAACTGAAGTACCTCTTCTGTTACCCATGGTTTCTTCGCAGCTACCTTCTTTGTACCTATGTTTTCCTTCCCAACTTCTGTGATGACCCTTTTTAGAGATGTCCATTCCTCTTCAACTGTACTGCCTACTGCGCTATTCCTTATCGCTGTATCTATAGCGTTAGAGAACTTCAAACGTATCTCGTCATTCCTTAGTACTTCCGTATCCCACTTCTTTGCGTATTGATTCTTCCTGACTAATGTCTTGAACTTCAGCCTACTCTTCATCACTACTATATTGTGATCTGAGTCTATATCTGCTCCTGGGTACGCCTTACAGTCCAGTATCTGATTTCGGAATCTCTGTCTGACCATGATGTAATCTAATTGAAATCTTCCCGTATCTCCCGGCCTTTTCCAAGTATACCTCCTCCTCTTGTGATTCTTGAACAGGGTATTTGCTATTACTAGCTGAAACTTGTTACAGAACTCAATTAGTCTTTATCCTCTTTCATTCCTTGTCCCAAGCCCATATTCTCCTGTAACCTTTTCTTCTACTCCTTCCCCTACAACTGCATTCCAGTCGCCCATGACTATTAGATTTTCGTTCCCCTTTACATACTGCATTACCCTTTCAATATCCTCATACACTTTCTCTATCTGTTCATCTTCAGCTTGCGACGTCGGCATGTATATCTGAACTATCGTTGTCGGTGTTGGTCTGCTGTCGATTCCGATTAGAACAACCCGGTCACTGAACTGTTCACAGTAACACACCCTCTGCCCTACCTTCCTATTCATAACGAATCCTACACCTGTTATACCATTTTCTGCTGCTGTTAATATTACCCGATACTCATCTGATCAGAAATCCTTGTCTTCCTTCCACTTCACTTCACTGACCCCTACTATATCTAGATTGAACCTTTGCATTTCCCTTTTCAGATTTTCTAGTTTCCCTACCACGTTCAAGCGTCTGACATTCCACGCCTCGACTCGTAGAACGTTATCCTTTCGTTGATTATTCAATCTTTTTCTCATGGTAACCTCCCCCTTGGCAGTCCCCTCCCGGAGATCCGAATGGGGGACTATTCCGGAATCTTTTGCCAATGGAGAGATCATCATGACACTTCTTCAATTACAGGCCACATGTCCTGTGGATACACGTTACGTGTCTTTAATGCAGTGGTTTCCATTGCCTTCTGCATCCTCATGTCGTTGATCATTGCTGATTCTTCCGCCTTTAGGGGCAATTTCCCACCCCTAGGACAAGACAGTGCCCTGAACCTCTATCCGCTCCTCCGCCCTCTTTGACAAGGCCGTTGGCAGAATGAGGCTGACTTCTTATGCCGGAAGTCTTCGGCCGCCAATGCTGATTATTTATCAAAATTTAGGCAGTGGCGGGGATCTAACCCGGGACAGAAGACGTTTTTGATTATGAATCAAAGACGCTAACTCTAGACAACGGGTACACTATGTACCTACTGCAGCCTAAATCCTTCTGAATCTGCTTAGTGTATTCATCTCTGGTCTCCCTCTACGATTTTTTCCCTCCTCGCTGCCCTCCAGTACAAAATTCGTGATGCCTTGATGCCTCAGGACATGTCCTACCAACCGATCCCTTCTTCTATTCAAGTTGTGCCACAAACTCCTCCCAAATTCTATTCAATACCTCATCATTAGTTATGTGATCTACCCATCTAATCTTCAGCATTCTTCTGTAGCACCACATTTCGAAAGCTTCTATTCTCTTCTTGTCTAAACTATTTATCGTCCATGTTTCACTTCCATACATGGCTGCACTCCATACAAATACTTTCAGAAACGACTTCCTGACACTTAAATCAATACTCGATATTAACAAATTTCTCTTCTTCAGAAACGCTTTCCTGGCCATTGCTAGTCTACATTTTATATCCTCTCTACTTCGACCATCATCAGTTATCTTGCTCCCCAAATAGCAAAACTCCTTTACTACTTTAAGTGTCTGATTTCCTAATCCAATACCCGCAGCATCACCCGATTTAATTGAACTACATTCCATTATCCTCGTTTTGCTTTTGTTGATGTTCATCTTATACCCTCCTTTCAAGACACTGTCCATTCCGTTCAACTGCTCTTCCAAGTCCTTTTCTGTCTCTGACAGAATTACAATGTCATCGGCGAACCTCAAAGTTTTTATTTCTTCTCCATGGATTTTAATACCTACTCCGAAGTTTTCTTATGTTTCCTTTACTGCTTGCTCAATATACAGATTGAATATCATCGGGGAGAGGCTACAACCCTGTCTCACTCCCTTCCCAACCTCTGCTTCCCTTTCATGCCACTCGACTCTTATTACTGCCATCTGGTTTCTGTACAAATTGTAAATAGCCTTTCGCTTCCTGTATTTTACCCCTGCCACCTTTAGAATCTGAAAGAGGGTATTCCAGTCAACATTGTCAAAAGCTTTCTCTAAGTCTACAAATGCTGGAAACGTAGGTTTGCCTTTCCTTAATCTTTCTTTTAAGATAAGTCGTAGGGTCAGTATTGCGTCACGTGTTCCAACATTTCTACGGAATCCAAACTGATCTTCCCCGAGGTCGGCTTCTACCAGTTTTTCCATTCGTCTGTAAAGAATTTGCGTTCGTTTTTTGCAGCTGTGACTTATTAAACTGACAGTTCGGTAATTTTCACATCTGTCAACACCTGCTTTCTTTGGGATTGGAATTATTATATTCTTCTTAGAGTCTGAGGGAATTTCGCCTGTCTCATACATCTTGCTCACCAGATGGTACAGTTTTGTTAGGACTGGCTCTCCCAAGGCTATCTGTAGGTCTAATGGAATGTTGTCTATTCCCGGGGCCTTGTTTCGACTTAGGTCTTTCAGTGCTCTGTCAAACTCTTCACGCAGTATCATATCTTCTATATTTCAAATAGTGGCAAATAAGACAAATAAATATTTCGCTATTAATTGTGACAGTCCTGTGTAACAAGACTTTCAACTTCCTACTTTATAAATAAAAATGAAAACAAATGAATAACTTCCTCTACTTCAATGTTGATTCGTTTCATTTACCCGCGAAGCACTGTCTATGCAGACTGCAGCCTTTATCGAGCCGGTGACACAGTTCCCCGGCGTGTGCAGTATTAACTGTTGCCTGTAAGCAGCCAGATTCCGGAGGCGGGTGTTCTGGAACAGGGGTGGGGCTATATCCTCTCTCCGCGGCGTCCCACTTTGTGCACTGGCAGGCGGCTAACTAGATTTGGGCTGCCGCGCGGGCCGCGATACGGCGCCGCAGCCGCCTCCGCCTCCGCCTCCACCTACGCCGCCGCCGTCGCGTCGCCGCCTCCGAGGCCCGCAATTAGGCCCGCGACGCTAATGGCGGCCGCTTGACGCGCTGCAGATCTGGCGCGGATTATCGCGGATTCCGCTCTGCCGGGCTGCCACACGGCAGCAGGCGCCAGCACCGCCGTAGCGCCGAGGTGCGCGAATGCAGGTACAACACTCGCCCCGTATTCACCGCTGGCCGCTAAAATTACAACGCCAGGAAGGATTGCAGTTATGCGTATACAACATAGTAGGAAGAACAAACTTTTAAATTTGTGGGTGATTTGACGGTATGTACGGTGTGAAATTTAGTGCCAACAATCGCACTAAACCAGCTGGGCATCGAGGAGGCGAACAAAGCTTGGATGATACAGATACGTCATTTAGTTCCTTCACCTCGATGCCTGAGTTCATCAATAATAGTGACTGGCGAGTGAAGGCAACCCACGACCAGTTGTTTTCATTGGGTAGGAGATTTGGAGATCGTGCTGGCCAGGGAAGCAAATTTGGACACATTCTGTATCGAGACAGCTCACGACAGCAAGGCAAAAACGAAATCTTGCGTAATCCTGTTGGAAGTTGTCACAGACACCAGCCTTAAGACGTCAAAAATGTAGCGGCACCTGCCCATATCATCAGAGGTGATAGTCTTGTGTACGAAATAGTATCGCATACCTTGATTCCAAATCCTGGGCCCGTATGAGGATGATGAATGCAGTTTAAAAGGGCTGGTCAAATGAACACGAGACATATGGAGAAAAAGGGAGTTAACTTCATTATTTCATTAGTAATCGCCTTAACTGTTAATACACTTATCCCACTATGAGACAAGATGCCAGTGCCTTCATGAAAAAAAAAAACTTTGTTGTTATGTACGGAACCATCATTGTACCCAGGGGTGCACCCCCTCGTGCGAAGCAAGTCGACGCCCACGAACCGCGTCCTTCAGGTCTCTAAAAATAAGGAAACCGCATGGGGAGATTTGGGGAGGATGTGTAACAGATTCCCAGAAATAACAGGCCCACATTTTGCCGAGGTTGTTTCGAGTGCGCTGGAGAAGTTCCGCTGGAAATTATACATTCCCCGTACAGTCCTGATGCGATTTCCATATTTTTGGTGATTTAAAGAAAGACATTCGTGGCCGTTGATTTCCTTTGAAAGGAGAGGTGGACGCCTGGCTACAAACCTGGTGCCGTAGGCTCATTGTTCCATGAAGGCACTGACTGACTTGTCTCGCACTGGAATAAGTGTGTTAACAGCTACGGAAATTACTTTGGAAATAATATACAGCTTACTTACTGAAACATTGTAGCATCTGTGTACCAGACTGAGACTCGAAATCGGCACCTTTGCCTTTCGCGGTCAACTTCTCTATCGAGTGAACTACCAAAGCACGACTTACGATCCCTCCTCAAAGCTTGCGTAAATTTCATCCCATGACGAAAGGGATATTCCGCCATCAACTCAGTTGGACACTGATATACGAGGGCTATTCAGAAAGTAAGAGACAATCGGTTGCGAAATGGAAACCACATTGGAAATCAAAACTTTTATTTGTAATAATTTGCTGCACCTTCCAGATGTTCCACTATATAGTCGCCGCTGCGGCATCTATCGTAGCGCCTGCCGAAGTGGCCAAGCGGTTCTAGGTACTACAGTCTGGAACAGCGCGACCGCTGCGGTCGCAGGTTCGAATCCTGCCTCAGGCATGGATGTGTGTGATGTTCTTAGGTTAGTTAGGTTTAAGTAGTTCTAAGTTCTAGGGGACTCATGACCTCAGAAGTTAAAGTCCCATAGTGCTCACAGCCATGTGAACCATCTATCGTAGAGTCGTACCTACTTTCCAATACCCTCGTCATAGAAAGCAGCCTCCTGCCCTTTCCGACAATTTTCTACGCTGGACTGCAACCCGTTATCTGTGCCAAAACGCTGCCTTCATAGCCAGCTGTTCATGTGAGCAGAGATAAAAATCTCATGGAGCCAAGTCCGGGCCGTATGGTGGATGGTCAAACACTTCCCATCGAAAACGCTGCAGGAGCATCCTCAGTACCCCGTCAGTGCAAGGCTTAAAACTGTAATGAAGAAGTAATCGTATGAAAGCTGCGTTATGTAGGGCTGCATTAAATCAGGCGAAATCTCTCGGCAGGCACTCGTACTTGAAGGGAGATACCATTTTCTACGCATTTTTATGCGCTCATCGTACGCTTAGAATGAGAAGAGCGACGTGGCGCTATTTACGGGCACCGTCCAACGCATCTGCGCAAAGCTTCATCCGAATTTCACTGTGGTTTCCATTTCGCTATCGATCATTCCTAACTTTCTGAATAGCCCTCGTAAAACCAGAGCCCACAAGTGAAAATTTGTATAAGACTTGGACTCGAATACTGATTTCCCACTATTCGCCAGAGATAGACTTGACCATTTCCGCTATCCTAGCATGCTTCCCGTCTCACCGAAATTCCCGTATGTCGCACACTACGTACATAGTGTTCCTTGTCCATTATCCTTATTGCTCGCAAACTTACCTGACTCCCGCAAGAGGTCGCATGAAGAGTGTATCCATGCTGAAGGTATCATTATTCGATATCGAGGCACATATACAGGGCTATTACAAATGATTGAAGCGATTTCATAAATTCACTGTAGCTCCATTCATTGACATATGGTCACGACACACTACAGATACATAGAAAAACTCATAAAGTTTTGTTCGGCTGAAGCCGCACTTCAGGTTTCTGCCGCCAGACCGCTCGAGAGCGCAGAGAGACAAAATGGCGACAGGAGCCGAGAAAGCGTATGTCGTGCTTGAAATGCACTCACATCAGTCAGTCATAACAGTGCAACGACACTTCAGGACGAAGTTCAACAAAGATCCACCAACTGCTAACTCCATTCGGCGATGGTATGCGCAGTTTAAAGCTTCTGGATGCCTCTAAGGCGAAATCAACGGGTCGGCCTGCAGTGAGCGAAGAAACGGTTGAACGCGTGCGGGCAAGTTTCACGCGTAGCCCGCGGAAATCTACGAATAAAGCAAGCAGGGAACTAAACGTACCACAGCCGACGGTTTGGAAAATCTTACGGAAAAGGCTAAAGCAGAAGCCTTACCGTTTACAATTGCTACAAGCCCTGACACCCGATGACAAAGTCAAACGCTTTGAATTTTCGGCGCGGTTGCAACAGCTCATGGAAGAGGATGCGTTCAGTGCGAAACTTGTTTTCAGTGATGAAGCAACATTTTTTCTTAATGGTGAAGTGAACAGACACAATGTACGAATCTGGGCGGTAGAGAATCCTCACGCATTCGTGCAGCAAATTCACAATTCACCAAAAGTTAACGTGTTTTGTGCAATCTCACGGTTTAAAGTTTATGGCTCCTTTTTCTTCTGCGAAAAGAACGTTACAGGACACGTGTATCTGGACATGCTGGAAAATTGGCTCATGCCACAACTGGAGACCGACAGTGCCGACTTCATCCTTCAACAGGATGGTGCTCCACCGCACTTCCATCATGATGTTCGGCATTTCTTAAACAGGAGATTGGAAAACCGATGGATCGGTCGTGGTGGAGATCATGATCAGCAATTCATGTCATGGCCTCCATGCTCTCCCGACTTAACCCCATGCGATTTCTTTCTTTGGGATTATGTGAAAGATTCAGTGTTTAAACCTCCTCTGCCAAGAAACGTGCCAGAACCGCGAGCTCGCATCAACGATGCTTTCGAAATCATTGATGGGGACATGCTGCGCCGAGTGTGTGAGGAAGTTGATTATCGGCTTGATGTCTGCCGAATCACTAAAGGGGCACATATCGAACATTTGTGAATGCCTAAAAAAACTTTTTGAGTTTTTGTATGTGTGTGCAAAGCATTGTGAAAATATCTCAAATAATAAAGTTATTGTAGAGCTGTGAAATCGCTTCAGTCATTTGTAATAACCCTGTATTTATTTACACGTGTCCGACACCACACAAAATAAGTTTCATTACAGTTTTATTTTCACTTGACTGCCCCTTACAGCAACTTTACTTCTTTTCGGAACCACCGCATATGGATACTTCTATTACCATGCTGCACGCACAGCTGGGATTAGCTGGGATTACTCATTGTCGTCACGGTTGTCGCTGGCCGCACGCTGTCGCCACGTCTAAGGAAATCGCAACAAAGGTCGCGGTGCTGACAGTCGTTGCTGTTTCAGGTATTGTCGCACTGCTCGTGTGGATATCTGAGCCAATTTTGTGCCGTCTCGAGTGTATTGATCGCCTTTGAACATCTCTGCATGTTATTGCCGACCAACATACGTTGCAGCGTCAGCTAGGAGGCGTGGCAGTGGCCATACGAAGATGTTGCGTTTCGCATCAGTTACGGGAGAGCTTTCTTTGAATTTCGGACGGGAGTGAGACACATTTCTAACCTCCAGTGACTTCAGACAGCAATTCAGTGGGTCAATGTGTGTTCAGCAGTGCCGTAGTGATATCTTACGTGTACAAGTTGCGTTGGTTGGAGTTACCGGAAGAATGTCAGTTGTGTGGATCATGCTTGCTGACTACGATCTTCAGAAGGTTAATCGTTTCTAACTGTGGTACAAATCAATTTCTCTCTCATCATCACTGTGGTCAACTGGAGCGAATCAAGTTCCGGTCGGCCCAAGACGTACCCGGCGCTGTATTTAGCGATTAGACGCCATTTACAGACTGCAGAAATTCGGCCATTGAAGTTGACCACAGGTTTTGCGAGCTGATCTAGGTCTCATTGAGAAGTCGCTCGGCTGTATTCATAAGGGCGAGAATTTACCATACACTATCCTGTACCACTACTTGTCATTTCCTTTCCTGTTCCACTCACAGATAGAGCGAGGGGAAAACGACTGAGTATACCCCAGTAAAAGGTCTAATTTCTCGTACCTTTGTGGTCCTTAGGCGCAACGTATGTTGGCGGCACGAGAATTGTTCAGCAGTCAGCTTCAAACGCCGGTTGTCCAAATTTTCTCAGTAGTGTTTCTCGGAAAGTACGTCGGCTACCCTCCAGGAATTCCGATCTGAGATCCTGAAGCATCTCCGTAACACGTATTGGTCGAACTTACCGGTAATGAATCTAGCAGCCTGCCTCTGAATTGCTTTTATGTCTTCCTTCAATCCGACCTGGTACGGAGCCCAAACATTGGAGCATTACTCAAGAATAGGTCGCACCAGCGTTCTATATGTGGTCACCACTACAGGTGAACGACTCTTTCCTAAGATTTTCCCAGTAAACCGATCGACCATTCGCCTTGCCTACCACAGTTGTGACAAGCTCGTTCCATCTCGTGCCGTTTTGCAGCTTTACGGCCAGATATTTAAACCACTTCACTGTGTCAAGGAGGACACTAGTGATACTGTATCCGAACATCACAGGTTTGATCTCCCTACTCAGCTGCATTAACTTACATTTTTCCACATTTAGGGCTAGCTGCCTTTCATCACACCAACTAGAAATTTTGTCTAAGTCTCCTTGTATCTTCTTAAAGTTAATCAACTTCGACACCTTACTGCACACCACGGCATCATCAGCAAACAACCGCAGATCGCTGTCCACCCTGTCCGCCGAATCATTTATGTATACAGAGAACAACAGCTGTCCTATCACACTTCTCTGGGGCACTCATGACGATACCATTGTCTCTGATGAACTTTCGCCGTCGAAGACAAAATACTGCGTTTTATTATTTAAGAAGTCTTCGAGCACTCAGGTTTCTGTGAACTAATTCCACATGCCCGCACCTTCGTTAACAGCCTGCTATGGGGCACCGAGTCAAATTCTTTCCGGAAAACTAGAAATATGGAATCTGCCGTTGCCCTCCATCCATAGTTATTAGTATATCATGTGACAACAGGACAAGCTGAGTTTTGCACGAATGATGCTGTCTAAAATCATGATGATTCGAGGAAATAAGCTTCTCAAATGGTTCAAATGGCTCCAAACACTATGGGACTTAACATCTGAGGTCATCAGTCCCCTAGACTTAGAAATACTTAAAACTAACTAGCCTAAGGACATCACACACATCCACCGAGGCAGGATTCGAACCTGCGACAGTAGCAGCAGGGCGGTTCCGGACTGAAGCGCCTAGAACCGCTCGGCCATAGCGGCCGGCTAAGCTTCTCAGTCTCAAGAAAATTCATTATATAGGAACTGAGAAAATGTTCAAGAATTCTGCAGCATACCGAAGTTAGGGATACTGGTTTGAGATTTTGTGGGTCCGTTCTTTTGCTCTTCTTATATACTGGAGTCACCTGCGACTTTTTCCAGTCACTTGGGACTTCATGCTGGGCGAGAGATTCACGATAAATGCAGGTTAGGTAAGAGACCAATGCTGTAGAATACTCTTCGTAAAATCGAATTGGGATTCTCTCCGGACTGGTGATTTATTTACTTTCAAATATTTCAATTGTTTCTCAGCGCTAGGTATGCTTATTACTATGTCGACCGTACGGGAATCTGTCCGGTTCTGAAATGACGGTATGTTTGTACGATTCTCCTGTGTGAACGGTTTCTTGAACGTGAAATTTAAAACCTTGGCCTTCGTTTTGCTATCTTGAGCTGCCATAGCATACTGATCAATATGCATGTGTTCAACGCATTTGGCGTATAAAAGTGCATTCAAAAGCCGGCCGGAGTGGCCGTGCGGTTCTGGGCGCTACAGTCTGGAGCCGAGAGACCGCTACGGTCGCAGGTTCGAATCCTCCCTCGGGCATGGATGTGTGTGATGCCCTTAGGTTAGTTAGGTTTAATTAGTTCTAAGTTCTAGGCGGCTGATGACCTCAGAAGTTAAGTCGCATAGTGCTCAGAGCCAGTGTATTCAAAAGTTAGCGCTTCGCCGAACCAGAATCTACTAGATGCTTTGTTTTAAGTTTTGCAAAAGAGTTATATTGCTTTTCTTATAAGTCACCATATTGTCTTGAGTTTTCTTGCAAATGGTTAGCAGGAATTTCCAGTGTTTACTCATGAGCTTTTATGCTATGTACTGTGTTTTATAGAACGGTTTTCTGTCCTGACCTATAAGTTCGTTTTACTATTTTTTGGTAAATGCTTTTAATATTTCTGCTGTTGAACAATTGTACAGTCACTGGCTTTTACGCTACTCATTGTGCTCTATGAAACTGTTCTGTGTGTTCAGATACCATTTAGTTTTTACTAGTTTCATTGCAAATGTCTTTATCATGTCGGGTTCTGTGCCAGAATAGTTTTAATTCTATACTGTTTTAATCTATTGTTCTGGTCTTCGGTCACATCCACATTATAGCAGTTAACATCAAATTAAATCACTTTTCTGTTTGGATAATTACTCTGTTTCTTGCCGATAAGTTTAGTGTCAGGATTCGTTTGCTTCATATACGCTTGCCTTAAAAAATTATATTTTTGATCCTTTTACAGAGTAATTTTTCTCTGTTTTATTTCTATTATTTAACAGTTGTATCCATAAGCCAAGACGAACACTCAACAGGCTTCGGAACTACTAGTTCTACGCAAAAACTCAAATTAACGTCTTTCGTGTTATGTTACTGTTCAAGTTTTCAAGACAGCGTTGTCCAGCTGGTTCTAATAGTGTAAATGATTGAAGATTTATATATTTTGCTATTGTAAAGTTCTTTAAAACTAAAATTTGAAATAAAGACTTGTTAAATTTGGTTTCAATTAAAATTTTCTCGGTAGCCTAATACCACCCGCTCACCCAAATCCTTGTAAGCAGTTTCAGTACTTATCTTGATGCAGACAAGCCCATTTCCTAACTCAAAGTACATGACGCAGATATTCGATACTGCGCGGCCGAAAGGTCCATATTCCTGTCTTCTCGGGCGACAGACGCGTGGGGTAGCGACAATACTACACGACGTTGAGTATAGCCCTCCTAAAACCATCGATTCCACATTCACATGACAGGCATGGGATGCCGTCCAACACGAGCAATAACGCAGTGGAGCGAAACACTGCAGTCTCTAAAGAACACAACCCTGCCGCTGTGAAATTCTAGCACGTGGTGGCAGACGTTTTTCCTTCTTACTTGACACGTAACACGATTTCCCCGCGAACAAACACGTAAATGAAATTTCAGCATAGGAAACCTGCTGCGTAATGTTTCCTTATACGTGGGTGTGTTACATGTTACGGAGAGGTTCCCTGTTGAAATTCGAGAGAGTGCGTTCCGAGAAGAGATGGTCAACATATCGCTCTCTTCCACATACTTCACATAGAGAAAATCAGTGAGTTTAAATCTAACACGAATAAACAGGAAAAAATTATTGTCGGAAGGACCGACTCTGAATATAGAAAGTCAAAACAATCTTTGGTGAAATTGAAAGTAAGTGTGGTAATATTAAGAGTGCGATGTGAATTTCACTGTTAAATGCAGAGGAGAGAGCGAATAGGTAGGAAGAGTACAATGAAGGCCTCTTTGAGGGAGAACAATTGTCTAATGACGTAACAGAAGAAGACACAGGTGTCTATACAGAAAAAGAACTGAAGTAAACCGACAATCACTTTTTGCATGCCCCATTCGCGAACGGAAAGGGAAAGACGGGAGTAGGAAGGGGGGGGGGGGACGGAATAGAGGTTGCAAATGTACCCTCCATGATTTGGGGAGATACAGATGTAGATACTAGATAACAAATGTACTTGACGTTGCGTCTACCTACATTATATGGTTGCACTGGAATAGCAATCACTTGCGTATCGAAGCATGTGTTACACTTCATGATTACTTAACTTTCGTGCTTGCAGCCAGCATGGTGTTGCAGTTTTAATGTCCAGCAGCGTAGCAAGCTTTTTTTTCGGTTTTTCATCTGTGAGGGATCCACCAGAGAGGTAAGCCCTCTGCGATAGAGAACGTGGCATGGAGAGGTCAGGCTTTCGTATATTCCGGTAGTCCGTCCCTGAACAGGTCGCGACATTCCACTTCTCTTCACACTAATCGATGGTAACAAGCTTTTGGTTGCTGCATGAAGGTCAGGCATAGTCAAGGCGTTACAGTCTTATTTTGTAATGCTAGTATCACTTGGTTGGAACTGAGGATCCCTAAAACTTGCACTGCAAACATTGCGGAAATGGAAACTGCTATTAATGTGTGGTTTTCACAGAATGGACTGGTAGTGAGGGGTGGTATTGTTATCCAATAAACGAACAGTAATAATACCTAGAAGGTACATTTTTTGTGCAAAAATAGACATTTTACACGTAAAAATGCCTACTGGCATTCATAAACTAAAAGTAGGGCACATTAAAATGTGAGTGGTGCTTGTTGCAGGATTCTAGTGCGACTCGTTTACAAGATATAGTATTTGGAAAAATTTCAACATCGACTCTTTTTTTGTGCCATTCACCCTACGTGGTTACTAGGTACGATGCTGTTATGTTTGCTTACAGTATGCTTCTGCTTTCCTTGAGTGCACTGCCACTTGCTAGTTAGTTGGTGGATGACAGTCCAAGCCGCAGGTTGTGATTGGACGGTGGAATTTACCAATGCAGAAAAAACCGACAAGCTCGTGGTGTATGGAGATTGTAGGAAGAATGCAGTTTGCTCTTGTACAGTGTATAGGGCAAGATATCCCAATAAACCTCTACCATCTCGGCAATTATTTGTCAAATTCTTCAACTAGAAACGTGAAAGTGGTAATGTAAACCGCCGAAACATGCACTATTGATATGTTGACAATCTCCGTTGGCTTCGTCAGGAGGAACACCAGCGTCCATGGTTGTAAACGTGTAGTGTGGAATAATGAACCATCAGATCCCCGTTTTTATCTGACGGAACCCTGAACACACACAAGTATCGGAGCCTCCTAACCGACCATCTTCCACGGATGCTAGAAGACGTTCCTCTGCAGACAAGGAGGAACCTGTGGTAACAACTTGATGGATGTCCAGCCTATAGTGTACGAAGTACTAAAGCACGTCTTCACAAATTGTTTCCAAATCATTGGATTGGACGCAGAGGACCTGTACCTTGCTGGCCCGTTCCCCGGATTTGACGCCTGTAGACTTTTCTTCTGAGGGAAAGATGAAAACAGCTGACTACAAAAACATACCAACTATACCCGCTGATACACAACGACGTATTTCTGCAGCCTGCTCGAACACCTCGGCCGAAATGCTAGCACATGTGCAGCAGTCGTTCCATACCAGACAACACGTATATTGCCGCTGCCGGCGGTCGCTTTGAACAGAATTAACATACCTCGAGTATGCACTTGTGTTGTTCTCCAGTGAGTGCTATCATAGGTATTGTACGAGTGTCGGTGTCAGAACTTTTCAAAATACAATATCTCATAAACGAATCGAACTAGAATCCTGCAACAAACGCAAGTGACATTTTAATTTACCCTACTTTTGCTTTGTCAATGTCCATAGGTATTGTTTCATGTAAGAAGTTCTAACATTCTGCGTGGTGTCTGTTTGTTCTAAGTCGTGTCTCCCTACCACTTTCGTGCAACGACGCTCTGAGCGTGTTTTTTAGGGAATTGACTAGTTCGAACCTGGGACCTGTTGCTGTTAAGGAGACGCCAGACCACACATGACATGTAGAGTTCAGAAGAGTTCAGTGAGACTAGCGATGATATAACCAAATACTTAATGATTTCAGCGTCAGCTCCACTGCACTCCCTGTAAAAGAATTTTAATACTAACTAAATCTAGTGGAAGGGGCTCAAGGCTTTCCTATTTTTAGTTAGCTGGTAAAATAACGTCGAAAAAGTAGTTAAGTTTACCATTGGAAATTTATTCTACTCACAAAACATTGTTTATAAATTGCACTATTGATAAAAGGAAATATTTTAATACAGGATGACAAAAACCAACTGCGTTCAACAAAAATGTGAACGAATATCCCCTGAGTGGGTTTCCAAGTTCTACAATGGATCGAAGGATGACCTATGCCATATAACATCTATAATCTAGGTTTAAATTAAGTTTCACAAAAGAGAAAACTATCAAAATGGTCTACAGTGATCCTCAATTATCTTTAATTACTTATCTAACTTGTCGTTAATTACAGTGGTTGATGTGGCTTCTCAATAATTATATAACAGAAAAATCATCGCGTTTCAGATTTTAACTTCACGTAGCAAATGTGAATACCATGAGATTTAATTGACGATCGACACTAGTATTACGTAAAAAGGGGATGTAACAGATGAGACTTCTGCAGTTCTGAGTGAAGCCTTATGCGCTCAAAAATGCGGCATCGCGTGCGTTCATTACCTTGCTGGTGTTCGTCAGGGGGCAGCGGGCGGCACAGCTCCACGCATCTCGCTGTCTCGGAAGCAACTCTCTCCTAACTTCTCCTTACTACAATTTACCGAAGTTGGTTTAGAAAAAAACTATCTGGCTGTGTTTTCATCTATGTTAACCTTAAGCTCCGCCTACAAAAATTCTGTCTATCCAATGAGAAACGTTATACTTTTCGTGGTGGGGCAATGTTTTTAACGTTTGCAACGTAACAGAGACGCGAAAAAGTCTCACGCTAAAACTTGCAGCTGGTGTGGCCCTTTTAGTGTTATCGTAAGGTCTATACTGTTCTTCTGGAGGGCTCTATCTTTTAACATGGGCTGGGAGGTGGTCCTGGTGGTTACTTTTCGTGGTGGGGCAATGTTTTTAACGTTTGCAACGTAACAGAGACGCGAAAAAGTCTCACGCTAAAACTTGCAGCTGGTGTGACCCTTTTAGTGTTATCGTAAGATCTATACTGTTCTTCTGGAGGGCTCTATCTTTTAACATGGGCTGGGGGTGGTCCTGGTGGTTGGCTGGCGACGTGGGTGCCCGTCCCTTATCGTAGGGCCTTCTAGCTTAATTCGGTTCTGCTCTTGGCTTCTGTTCTCGTTTCTTCCCTCGAAACTGCGTCTGTTTCACGCTGGGAAGGTATGACATGCATTTAGGCATTCTTGTGTTAGTCTGTAGTATTCCATTTGCTCACTCGTTCATCGTATTACTTTGGTTAATCTAATGTCAGGATTTATTCGGAGCTATGTGACATACTGCCGGATTTGCTTATCATGTCAGGGTTTTCATGGAAGGTGTTGGATTTGCCAGACACCTTACAAAGTGTATGTCTGCACAAAAAATGCACTTTCTACGTATTATTACAACCTGTTGATTGGCTAATAATACGAGCCCATGATTACCAATCCATTCTATCAAAACGGCACATCAATAGCACTTTCCATTCCGGCAGTATTCGCGATACATGTTTTAGACGATTCATCCTGTAAAGTACGAGTTAATTCAGAGTTTCAGACAACGTGTAAGAATGCTGCTAATAATCACTACATATGTTACGAACCTGTCGCACGAAATAATTCTTATAATAATTTCTGCTATAGTCTATGATGATGGCTAACGTAGTTAAACGAAACATGTTATTCAACAGAGATATTAAACCATTAAAGGCGAATAAAGCATTTTTATCTTAATGAGAATGCAGTCTGTACTGCAATTTCTCCATTCGTCGCCTCCTCGAATTTTAGTTTAGCTGACATAAAAAATTTGTGGTTTACCAAGGCTTTCGACCGATAGCAATACTGTATTGCAGCGTAAGTACGCTTACAATTTCGAAAATATACAAACAGTTATTACAACATTGATCAGTACTGAAACAGGCAACTCGCGACAAGTTGTTCATGAACTCAGGAATTTTCTAACTACAGGTAAAAGTTGATCGCCCTTTACTCCTTGCTGTCAGAGAAATGGGTGATAACTCAATGACAGAGCATTGGCAGCGAAATCAGTTTTTATCTGCCGCGTGGCTTCGGCAGGCATTGTGGACTACCGTGTGTTACTTCTGTGAAAGCACCGATAAACATACATTAAATATTCTCGTTTTGGGTTCATATGGCGAAATCATCGGCCATTTACATTTCCTTAATATCCATAATGGCACGTTAGTTATTTCTTTCGTGGGGTAAGATATTAAAACAACGTATACTATAACATATAGCCTTCGTAGTTGTTGCGCTTCATAAATACAGTGCCTGTTACACTTCTTCTGTATAGTAGCCACAATTTATAAGTAACATGTGCTTTTTGTTTGTCTCTTGCAGTTACCCTTCACCCTTCAGTCTCATTTCAGAAACAAGAACAAGCAGTTCCTAGTTGTCACCTTATTGTTGTGGGCGCTCGCAACATCAGCATACACATAACGAGGCTATACATGAATACTAGACTGAATTTTTAACCGAAGGATACTTCACAGCTTGTTAACTGTGTGTATATGTAAGAATTTTCTGAACTTGTTTTTGCCGACTAGGCCTACTGTAAATTCTGTAACCAATTTATTGTTTCTGATAATAGACTGAAACAAGTAACAAAACCAAAAAACCCAACAACTATAATTCTCAGCGGTTTTTAACGAAAACAGAACGTCTTTTGATCACATATATCCAATTTCTCTCGTTATAAGCAACAGGCAATTAATGTTAATCTCATGCAAAACACACTTATCCAAGACAAATGTACATCCTATGCCTTTACCAGTTTAATTGTCAATTGATTATGATGTGGAGCAAGTACTTACAGCTTCCTATGAGCAAAGGGCACTTCTGCGCGTCCAATGGAAATTTTCTGAAGTGCATCGGGCAGCTTGCTTTGATTGTTAATCTGGAATAAGAAAAGAAATACCACGTCGTCCCTCTTACATAACAAGCGAACAAAGAATGGAGGCAACCGAATAGCATGTTCAACAGCTGACAATATGAAATCAGTTTGGAGGGCACTGGACTAGGGCAGTCCATTCAGCCGTGTTACCTACAGCGCGGTGATAGTGTAGTAGCTAGCACAACCGCCTTGGTGAGAAACGACACCCAGGTTTAAATCACGGCAGTGGCACAAATTGTAATTAATTTCTTCAGCTTCTATCATTATCGGAGATAAAGATGAGACTCAAATGTCTCAAGGAAAATTTAGTTTTATCAGATCTATAAATCACCTACACCTGAGATACAGGCAGGATTTCCCCAATACATCCAACACTGGGGTGCTATTCCAATACCAGAAAGGCTAGGCAATAGTCACGATCTAAGAAGGGGAAAATAAAAGTAATACATGAATTGAAGTTTGTGCTAGGGAAGCCGTTGGACTAGAGTAGTCCGTGCAGGTCTGTTACCTATACCACTGCAGTGGGCAGTGGTGTAATGGAAAGCACCCCTGGCTTTGAAGCAAGGAGACCTGGGTTCACATCCCAGCTCTGGGACAAATTTTAATTTCAGATTCTATCGATATTAGAAATTAAGATTGGAATCAAATGTCTCAAGGATAATTTAATTATATCAGATCTACAGAAGTCGTTAGAGATTATTTGAAGGAAACTATAATTTACAGCTTTTAAGTAATTTTTGGAAATCATGTTTCGGCTCAATTCTGTGTGTTACTTCTTTATTAAAACTGCCAGATTTATCACTAAACAACAGCTTAAGCCTTGTACTTCACCCTGAGTTTAAAGCCTAAGGTGCACAACTGTTTTCGAGAACTGGAACACCGAGATCGAGACATATGTTTCCAATTAAATTTATTCGTTAAGTTAGGGACATGAGTATACACAAATGATTAGAATTTGACAGTGAGACTACAGTACGCCACCACATGTGCAGTCCTCTACACGTTGCGGCATAGAATAAAAGAGGACCTGGATTTGATGCTAGGGAACATAGCGCCAATTTTTTTTGTAGGAGTGTCTACAAAGCGTCGACAGGCGTTGCAGAACCATATTGAACTACGAATAGTTGCCGACCGCCCATATTCCATATACGTTCGATAGGTGACATATCAGAAGATCGTGTGGGCCAGCAAAGCACCCGTCATTCTCCTAAGAAGTCTTGCTCATTCCTCGCAACATCTGGCGGGCATTGTTATGTTGATATATGGCATCCACCTGTAAGGCCGCTTGCAGAAACGGCAGTGCCCCGGACTTAAGGTGATACAGCTCTTGCTGTTCGTATTCCCCTCATCCGTAGGAGGCCCGATTCCGCGTTGTATTATAGGACTGATCACGAGCGCCCACGCTCGCTCGCCGTTCGGACAGCCAGCGCTCGTGATAATAAAGGGATGGTCAGACGTCACTAAGTGGCGCAAGGTAAGAGCAAACTGTGCGATGTCTTCAGACGAATGACCTTCGCTTAAGTTCACCGTTATCTCAGATGTAAGCTTTATACTTAATAGCGCATTGCTTAAAGTGAAGACTAGCTCTTTTTAAATCAATGAAAAGCGGCATTATGGCTGAGTTATGAACTTCAAAGAGAGGGTCAGACACACCAATATCAACCTACAAGACGTCAATAAAGGATGCCCAGCTACAGTTACAGTTCTTAGACCTACAGAGGACAAAACTCAACCACAGATACTCACTCACAGACTGCAACTTTAAAGCTTATCTTCAAGTAGCACCAGACATTGACACTTTAGTGGAAACAAATAGTAATAGAATTCATTTATATCCACTTTTTATGTTAATTTGTGAATAAAATAGTCACAAAATACGAGGGCCATTCAATAAGTAATGCAACACCTTTTTTTCTGAAAGCAGGTTGGGGTTCCAGTACACCATACTACTCTCCTCTCTTCTGGCTAGAAAACTCTGCTTGCCGCGCGGGATTAGCCAAGCGGTCTTGGGCGCTGCAGTCATGGACTGTGCCGCTTTCCAGGCGGAGGTTCGAGTCCTCCCTTGGGCATGGGTGTGTGTGTTTGTCCTTAGGATAATTTACGTTAAGTAGTGTGTAAGCTTAGGGACTGATGACCTTAGCAGTTAAGTCCCATAAGATTTCTCACACATTTGAACATTTTTTTGAAACTCTACTTTTCAACACAATCTCCATTCAGTGAGACGGTCTTATGCGACCTCACTGCGAAGACCTGCCAGCACGCATGGTACTACTGTACTCGTCCACATCGGAGTCAACGTCTTGCTGCATCTGTAACCTTCCCATCACCCACGTACTGCTTCCCGCGAAGTGCATCCTCCATTGGGACAAATACACGGAAGTCGGAAGGTGCGAGACCCGGGCTGTAGGGTGGATAGCGAAGAACAGTCCAATGAAGTTGTGAGCTCCTCTCAGACTTGTTTGAGGCATAGCGTTGTCATGGACAAGGAGAAGTTCTTTTGCATTTTTGTGGCGACGGACACCAATTTCCTGAAAATAACACAATAAACTTCAGAGATGACCATTACACCATGAGGGAGGACATCAAAGAGAATAAGTCCTTCACACTCCCAAAAGACTGCCGTCATGTCTTCACCGTCCGAGGGTGCGGCTCTGAACTTTTTCTTCGGAGAGACGGTGCGGCGCGCCTACTAGATTTCCGTTTCGTTTCTCCTTAGTAGTGATGAACCCACGTTTCATCGCCTGTGACGATGTTCGACAAAAATAGTACTATCATCCTCGTAATCCGCAAGCAATTCCGCACAGATGTTTTTTCGTTGCTCTTTATGATCTGTTAGGCAGCGAGGAAGTCAGCGGGCACGCACGTTTGAGCACTTCAGCTGGTGGACGAGTCTGTCACCACTACCAACAGAGACGTCCAGTTGTGCAGCGAGGTAGTTCATTGTCGATGACTTCGAATGAGACTGTCTGCACGTTCCAACATTGTAGGAGTCACAGCTGTGAGCAGCCGATCGGCACGCGGGATGCCGGACAGGTTTGTGTGACTTTGTTGCGATGATGACAAACGCGTCGCCCTACGACCCACAGTGCTTTTGTTCACTAACACATATCCGGAGACATTCTGCAAGCCCCATGAATATGTGCGATGCTCTGGTTTTCCGTCAAAAGAAACTCATTGACAGGTCTCTGCTTGGAATGCACCTCCCTTACAGACCGCATTTTGTAGGCTACTAATAGGGGCTGAAGCGAGGATACTCCGTGATGTCTCACAACATATTCCGCCTTTTTTCAGTCGAAATTGCCCGAGGAAAAAATGTGTTGCATTACTTAAAGAATGCCCATCGTACGTTTTGATATCAATTTAAACTGCGTTCGAAAACGATGTGCGTCATAAGGCTGCGCAGTTCTTAAGAATTATCAGCTTTCGTACTTACCTACACCGTGCTCTCCGGCTTATCAATCGAAAAGAAATTTAAGTTGCATTTCAGTGTCATATTTCCTCATCGCAAAAATCTTAGGAAATAAATTTACCACGAAAGGCATTAATTAGCCATCGCGAAGCGATGCATCTCCATGGAGTTAGCATAAGCGACGATAGAATAGATTCGTTGACAACAGTTTCTCGTTTCGGGCTGCCGTGTTACCATTCTACCTTCCCTCCCCCCCCCCCCTAAACCCCCCCCCCTCCCTCACCTTCCACATTATTCCTGGCCGTGAGCCGGCTGGTTGCTGTCTGCGGACGCATGAGCGCCAGCCAGCTCGCAGTACCACACCGGTGAACGGGTGAACACGCCTGTCATAGCCTGTTCGTGCACTATGCCGCTCAACAGTGAAATCTCCCTGATTGCATACACCACTATAGCGTCTAACACGTACGCGTCCTTTGCCGTAGGACAAGCTCAAGTTGGACTCACTCGAAAACACTACATTTTGCCAGTCAACACGCCAGTGTCGGCGCTGATGTGACCATTACAGTTAGGCAGTGGTGGTACCTGGAGAACGGAAACCGGCGCAGAGTGATGTGTGCCCCCAGTCCAGCCCTCAGCAGGCAGCAGCGGACCGTCGACACAGATACGATCACATACATCAATGCACTGCTCATACGTCAAACCAAACTGCTAAAGAATCTTTTCTGAAACGGCTGAGCAGAGAATATGGTGGTCATACGTTGTGTGGTCCCGTACCCACTCGTCGATGCATTCGACCCTCCTCTATCCCACTGACTCGACACACAGGCATTGTCTTAACAGCGGGCCATGTTCGAGCCGCTGTGTCACGCTACGACAAACCCGATACCGGAGACCAATCTTTCTGCCCCTTAGACCTCACTCACATATTGATTTTGCGCCCTTTGACGCCTACGAGACATACCGACAACTGCTTACGCGTTTCCATTTCGTTTGACGGCTGCACACCGAATGAGCGTGGTGTAACACTGGCCCGTCCGGTCGCACAAAAGATCGCACTATTGTGCCTTCGTGCACGCCGTCTCTTTTCAATGACAATTACTTATTACTGTCCCAATGATCTTAACATCCTCTAATTTTGGAGTGATTGAAACTATTCATTCTCATGTTGCAATTTTCATAAACAGTAGTGTATAATGTGATTCTTGAGTTTCTCCCGGCGTATTTGATAATCAAAATATCCACGGGTATGCTGCCGGTCTATAGTGTCCAACGGGTACAATATTTCGGCGATCATACATGTCGCCATCATCAGGTGAACTGACGGACTGAGCTCCTGTGAACGTGCCGGCACGGAGATCCGTACGCTATGGCTGCTCAGAGGGAACTGGGTTCGATCGCGGTCAAAAGTTCAGTGGTCTTCTCGTCAAACTTCTGACTAATCAATTCTAGTGGCTCTCGCAGGGGTACCCTCGTAAACAAGGAAATGACGTCAAAACTCACCATGATATCTGACTCATCCAACCTGAAGCTATCAAGGCGTTTAACAAAATCCACGGAATTACGGATGTGATGAGGGCATTTACCCACATAAGGACTTAATATTCCCGTCAGGTATTTGGCCAACAAATATGTAGGTGCCCTGATGTTGCTGACAATGGGGCGTAATGGTACCCCCTCTTTGTGAACTTTTTAGGCATGTCTTGACTTCCACGTATTTTCTTTTTAATGGAGAATACTACGAACAAACAGAGGGAGTCGCCATGGGTAGCCCACTCTCACCTGTGGTAGCAAATTTGTACATGGAGAACTTCGAGGAGGAAGCCCTGTCGTCATCCGTATGGAAACCTACTTGCTTTTTCCGTTACGTGGACGACACGTTCGTCATCTGGCCACATGGTATGGATAAACTCCTTGACTTCCTTACACATCTAAACTCCATACACCCCAACATCAAATTCACTATGGAGACTGAAACGGAGGGTAAATTACCTTTCCTTGAGGTCTTGGTCAAGAGAAGGGCTGACGGCACCCTAGGTCATGGGGTGTATCGGAAGACTACGCACACTGATCTGTATTTGCACGCAGATAGCTGCCACCACCCTTCACAGAGGAATGGGGTACTTAAAACTCTAGTACATAGGGCGCGCACTATCTCTGACACAGAGTGTCTACCCCAGGAATTGGAACATCTGAGAACTGTATTTCGAAAAAATGGGTACTCAGAGTGGCAGATTCAACGTGCTCTCCGCCCAACCACTGCAGCACAACCTGTTGAGATGGATGAAGTCACGAGGGAGGAGGTAGGCACTGCATTTATTCCATACACAGGCGCACTCTCGGGGAAAATCGCCCGCATTCTGAAGAAACACCAGGTCGGAACTGTGTTTTGTCCTCCAAATAAAACTCGTACACTGGTGGGGAGCGCCAAAGATGACCTGGGTTTGAGGAAGGCCGGCGTGTACCAGATTCCGTGTCAATGTGGCAAGTCGTATATTGGTCGGACGATGCGTACCGTCGAGGATCGATGCCGTGAACACCAGAGGCACACTCGACTGATGTATCCGAGCAAGTCGGCGGTCGCTGAACATTGTTTGTCGGAAAATCACGCCATGGAGTATGACCGCACGAGGATTCTGGTACAGACGTCGAGATACTGGGACAGCGTTGTTAGAGAGGCCATCGAAATTCGCACCAATGACGACCTCATAAACCGTGACTGTGGCTATAATCTTAGCAAGGCTTGGGAACCAGCGATCGGGTTAATCAAGAGTAAATCGAGCAAACGTATAGTTGTGACGGCCACGGCGGACAGAGCCATCACACCGACGTCATCTCAGACGCCGTCGCAATCTGTTCCACCGCGCGACCGTGGCGCGGGGCGCGGACGGCGGAGGGAGCGCGCCGCGGGCGGAGGGTATTTAAATCGACCGCCGCCGCGATCGAACCCAGTTCCCTCTGAGCAGCCATAGCGTACGGATCTCCGTGCCGGCACGTTCACAGGAGCTCAGTCCGTCAGTTCACCTGATGATGGCGACATGTATGATCGCCGAAATATTGTGCCCGTTGGACACTATAGACCGGCAGCATACCCGTGGATGTTTTGAGTAGTGTATAAATCTGGTATCTACCTATATACCGTAGTTTTGGTGCATTTAATGTATGGGATTAATCTAGATACAAATAACCATATTTTAATATATAATCTGTAATTAGTATCGTCGTTTATGTCTGACGATGGTCTGTCATTTGATCGTAACTGACAGCTTTAATAGAGAAGTGACATAGAGTTTTAAGGAGACTACAAAATTTACATGCACTGAACTCTAGTACAATATTACTGAAACAAGAAAGAACGTCCTTAGGTTAACTGAATTAACGAGCGGTGACCGTGCAAATAAGCTTTACGATTTGTTAAGCGTCTTTAAGGTTGACTGAAATTCGCCTAAAGCCCAAAAGGTGCACAAGTAATCGTATAGTGAGATTTGCAGCACAATGCCAAGCAAACAGTATGCTGAACTTACATTACAGGTCGCCTCTGGGCGGATTTTCTTAGATTTACTTAAACATTTAATGTAAAGCATTTACATAAAATTACTTAGAACCTTAATAAGTGAAAAATTTCAAGTGAGATGAACGTCTAGCCTTGGGGCGACAGGGAAGCAGACAACGGCAGTAGCCGATCAAATACAGACAGAGTGGGCCAGATCCAGCAGGCAACAAGGTAAATAGAGGTGCGGCAAATAATTATAACACAGGCGGCTGGTTAAAAAAAGTAGCACATGGTAATGACACGGGCTTGATGTAATCATCTGCCTAGTTACCTTACGAAAATAGGTAAATTTTGACAGTCGTGTTGCATAACAGTTTGGTGAATGAAACCAGACCCATTAAGGCGTACATTGACGTTCCTCTTAAATAATCCATTAAATAATGGCTAATCTGTTCTGCATTACACACATGTGGACAGAATAAAACACAACTCAGTTTAAAGATAGGGCAATGCACAATCTTGAGTAGGCCACAATATAAAGTCGACTAGGCGAGCATTAAGGGTTAAATAGTATTTGAATAAAATGCCAAAATGAACACAGGCTGACAACTTCAAATTTACAGTGCTTTCACTAAAATGCAAGGCACTAAATACACTACCGCAAAAAAATTAGTACTCGAGGAAAAACGGCGTCGTTTTGATCCGATCATGGCTTACTCCTCCTGTGTGATAGTAGATGTACTGAGAATGATCTTAACGTTGTCCGGCAACAGATGGTACAGAGGCATAGCTACCAGAGCGCCATCTGTGTCTTTAATACGGAATGCTCATAACCAGAAGGCTCAGTGTGGGGAAAACGTGTGAAGCAAGCTACGGAGACGCACTCGTGTTCCTACAGCCAACTGGGGGAGTCTGAAAGGGGCGAAATTGTGGCTTCGCGTGTGGAGAGATGGTCCGTTTGGTGAAATGCCACATCAGTTACAAGTGCTGCGTCAGTTGTGCAACGACGCTGGCATCATCGGTCACTTGCACATTCTCACACCCTTAGACGAAGGTCTGGATGTCCAGGCAGCACAGACGCTTGTCAGTATCGTCGTATTGTAAGGGCAGCAGTGGCAGGTCATACAGCTACCACCGCACAGATAAGAGCGACGTGAGCCCAGACGTGTCGCCACGAACTGTTGCGAGCCGGTTATTACTAGTGGGATTACGGGCACGCACACCTCTAGACCGTCTCCCACTCACGCCACGGCATCGACGTGCATGGCTCGACTGGAGCCGTCAGAGGATCACTTGGAAGGTGGAACGACGCGCCGTAGTCTTCAGCTATGAAAGTACATCCTACCTGCACGCAAGATATGGTCGTTTGCGCGTACGGCGTGGACCTGGTGAGCGCTGTCTCGAAGCGTGCATTCGTCGAAGACACACTGGCACCACACTAGGCTTTATGGTCTGGGGTGCGATAAGCTACAACCATCGTGCGCATTTGGTGTTTCTGGAGGGGACGCTAACCGGCGCTCGGTACGTGCAGAATGTTGTTAGTCCCGTTCTTTCGCCAACAGGAAGGTGGTATGTTGTTCCAACAGGATAACAATCGCCAACACACTATCCATGAAACTTAATGTGCTCCACAAGGCGTGCAGCAACTCCTTGACCAACACGATCTCCGTACTTCTCCTCAATCGAGCACACGTGGGATATGATTGAGGTGTTTCAAGCAACTCGTCAACCAACAACTCTTAACAAAACTAGTTGAACGGGTCAAGCTGGTGTGGCATAACGTCTCCCAGGACAGTATTCACCATCTTTTCTGCGATTTCCTTAAATCGCTTCAGGCAAATGCTGGGATGGATCCTACGAAAGGGCACGGCCAACTTCCTGCCCCATCCTTCCCTAATCCGATGAGACTGATGACCTAGCAGTTTGGTCTCCTCGCCAAATCAACCCAACCCAGAGTCCTTGCCTGCGTGGCCGCCTGCGAAGGTTTCACCATGTGCTTGGTGTTTCAGCATGGGTCAATACCTGGTACTTCAAAACTGCTTGTGTTTTTTATCTGTACATGTAATCGCTTCATGTACTCTATATGCACTGTTGCAAAAATTAATCTTGAGTGAATTTGATACCTCTAAAAGGGTGCTCTAATTCCTTTTTCCGGCAGTGTAATAGATAATAAAATATAAGGCACCTTAAAATAACTAACAAACGTGACATAAAAGATCAAGGCACTAAGGAAATCTCCTTGATCACACTAGAAGTCACCCACACCCTTAAGTAATGTGGCGAGTAGACAATTCATTTGATGCACATTCACCGCAATTCACAAGGACGTGCCTTAAGTGAAAAATACAAATTAATATCTTTGGCTCACACGCTACAATGAATCTATGACACAAATATCGAGGAAAAAATCAGAATGCAGATATAAAGCATAAAATTAATAGCTGTTATCAAATGGCCTCACCATAGTTCACAATATGGTCAGGCCCTCGAGCAACTACAAACATCAAAAAAAGTCTTGCATCACCTCGGTTCGAGAGTTCCGGAACCTGTACAGAAAACTAGAATAGAGATCAACATAACATAATTTCCGCCCTTTTTATTGCTCATGAAAACCACATATTGCGTGTTGTACCACCATACAGTGAGATTCCTGTACCTCTAATACCTAGTAACACGTCCTCTGGCAGTGATGTATGCCTGTATTCGTCGTGGCATACTATCCAAAAGTTCAGCAAGGCACTGTTGGTCTAGATTGTCCCACTCCTCTACGGCGATTCGGCGTAGATCCCTCAGAGTGGTTGGTGGGTCACGTAGTCCATAAACAGCCCTTTTCAATCTATCCCATGCATGTTCGATAGGGTTCATGTCTGGAGAACATGCTGGACGCTCTAGTCTAGCGGTGTCGTTATCCTGAAAGAGGTCATTCACAAGATGTGCACGATGGTGGCGCGAATTGTCGTCCATGAAGATATGGTTGCACTATCGGTCGGAGGATGGCATTCACGCATCGTACAGCCGTTACGGCGCCTTCCATGACCACCAGCGGCGTATGTCGACCCCACGTAATGCTACCCCAAAACAGCAGAGAACCACCACCTTGTTTCACTCGCTCGACGGTGGGTCTAAGGCGTTCAGCCAGAGCGGGTTAAGTTGCGCATCATGCAGCCTATTGCAAACAGCTTGAGTCGTAACACGACGTCCTGTGGCTACACGAATAGCATTGTTGAACATGGTGGCATTGCTGTCAGAGTTCCTCCAAGCCATAATCCGTAGGTAGCGTCATCCACTGCAGGAAACATTTTGCTAATCAACTTACAACCAGTATTCGTCAAAAAACGCATAGATGTTCATTCAAACATGTAACCTGTCTTTAAGGGCATTTTCATATTCATATTAACGTAATGAACATCGTAGAAGATGGGAGGAATCTTGCCTTGCCGCCCTGGACGAGTGGTTGTGTGTTTAGTCTACTATTAGCTTTCTCCAGTCTACAACTGTCACCTATTCAGCAGCGTCACGTGAAAGACTATGAAACGTCCTTGTACACCACAATGGTTTCCTTTTACTGTTTTAGGTAAATGGAGGGTGTGGAACGTCGAAAATCATAAACGCTTCAGAAGAGCTTCACATCTACATATGACGGGCCACTAATAGCGCCACATGCCATGTGTGACATTCTAGCGCCATAAGGACGTTGGTACGCCACCATCTCTCCTCCTTTTAGCGGTCAAATATTGGATGAAAATTTATTACATCAGCAGCATTCAAACCAAATACCTCCGCGATGAGCTTCACTGCACAAGCATTAGCTACCAACTTCTAAAAAACCTCTTAATCGACCACAATTGCTGATCAACTAGCCTTTGCTCAGAGCTTCAATGGCGTCCATGTTCGGCAGATATAATTCACACATCTCCTCCTTTCCTCTCTCTCTCTCTCTATGCACCTCTGACCTCCCCTCGTCCCTCTGTGCGGAATATGTGGATTGTTAATCTATTCCAGTTTGTAATTGTAAATGAAATTACGTGTTTTCAGTTCCGCATCGAGAGAATGCAAACTGATTTTGTAGTCGATAGCGTTCCACAGTTGAAAGCTGTCTGAAGCGTTCCAACTGTGAAATCTTGCCTGCACTGCATCAACTATTTGCGTGTCTTGTCGCCACGTTACATGCGTCCAAGATTCATTTAATATGTGTAGCACATGTCTGTCCATCTCCTCCTCCTCCTCCTCCTACTCCTCCTCTTCCTCCCTCTCTCTGTCCATCTCCCACTCTGCCGTCTCCCTCTCTCTTCTCTGTGGCTGTCTCCCCTCTCTCTGCCCATATTATACTTCCACTCTATGATAAACTCATCCTCACTCTTTATATCCAGCTCCTCTTCCCCCACTCTCCATCCATCTACTCCTCCCACAGTCTCTGTCTACCTCCTCCTTTCCCTATCTCTTTATCTCTGTCCATCTCCTCCTCCCCCTCCTCCTCCCTGTCTTTGTCCATCTTCTCCTCCCCCTCTCCCCGTCTATCTTCTCCTCTGCACTCTACCTGCCTACCTCCATGCCAGACTCACAAGCCAACTCACACTCCCCTTTTCTCAGTCCACCTCCTCTTTCCTCCCTTTCTCTCCATCCATCTTCTCCTGCCCGCTCTCTGTCTGTCTCTACCCTCCTCTCTTTCTCTCTGTCCACCTCTATCTGTCAATTTCTTCCTCCCCACTATCTGCATCTAAGCCCATCTCTGTTTATCTCCTCATCTCCCCTTTCTCTCTCCATCTCATCCTTCCACTGCTCATTATCCATCTCCTCCTCCCTCCTCTCTGCTCAGGCATGAGCATCCGCACCTATAGCCCCTGCAATGCATGCCGGTAGTACCCGCATGTTTCTGTCCAGACGCCTGTTGAGCAAGGCAACCTAGATTGCAGTGGTTGAAAACCCTTTCCAGTCTATGGGAGCAGCTCCGATAGTGCTCATTCCCAGCAGCGACTAGTAAGTCACCCACATTTTCTGAAATCGATCCAGTGGTTTAGGAGGAGATGGTGAACTTAAAGAGAGACACAAATACATACATCCAGTTTAGTGTATGAACACACACACACACACACACACACACACACACACACACACACACACACACACACACACGAATATGATGTCTCTCCTAAGAGACATCAGGTGCATTTGCTCGCCGGCCGGAGTGGCCGAGCGGTTCTAGGCGCTACAGTCTGGAACCGTGCGACCGCTACGGTCACAGGTTCGAATCCTGCCTCGGCTATGGATGTGTGTGATGTCCTTAGGTTAGTTAGGTTTAAGTAGTTCTAAGTTCTAGGGGACCGATGACCTCAGAAGTTAAGTCCCATACTGCTCAGAGCCATTTGAACCATTTGCATTTTCTCTGGTGTTTCGACAGATCTGTATAGTTTAGTTTTCGCAATGTGTAACTCGAGTCAGCCCAAACAATATTGTTCATTACCTTTTTCGTGCGACGCTCAGTTCGACGGAAAGTGGGGATTTGTTTCTCGTTACAAACAAAATTATTTTTAAATCGGAATTTCACGTGCACATTCGGTAAAGTGCTCCAGAATTAGTTTAGTGCAATATTGGTTATATCGACTGGTATTAACATGGATTGTAGAACATGAAAAACCAACAGCACCTGTTCTGGCCCATGCTAATTTCTGCACCCATACAGCAGCGCTACTCAGTCGCTGCCAGAGTGCTGTTTAGTTGTCGTGTTTTGCTGTCTCTGTTAATACAAATCGATACAAAATACCGCACTAGACTAATATGGGACCATGCTATCGACTATGCACGTAAAATTCCGATTTAAGAATCTCATTTCTTTCTTTCTTTTTTTTTTTTTAAGAGAAACACACGGACGCCTTCCGACGAAACTAGGCCTCGTTAGAGTCGTGATGGACAATAACTGTTTCGGCTGACTCCAGCTACATACTGCACAAACGAAATTGCAGACATCTGCTGCAACATTAGAGAAAATACACCTGACGACTCTTAGGAAGGACACGCGGTGTATAGAATGCATTTACATCGTCTGTTTTTATTCTAAGATATAAATGAAATAAAATAACGTTATTGGGAAAAGAAGATACCTGTCAGCACAAGTGTTAATACAAAGTGATAAAAAATAGTTGTCAGTCCGTCCAGCAATTATACATCAATGTGCTGGCCGCTGTGACCGAGCGGTTCTAGGCGCTTCAGTCCGGAACCGCGCTGCTGCTACGGTCGTAGGTTCGAATCCTGCCTCGGGCGTGGATGTGTGTGATGTCCTTAGGTTCGTCAGGTTTAAGTAGTTCTAAGTCTAGGGAACTGATGACCTCAGATGTTAAGTCCCATAGTGCTTAGAGCCATTTGAGCGATACATCAATGAGGCCGAAGATATTTTGTTCCATGGTGCGTGTGTCATTAGTCCTCCACTTTGTTAAAGAATTTCGTCTTCTAACGTAGTATAACCTCGCACTACAGTATATAAAGAATAATTCCCATTCATAAAGAACGTAACACAGATTTTACATTGATTCTGTAACAACCTTCAGATACAACAATTAGTTGCTTAGTCAAGAGCATGAAAATCAAAATAAAATAAAAAAGAACTTACGTGGTACAACCCGTCAAAAGGAAAAACACGGGTTTCATTCAAAACTTAGGTTGGTCATAGATTAAGCGGTAAGACATGCACTATTTGTTGCACACATTTACGTGATCTTTGTTCACCTACGAAACTACTGTAACAGTAGTTACATCGATTCTAAGAGAAAATTGGATATCACCTCCCTATGAACTGTGCTCATAGGAAAAATAAATGCTAATACTTCTTTCTCTTCCTACCATTCAGCAAAGTACTAACAAAAATCACTTAATCACGTATCTTGCTGCTCAATTTTGCCTGACCAGGTGGCCACAAGGCGTCTCTGTACCAAGCATTGTGTGCTGTCATACTTCGAAGTGGCATGTTACTTCACAACTATTTAAAAACACTTTATCTCACTTTGCTTATTTTAAAGCCAATCAATGTAGTAAAATATTCTATCCTATGATGCTGTCCCCTACTCTGTGCCAAACATAATTTAATTGTACTTCGATTTATTCCTTACCAGACCTCGAAACTGCGTTATGACAGTGTATGATCAACGTACGTTTTGAATGGAACACAAATATGTCCGTCTGACGTATTTACGCCATACAGGTTTTCTTTTATTGCAATTTTTATTCTACTCATTAAACATCTAACAGTTATTTTATATTTGTATTTTAACGATATTACATCTGGAATGTATTTCAGACACTTGAAAATGGCTACATCGTCGAAATTGAGTGGTAGTGAAAAAGACAAAATAAAAGAGTGTTCTATTTCAAGAGGCGACAGCCACTGCAGCAAACTACTGCCATTCAAAAACATGATACTTACTACTAGAGAAAAGTGAGGGAAATAGGTACAAAATTTATTTTGACTTTGTGATGAACTGCACTGTGTGGCAAAGAAAGTGAAACTCCCAAAAGGGGAGAAAGAAACGACATCAAATTTTACGGGTTGGGTGTACATTTGGTGTTATTTCAGTGATTACAAAATCGAGTCAACTTGTCAGTGTGAGCCCATTTAACAGTATGACGTTGTACCCGCTCTGTCGCAGGTACTTATTCGGTTGGGAAATGTGTGCCCTCTTCAGAGGCAAGCTGGCCCACAACTCATGTAACATGTCGTCCTTATTCTGAATACAGGCTCTGCGATGGAGCTGATATCTGAGCTGGTCCCACATGTGTTCTATCGAGGCCGTATATGGGAATCTTGGTATCTATGGGAGTAAACAACACGCAGACAGTTTATAGAGATGAATGCCATGCTTGGACGAGCATTGTCCTGTTGAAAAAGGAACCACGGCACTGTCGCAAGACCACAGGATACCTTGACATGTTGTTGTTGCGTAATCCTAGTATCGATGACCTGATGTTATCTCGACGGCTTCCCACACCTTGACGCCGTGAATAAAAGGCCATGCTTCTACAAAACAGCGGAAGAACGCGACCTTCCTTCAGGTCGACGATGGTCACCCGGGGTAGTGCAGAATCGCGATGCATCGCTGAATAAAATGCGACACCATTCACCAGCAGTCCATGCTTCCCAGACGCGGCATCACTCCAAATGCAACCTACATATGTGACAGTAATTCTATAATCTGGTTACGGCTAGTGCGCAAATGTGAAAGGCGTATAGTGTGCTTGCTGCACGATGCGTGAATCCTCCCGTGTGGTGGTCAGATGTGGTCGACCAGAACCTCAACGAAGATTATACCTGCCCATGCAGCCCAACATCGGGCCACTGTCACATCCGAGTGCCCCAGAAATCTGGATATTGCACTATTCGACCAGCTGGCGAAATGGATACCCACAAAGAGACTCATTTCACACTCTGTCAAGTGTGATAACACTGTCTCCCACCAATACAATGCATCTCTATGTCCTTCACAGCGATAACATTTGATTATGTTCACGCAGCTTGTATACCTTATCAGGTCTAGTAACAACACTAAACATGAACAACACTAATGGATTCTGCCAGCCGTTCTCCCTCTCACAGAATACTGCAACTGCAATCTTCTGGGTACTTTACTGTTCTTATCTGTCAGTGTATTCACACAAAAATAAATTGTAGGGCTCCTAAATTGATTTACACGGTCAGCTCTTTTCGTAGATTTTATCAACCAAATTTTGATAAAACTTCCCATCCCAACACTTCTGTTTCATCGTACCAAGCAGACCAGTGACTAACTACGTTCTAGAGGTTAACATATGTTCGACATGCTTCGAACCGAGCTGATTTTGGCCTGAATAACTGCCTTGTGCAGAAGACGGATAGCCTCACGCAAACACGTGAGAAGTATACCTTCTAGTGCCATTTCGTTTCACCACAGAGATGTGGTTGCGAAAACACCGCAACATCGCATTTTCCGTACGCTAAACTTTAACAGGAACTTTTCAGTAATTCTCGACACTACATGTAATTGGTGTATCCAGCGTATGTGAGAATCGTGCTGATTGTAGAAGAATATTTCCGTTTCTTTCGCAGACTTCAGCCTGGAGTGGTTCTCAGAATTGGTTGAGTTGTCAGCTCCACCCTGCGAGATTGATCGGCTGGGACGTGCCAGCTACAGATTGCCAAAGGAAAGGATGAGAATGGTACACTGCCCTCGACCCGTCTATGGCAGGAAATACGAGGCTACGTCGCAGATTGGCCTCTCGCCGTGATCTGCTCTAGAAGGCTTTTGTGTCATTATTCCTCCGTTATCGCTCGGCGAACTAGGCGCAAGAAGCAAACATCTGCATTCCATTATGACAACAGAGAAATAAATTAGCTTTGAGGAATGAATTAATTGTCTTTTATACGGCAACATTGAGACCATTTACATTTTTTGCTGTATGAGTGGCTAATTATTTGTATTCAATAAATCCTCAGTTGTGTAGAAGCAGATGTTCAGGAGAAACATATTTAACTGCCATTTGAAAACTCTCCTGCTATCTGTCAGACATTTTATTTCCTTGGATATACAGTTTTATAGTTGCTTGTTTCACATCTTTCTGTGCCTAAGTTAGATTCATTGAGGACAGTGGCTCAATATCTACCTGACTGCTCCGAAATTCACACTTACGTGCCTGGCAGAGGGTTCTTCGAACCACTTTCAGACTACGTATCAACCGTTCCGCTCTCCAACATCCAAAAACGAACACTTAAAACTTCCCTTACGAACTCTGATTTCTGTTACTTATTACGACGAACATTTGCCCCTTATTAGGTTGGTGTCAATAAAATATTTTCGCATTTGGAGAAGAAAGTTGATGACTGAAATTTCGTGAAAAGATCTCGTCGTAACGAAAAATGACTGTCTCAATGATTGTCACCCCAAATCGCGATTCATATTCATGGCACTCTCTCCCCTATTTCACGATAGTACAGAACGAGCTGCTCTTCTCTGAATTTCTACGATGTCTTCCGTCATCTGAACCTGGGGAGGATCCCACACTGCACAGCAGTGCTCCAGCAGAGGACTACAGGCGGGTGTTCAAATGGTTCAAATGGCTCTGAGCACTATGGGACTTAACATCTGAGGTCATCAGTTCCCTAGTGTTAGAACTACTTAAACCTAATTGACGTAAGGACACCACACACGTCCATGCCAGAGGCAGCATTCGAACCCGCGACCGTAGCAGCAGCGCGGTTCCGCACTGAAAACAGGCGGCTGTAAGCAGTCTCTTTAGTAGTCCTGTTACACCTTCTCGGTGTTCTGCGAATAAAATGAAGTCTTTGGTCCGCCTTCCCCCTAACATTATCTATGTGATGCTTCTAGTTTAAGTTGCTCGTAATAGTAATACCTAGGTATTTAGTTGAACTGACAGCCTTTAGATTTGTGTAATTTTACTTAAACAAAATTTAACATATTCCTTTTACCACTCACTTGAATGACATCATACTTTTCCCTATTTGTACTCAATTGCCACTTTTCGCACCATATAATTGTCGTAGACGTCATTTTGTAAAAGATGGATGATTTTACTAGACGGTAAACGAAAGCATCATCTGCATAAAATTTAAGAGATTTTTCTCCTAAATGTTTTATGTAGATTACGAACAGTACAGGGCCTATAACACTTCCTTGCGGACCGCCAGGTGTCTCTTCTCTTTTACTGGATGACTTTCCGGCGATTACTACGAACTGTGACCCTTCTGACGGGGAATCATGAATCCATTAGCACAACAGACGATACTCCTTAGGCAAGCAATTTAATTTGTAGTCTCTTGCGAGGAACGGTATAAAAAATGTTCTGGAAAACTAGAAATACGGAATCAAATTGAGATTCCCTGTCGATAGCACTCATTACTTCGTTCGAATAAAGAGCTGATTGTGTTTCACAAGAACGATATTTTTTGAATCTTCAGTTTGTCAATAGACCGTTTTCATCGTGTTAGTTTATATTTTTCCAACACAATATCTGTTCAAAATATTGCTACAAATCGGCGTAAATCATTTGGGTCTGTATTCAACTGATTATTCCTATTTCCTTTCTTGAGTACTGGAGTAACCTATCCACCGTTCCAGTCTGTAAATACGGATCTTTCGTCGAGCGTGTGGTTGTATACGATTGAGAAGTATGGAGCTACTGTACCAGCCTACTCTGAAAGGAACCTAATTGGTGTACAATTTGGACCAGAAGACTCGTCTTTGTTAAGTGTTTTTAGTTGCTTCGCTACACGGAAGATATCTGCTTCTAAGTTACTCACGTTCACAGCTGTTCTTGATAAGAATTATGGAATATTTATTTCGTCTTCTTTGGTAAAGGAATTTTGGAAAACTGCTTTGTAACTCTGCATTCGTGACAACGTTAACTTCGGCATCGCGCAGAGGAGGCAATGATTGTATCTTGCCACTGGCGTACTTTACATATGACTAGAATTACTTTGGATTTTCTGCCACACTTTCTTTGTAGAAACTGTTAAAAGCATTTTGTATTGAAGTCTGCGCTAAGTTTCGAGCTTCAGTAAAGCATTGCCATTCTTGGAGATTTTGAGTTCTTTTCAATTTGCCATGCTGTTTTTCCTTGCTTGATCTACAGTGTTCTGAACTGTTTTGTGTACAATGGAGGATCAGTTCCAAATTTTATTGATTAACTTGATACAAATCTCTCAATTACCGCCTATACTACTGAGTCAGTTTTGGTACCTTCGCTTGTGCTTTCGATCGATTGTGAGCGTGTATACATGCTATCGCCGGCCAGCAGGTGTCGGAGCGTTCACTAGGCGAGCGTAGCGCTGGCGCTACGAAGATGTTACTATTTCATGTTAGCGGCGGGAGGGTTCTCTTTGAGTCTTGGGCACAGGTATTCTGTGGGTCGACGTGTGTTCAGTGGTGCCGTAATGGCATCGAACGTCTACAAGTTGTGTGGTCACTTTGATTGGAGTTGGACTAAGTCTGTCAGATGTGGCGATCATCTTCTCCCGATCGTTTCTTCAGACTGCAGAATAGATGCGTGTCTCCCCCATCATTTGATGACTTACGAGATACCATTGTGGTCTACTGGAGCGAATCAAGTTTCGGTCGTCCAAGTTGTACCCGGCGCTATGTGCAACGATCTGACACCAGTTACAATCTCCAGTATGCTGGCCGTTGAAGTTGGACACAGGTTTCGCGAGCTAATTTGAGCCTGTTCAAGAAGCCACTTGGCTGTACTCTGTAACAATGAGCATTGATTGTGTTTCATGCATTGCCGTGTAATTAAAGTTTAATGCTCTGTCGAGTCAGATTTTACTAGACACCTTGTTTGAAGTTTTTCCTTTACATAATCGTATTACCTTGAGTTTTCATGCAAAAGGTTAGCATGAATTACAACTGTGTAGTCATCAGTTTTTATGCTTTCTGTTGGGCTTCACAAGACAGTTTTTTTTTGCTCAACTATAGGTCAGTTTCAGTAGTTTATGGTAAATACTTTCATTATTTGTGCTGCTGAACTACAGTACAGTCACTGGCTTTTACGCTACCAGTAGTTTTTATTAGTTTCGTTCTAAAAGGCGTTCCCCAAGGTAGTGTTATTGGCTCTCTGCTGTTCCTTATCTACATAAACGATTTAGGAGACAACCTGAGCAGCCGTCTTAGGTTATTTACAGTTCGTCTAGTAAAGTCGTCAGAAGATCATAAGAAACTGCAAAACGATATCTGTAAGGTGCAAAATTGGCAATCGATCATAAATAATTAAAAGTATGAGCTCCTCCACGTGAGTGCTAAAAGGAATCTGTTAAACTTCGGTGGCAATATAAATAAATCAAATATTAAGGCCATAAATTCAACTAAATACCTATGAATTACAATTACGAACAACTTAAATTGGAGAGAACACACTGAAAATGCTGTGGAAAAAACGAACCAAAGACTGCGTTTTATTGACAGAGAATAGATCTTGTGGGCCAAGCGTCTTCCTCTGAAACAGGACAATCGACTGCGTCTGATTCAGGATCCACAGACAGCGCCTGAAACCTGTTTGTCAGACGAACCAAAGAGGCCTTTAGATCGGCCCCTCCATAGGTCTTTCGCTGCCTGTCACATCTCGAAACAACTACAGACTTAACCACAGGTCATCCATAGTGTGGACAGTAACTGGGGTGGTCACAGTAGTGGACCGATCGGGGGATACGAGGATCATTCTGGACGTTGCCTGGATCCCCCCCCCCCCCCCTATAATAATGCCCATTGGTAACAGCCTTAAGCCGTGTGATCAAAGCCATAACCATCTGCAACTGTGAGTGAAGGATCACCAACTATGATCACGTCTGAACGCGGCAGTCACAGTCCTTATGCATACTTAACATCGCTGAATTTTGCATTAGAGAGTTATTAATGCGCGGAAGTGTTGCTACAAGATAACAAACATGCAAGACTTTTAAGAATTTAAACTAAAATGCACTCAGTAAATGTCACATGTAATTAGAAACTCGTATAACTCACAAACGAAAAGCTGTGCTCCGATGTGATGCTTGGACGGAACTCAGCCACCAACATGTACAACAATTTATAGTATTCGAGATAAATTTGAAGCCGACGATACCGCTCAGGATGTGTATAAGGAAAGATCTAGCCAACCAAAGAGATCAGCAAGTCCAGTTTCCAGCGATGCTTAGTTGCAACATTTTACTAGGTCACCTCAAAAATCTGTGAAGCAGGTTGCACATGAAAACGGAGTTACCCTATCAAACATACGACCAATTCTGAAGGCTGCAAAGTGGAAACTGTACATTCCAGGATCGCTGCACGCTATGAGGGAGGAAGACCCGGGTCGATCGATGGAATGTTGGGGGTGGTTTGAAGGCATGCTTCATTATGATCAACGGTTTGCATGGATGGTTATATGGTGTGACGAGGTGCAGTTTAAACTGAGCCGTACTGTAAGCCAACACAAATGCGTGTTTTGGGCTCCTCAAAATCCTAAGATTCACACGGATAAACATGTTAATCTACCGGATGTTAATGTGTGGCATGGTTTGTCATGGCGCAGTTTGAGTGGCCCGTTAAAGGTACCGTAGCAGGTGACATGTATCTTCATATGCTGCAAACAGCGATTTTACCTGCCATCCGTGAGGTGTTTGGAAACAAATGATTTCTACTACAACAAGATGGCGCTCCGCCTCACAACCCCAGAAAAGTCAGAGCCTACTTGAACGAAAATCTACCTGGATGATGGATAGGTCGAAGAGGAGCTGTTTACTATACACCACGGTCTCCAGGCCTTGCACATCTTGACTTTTACGTATGGGGGAACCTTGAAAAATGAAATGTATCAACAGGTGCACTGATCGGGCTACAATGATCGAGATACGAGAAAACATCGAGGCGTTCTGTGCGGCTATCACACCGGCAACACTGACAGCCGCAGTTCGGTCAACCGTTCAGCGACATCGATGTTATTTGGCTGCTAATGGAAGTCACTGTGAACACACAAATTAATCGTCCCTCTGTGCGAGAACTGTAATGGTATGTCGTTTTGTTCCATTAACATTGACTATGGAAGAGTGTCTACATTTTTCTGGATCCCTGTGTATTCCCAGTTGCTTTAAGAGATATCTGCAAGATGTACATGTGTATTCCCCACACATTATTCTAATTACTTTCTTTTGTGCAATGAATACTTTTATCCTAAGAGAGGAGTTTATTTCGAATGAACTGTTCCTCACACAATCGACCATCAAAAATCTATAAGAAAAGATTGATACCAGATTTCTTCGTAACGCTTCTGGGGGCTTAGAAACTGCTGATGAAAACTTTCCCCAAGTTAATCACTTATTTCATCAATATTTTCCGGGTAAGAGTGTAACTGTGTCTGGAGGAAAGTTATTGTTAGAAACTTTTACATTTCATTATTTATAAGCCTTCGGCATTATGCGCTTGGGGTTGTTATTGGCAAGCCGGCCTGAGTGGTCGAGCGGTTCTAGGCGCTTCAGTCTGGAACCACGAGACCGCTACAGTCGCAGGTTCGAATCCTGCCTCGGGCATGGCTGTGTGTGATGTCCTTTGGTTAGTTAGATTTAAGTAGTTCTAAGTTCTAGGGGATTGATGGCCTCAGATGTTAAGTCGCATAGTGCTCAGAGCCATTTGAACCATTTTTGTTATTGGCAAACCAGTTTTCCGATACTTACAGGAAAAAAGCCCAAGCTTCTTTTCACTCCCCCTCTCCTTCCACATCACCAAAAAGGGTTTCCTTCATATTTGATGAAATTTTATATGTCAGGACCATAAAATATGGCCTCGTTGACTTTTTCTCATCGAGTCTAGGAAATTATGGAAAAGGTGTGTCAATGCCTGTGCGTTTGTAACCTTCCCCCTTATTGATCGGTTAATGTGATGATATGACCGTGATCGCGTATGCCTTATGAACTTGATTTCGGATAACACTATCGTCTTCGAAGAAAATTTGACCGGTTAGTGGAGAAAAGTGTATAACAAAATGGCTCTGAGCACTAGGGGACTTAACATCTTTGGTCATCAGTCCTCTAGAACTTAGAACTACTTAAACCTAACTAACCTAAGGACATGACACACATCCATGCCCCAGGCAGGATTCGAACCTGCGACCGTAGCGGACACGCGGTTCCAGACTCAGCGCCTAGACCCGCACGGCCACACCTGCCGGCAAAGTGTATAACAAGTCGTTCTAAAGAACAAGCTGTTCTATTCCAGCACTTTATAATTACATAGTTTTTGTTTAGTATTTAAAACAACGCCATCACTCACGTAAGATACGAAACGAAAAGGGATACCAATGAGTAAAAGAGTCTAGAAAAAAATTAGTTGGAAAGATACAGTAATACATTAGCGCGTTTGCCAGTCCATTAGGGCACTGTCTGTCCAATAACTGATCAATAATGCGGACAGCAATGAATATCTAACAGTTTGGATGTACATATGGCATCAGGAGGTTAATACACATTTCTGACAATACGTTACGAAAAAATAATAGGTAAAGAGAGCGATGATGTGATACTGTTAATACTCAACTATGTTAATTTGGAAAAAGATATTTAAACTCGTTATTTAAAAGTAAATGACTGACTGCAGGTAGCTCTTTTGTTTCGGCAGTAATTTACCTAATCTCAGAGTAACGTTTACTTACGTGCACTAGATTCATGGACATGGCAAGCTACATACTTCGAACAGATTGTAATTACTATGGAAATTCTGTTGGATCAAATAAGCAACTGTTGACTTTCTACAGATTGTCAACGCCGAAATACGAATCAAGCTAGCACACGCCAGCGTTATTACAATGCACACAGATATGAAACATGTAAACTTAATTTATTCTCTTCTTTAATTTGAGCTTGCCAGGGTTACCTTTGTTTTAGTTACTTTACTTTACTCAGTTACCAAGAACCACTTTGCCCCTAAAATTATTGAAAAACACTGATAACATATTGAATCCTCATTATTAATTACTTTCAATTATCATTTTTGCAAACAAGTAAAACTGGCAATGATTTTAATATTTTTCTTTTAGTTCTTTTAACAACGACACTCGGTTATTCCATAACTGGAAAAGAATGCGACCATAAGTAGGTGACAACGACTGAGGATAATGACAAGATCAGGTGCCTGCAGTTTTTACCTACAACACTTGTTAGTGCAACGAAGTTCACTGAGAGCGTCACTAGGTGATGCGTCACAAAATTTCTAACGTAAACTAAAACAGCCTTACTGCTCGTTCCAGCTGTTAAGCCGTCATCTACAATGCTCCCATTGCTCCATGTAACATTGCGTGCACACCTTGATTCACAACGACCAATTATTGGGCAAGATCTCGATGTTACTGGAGCCTTTTACATCTGCCCACACTGATCCCGCCCTTGGTCAGTCGCTGGTAACAATCGCGCCTCTCTTAGGCCCGACGGTGCAGGCCACTTGCTTGCGTTCTGTCTCACGTCTCACAGCCAAGGCAGCCTCTTGCGCGCTGTGCGCTGGCGTCACACTAGCGTCCACAGACAGCTCTCCTACACCTGTTTTCACTTTCAGTCAACGATATTGTTTTTCCTAACTTTCCCTAACGGAGTTAACCCAGAGTAAATACATCATAATACAAAATAATTTACACAGGCTGCGGTATATATCTTATTTCTCATTAACACTTAGTACCTAAGGAGTTACAGAGTAAAACAAGTACATCACACTTACACTGAACAAAAAGGGGAAAACAATTGGGTAGCACACTTGTATTATAGTATCACACGTTCTGACTGATGGTGTTTTTAATTTTTTTAGTTACCTCTAAGAATATCTGTCGACGTGAGGAATATTTTAGTTGGCAGCGTCAACAGTTGATATGAAAAGTGTTTACGCTTGGCAACAAGCGTTCTCTCGAAGACCACTGCTTTGTTCCATAATGCTGATATAGCCTGGGCATTCCACTTAAAAAGAAAGCAGTAATATGGGTGTTCCGTTCACAAAGGAAGCAGCGGCACTTTCTATAACCTTGCTGGAGGTATTCGAAGGCTGTAAGGTAATATCTGTCACGTTACACATTCTGTGTGTGTAGAAGACATCTGTTCTGGAGAAAAAAAGAGTAACAAGGTTTCGCTTCTGATGACTACAGAAGATGATACTGAGTTACTGAGAAGCGCTCGTAACTGAGGAAACGCAGCGGTATGTGGAAATGAATTTTCTAATACTGGGTGTCATAGTGATGTGGCTAAAGCAGTAGTCATTGTTTCAATGAAAGTAGAATGAGGCTAGCGCACGACCCTGCAACTGTGTAAATGCCGACCGATTACAGAAAACCTCTCAGCCTTTCGTGTTGCTCCTGGAAAGTGCGTGAGCTAAATCCTGTTCTCGAGTGGCAGTTGGACGAAGGCAGCAAAGAATGAAGACTGGGTTTTAACGTTCCGTCGACGACGAGGTCGTTAGAGACAAAGTTGAAAATCGGACAAGGGAAAGGTAATTGACCATTTGTATTTCTATGAAACTATACCGTTATTTGCTACAAGTGGCTAAGTAAAAACGCACGAAAACTAAATTTAGATTGCTGCTCAGGGGTTTGAATGACAGACATCTCGAATGCATCTCAGCGCGTCGCTATCTCCCTTGGTGCAGTTACACGGTGATAACGGTCGGACCAAGACTTGCATGAACGGGGAAAGTGCAAACAGCTTGACAAACCAGAGCTAAGTTAAATAGATGTTAGATGTGAAAGTGCTGGACATGTTGTCACCAGTGGTGGGTTGCATAAAAGCAATGAGACGGAAAAGTCGGGTGTGGTGCGTAACTTCGTTGTGATCCTATCCTTCTAAGAATGGCGTAAATCATTCTCGATTTCATGTTACATCTGGCCTCCATTTAAATGTCTTCATTGCTAACGTTGATCGCGCATACATAATAAGAGACCATACCAGCTTAACCATCTTAAAATCGCTAGTTTGCTTTTCACTCGATTATTGATATTCCCGTGCTGCTTCGCAAGCAGCGGGCAAGGTGGCGCAATTGTTAGTGCACTGGACTCACATTCGAGAGGACGGCGGTTCAAATTACCGTCCGGCCGTCCAGATTTACGTTTTCCATAATTTCCTCACATCGCTCAAGGAAAATGCTGCGGTGGTTCGTCTGAAAATGGTCAATTTCATTTACCACCCTTTCGTAATCCGAGCTGGAACTTCGTCTCTATGTCCACGTTGTCGAAAGGACGCTAATCTCTAATTATCCTTCCTTCGTAAGTAATCAATTTCCACAGCATTCTTACGAGATCAGCGTTCAAAATTCATAGTTCTATCCATAACAGAGGACAGATTCAGCCATCAGCCAACAGGATCTTTTGTTATTTTTATATTAAACGTTATCATCCCACAAAAACTAATGCAGATGCTCTGATAATCTTCACGTTTGTTGTATTATCTATTTTATTTCCGTACTTCCCGGTGCAGTTTATATCAATATAAGATTACAAGTGTTTAAACTTCTATACTTTCCTCATCACTATGTCATTACTGAAGTATGGTTCGGACCTAGTGTCACAGTTCACAATCAGACATTTAGTTTCGTTTGACTTAATTCTGGTTTCCTTTTTTCGTTACTATCGCATTATTATTTTCATCTCGTGCTGCGAAGAAAGCTTATTAAAATTAATTAAAACATTTGTTCATAGTTACAAACTCAGGTGACAGAAGTCGCGTGCCACCGCCCAGTATCGTGTCGGACCTCGTTTTGCCAGGCGTAGTGTAGCAGCTCAACGTGGCATGGACTCAGAAGTCGTTGGAAGTACCCTGGTGAAACAATGAGCCATGCTACCTCTATAACCGTCCATAACTGCGAAAGTGTTGCCGGGTCAGGATTTTGTGTACGAAATGACCTCTCGATTATGTCTTACAAATGTTCCGTGGGATTCATGTCGGACGACCTGGATGGCCACATAATTCACTCGAATTGTCCAAAATGTTCTTCAAACTAATCGCAAAGAAATGAGGCCCGGCGACGTGGCGCATTGTCGTCCATAAAAATCTCATCGTTGTTTGGGAACATGAAGTCCATGACTGGCTGTAAGAGGTCTTCAAGTAGCCGACCGTAAGCATTTCCAATCAATGATTGATTAATTTTGACCAGAGGACCCAGTCTATTCAATGTAAACATAGCCCACACCATTACGGAGCCACCACTAGCTTGTACAGTGTCTTTTTTACGAGCTGGGTCCATGGTCTACGGCCTGCGCCAGACCCGAACCCTACCAACAGCTCTCACTTAAATCGGAACTCATCTGACAAGGCCACGGTTTTCCAGTCGTCTAGGGTCCAACCGATATGGTCACGAGCCCAGGAAGCGTTGGAGGCGATGTCGTGCTGTTAGCAAAGTCACTCGCGTCGGTGCCAAACTTGGCGGCACTGTCCTAACGGATACGTCCATCGAACGTTCCCACATAGATTTCTGCGGTTATTTCACGCGGTGTTGCTTGTCTGTCAGCACTGACGACTCTACGCAAACACCGCTGCTCTAGGTCGTTAAGTGAAGGCCGTCGGCTCCTGTGCCATCCGTTGTGATATCTGGTATTCTCGGGACTCTCTTAACATTGTGAATCTCAGAATATTGAGTTCCCCGACGATTTCGCAAATGGAGTGTCCGATGTGTCTAGCTCCACGTTCAAAGTCTGTTAACTGCCGTCGTGCTGCCATAATCACATCTGAAACCTTTTCACATGAATCACCTGAGTACAAGTGACAGCTCCGCCAATGTGTACAGAGCCTTGTGTAAGCGCTGTACTTGTGCATATCGCTATCCCATGACGTCACCTCAGTGTAATTAACAAGGCTCTCCATCCCTCCAGAACTGATATTCCATCTTCAGAGGAAGGAAAAGTGGAGGATATTAAGGCATGGTGCAGTCCGGAGAAGTCTACGAGAGTAAACATGACAAATTCTGTCGTTCCAGGTTGGGAGTTGGATCAAAGGATCAGCATCCCTTTATTTGCCACAAGTTCTTAGCTCCACACTGCGAAGCGAAGCCTCGAAACGCAAATAAGAAAAACTTGTGACAGTTACTACCCAGGTAAAGGACATTGTGGAACGTTAAAAGAGTGAGAACTGAAGCAGAGAACGAAATAAATGACATGCATGCATCTCTGAAGAACATCGTAATTTGATGATGATGATGTTTGGTTTGTGGAGCGCTCAACTGCGCGGTTATCAGCGTCCGTACAAATTCCCAACCTTTGCTCAGTCCAAACTCGCCACTTTCATGAATGATGATGAAATGATGAGGACAACACAAACACCCAGTCATCGTAATTTGAGGATAGTCAGTATATAAACACATACATTGTAACCGTCAATAATGTATCCACACTTCAGTGGCATAAAATTACGATAAAATATTTGTCTCTACCCGTGCTGGAATCACGAAATGTGCAAGTGTAAAGTTTGTAGACTCTGTGACGCGGAAGTTTGGATCGGTCCTGCTCGGATAGACGAAGCCATTAAGGTCAGGTTCTCATTGAAATGAGCAAAAAATAGTCTAATCTCGGAAAATTTTTTTGAGACAATGAAAAGACATATAAGGTATCTGTTAGGGGACTAAGGGTGTACCAAAAAGAATCATCCGATCTGGCACTTCTTTATTTGTGAAACTAGTAAATATATAGAATGAATTTTCTTTTTCGATGAACGGGAAACTCAAAAAGTTTTTTTTCATAACTTTTCATAGGTGATCAATATGCCCCCCCCCCCCCCCCCTTGAGATGCACGGCATATGTCAATGCGGCATTCAGATTGTTCCTACACTGCAGCGAGCATGTCTCGAGTCACAGCTTCCACAGCTGCTGTTGCACGATGTCTCAGTTCATTCATTGTAGTTGGTAAAGGAGGCACATAAACAGAGCCTTTCATAAGCCCCCACAAGAAATAATCATATACAGTCAGAAATGTTCTGTATTACATTCCAGATCCTGGTTAATGGAGTTTATTTACAGATTGCAGTGCAGAAATTATGCCACGATTTTCTTTCTTTGTGTTTCAATATTTTCTCGCCTGCAACTTGTACTTTCTTAACGACAACGAAGTATGTATCATTAAAAAGATTTTTGTACTTTCTTAATGCCTCCCTTCGTCCCTTGAGGACTGCGTCACATTCTGATACCCACCAACAGTGTGATGGACGATGATTGGTCCACTTATGTCCTTTTTGAGGTATTGAGACTTCCGTTGCTTCATTGATAAGCGACACCAAGACCTCAGAATCTCTTTCGGAATTCCCAGTATCGGTATTCGATTCCAGTGTGTCTTATAGTAATGTTTCTTAAAGACTCCAGTTGGCTTTGTTTGGGTTCACTTTCCAGTTGATTGCGTGTTTCACAGTCTCCCTAGCCTGTACGTTTATTATGATCTGAATTGGTAAGTGATCCGAATTTAAAGTATCCAATATCACTTTCACTTTCCCAGTTGTTCCGGTAGACAGCGCAGGGGATACTACGAGGTGCATTCAAGTTCTCCGATTTTTTTTCTCCGGAAAGAGATAGAAACATGCTCATTGTTTTAAAAATGAGGCCGCGTTCAGTGTCAATACATCGCAGAGATGGCAGCACCATACGGCAGATGGAATTTTACCGCCAGCCGCGAGAATGAGAACTGTTTTAAATACTTAAAATGGCGACTTTTTCCTTACTTGAATAGCGTGCAATCATTCGTTTTGTGAATTTGCGTGGTGTGAAACCAATTGAAATTCATCGACAGTTGAAGGAGACATGTGTTGATGGAGTTATGAATGTGTCGAAAGTGCGTTCGTGGGTGCGACAGTTTAATGAAGGCAGAACATCGTGTGACAACAAACCGAAACAACCTCGGGCTCGCACAAGCCAGTATGACGACATGATCGAAAAAGTGGAGAGAATTTTTTTGGGGGATCGCCGAATGACTGTTGAACAGATCGCCTCCAGAGTTGGCATTTCTGTGGATTCTGTGCACACAATCCTGCATGACGACCTGAAAATGCGAAAAGTGTCATCCAGGTGGGTGCCACGAATGCTGACGGACGACCACATGGCTGCCCGTGTGGCATGTTGCCAAGCAATGTTGACGCGCAACGACAGCATGAATGGGACTTTCTTTTCGTCGGTTGTGACAATGGATGAGACGTGGATGCCATTTTTCAATCCAGAAACAAAGCGCCAGTCAGCTCAGTGGAAGCACGCAGATTCACCGCCACCAAAAAAATTTCGGGCAACCGCCAGTGCTGAAAAAATGATGGTGTCCATGTTCTGGGACAGCGAGGGCGTAATCCTTACCCATTGCGTTCCAAAGGGCACTACGGTAACAGGTGCATCCTACGGAAATGTTTTGAAGAACAAATTCCTTCCTGCACTGCAACAAAAACGTCCGGGAAGGGCTGCGCGTGTGCTGTTTCACCAAGACAACGCACCCGCACCTCGAGCTAACTTTAGGCAACAGTTTCTTCGCGATAACAACTTTGAAGTGATTCCTCATGCTCCCTATTCACCTGTCCTGGCTCCTAGTGACTTTTGGCTTTTTCCAACAATGAAACACACTCCCAGTGACCGCACATTCACCAGCCGTGCTGCTGTTGCCTCAGCGATTTTCCAGTGGTCAAAACAGACTCCTAAAGAAGCCTTCGCCGCTGCCATCGAATCATGGCGTCAGCGTTGTGAAAAATGTGTACGTCTGCAGGGCGATTACGTCGAGAAGTAACGCCAGTTTCATCGATTTCGTGTGAGTAGTTAATTAGAAAAAAAATCGGAGGCCTTAGAACTTGAATGCACCTCGCATACTCAAGTCCACTGCCGTCTCGGCTTCATTTGATCGAACTATTCGTGTGGGTGAGCTATAATTTAGTACTATAATGTTTCCCGAATCTAGTGCATGCTCTAGTATTTTTCACATTGCGTTGGCACTTCTGTAACCTCACAATGTTTGGTGGTCGTTAAAGCCACCTGTAGCAGAAGGGATTTTCGAGGGAAGCAAGATCTAGGGCCTCCCGTTGGGTGGACCACTCGCCTGGTGCAAGTCTTTCGATTTGACGCCACTTCGGCGACTTGCGCGTCGATGGGGCTGAAATGACGATGATTAGGACAACACAACATCCAGTCCCTGAGCGGAGAAAATCTCCCACCCAGCCGGGAATCGAACCAGGGCTCTTAGGATTGACAGTCTGTTGCGCTGACCACTCAGCTACTGGGGGATGACGAGAGAAGCAATGATTGTTATTAACTGTTGTTTGGAAAGTCTTTCGTTAGGTGCTTTGTAGGCTGAGATCAAATTCAGATGGAAGTCCTTGATCCACAGCCGGATACGCACCATTTGCAATGGGCCATGCTAGGGCCATTATTGACAACGGGAAAAGTGGGTACCTACTTTTACCAACAACGCTTCACCGCCGCAGCCACCATCTCTTATCTTGTCTAATAACAGAGTATCCCAGGAGTGCCAATATTTTGTACGGTTTCGACCATTTTTCGGTGATGACACAAACGTCTACTTTATTTCGGTGCAGAAAATATCGAAGGCTCTCTTTGTTTGCCTTGAGGTATCCTGCGTTCCATTGGAAGATTTTATAGGCCGTTTTGGAGTGTAAGAGAGATGTCAAAGTATTTTGGATTGACATCTGGATCGTATCTGCTTGTAACAGCGGAATTGACCTGTTAGCAGCCTGCTGATATGATATATCATTCCCTATTGTCATAACTATACTTGAAATATTGTTAACGAGGTAATTCTCAGCATCGCTCTTTGATTGAGTCTGTGAAATGTGGTGGATAGGGGTTGGGACCCATTGGAGCAAGAGGAAGGCAGAGTTTTGGTTGGTATAGTTGGCCCTGGGTGATCACGCTTTGGTGGGGTCCTCTATGTTCGACAGAATTTACGCGATGGTATGGATGAAAAGCCCCTCTGAGATACCTGAAAATGGACAAGCAGGTGTCCTAACAAAACAAGTACGTCCGCACGGATTTATTACGTACGATAAACTCACTCTCACCGATATGATACCCATGATCAGAAAGCGGTTGTCCTCGGACCGGGTAGAGGAATGATCACGGACATCTTAACTCAAAGGCACTATTTCATCCCACAATTTCAAGAGTATCTTTGTATAATAAGGCACAAACACGAAGGAGCTTCACTACAATTATAGCACGGCTGAAATTTAATCACTTGAAGTCCAACAAACACCTCTATCGGCTCAACCTAAGCACCATCTCTCTATGTGTTTGCGGCGAGGAAGAAGATCCGAACAATATATTGTATTTGTGTAAGGTCCACGGAACTCATATCACATAAACATTCTTGCAAGTAATCTTCGATCTCTTGGTCCTCAGTTCCCAAGTAGCCTCCAAACCTTGTTAGCTTCCAACGATATAACAACGTACAAGCTATTGTATGAGTTTGCCGAAACTACCAAAATCAAGATATAGTTCGCGGCGCTGCTAATCTAATGCTACTTGTACTTAGAATGCCAGGGGAAGATCAAACCTCAATTAACAGACCATATCTGCACGTGCTACTCTGCAGAATATGGAATATTTAGCCTCTAAATGTATGTCACTACGTGCCTACCATGTGTGTGTCTCTGAATACCTGTGAGTCTGTACAAGTCTGGTTCTTTAAATCGTTCTCCTGTTCTGTCTAGATGGTACTTACAGTCCTGCACAAATATTCAATTCCTTCCGTAGCTTCTGAAACAATTGTCACAGGATGTATAAAAACCATTTTTTGTTAATTTAGATATAAAGTCATTCATGCGTACTGAATTGGGAATATCCCAGATATGTACCAATGGTGACTTATAATTTCTTATTGTATTACCAGCAGGATTTTTGTAGTGTAGTACCACTGTGTATCCTGCGTTCCATGTTCGTCTGACATACTCGTTTTCGTGTACTCCGAGTGTAAATTTTGTTTTATGTCGAATCAGTATTCTGTTAATTATATGTTACATAGCACCAGGGTACGATTTAAAATAAATGTACCATAAATTGTCAAAACCAATTGCAGTATAACACTTCCTGGGTTGAGACGGCTGTATGGCCACATTCCGAAAGCCAATTAAAAAAAAAAAAAAACCGGAGATGCAACATGTTCGTCGTGTTGACAACAGCATTGCTTCGGCTATCATAGTACTATTTGACTGGATACTTGTCCTGTTGCAAATAAGCACATTTATCAACCCAAGACATGATACGTTACGTGGCTGCTCGACCTTGTACTGGCGGTCAGACAGGCGGGCTCGAGGGCTAGTTGTCAGAGGCCGCTGTAGTCTTTGAGGGCGTTGAACATGGACCTCCTGAACCCATCGATACTACACACATCAACAAAAGTTTTGCATCACCTCAGTTCCGAGAGTTCCGGAACCTGTACAGAAAATTTGAAAAGCGATCAACATAAACATCATTTCCGCCATTTTTATTGCTCATGAAAACCACACATTGTATGTTGTACCACCTTCAGAGGTGGTGGTCTAGATTGCTGTACACACCGGTACCTCTAATACCCAGTAGCACGTCCTGTATTCGTCGTGGCATACTATCCACAAGTTCATCAAGGCACTATTGGTCCAGACTGCTCCACTCCTCAACGGCGGTTCAACGTAGACCCCTCAGTGTGGTAGGTGGGTCACGTCGTCAATAAACAGCCCTTTTTAAATCCATCCCATGCATGTTCGATAGGATTCATGTCTGGAGAACATGCTGACCACTCTACACGAGCGATGTCGTTGTTCTGAAGGAAGTCATTCACAAGATGGGCACCATGGGGGCGCGAATTATCGTCCATGAAGACGAATGCCTCGGCAATATGCTGCTGATATGGTTGCACTTTCGGTCGGAGGATGGCATTCACGTATCGCACTGTCGTTACGGCACCTTCCATGGCCACCAGCGGCGCACGTCGGCCCCACATAATGCCACCCCAAAACAGCAGGGAACTTCCACCTTGTTGCACTCGCTGGACAGTGTGTCTAAGGCGTTGAGCCTGACCGGGTTGCCTCCAAACACGTCTCCGACGATTGTCTGGTTGAAGGCAAATGCGACACTCATCGGTGAAGAGAACGTGATGACAATCCTGAGTGGTCCATTCGGCATGTTGTTGGGCCCATCTGTACCGCGTTGCATAGTGTCGTGGTTGCAAAGATGGACCTCGCCATGGACGTCGGGAGTGAAGTTGCGCATCACGCAGCCTGTTGCGCACAATTTTAATCTTAACACGACGTCCTGTGGGTGCACGAAAAGCGTTTCTGTCAGGCTTCCTACGAGGCATAATCCGTAGGTAGTGGTCATCCACTACAGTAGTAGCCCTTGGGCGTCCTGAGCGGGCATGTCATCGACACTTCCTGTCTCTCTGTATCTCCTTCATGTCCGAACAATATCGTTTTGGTTCACTCCGAGACGCCTTGACACTTCCCTTGTTGAGAGCCTTTCCTGGTACAAAGTAACAATGTGGACGCGATCGAACCGCATCTAGGCACGACTGAAGTACAGGCAACACGAGCCGTGTACCTCCTTCGCGGAGGAATGACTGGAACTGATCGGCTGTCGGACCCCCTCCGTCTAATAGGCGCAGTTCATGCATGGTTGTTTACATCTTTGGGCGGGTTTAGTGACATCTCTGAACAGTCAAAGGGACTGTGTCTGTAATACAATATCCACAGTCAACGTCTATCTTCAGGAGTTCTGGGAACCGGAGTGATGTAGAACTTTTTTTTTTTATTTGTGTATATTCATATGACAGCCATGGAGTCCCTATAAGCCCGAACTAAAAAATCGCGGAATGGTAAGCAGCGGTCTCGAGAAGCTTCTGTTGAACTGCTAGCGACAAATTCCAACACGTGCAGGTGGCCATTGCTCCTTGTTACATGACATATAGAACAATTTTCTCAGAAACAACCAACATTCACCTGCTGGTTCTGAATGAGAATTCCGCTACGTAATATATCTTTACATACAGAATGTAGAGGCCGTTACTGCTACCTGTTTTACACAGTCCCTCCACAATGTTAACCACTTACATGTCTAAGCAGGGTAATTTGACGTTTGTTGTGTGGTGTGGAAATATTAATTGCCAGTAGCGCAGATGTTACGTTAATATTATATGCATCCAGTGTATGTCAGCAAAATGCTCTGCAAATCCTATTTGAAGCCCTGTGCTGTACGAACCTCATAGAATAGGTGAGGACGCCGTCCTCGCGCAGGCGCAAGAACTTGTTGGGGACGGTGATTCGGTGCAGGTGCGAGCGCTTGCCGTTCATGAAGAAGGTGTCGGGCTTCCAGACGCGGTCCAGGAACAGCCATGGCAGCGAGAACTCCTCCAGGCCGGGCAGAGTGAACGTGAGCCGGCGGTCGCGCCACACCTGGCGGAAGTAGCAGTCCATCGTGTAGTGCTGCAACACCACGTCCAGCTCTCAGCTGCTGCCGCCGCCACTGTGGAAGCTATCATCAAGACAATATTACACGAGCTCTGTTCTAGAACTCTTCTCTACAAACACTGACAAGGCCGACGGAAAATTACACCACAAATTGTTAAATAAGTTACTGTTGCTATTGCTCAGAATGCTGTACACAATGTGCGATCTTCAGTCAGTACACGAAGTGGAATGACAGCTGAACATACTATGGTTCACAGATCGAACAGTGATGTGAACAACTGTAAAATGACATCCGTACAAACTTCACATTAAACACCATCTTTTGCCACGCGACGCAGACATTCGACATTGCTCTGACGTTCCTTGGAACGGCTGAAGTTGATAACATGTTGTCTTGGAATATTTTGTGGAGTGATGAAGCACACTTTACGTTCACTGCGGGAGGTTACACTCACAACTGTCGCATTTCGGGATAGTCAGCGCCAAGGAATTTCCATGGTGGTTCCCTTCACAGTGAACAAGTTGCTTTGTGATGTGGCTCCTCAGCTCAGTTCATGGTTGGTCCAGTTTTGTTTGGAGAACTAGGACCCCAAGGAGAAAGGACATACAGCGTGAATGGCACACGTTACTACTATCTGCTTCGCCAGTCTGTGATTCGTGCTCTAAAGAAGAAAGGTGTTCTGGGCTCAGATGTTTTGATGCACAATGGAGATCCACCTCACACTTGACGTGAGGTCACTCGGTTACTCTGTAACATAGGGGGAGAAGACCGAGTCATAGGCCTATCGTTCCAAACTACATACCCACCAAGATCAGCAGAATTGAACCCCCTCATATGGAATTAAAATGTGTTCCTCTCAATAGTTCATTCGTTTTTTTCTCTTCCGTGTGTCCTTACAAATATTCCCACAAAGTTCCATGCGAACACTCTCATGTAGCTGAAGTTTAATCATAACCACCCTGTACTCTGAAGTCTTGTGGAGGGTAATGAGGTATGTTTAAATAATGTAGGTATTTAACTAAAGAGGTATGATTCAGTTTAGCGATGTGTTTTTTCTTAGCAAGAACGTATTTCTCTCTCTCTCTTTAATCATTATTTTCTGCCTGGTTTGATGCGGCCTCTCTTGTGCCGACCTCTTCATCTCGGAGCAGCAATTCCAATCTACGTCCTCAATTATTTGCTGGGTGTATTCCAGCCTCTGTCTTCCTCCATAGATTTTAGCCTCTATAGCTACCTTTAGTACCATAGAAGTTATTCACTGATGTCTTAATAGAAGTCCTACTATCCTTTTACTTCTCCTTGCTAGTATTTTCCGCATATTCCTTTCCTCACTGATTCTCCGGAGAACCTCGTCATTCCTTACCTTAGCGGTCCACCTAATTTTCAACATTCTTCTGTAGCACCACAATTCAGACTCTTCGATTCTCTTCTTTTCCGGTTTTCCCACAGTCCGTCTTTCATTAGCACACAGTGGTACGCTCCAAACATGAATTTTCTGAAATTTCTTCCTAAAATTAAGGCCTATGTTTGATAGACTTCGCCTGGCCAGGAATGCCCTTTATTCCAGTGCTAGTCTGCTTTTTATGTCCTCTTTTCTCCGTCTCCGTCCGTCATGGGTTAATTTGCTGCGTAGGTCGCAGAATTCTACTCCATCTACACTCCTGGAAATTGAAATAAGAACACCGTGAATTCATTGTCCCAGGAAGCGGAAACTTTATTGACACATTCCTGGGGTCAGATACATCACATGATCACACTGACAGAACCACAGGCACATAGACACAGCCAACAGAGCATGCACAATGTCGGCACTAGTACAGTGTATATCCACCTTTCGCAGCAATGCAGGCTGCTATTCTCCCATGGAGACGATCGTAGAGATGCTGGATGTAGTCCTGTGGAACGGCTTGCCATGCCATTTCCACCTGGCGCCTCAGTTGGACCAGCGTTCGTGCTGGACGTGCAGACCGCGTGAGACGACGCTTCATCCAGTCCCAAACATGCTCAATGGGGGACAGATCCGGAGATCTTGCTGGCCAGGGTAGTTGACTTACACCTTCTAGAGCACGTTGGGTGGCACGGGATACATGCGGACGTGCATTGTCCTGTTGGAACAGCAAGTTCCCTTGCCGGTCTAGGAATGGTAGAACGATGGGTTCGATGACGGTTTGGATGTACCGTGCACTATTCAGTGTCCCCTCGACGATCACCAGTGGTGTACGGCCAGTGTAGGAGATCACTCCCCACACCATGATGCCGGGTGTTCGCCCTGTGTGCCTCGGTCGTATGCAGTCCTGATTGTGGCGCTCACCTGCACGGCGCCAAACACGCATACGACCATCATTGGCACCAAGGCAGAAGCGACTCTCATTGCTGAAGACGACACGTCTCCATTCGCCCCTCCATTCACGCCTGTCGCGACACCACTGGAGGCGGGCTGCACATGTTGGGGCGTGAGCGGAAGACGGCCTAACGGTGTGCGGGACCGTAGCCCAGCCCCATGGAGACGGTTGCGAATGGTCCTCGCCGATACCCCAGGAGCAACAGTGTCCCTAATTTGCTGGGAAGTGGCGGTGCGGTCCCCTACGG